>NC_092744.1:44906220-45550996 GCF_047496795.1 Chiloscyllium punctatum
CCATCAAGGTGAGTGAACACTGTGACAGTGAGTGAAGAGCCAGGAGATGCAGCCTGGTATAGCTGTGAGTACACAATTTCATTGCTTCAGTGTTAAAATAATTGTTGTGGTACAGCCTGAGGTGCAGTATCAAAATATAGAAGTGTCCTGTGAGTCAATCAAATATGCATCATAAGGGTTCTCTGAGGCTGCAAAAGTCGGATGTTAATGTCCATGGAGATGGTGCTTGTGTGTGGCTGGTGCCATGAGACTTTTGTGCTCAGCATGCAACATCAAAGTCCTTTGGAGCAATTAGTGAGTTAACCTTAGCAAAACAACTTGCTCTGTTTTCTATAGCAAATTTTCCTGATGGCAAATTTATTTAGCAAGTTTAGTACAATCGCAACCGAAATATTAAAGTGGCGACTTGAGTTATTAACAAGGTTTTAACAAACAAGCGTCAATTGGGAATTCACCAAGCCTCTTGAGAAAAACATATAAGATGTCATGAAGAGGGTTTTGTGTCATAATGGTGTACCTTCACCCCAGCCCCACGGCCCCCTCCCATTTATCTCTCAGCCTCCTTGGCCCACAAGTATCATTCCTAAGGAAAGGCTTATGCTCAAAACGTCAACTCTCCTGCTCCTTAGATGATGACTGACTGACTGTGATTTTCCAGCACCACATTCTTCAACTCTGATCTCCAGCATCTGCAGTCCTTTCTCCTTGGTCTCTTTTGTTTTGCCTCTCAGCTAGAGATACCTAGCACATGTTACTGATTTCTTGCAGTTTCGTTCAGCATAAACACAAAGCCAGGAAGATTTCATAGTTGTCAGCAGTCCTTGGTCACACTCATGGGATTCCAGCACCAAGGGCAGTCTCCAATATCAGTTCAAGCCCTGCTTAGGGCAATCAGAGGCAGGATCCTCTCCTCATAAAGGGTGAGGAGCCAAATGATGGGCAGCACACTACCCATCTTAGTCCTTTCTGCTGTACTGTGGGTTGTTTTCTTCCTGGAATGAGGGAGAGGTAGGTCTGACAGAAGATGAGAGTGGATGGCATGGTTATTTCTGTGGATGCAGGTGGGGAGGTGTCCCAGGTAAGTGAGTAGTCAACATATAGGACATTCAGAGTTAATGGTGTCATGGGTTGGAATGGGAAAGGGCGATTGAGGAAGATGTACCTGACGATAATCAGAGTAGTATGACATGAGAATTGGTGGGAGGTGGGGACAGGAGCAGAGCTTGAATGAGTGTGAAGTATCAGAGAGAAAATGGTGGCACTTATGCTGGCAGAGTAGTGAAGATTATTGACCTTTCTTCATTGCTGAGCATTCCTCCAGATGGCTGACATTCCTTTAGCTGGTTGTCAATCTCTGGCCAGGCTAGCATGGTCAGACACCATTGCCTCCACTGCTGGTTTCAGGAGAAAAGGATTCTTACCTATGCACCATGGCATTCAGCAGAATCACCGGGATCATGCCTGCAAAACAGGATGCTGTGTTCACCCTGTCTACCACATCTGGGGCAAACATCTGAAAACGTGCAAGGCAGCTCCAAACTGACAGAGCTTGACCAGCTCCACAATAGGTTTCTCAGGATGGTAGGCAAAAGCCCCATGTTTCCTGATGAAGAGCTTTTGCCCGAAACATCAGTTTTCTTGCTCCTCGGATGCTGCCTGACCTGCTGCGCTTTTAAAAATGGTGTCTGCACCAGGGATACTAGTCAATTCTTAGATATCCAGTGCATGGTGAGTTACTATGGGAACAGCGCATGTTAAGATTGGACAGAAATCAGATGTCATATTTGCCATGAGGCAGGAATGGGAATGAAAGTGTGAGATTGGTAAGACTTGGAGAGAAAACTAAATTGCCTTCATGGTGAGAGTCACTCCATCAGGCACAATATGATTCAAATTTATCCCCAAAAAAACCTAAGATTGAGCCAATAGTTTGAGAAAAGCAAATGTTACGGAGATTGCACACCTGAAGAACTCAATAGAGTACAGCAATTATCACTGGAAAAAAAATATCCAAGGTATTCTTGGGGAGAATTATTTGATTTTGATCAAACATTTGTGTACCAATAAATTACCAATACCAATAGATACCTATTAGATTTAAGTTTAATACGTACATGAATATCAGTGTCCTGTCAGACCAATACCAGTGCTGAAGAAATGGAAGTTACAGTCTACAGAGATGAAACTATATGGTGCAGGTGGAATAACTCTTAGGTTTAAAGGTACGCTACAATTAAAACAGTGAGATAATAATGAGAGTTGAAAATGCGTAAATGGCTCGCAGCCAACACTTTTCAATTTTGAGCTGGCACACAAGTCTTGACTTCAACATCCTTACGGTAGCAGTTGACATTCAACTAGTCCCAAGAAGACAATTTGTTCACAATGAAGCTGCTGTTGTCTGGTAAAGAGCATCAGATAGAAGATGTAATTGGGCTTCCTGGACTCCTGGCAGAACCCAAAAAGAAGAAAAGAAAACTGCTGAGATTATTTATGTTGGCAAAAGAGAATTGTTTCATAATGTCTACAGGAAAGCAATTGCAGACTTTACAGGAAAAATGGAAATGTTTTCCATTCCAATGTGTACCGAAGAACATTTAGAAGACATAAATTAACAAAATCTGCCAGAAGAAGCAAATACTGAGAACAAGCAACACACTTGAGCTCAATGACAAATCTTCAATTGAAGTTGATCAGACAATAGAAAATCCAGCTGAAAAAATTGATGTAACAAAATTGACTTTGATACTGGATTCTGAGACAACACAAATTCAGAACAACATTTCAATTCTTCATCTTTTAAAGTAGAATTATTAGCACCAGTGACAAAGAAAACACCAACTACCCAGCAATCCTCCAACAGTATGATTCAGTAGAAAGACTGATGTCAAAATATTTAATTAACCAAACAACTGCATACAGGGGAAAATAAAGATGTCTGAATGAATTATCAAGTCAAGGTTAAGAACTTATATACTTCAAAAGACACATATCAACAGAATGAGAGTAAATGTTTTTTTGCCTGAATAAAAAGGGGATGAGCTGCATGGGAAGTCATGGACCAGAACAAAGTCCACAGATTCAGGATACCACTAAAAAAATGAAAATTTCCAAGTCATAAAGGAACACATTCTGGAAAAATTGTGTAAACTTTTAAAACACCTGAATCTGTGAATTCAGACACTTTGGGGAGATAGAGTGTGACGCAAGTGTGACGCAGTTCCACCCCGAATGTAAAGATGCAAACTACATGTATCAAAAGTTTCAGGAGAGATGTTGCACAACGCATTGATTATGAGAAAGTTTATGTTGTAGTGAATTAAGCTCAATACAATCTCAAGATGCTATTCAGCCTGTGGGGGAAAAAAGCTAAGCATGAGGTCCTCCTGGAAACAAATGTGTCCTCTCTGACTGGTAATAGTTTCTGCAATGATGGCTAATTAGGTATATAAGGTGTACCTTTGCTATCATGAAATCAATGACATTTTGTAAGTGAAGTACTTTTTTTAAAGACTTAAAGCTGTTGATCCTGTACCACTGTTCATTAGACAGGCCTTTACACTCAGCGTATGAAAGAGGATTAAATGCTGCATTCGGCACTGTGGATATGGGAGGGTATGTGTCTCTGCTATCAGCTGAGGAAAAGGTCAACTTGTTCAAATGAGGAGAAGAAGGAGGAAAAGAGAAAGAACCTGCTGAGTTGTCAGGACCAATTCCTTCTTTCAGTAACAAAGTCTTTTAACTGGTCATGCTGAGAGGAGTATTTCCTTTGCTGGGCCTGAAAATTGGGGCTTGGGGCCCAGTAGAGACAGCAGGGTCAATAAGTATCATAACACCTGGTTTTGTACTCAAAGAGAGGAGAATGGTCTGAAATACCATTGAAAAAGAGAGGAAGAATATCAATAGAAAAAAGGAACCTCCAGGATGTTTTCCATAAACCTCAAGGCCAGTGATTTCTCACAAAGAGGGCTAAGACTAAGAAGAAGAAAAGCTGTGAAACAAATTGAATTAAACACTGTCATTGGAGCAGACTATTAGCTGCATCAAAAGAGGAGAAACTCTCTGCCCCTCCCCCCATTCCTACCATCAACAGCACCATCCTGGATAATTGAAGCACTTGAGGAGAACCTCCCTACCTACCCTGTGGACTCTCTCCATACTTCCTTCCTCAATTGCCTTATTCTTCTCTCCATTTCTTGTTAAAAGGGAAATCAATTTCTGTGTTTGGTCTCTGAACTAAAACACCATCCACAACATTTATAAATTACCCACTATTGGGAGTGGATGTAGCTCATCAAAAATAAAATGGTTTCACCACCTTAGCTACTTGACAAAGGAGCAGTGCTTAGAAAGCTAGTGCTTCCAAATAAGTCTGTTGGACTATAACCTGGTGTTGTGTGATTTTTAGCTTTCACCATTGGCAGCGTCCACAGATGTGGGGATAGCAGTTTCTCCTGTTGCTTTTGCTCATATGGCCACATCACTTTTCCCCTGAAGAATAAACAAAAACACGGGGTTAAGGGCTACAGCCATCCTAATATGATTATCAAGGTGTGCAAGAAGCCTGTGACTGGCCCTTTAGCCATGGCCAGAGCATGAATGGGAAGTTGCCTTCTAATTCAAGACTGAGCAGGTGGAGAATCTGGCTCTGGATCAGAGGCTCCCCATGGAGAGGATGTTCAAAATGAAATCGCTGCAGAGTGGGTCATTTTGTTGAACATCTTATAGGTTGTTTAAATTAAACAGTGTTCACTCCTTTTTAATGCGGTTTGCTATAATGCAGAAATTCTGGACATTTGAAATTTGATTTCCCAGAAAATGACTTGAATGATTCATAGAATCATAGAGATGTACAGCAAGGAAACAGATCCTTTGGTCCAACTTGTTCATGCAGACCTGATATCCTAAATTAACTTTGTCCCATTTGCAAGCATTTGGATCATATCCCTCTAAACCCTTCTTCTTCACGTACCCGTCCAGTTGCCTCTTAAAAGTTGTAATTGCACCAGCCTCCACCACTTTGTCTGGCAGCTCATTCCATATGCACACCACCCTCAGCGTGGAAAAGGTTGCCCCTTAGGTCCCTTTTAAATCTTTCCCCTCTCACCTTAATCCTATGTCCTCTAGTTTTGAACTCCCCCACCTTAGCTATTCACTCTATCCATGCCACTCATAACCCTGGCAATATCCTTGTAAATCTTTTCTGAACCCTTTCAAGTTTCACAACATCCTTCCGACATCAGAGAGTCCAGTATTCCAATAGTGGCCTAAGCAATGTCCTACACAGCCACAACATGACCCCCTAACTCCTATGTTCAATACACTGACCAATACAGCTAAGCATACCAAATGCCTTCTTCATTATCCTGGCTACCTATGTCTCCACTTTCAAGGAGCAATGAACCTGCACTCTAAGATCTCTTTGTTCAGCAACACTCCCCAGGACTTTACCATTAAGCGAATAAGTCCTGCTCTGATTTACCTTTCCAAAATACAGTACTTCACATTTATCTCAATTAAACTCCATCTGCCACTCCTCGGCCCATTGGCCCATTTGATCAAGATCCAGTTGTCCTTTGAGGTAACCTTTCTCTCCACTATGCCTCCAATTGTGGTGTCATTTGCAAACTTACTAACTGTACCTCCAATGTTCATATCCAAATCACTATATAAATGATGAGAAGCAGTGGACCCAGCATCAATCCTTATGGCACACTACTGGTCACAAACCTCCAGTCTGATATCAACTCTCCACCACCACCCTTTGTCTCCTATCTTCGAGCCAATTCTGTATCCAGCTAGCTAGTTCTCCCTGTATTCCATGTGATCTAACTTTGCGAACTAGTCTACCATGAGGAATCTTGTTGAACACCTTACAAGTCCATTTGGATTACGTGCACCACTCTGTCTTCATCAATTTTCTTTGTTATTTCTTTTAAAAAACTCAATCAAGTTAGTGAAATACAATTTCCAATGCATAAAGCCATGTTGACTATCCCTAATTTCCAAATACATTGCCTTACCCTCAACAACTTATCCTTTGAATCCTTTTACATTCTTCGGGCCCCGCATAGGCCCCAGCATGCCTCTTTATCAGGTATGCGGAACAGTCCATCTTCCGCAGCGACACTGGCACCATTCCCCACCTTTCCTTCTGCTACATTGATGACTGTATCAGTGCCACCTCATGCTCCCACGAAGAAGTTGAACAGTTCATCAAGTTCACAAACACCTTCCACCCTGACCTTAAGTTCACCTGGACCATCTCGGATACCTCCTTCTCCTTCCTGGACTTTTCTGTCTCCATCTGCGGCGACCGACTCAAGATAGACATCTACTTCAAACCCACTGACTCCCACAGCTACCTGGACAACATCACCTCCCACACCCCTCCTGTAAAAACGCTATCCCTTACTCCCAATTCCATTGCCTCTGCCACATTGGCTCTCAAGAAGACCAATTCCACCAGAGAACATCTCAGATGGCCTCCTTCTTCAAAGACTGCAATATCCCCTCCCTGTGGTCGATGATGCCCTCCAGTGCATCACCTCCACTTCCCACTTATCTGCCCTTGAACTCCGCTCCTTCAATCGCAACAAGGACAGAACCCCACTGGTCCTCACTTTCCATCCCACCAACCTCTGGATACAATGCATCATCCTCCATCATTTCTGCCACCTACAAAAAGACCCCACCACCACGGGTATATTTCCCACTCCACCCCTATCCATGTTCTATAAAGACCATTCCCTCCACCCCTCTCCAACCCACCCTCCCATCCTGGCACCTTTGCTTGCCACCACATGCAATGCATTGCCTGCACCCACATCCACCCCCAACTCTATCCAAGGATCCAAAGGATCCTTCCAGATGTGGCAGAAATTTTCCTGTACATTCCATACCCCCCTGCCCCCACCCACCCCTATCTACTGTGTCCGTTGCTCTCGATGTGACCTCCTCTACACTGGGGAGACAGGACACCAACTCACGGACCATTTCAGGGAAGATCTCCGGGACACACACATCAAATTAACCCACTGCCCTGTGGCCTACCACTTCAACTCTCCCTCCCACTGTACCAAGGACATGAAAGTCCTGGGGCCTCCTCTACCACCAAATTCCAGCCACCCAATGACTGGAGGAAGAATACCTCATCTTCCACCTTGGGACTGTCCAACCACATGGCATCAACATCAACTTCACCAGTTTCCTTATCTCCTCTCCGCCCACCTCATCCTAGATCCAACCCTGCAACTCAGCACTGCCCTCTTTACCTGTCCTACTGTCTGTCTTCCTTCCCATCTATTTGCTCCACCATTCCCTCCTACCTATCACTATCACCCCCCGTCTGCATCGACCTCTCACCTTTCCAGCTACCTCACCCCACCCCCAAATCCACCCTCCTATTTATCTCTCAGCCCCCTCCCCACCCCACATTCCTGATGAAGGGTTTATGCCCAAAATGTTGATTCTCCTGCTCCTCAGATGCTGCCTGATCTGCTGTGCTTTTCCAGCGCCACACTTTTTCACTCTTTCCAAATGCATGTAAATCCTGTTCCTCAGGATTCCCTCCAACAACTTTCCCACCACCAATGTCAGGTTCACTGGTCTATGGCTCCCTGGCTTTTCCTTACCACCTTTTTAAAATGGTGTTACTAAGTTAGCCAACCTCCAGTCTTCTGGCACCCCTCACCTGTCACTATCGACGATACAAGTATCTCAGCAAAGAGCCCAGCAATCACTTCCCTAGCCTCCCACAGTGTTCTAGATTACACTTGCTGATCACAAAGTACAGGATGATGTCCTTTTGATATATTAAGCAAATGATAGATAATTTAATGTTGGAAATTTTATAAGAATAATGCCAGTCCAATTGTATTATGTATTCCGCAGGCTAAAGGTTACAAGTCAATCCATGTGTCCCTATTTCTCAAAGGGCACACTAGCTCAGATCTCTCTCCCTTGGGTACATAAGGTAGACTTGGATAGATTTTATCAAGTAGCATTCCGGCAATCTTATATCAAGTGACTCTGCTGTATTATCTCAAATCTACTGCAGAAAATGGATTTCTCTAAACCAGTTGATCCATAATCTTAAAGATTAGAGTATTGATCTGATTCAAGCCAATTCAAAAACGACTTTGCAAGTAATGTCACTAATGCAAATGTGCATTTGCAAAAGATTGTCAGCACTTTCCCATGTGATAAAATGCTTCATCATAGATATAGAATTGCAACCAAAGTAAATGAGGAGTTGAGAGTTCTGTAGATTTCATCAATGGTAACAGTTTCAATTGATTGCAATTCTTAAAGTTAGTGCCCTTAAACTCACATCTCATTTTCTTTACAGTTTCTTCAGAATGAATCCAGATTTTGTTAAATTGTCAGGCAATACTGGTGAAGGTCTGACTTATGATTCAGAACACATTGCTACATTCCATTTGCACAAGCAGTTTCTTTTGAAAGTGATTTTGGATTCGATGCTACATATAGGAGAATCCATGTTATAATCCTGCAAGAGTCCACATTTGAGTTAAATGATGCATTGCAATGCAACAGCAGCCCCTGGATGACATTGATTTTCTGATGCTTCTTGATATGTGACTGCCAGTAACTACACTGAGCTGTTGGTCAGTACATAATGCTAGAATTAAGCCAAATTTCTATTTTATGGAATCAGAACATTTTATAATTCAAACTCTGATGTTCGGCTCAGGTAACAGATGATTATTTTTTGGGTTTCAACTTTTAAAATTGATCATATTAAACAGCATTGAAAATTCTGATGCCAAACAGCCAGATGCAGAGTTTTGTGTCTGATAAATTGTCTGCTAGTGGATGCATATTTCACCCTGTCCATGGTGTCATCATTAAGCACCTGTTAGGTTGTTATCACTGGTTAAAGCAAGTGCAAGTATGTCATTGTCATCAAATTGAATTGTTGACATAAGTGGATTCCACAAATTACAGAATGTTTAGTTGCTAAGTGAACTGATATCCTAGCAGTGGATCTTAAGGTTCAGTTCCTGATTTAAAATTATGCATAAAAAGACACAAGAAACAGAAATTGCAGTGGCTCATAACAGTTCCTTGCACCTGCGCTACCATTTCATAAGATTTCAGCTGATCTTTAATCTCAAATCCACTTTCTCACCCGATCAGGGTATTTCCAGGTTTCTACAGTGTCCAAAATCCTAACTTTGAATAGTTTTAGTGACAAACAACCACAATCCCTGATGTTGTATGCATACCTTGCCTTCCGGAGATTTCACCTTCTCGTACTTCATGTACCGTGTATACTAAGTGTTGTTTTCTGCCTGTCAGTTATTCTACTGGTATATCTGCAAGTTGCAGACACAAAAATTACTTCCCTTTTGATGGGTATCTGTCCCTCAGTGCCGTGACCATTTTGTTCATCCATCCCTCAGCCTATGCTACCATCCAAACAACCCCAAACTTGTTTGACAATTGCATAGACTGACATTCTGCACTCCAGTCCTCAGGGTCCCCTCACCTGCCTCACTTGCAGCCATACTCTCATGGCCCTGACCACTGACAATATCAGAACACCCTATTCTAAGAGACATAACTGCCTACTTTTACAAGGTAATTGCCCCCCCACCCTGATGTGTTACAGTATCTGTAGTTGAGCCTTCAGCTCATAAACATTGAACTGAAGTTACTCAAACTTCAAACTCTTCCCGCAGGTATGTTTGCCCTGAATCACAATGGAATCGATGAGCTCCCACATACTGAAGCTTTGACCATCAGTACTGCCATTCTTTATGAGCTTTTAATGAATAAGTTTGTTATCGTTCACTTTTTTTTGTGTATTATATTTATTTTATGACCAATTTGTATGCTACATTAAAACTTGAAAATAGAATAGACCTCAACCAATTAGCAGATACTCACTCCTGATAAACACACAATTGTGTCAGCTCTGATGTTTTATTTGACTTTAGACAAAAGCAAAAGAACCACAGATGCTAGAAATCAGAAAAAAATCATCAGATATTGGTAGAAAAAACTTAGCATCTGTGGAGAGAAAACAGAACTTAGAGCATCCTACCAAGATCTATCTATCCCTGTAATCCCGCATTTCCTATGGCCATTCCACTTAGCCTGCACATCTCTGGACAATAAGAGGAAAGCAAAGCATCCAGCAGAAACCCATAGGTACACAGGGTAAACCTGCAAGCTCCCACAGACAATCACCAAGGCTGGAATGAAATGTGGGTCCCTGATGCAATGAAGCAGCAATGGGCAGCACTGGCCTCGCAGCGCCGGAGACCTGAGTTCAATTCCCACCTCAGGTGACTGATTGTGTGGAGTTTGTACATTCTCCCTGTGTCTGCGTGGGTTTGCTCTGGTTTCTTCCCACAGTCCTACGTACAGGTAATGTGAATTGACCATGCTAAATTGCCCGTAGTGCTAGGTGCAGGGGAATGGGTCTGGTTGGCGTGTCGGTGTGGACTTGTTGGGCCGAAGGGCCTGTTTCCACACTAAGTAATTTAATCTAACCACCAAGCCACCCCATGTGCTTCATTGCAATGCTAACTGCAGTCCACTCCTCACATTCTGCTTCACTGTTTTGAAACATATAAAAACAGAGCAGATCTCTGTTTTTAGCAGTTCTGGCAGCAGCTGTGGAGAGAAAACAGAGTTAACATTTTGAGTCCAGTCCTGAAGAAGGGTCAATGGAAGAGGCAATCAGATTCTCAACATTAGGGAAACAAAACTACAGCTAAGTCAAATCCATGTATGAAAGAGAAGTGAATTCTGCCGTTTGAGTATTGTAAAGGGGTGCTGTAAAAAATGTCTCCAGGGATAGGTTGGCAGGAGATAGCTACATTGAAAAGCCAGGTCCAGCAGTCTCAGTATCCATTGGATACATGCACAGACCTGCACTCCATCATTTAGCCATTAGTTATTAACATCAACAGCATGGTGTCTGGGGAGCGAGGAACTACAGACAGGCCTCCCTGATATCTTCTTCAAGGACACTCCAGTGGTGGCCAGGCCTTCTTCCTCCAACCTATCTGCCATCCTCAACCCTATGGAAGTACAAACTGAGGAGGTAAACCTGCTTGTGGGCAGGACTCACTCGGCAAATCGGGGCCCTCGACCCACAAATACACCATGGGGTTACACTTGCAAGGCCAGTAGGCCCCACAATAGGGAGACTCCTTTCCAGCCAATCTGCACAGGGACTGCACCTTGACATGGTTGAAGGAAAGGTAGACTTTATGAGGATACAAAGGGGAACACTTCACTGTGAACATATTTACTAAAGTGATAACTTATGTTGACTTTTCAGCATCAGCTTTACCAGTGACTGTGATTTTAGCTTGCACAACAGGAATGAAGGTACAGCAGTACCATACAATGTTCTAACTCTGAATGATATCTATTCTTTCCATAGTATCTACACAAGCAGGACACTTTGCCAATATTGAATGAAGGAGCATTGGATACTGTGAAGGTTTCCATCTGTTTACACATAGAACCCAAATCAGCACAGCACAGGAACAGGCCCTTCAGCCCGGGTTGTCTGTACCAACCATGATGCCATTCTGAACTAATCCCAGCTGCTTGTACATGGTCGGTATCGCTCTTTTCCCTGCCCATTCATGCGTCTGTCTAAATGCTTCTTAAGTATTGCTTATTGTAGCTGCTTCTACCACCTCTCCCTGCAGCATATTCCAACCACCTATCACCCTTAGTTTAAAAAAACTGGCCTTTAAACTGTCCCCCTCTCACCTTAAAACTATGCCCCCTAATATTTTATTTTGATGAGAGGAAACACGCATAACTCAGAAAAATATATTTATCTTAACTTTTATTAAACAGCATTAACTGCAAAGAAATCAGACTATTAAGCTACACTTGCAGTTGGGATTAAAGAGGGATGCTGGCCTCAGAAGCAAGAGAATATTTAAGTCAGTGGAAGATTACTTTCAGCACTTCAGTTCCATTGAATGACATTCACAAAGAAATTCTGTGTGTGTTACTTTGGCTGATGTCGCTGTGTTGTAAGAAGCTGAAGTTGCTTTTCCAGCTGAAGACTGTCGTCCTGATGTCACTCAGAACAGAGCTGTCACTTTCAGGGATCCCCATCATCCAGCCCATGTTTTAAGGGCTTCCTCTCCGTGCTTGGAGCAGAGTTTCTGTGAATCAGGCACTGTGCTCTGTCTGGACAGTTCAAAGCCCCAGCAATGACCAATATGGAAAGATGATGTGGAGGAGATAACTTATGGCCCTCACTTGTCCACTGGGAGATAGTGTTGCATTGAAGATACACTGTACAGCATGACCTAATGTTCCAACTTCCACCTCTCAACAGGGTATAGTGCCACTGCCCCTCTCTTATCTGCACAGAATTCCATGGAAGCTAAGTGATTGGATCTTCTGTATCTTTTCCACAACATGAGGACACTTGTAGCTGGAAGCTCAGGGTGATTCTGCATCTCCAGATGATACTGGTCGTGGGATTCCTGATGTGAAGAAGCTGGGGCATGGCTGCTGCCAACCTTTGCAGATGACCGGGGAATAGTGGGACATGGATGAAGGTGCAGATGGTTGCTGCTCCTGAGGTGTGTCTTGAAATGATAGTGAGTGCTGTCCAAGATTGAGGCCTGTAGGAGTAAGCAGCAGGCTGAAGCCCCCAGGCACCCCCTCTGACTTACATATCCCAAATTGTCACCTACAAGTTTCTATCCAGTGTACCAGAATAAGGAAACTGCATATGGACAAGGTGAAAGTAGGTAACAATCACATGTAATCGAATGCAAATAGGCCTCACATCACTCAGTAGCAGGATTCATGTGTTGCTGTTCAAAACTTGTTTATAGTTTCACGCTTTCTTTTCTCTCAATATTAAGAATCTAATATTTCTAAACTTAAAATATTCTCTAGACTGATTCACCATTCCTCATATTGTTCAAGGACTGTGAAAATTCAAAGCTTGTTTGTTAAGATTAGTGCCACTCCTTGTTAGATTTTCCAATGCTTTATCCTCTACCACTTCTGATTAGACAGGCCCTTAGATTACCAGAGAAAGCAAAACTACTGGCAGCAAACTAGTTCAACAACAAACCACCAATGTTTGGTTTCCAAAGCCCAAGAGGATAGAATCCTGCTATTAAGGATTTGTTTATAACAACACAAATCAAATGGAAATATAATAATAGAAAGGCAGTGGATGACAAAGAATAGTTCAACTGAATGCCATCAAAAACATAAATCATATTTGCACAATATGATAAACATGTGGTATTCTAACTCCTGCACCTGTAATAATAAAGAAACCAAATTTCATTGTCTGGCAGCTGCAAATATTCTCTTTCTCAGCATTATAATCATCTACCATTGGATTTGTTGGTTTATTACTTTAGTTATCATGAAATCAATTCTGTTACGTTATCAGTAACTTTCAATTTGAAACTGCTCTGAAGAAAATAAAGATTTGGAGTGATTGAAACCATTTGCAAGTGCAGAAAATATATTTCTGATCAACATTTTTGCATTCCCAATTTTATAAAATGCAATATATGGAATAAAATGGAATATTAGTCTGGGAGGTCCATACCATGAAATCAGAGTGGAGTGTTTAAGTGTCGATAAATCATCAGACAGAATGTGCTTAAGGTCATTGTCAGTGTTATCTCTGCTCTCCAGGTTGGCCCTGGAGTAATGAGTGGTTTGGACTGTGAGACCCAGTACTGCATAATCTGGTTAAGCCAGTCAATGTCAGCTTCCACAACCATAACATCATCTGCCCTTACATCACCTCAAACCAATTGCAGTGGAAACTATCATTTCATTATCATGCGGTAGTAACATATGGATAATTAATCTTTAATTCAATTGACAGCTTTCCTATCCGAGACTTGCATTTGCATATAAACACCTTTAAATGAACTAAACACTGGGTTTTAAAATGGCTTCAGTCAAAGTCGAAAGAAATCAAAGAACTGTTCTTGTTGGAAATCAGAAACACAAATCTGAAATTGTTGGGAAAACTCAGGACGTCTAGCATCTAGGGAGAGAAAGCAGAGTTAATGTTTCGGATCCTGTGGCCCTTCTTCTATTCTGAAGAAGGATCTTTGGACCTGAAATGTTAACTCCGCTTTCTCTCCACAGATCCTGCCAGACCTGCAGAGTTTTTTCCAGCAATTTTAGTTGTGTTTCGGACAAAGCCACTTGGCTCTAAGCTTTCCAAGTGCTGTTACAAAATGGAAGCTCAAACAATATTGCTAAGGAGCTAATTTGCATTATACTAGATAAAACCATGAATGAGCAATAAAACTCTCATTTGCTGGAATGGTCAGAGAGGCAAAAAAAGAGGTCTAACAAAACTCATAATAAAATAAAGGGGTTAAGGTTCCCCTTATCTGATTGAACGCCATGATAGCTTTGACAAAAGGAAATAAAAATCCCATTTTTATACATGGAATGCCTCCACTTTGTGCCACAAGTTAGCTGTCATACGATCAAATCTCCATATGGGAAGATCCAATGTGATAAGCCAGTTTGTTACAAAAGGCGGTAACATCAAGAAGGAGTGCAGCATGGAATGCACCCGTTATTTCTTAAAAGATGTTTTGAGCTCAGACATTATCTCTCTAGCAAGTTAAAATACATCACAGACAGACAGAGATCTTAAAAACAAGACAAAATTTAAGTTCCATAGCATGCACACTAAGAAAGGATCAATTATTTCCAGAAGAATACCCATTTGATAATGCCTACAAATCCACTGGAACCATCCAGGTCACCAAAGGAATGTATAATTCTTTTCTCTTCTGGGCATTAACAATTTTTTCAGCTCCACCCGACAACAGGTTCTGTTTTCTTGCATGCTAATGTGCATTAACAACACGGATTTGTGACAGGACTTACCATTTTGAAAATATTTATACTTTTAATTCAGAAATTTTTAAAATAATAAAACTAACTTTTTTTTGCCAACGCAAGATCTAACTGGCTTGTTTTTTCATGGGTTTACACACGATCAAGTACACGTGAATTGAAAAAAGCGCACCTTTTAAAACTTAAACTCCATCATACCAATCTCAGGAGCGAAAGAGAGGAATTGTCTTGCACCAAGAACCTCTCAACTAAATAATGACAAATTCTCAGGGAACACAATTTGAGTCTGTATCCGAAACTCTTGATCAGTATTCCCAAACTGTGTAGCTCTATGCTGATCAGAAAAAAACCTTCATATATTGCGCAATGTTTAGAAAATATTCTAATCCTTAATAAGTTATGTATTCCATCATAATACACAATAGTATTTGTACATATTATGCACTCTTATTTTATGTCTTCCAATATATAATTATTTCAAATAGAACTGAAATTATTTTCTCTTCAAGCTGACAGCTGGCTGATTTGCTTCTTGTCACACTCCAGATTTTTTGATGCATGGAAGATGGTTAAGCTCAGAGTGAGAGATTTATATTCCCATATCTCTGAAATTATTGCCAGTAACCTGCTGCTGTAGGCTAAAGCCTGAATAACTAAAGCTCAGGCTCCAACTGGATTTACAGCACAAACTTCAACAATTGATATGCAGCCAGCAAGCCAGTGGGAATAAGTCTCATATTTCCTGACAATTGTAGATACTTTGTCCCCATTCCCCCACAATCTTCCGGCATTGTAGACTTTGTGATTTACAATCCCTGTGCATGTTCATCAGATGTAATAGGAAACGTGTGCACATCTTCAAGTCAAATAGAGTACTTGCATTAGATTCTTTCAGAGTGGAACTGATGTTTCTTTTAAAATGAGTTGGTTTGTGGTATTTGGCTGATGTACTTGGTTTAACAGCATGTATAAATTTTACATCTAAATCCATTTCTACTTACCCAAATCTATCTAAATGCTCAATTGAAGGGGAATAGTTATTGGATTTAGTTGAGAGCATCGCATTTGTTAACAGATTAGCCAAAGGAGCAAGGGGGAAGAGGATACGGGTGTGTGTGGAATTGGTTATTTAACGACATTAAGAGTCAAAACCCCATCAAAGAACATATAGGACCACAGGGAGAATACGCAGATATACTTGGATGAGACCCAAATAATGACTGAAGTTTTAAGTAGTTATTTTCTCTGCTGAAACTAATGCTGTTGGATTGGAAATAGTCCTTGCAAGCAGGAAGGCTGAGTAAATTACTGACCTGATGGTATTAACCCTAGGGTTTTGAACAAAATGTTATGCAGCCTAGTGGTTTGTGTACAGTTAACAGCACGAGAGATCTAGGATTGTTGTTATGGACTGAGGAGAAACTGGGAAAAAATTGAATAGCAACAGCATGTTGGCATGGATTGAGCTTAAAAAGCACTTTCTGTGCCAGAACAAATGGTCCAGAGTGTCACACGATATTGGCCTTGAACATCATTGAACTTAAACCAGTTAGTTGCAAATGTCTGCTGCATGATGTCCACAAGCTGTTTAACAGAAAACATTGGGCGCAAGTGATCAACCAGTGGGAGGCGATCAAGTTCAATCTGCATGGAATTAGGAATTGAAAATTCAGGAGGGGCAAATGTGAGGATGAGAAGGGCAATTGGAATATCAGCAGCTCAGCAAAGGTCTTTAAGGTTGCTATAGAGTTCTCCTCTTCCCCTGTTGCTCTATAACTTTTGATGATATTGTTTCAGTACTTTTTCTGAAGCTCACTTGTGAGATTAAGTGAAAAATTTCTGATCTTGAGTGACAGCAAACATATACTACCTGTATTTTTGGCAACCCAATTTTGGAAAATAGCCCAGAATCAAGCTTTCAGCCTTCTTTTGGCACTGGTATGGGCTAACTCCATTTCAGGCTTGAACCCTCAGTTTCTATGATTCACTTCTCAATAAGGCAAACAACATAATTTTAGCAAGGAATGTATATGTACACACTGGTTGTGGTACAGTATGCTTTGATAAATTCATTTCTACTTTGCTATCTTATAATGGTTTGTAATCAAATTTAGAAAATTATTGTCCCAATCAGGTTAACTTCAGGTTTAGGTAGTGAAAGGTATTAATAGAGATGCATCATATGATTATATAGGAACTAAGAGCCAAATTTATTCAGAAATTTATTAGCGTTATTATTGAAAAACAAAGTTAGTGGATGTTGTTTTATGTGGCTTCATTTTCAAAGAGCCTTTGAGATAAAGTGCTACCTAAAATATTTCAAAATAAGATCATGTCATGTGAATTAAAATTAGAGTGCTGGAGAAACTCTGCAGGTATTGCAGCACTTAGGTAGAGAGAAATAGACTCATAGTCAAAGGGTAGTCATATTGGACTTGAAACATTCATTCTATTCTCTCTCCACAGATGCTGCCAGATATGTAGAATTTCTCCAGTCCTCTCTGTTTTTATTTCAGATCTACAGAATCATTGATCTTATGTGTATCTTGTGAAACTGGCAAGCTGAGCTTACACTGAACATGAAGCTGATGGCTTTGACTGCATTAGTGTAGGCTGGAGTGTATATGGAAGCAAAGCTCAAAAACTTTGTGAGGGCCATTCATTCATGGAGCCCTGCAGAGGTCTCTAATGAGGATTGTGAAAGACAGTGAATATAATGAGTTGGATAAAGGTGAGAAAGAGGAAACTACATAAATTTGTTAACAACTTGGTGTGTATAAAATAGCACCATAGACAAAAGAAATAATCTGCAGGTCGGTATAAATATATTGACACTTTAGGCCTGTGTGCAGATTCTATTTCGATAAACGCATTCTAAGTGGATGCAGCTTAAGTATTGATTCACTTTATGAGATTATGTTTCAATGCTGTTGAGTGGGTGAAAGACCTCATTGGTCGAGGAAACAATAAAGGCTTTTACAGCAGGGAAAGTGGTCCTTCAGCACATGTGTCTGTGCTGGTTACCAAGCATAACAGTTTCCAGCACTTGACTCAGAGGCTACTATACTATGACACTTCAAATGATCCTCAGAATATCTTTCAAATGATGTGATGTGTCCCACCTCTACATCCTTTCAGGCAGTGAGTTCCAAACACCCACCACTTTCTGGGTGAAAACAAATTCTTCTTTGGATCACCTCTAAACCTTTTGCCCTTACCTTAAATCAATGCCTTCTGGTTATTGATCCCTCTAATAAAGGGAAAAAAATTTCTTCCAATCCAGCCTATCAATGCCTGTCATAACTCTGCACACCTAAATCAGGTCCTTCCTCCGCCTTTCCTGCTCTAAGAAAAAACAACCCCTGCCTGTCTCTCTTCATAGCTGAAATGCTTTACCCTGGACAACACCCTGGTGAATCTTCTCTGCCCTCTCTCCTGTGCAATCAGATCCTTCCTGTGGTGTGATGACCAAAACTACACACACTACTGCAGCTATGGCCTAACTAATACTGTATATAGCTCCATCATAACATTCCTGCTCTTCTAGTCAATGCCTCAGCCATTGAAGACAAGAAAGTGTTTAAAAGCTGTTGGTAAAGCAAGTTGGTTATGAGGATCTACTGCAAAAAAAAATGAAATATGCAGAACAACAAGTATAGATCTTACCTAGTACAGGGCTTCTGCCCAGCTGCAGTGCTCTCACATTATAGGTGCTGTCAAGATCCAATGTTGGAGGAGATCACTTGTTCGATACATACCACATACTCACCATCATGAGGACAAAATTGCAGAAATGGGGATTGCACACTGAACATGTACATTTATGAAGATATAATTGATATCCTTCAAAAATCAAATGATTAGATTTTATCCAACTGATTATTTGAACTAAGCAGATAGTGAAAGATTACACGGCATCTGTCCAATTTGCAAAAGCAGTTTGCCAAGTTAGGTGCCAAGTGAATGTATTTCCACTGCAATTTACTGACCTCTGGTATTGTTTGCCAGTTGTGAGGAGTAGCTTTCCAAAGAAAACTGAATGCGGTGTCACAAGTGAAAATGTCACCAGTTGTGAAAAGTAGGCTAGTTAAGCAGGATTTGTAAAAGCAGAAACACTGCTCTCCTCAAGTTTACTTGATTGCCTTTGTGAATTGGGAAATACTTTCCCAAATTTTTCATAAATTGGCCAAACGTATTTTTCTTCCCCTTGTCCTAGGAGTCAGTGTAACATGAAGGGAAGTAATAGGCCCAGCATGTCATACTTTACTGAAGTGAAATGGGTTTGATGGATCATATTATCCTTTCCCATTTGTCATAAATTCATTAATAAGGAGCTGGTTACATGCCTCAATCCATATGTATATTATTGACAACATGTATGCACTTTTGAGTTTTTATATAATGGAGATTAACTTCACATGTGGGAATTGAATTTTGTGACCCTCTTTTAAGACTGTCTAATAAATCACCAAAATGGATCAGAAACATTGGCTTGGTTTTCCTCAGTGTATTAGACTGCTCATGGAAGCATTTATAATCTGCTCATGGACAATGGCCATTATAAATGCAATGGATAGTTCTGGATGAATTTCTATTCAAGCAGGGTGACTCAGGATTCTATTGAAAACTTTTGAAATCAGCTTGGGAGACCAGATTAAAATGAAGTTGTAATGCAAAAAAAAACTGGAAAATAAACTTTTCTTCTGTGCTGACGATTACAAATAATGAGCATTAATATTGCAAGAAACCTATTTGGACTATCTGTCAAGATCTTTTATAACAACTGCTCAAAGAAAAGTTTCATACACAGAGCACATGATTTAACACAAATACAAAAGTTTAGTTTGGGACCCCTATGACAAATAATTCACAATGATAAAACATATCATTGGATTCACCATGTACTGTTGAATAGTTCAGGGTCGTGATTAATTCTTTGGTTTCCAGTCTAAAAAGGGTCCCATCTCTCGCCACATTATGACTGCCATTCCTCACTACCTGTTCAACAAGCTTCTACTTTCACTGATTGACTCCCCAGGACGTTGTCAGGAATGTTCAGTTCCTGGAAATAGTGAGTTTGGACATGGGAAGGGCACATAATTCTGGGGGAGGCTGAGTTTGTGTACACCACCACATTGCCAAATGCAGTTTTTGGTGGTCAACTTCCTTCCCTGTCATGTTGAGGGTCTCATGTGGCCAATTAAAAAAATAACTTAAGGGCTTCAGCCTGCTGCAGCTGGCATTAACCCAAGTTGGAAGCAAACCTGTTGCAATGCATAACTGGCATACAACAGGGTGGCAGCTTTCATTGAGCAGGACTTTGATTCCAGGGAAACGCTAGTTGGTGGCCTCCCCATTGCCTGATTGGAATGTGATTTAATGAACCTTGCTTGGTCTCTTGCTGACAAAACCCCTTGTACCTCAATAATATTTCAGTCAGTGTTGGTGACCAAACTGTTCAGTTGGTGATTAGGAAAGCAAATGCAATGTTGGCATTCATTTCAAGATGGCTACAGTACCAGAGCAGAGATGTACTGCTGAGGTTACAAAAGGCTCTGGTCAGACCACATTTGGAATATTGTGAGCAGTTTTGGGCCTCGTGTCTAAGGCAAGATGTAATGGCATTGGAGAAGGTCCTGAGGAGGTTTACAAGAACTTGTCATATGAGGAGCAGTTGAGGACTCTGGATCTGTACCCAATGGAGTTTAGAAGGTTGAGGGAGCACCTGATTGAAACTGCCGGGTAACTAGAAGGTCTGGATAGAGAGGATGTGTAGAAGATGTTTCCATTACTAGGAGAGATGTTGGATTAGTTGGAGGGCCAAAGGGTCTGTTCCTGGGCTGTAAATGTTCTTTGTTCTTTTTCCCAGGACACAGCCTTAGGGTAAAGGGCCAACCTTTAAGAACTGAGATAAGGAGGAATTTCTTGAGCCAGAGGAAGATAACTCTGTGGATCTTATTGCTGCAGAAGGCTGTGGAGGTCAGACATAGGACAGACATAGATAAGCTGTTGAGGTAAAAACAATAACTGCAGATGCTGGAAACAAAATACTGGATTAGTGGTGCTGGAAGAGCACAGCAGTTCAGGCAGCATCCAACGATTTCGCTGCTCGTTGGATGCTGCCTGAACTGCTGTGCTCTTCCAGCACCACTAATCCAATAGATAAGCTGTTTATTAGTAAGGGAATCGAAGGTTATGGGGAGGTGAATGCAGTTGAGAAACATATTAGCCATGATTAAATGGCAGAGCAGACTGAATTGGCTAAATGGCCTAATTCTGCTCCTATATCTTATGGTCTTAGGGTCTATATAAAAATCCACTCAAACTGTGAGGAATGGTGGATGTAGGCTTGCTCGCTGAGCTGGAAGGTTCATTTTCAGACATTTCGTCACCGTACTAGATAACATCTTCAGTGAGCCTCCTGACGAAGCACTACTGATGATTCCTGTTTTCTATTTATAAGTTTGGGTTTCTTTGGATTGGTGCTGTCATTTCCTGTGGTGATGTCATTTCCTGTTCTTTTTCTTAGGAGTAGTAAATCATGTCCAAGTCAATGTATTTGTTGATAGAGTTCCAGTTGGAATGCTATGCTTCTAGGTATTCTCATGTGTGTCTCTGTTTGGCTTGTCCTAGGATGGATGTGTTGTCCCAGTCAAAGTGGTGTCCTTCTTGATCTGTATGTAAGGATACTAGTAAGAGGGGGTCATGACATTATGTGGCTACTTGGTGTTCCTGTATCCTGATGGCTAGTTTTCTGCCTGTTTGTTCGAAGTAGTGTTTGTTACAGTCCTTGCACAGTATTGATATTAGTTTTGCTTGTTGGCTGTATAGGGTCTTTCAAATTCATTAGCTGCTATTTTAGTTGTTGGTGCGTTTGTGGGCTACCATGTTGCCAAGGGGTCTGAGTAGTCAGGCAGTTATTTCCAAGATGTCTTTGATGTTGGGGAGAGTGGCTAAGGTTTCTGGATGCATTTTGTCTGCCTGTTTGAGTTTGTTGCTAAGAAATCTGCAGACTGTGTTCATTGGGTACCAGTTCTTTTTGAATGCACTTTATAGGTGATTTTCTTTTGCTCTGCATAGTTCTGCTATGCTGCAGTGTGTGGTGGCTCATTGGAATAATGTTCTGGTGCAACTCGTATTTATCTAAATTAAACTCCATCTGCCACCTGTCAGCCCATTGGCCCATCTGATCAAGATCCCATTGTAACCTAGAGTAACCTTTTTCGCTGTCCACTATATCTTCAATTTTGGTGTCATCTGCAAACTTACTAACCATACCTCTTATGCTCACATCCAAATCATTTCTGTTCAAGAATACATGAGAACATGACCTGAAATACTCTTTAACCTGTGCCCATGAATGTTAATAGAGAATCAATGTGCTATGAGGACCACAGTTGCGAAATGCCTAATCATCCCTGCGTTGCAGGTTAAAAAGGAAAGAACATGCTCCCTTTCTCTCTCTGTTTTAAATGGAATGGTGCAAAAATACAGTAGAAACATAACAGGGCAAAAGCATTCTTATTGAACTATAAAGGAAGCATCTCAAAATTAACTGCTTATCTGTCAACATACATGCTAGTGATATCACTCAAGGAGGCTGGAAGAATACAGCAAGCCAGGCAGCATCAGGAGGAGAAAAAGTTAACTTTTTGAGTGTAACCCTTATTCAGGCGGGTGGGTGTAAGGGGAGCTGCAGATAATGTGGGGGGGGGGGGTATGGGAGAGGGTTTTGGGTGGAGAGAGGGGCAGGATGCTGAGGTAAGCATAGGTGCATGTCTGAGGAAGGAAGGCAGAGAACTTCTCCAAAGTGGGTGTCCCTTGAAGAGACTTTGCAGTAGTACAAACTTAGTTAGAGACAAAACAACAGTTACGCTGTCTCATCATCTACTTTTCACAGAAGTCAGAGGATCATCCACTTGGTTTTAATATTAATTTTAATTTAAACCCACCTCTCATATCTAATCTTTGTGTGTTGTTTTACTATTTATTTTCATGTTTAATAAGAAACAAACTCAGCTTTGCATTAACTTGAGAAAACATGGTTAACTTAGCTCCTTTTAAAACATAAATTTGTCTGTGAGAAGGGTATCCATAAGCAAACAGATTTTTAAAAAAATGAACCTTGATGAGACTAGCCAACGGAATAGGTAAATAAAAAAGAAGAGACAATTCATCTTTCCTTACCCAATTTGGGATGTCCTGTCTAGAATCATAATGTGAGAGGGAACCTCAACCAGGGTCTGGTCGTAGCAATGTGACAATGTACCAGAAACACTCATGTGTGTAAGAATAATCCCCACAGTAAACAATTGTGCTTCAGAATTAGCTGTGTTACTACAAAACTCTTCCAATCTATCTATAACATTTGCATCAACCCAACTATTTTGGAGGTTAACCAGGTATATCTTGTCTACAAACTAAAGGGCAAACCCAATCTAGCTAATGATCAATCTGAGAGCATACTCTCAATTATTAATGACCTGATGGATGATCTTATAAACAGTGCTATAAGTGGCATTTACTTACCTGCTCACCAATGGTCACCAGTGTTCTGCCAGGACCACTCCTGACCTCAGTATAACCTTCATCTAAACACACAGAGAGGTGTTGAGTTCCAGTTGGGAACTCGCTAAAGCATTAAGGAGCTCCAGTAAAACTGAACTCAGTTAAAATAAGTCAAAAAGCTTCCACTAGTTAGAGTCTTATCTCGGATAAAGAAAGGTGGTCGTGATTGTTATAGGCCATTCATCACTGCCCAAGAACATCAGTGCAAGAGTTTCTCAGGGTAGTCTCTTAGGCCCAACCACCTTGAGCTACTTCATTAATGACAACCCCTCCAACATAATGTCAGAAGAGAGCAGAGAGGAATAATTGCACAGATTAATTCAATGAATGAAGCAGTCTAAGTCCATCTGCAGCAAACCATGGAAAACATTTACGTTTGTGCTTAAAAATGGCAAATAACCTTCGTGCTATGCAAGCTCTAGATAATGACCATCTCCAAAAACAGAGAATCTGACAATCATATCGTAACATCAAATGCCATTACCATCACTGAAATCCTCACAATCAAAATCCAGGAATGACTATGGTGCAGAAGCTTTACTGAACCAGCCACTTCATAACTGTGGCTATGAGGACAAGTTAGAGTTGGGTATTCTGCAGAGATTACATCAGCTCACAACTCTCCAAATTCATTTTTGATATCCACAAGACAGTCAGAAATATAATGGAATACTCCTCACTTGCCTGAGTGAGTGCAGGTCAAACAACAAAATAAGTTCAACACTATTTGATTGATACCCCATTCATGAGCTCTACCATTGGCACTCACTGGCTATCCTATTTACTAAGCACAATACATTTTTCAATGCTTCTTTAACAGAAACATCCAAAGTTGGAACTTCTACTAATTAAAAGGGCGAGGACAAGGAACAATGCAAATAACGCCACTCTTGTCTTCCAAGTCACATCCTGACTTGGAAATATATCATCATTCCTTCCTCACAAGTTAAAGGCCTTAAACTCTCTGCCCAACAGTGCTGGTGGGTGTACCTTCACCACACAAACTATAACGGCTTAGTGGTACACCACTATCACCACAAGATCAATTAGAGATGGGCAATAAATGCATGTGATCCCACATCCCATGAATAAAAAGTCCTGATTTACACGGCCAGCACGGCTTTCATAGTTTCTGACCTGAACCAAATGCCAACCCCATTAATTATAATTCTTCAGATAATCTGACCTTTATCCATAAATCATGCACAATTGCAAAAGACATAAGATGTTAGAATCATTTTTTTTCTTTAAACATCTTTCTATGATTTTGCAATTTAATTTTTAAAATACTTAGTAAATGATCCAATTGTACAGATGTCCCAAGTGTAAAAGAAAACTCATAAAAATAAGAAGGAAAAGCAATTATTTCTCTTTTTGGATTTGAGTTTAATTTAGATAAATGTAAGGTGCTGCATTTTGGAAAAGCAAATCTTAGTAGGACTTATACACTTAATGGTAAGGTCCTTGGGAGTATTGCTGAACAAAGAGACCTTGGCGTTCAGGTTCATAGTTCCTTGAAAGTGGAGTCACAGATAGATAGGATAGTAGAGAAGGCATTTGGTATGCTTTCCTTTATTGGTCAGAGTATTGAGTACAGGAGTTGGGAGGTCATGTTGCAGCTGTACAGGACATTAGTTAGGCCACTGTTGGGATATTGCATGCAGTTCTGGTCTCCTTCCTATTGGAAAGATGTTGTGAAACGTGAAAGGGTTCAGAAAAGATTTACAAGGATGTTGCCAGGATTGGAGGTTTTGAACTATAGGGAGAGGTTGAATAGGTTAGGGCTGTTTTCCTTGGAGCGTCGAAGGCTGAGGGGTGACCCTATTGAAGTTTATAAAATCATAAGGGGCATGGATAGGATAAATAGACAAAGTCTTTTCCCTGGTATGGAGGAGTCCAGAACCCGAAGAGATAGGTTTAGGGTGAGAGGGGAAAGATATAAAAGAGACCTAAGGGGCAATGTTTTCACTCAGAGGGTGGTACATGTATGGAATGAACTGCCAGAGGAAGTGGTGGAGGTTGGTACAATTGCAACATTTAAAATGCACCTGGATGAGTATATGAATAGGAAGGGTTTTGAGGGATATAGGCCGGGTGCTGGCAGGTGGGACTAGATTGGGTTGGGTTATCTAGTCAGTGTGGACGGAATGGATCGAAGGGTCTGTTTCTGTGCTGTACATCTCTTTGACTCTATGACTCTATGTAGTTGAAATTTACCAAAAGCTTCCATTTCAGAAACTTCCTTCATTGGACAACATTTAAACTTTGATTACCCTGAATTTACTAATATTATTTGTATTGTAATAGTAAAGTCATGGAGTGATCTATTTTAGCAGCAGAATAATGTATTGAATTATTTTACTCACAATGGTACGAAGTAGTGCATTGTGCAAGGACAATGAAAACTCTATTGGTCTAAGAAGGTTTTCAGCTCCAGGATTCGTGTTTGTATCAGATACATACTCCTAACTAGTTGTGATAATGCCAGTAAAATAAGTGTGAGGAGTGTCAAATATTTTCTTCCTGTGGACATAAGCTCAAAGAATAAAATCACATATGATTTTGCAGTAAGTAACACAAACTTGGCTGCATAATTTAAAGGATCACAAGGATAATGAATATGACAATATTAAAATACATATTGCTACCAGGAAGAAGCATTCTTCTGAGGTTGAAGTTGTACTGAAGGCATTAAAGAAAATCAAAAATGTCAGCCCTTAAAAATTACACATGTAAACAATTTGGTTTCTGTTTGCTACATTGCTGGTCATTTTATTTCCAGGAGTGTTGTTGCATGAATGCACAGTGCATTGTTATAACATGCAGTTGCTTTACCACTGCAAAACTGGGTATTATTTCAGAGCAAAGATCTCCTTTCTGCTCATGTAACTTTGATGAAGTGTGAGAATATTTTTAAAGAGCCTCTTTTCCAGTTTGCAATATGCACTGGCATACAGAAAATTTTCAAAGTCATAATGTTGTTGTACATTCTGCTGTCATGGGTAACTGTATTCAGGTATATTTGCTGTACAAGTTTACAGCATTTAATTTTCTAAATGTATATCAAATTCAGATCAAACTACATAATTTCAATGCCCTTTTTGATTTTCTTTTCTCCCTGAATAATATTGAATAAAGCAATCATCCTCAAATAAGATTTTTGGTGAAAAAATGAATAATCATCTTGTCTTGCAAGTAACCTATTTGATCAATGACATTTTCCTGCAAGGATGATGCCAGAAAGGCAGGTTTGTTGAGTTTTGAGAAGATTTGCAGCTCAGGTTGAGGTTCTGGATGTAGGTTTGCTCGCTGAGTTGGAAGGTTCATTTTGAGACGTTTTGTCACCATAGTGGTAACATCTTCAGTGAGCTTTTGGATAAAGCACTTATACGTTTCTACTTTCTACTTATATGTTTGGGTTTCTTTGAGTTGGTGATGTCATTTACTATGGTGTTGTCATTTCCTGCTCTTTTTCTCAGGGGGTGGTAAATGGGCTCCAAATCAAACATCAACTAGTAACAAAATGACATGACCCTCTCTCACTAGTATCCTTACAAACAGATAAGGAAGGATGCCACTTCGACTGGGACAACACATCCATTCTAGGATCTGCCAGAGACATGCACGAGAATTCCTTGAAGCATGGCATTCCAACTGGAACTCTACCAACAAACACATTGACTTGGACCCCACTTACCACCCCCTGAGAAAAAGAACAGGAAATGAAATCACCAACCCAAAGAAACCCAAACATATAAATAGAAAGCAAGAAACATCAATAGTGCTTCGTCTGATGTTCACTGAAGACATTTCCGAGTATGGTGATGAAACATCTGAAAATGAACCTTCCAGCCCACGAGCAAACCTACATCCAGGTGGGTTTATGTTTATCAAGAAGGATTCACAGACTGGTTTCTTTTTCTCTGGGGAAATAAAAAGCTGAGGTTAACTGTTCTGAGGAAGGATCACCAGATGCAAAACATTAACTTTGATTTCTCTTCATAGATGCTGCCACATCAGCTGAGCTTTTCCAGCAATTTCTGTTTTTGTTAACTTTATAGAATCTGGTAAAATTTCACACATGCTGATACAGAAAGAATAGGCAGAACTTTCATTCCTGCAGAGAATGTAATTCTGCAAATACATTGATGGAAAAGGTGCCCCAGAATTTCAGATTTGCACTCCAGGGAGGGTTCTCGGCTGAAGCAGGGTAAGATAGGAGTCAGACTGTCCCCAGAAAAGATGTGTGCAGTAAGATGGTCAAGGGATACACTGAAAAGAAAAGACCAAAACAGAAAGCATACCTCCAGATAATATTCCTCCCAGCCCCTCATTCCCAAGGACTCCTCATGCCATAGAATTCCACATGCCTCATTCATGCCAACACACACCAACCCATGTACATCACCTAACCTACATGATCTCTCATATTCTCTATGCCAACCCATGCCACTCTAGACACATACCCATAGGTTTGCATACCCTCCATAACAATCTATGTTTTCCATCCAACAGACAGACCTTTGTTGCTCCTATATCAAATTAATGAAAATCATGTCCTCAACTCAACAAATTGTCTGTGTACTGTAGGGATTGTAATGAGGTCAGCCAGGTGGATCTCATTGAATATGAGTTCCTTGATTGGGGCTGTTAATTTGGTCTAATCAGCGACCCCTGGCTGACAGATATTCTGACAGTAGCGTCAGAAGTTCTGTTCACTCTGAGAGCTGGCTCTGAGGGGGATAGACCAGTGTCAAGGACTCTCGACATGTAAATAAAGGTTGACTTAGTGAGGGGGTACCAGACTTAGTGATGGGGTACCAGCCTCTGTGGAGTTACTTCACGTTCCCTCCAAATCAAAACATTCAGTATTCACCATAGGCAGACAAAATTACCAATGTTGACATTAAATAAATACCTATTGTTGACCTATTGAGCAAAAAAAGAGCAAAAGTTTCTTTTTATGGGGAACAGCCTAACCAGAGTTCACCAATATGAGATGATCATAAGAAAGAAAATAGGGAATTCAGAAGAAATTTCCTTACAAAGAAAAGTTGTAACAACATAGAACATGCTACCCAAGGACCATTTGAAGTGAAAAGTATAGGTGCACTGAAGGGAAATCTCAGCAAGCATTTGAGGAAATAGCAACCAGATGGTATGATGTTAATTTTGATGAGAAAAGTCAGGTGGAGTTCTAAGTGGTACATAAATACCAACGTTGGCTGATTTGGCCAAATATTCTGTTTCTTTTCCATGTATCCTTTATAATCTGACAAAACTATTTATCTGTAATCAAATTCTGAGCAGATGAGGAGGGTGGAATCAATTCCCCGCTTCTTAGCCCCTTTGGTTGGTCACAACAAACATATTAAATTGCTTTTAGCACTTGGATTGCAAGCATACTCCTGAAAACGTTAAAGAGCCAAATAGGTTCTCTTGAGTGATTATAATTTCTGAAACATACCTCTTCATTTATATTTTCCTCAAAAAATTAAAAAAGTGAGATTGACCTTACATTCAAAAAGAAACTTATACAAACATCAATTTGCAGTGAGCAGGTAGAATTATTATATAATTTTTATATTATTTCAAACCTTTTATTTTTAGCACTTGTACATATCACTCAAGTGGTTGTTTTAAGAATGTATAGATATTTATTAATAGACATTAACTTTGTTTTAATGGATTGATGAAAATCATTGCAGCTGTTATATCCTGCAAAGCCTTCTTTAGCCACTTTTCTATGGATTAAAAAAAAATCCATTGTTTACTGATTAATTTGTTTTACTTATCTTGCAGGGATTATTAGGATATCTAGTGTGGTAATTCATCAATGGTTCTGTTAAATGCTTGTTACTTAAAGTTTTTGAACTTTTGAATTGGCTGATGATCAAAGTATTTGATTTACCAGACTTGGAACACTTTAATTTTCAACAGCTTGAATTCGAACAGCTGCTAGGACTGAGATCTAATGCCTGTATGAATAGCATTCTCTAGAAATTACCGTAAACAGTTCTAACAATTTCTTATTATTAAATTTCGCCCTCCGACAGTCCACAAAGATTATGCCCAACTGATTTTAAGCAGCTCTTCTGCAGAGAGAACAAAGGCATGGGTTTAAAACTGGTTATACCTTTCTTTAAATAGATGGAGTGGGCTCTCATGATGACATGTGAATCAACTGTTAATTTAAGGAGAAATCTTGAGTGGGGAAGCGGAGTCAGGTCAGAAGAAGCCCAAATAGTTGAGTCTTCTTAATATTTTTTATGTTACTTGTAGGACTTTGTGTTGTTAGGAAGGGAAGTACATCAAAGGACTTACACTGCATTCAAGACCCATTCCCACTGCCTGTTATTTTTACTTACCTAAATCTGCTCAAATCACTGACAAAGCACAATTTCTCTGGTTCAGTGGAAACTAAGTTTAGTTTTTCCAAATGTAACTAATTACAAATAAAGCAGACTTGCATCTCATTATTCCAGGAACAGCTTGGGACTAGCTCTACAGATGAAACCATGTTGTTGTAATCTGTTATTTCTGTATATTTCCTCCATGGAAATAGTTCTTGATCTAAAATCTTAATACAGATATTATTCATCACAAGCAGATAAAAACAGACCATGGCACTAATTCTTGTCAGAAACCAATGCAGAAAAAGAGGCATTTCAAAATGATTATATTTGACATGTGCTGTGTAGATAACTTGTAAAAATAACTATTAGGAGGTAATTACGGATGTTAAAATAAATGAAGTTATGTTCTTAGTCCTGTATGTGACCCTTGAGAAGAGAGTTGCTCAAGCATAATGAATATTTTATCCACTTTAGTTTTTTTAAAATTGTTACTAATCCTATGTTGGGGATAATTATTCCTAAATGCTTTCAAGTGAAATGTCCCATGTTTTCCACTGGGAGTACAATTTGCCCTTTTGGAATAAAAACAATGCTGGAAATCTACCCAATTTCAATTGGCCCATGATTATGCTGGTTTCACACTCCTCAAGTGGTTTGAAAATAAAAGCAAATCAGACCAGTTACTGAAAGTAAGAAAAGTTAGCACTATGAATGGTCAAACAGAACATTTTATATAAAACAGCATCTGGATATCCTTAGAACCTTATTATTAAAACATCACATAAGTTTTCTGAACTAAAGATTCTGAGTAGCTATTGGGGGAGGCAGCATGTTCCATTGCTAAGTTTGCATTACTTACTCTCTTTGTTTTCTGTATGTGCTTTAATGAACTACTTCAGAAATTGTTGCAGTCATACATCCCACCAGAACTTGAAATGTGAAGGCTGTTTCATCTCACCTTCAGGGGAACAGAGACAATAGATTAAAAGTTACAGTTGTGGGGAAGAGCATAATTAGAGGTAAAAACAGTTTAAAAAAATTAACAAAAGCAGAAATTGTTGGAAAAACTCAGCAGTATGGTAGCATCAGTGGAAAGAAAGCAGAGTTGATGTTTTGAGCCCGGACAATTCTTATGCTGAGTTATGAAAAAGGGTAATTGGATTCAAAATATCATTGCGACTTTCTCTCCACGGATGCTGCCAGGCCTGCTGTGTTTACCCAGCAATTTCAGTTTTTGTTTCAGATTTTGGGCATCTGCAGTTCTTTATTTTAAAAAAAACAGTAACTTGGAAATTACTGTACTGTTCTGAGGTATATGAAGCAAATTGGACCAGCGTGCGTCATTTGCAAGTTCTCCTGGTTCTTCCATCTGGATTATGGTACAAGTTCTAATTATTCACTGCTGTATTTTGTAAAAGGGATAAACACAGTTGTTTGGTGCACTATTTGCATATTCTCAAACTTGAGCCTATTGTAGTATTGTATGCCAGCACTGCCAGCATACCTGGATGTCTTGGTTAGATTCATGATCACCATTCTTTCATATTGTTATTATTCAAGCTGCTGATACTATTTAGAATAGGATGTCCCCATGACACTTTATGCTGTAGTGGAATTAGAATTAGAATTAACCGTCACGTGTATGCAAGTATACATGAAAAGTGTACAAGACACCACTGTCCGGTGCCAGTTTGGTCTCACACTTGATCACAAAACAGGAATTTTAAAAAAGCAGCAGAAATAAAAGAAACAAATCCAAAAGGAATGAAAAACATCAAGATACTAAAATTTTATTGAAGTCTTATCTCCATGTAGGCACCTGGGTCAAGCCAGGGTCTGGAGTCTCTGAAGGAACAGAGTGCTTGCTGCCGCTGATACTACCAATTATGCCAATGCCAGATCCCGGAACAGTGCAGGGGCCAGACACACCCTCTGATCCCTGGGTCCTGGAACATTGCAGGGGCCCACACACAGCCTCCAATCACTGGGTCCTGGAACATTGCAGGGCCCACACACACCCTCTGATCCCTGGGTCCTGGAACATTGCAGGGGCCCACACACAGCCTCCAATCACTGGGTCCTGGAACATTGCAGGGCCCACACACACCCTCTGATCCCTGGGTCCTGGAACATTGCAGGGGCCAGACACAGCCTCCGATCACTGGGTCCTGGAACATTGCAGGGCCCACACACACCCTCTGATCCCTGGGTCCTGGAACATTGCAGGGGCCAGACACAGCCTCCGATCACTGGGTCCTGGAACATTGCAGGGCCCAGACACAGCCTCCGATCACTGGGTCCTGGAACATTGCAGGGGCCAGACACAGCCTCCGATCACTGGGTCCTGGAACATTGCAGGGGCCCACACACAGCCTCCGATCACTGGGTCCTGGAACATTTCAGGGGCCCACACACACCCTCTGATCCCTGGGTCCTGGAACATTGCAGGGCCCAGACACAGCCTCCGATCACTGGGTCCCGGAACATTGCAGGGCCCAGACACAGCCTCCGATCACTGGGTCGTGGAGCATTGCAGGGCCCAGACACAGCCTCGGATCACTGGATCCTGGAACATTGCAGGGCCCACACACACCCTCTGATCCCTGGGTCCTGGAACATTGCAGGGGCCCACACACAGCCTCCGTTCACTGGGTCCTGGAACATTGCAGGGGCCCACACACAGCCTCCAATCACTGGGTCCTGGAACATTGCAGGGGCCAGACACAGCCTCCGATCACTGGGTCCTGAAACATTGCAGGGGCCCACACACAGCCTCCGATCACTGGGTCCTGGAACATTTCAGGGGCCCACACACACCCTCTGATCCCTGGGTCCTGGAACATTGCAGGGCCCACACACACCCTCTGATCCCTGGGTCCTGGAACATTGCAGGGGCCCACACACACCCTCTGATCCCTGGGTCCTGGAACATTGCAGGGCCCAGACACAGCCTCCGATCACTGGGTCCTGGAACATTGCAGGGGCCAGACACAGCCTCCGATCACTGGGTCCTGAAACATTGCAGGGGCCCACACACAGCCTCCGATCACTGGGTCCTGGAACATTTCAGGGGCCCACACACACCCTCTGATCCCTGGGTCCTGGAACATTGCAGGGCCCAGACACAGCCTCCGATCACTGGGTCGTGGAACATTGCAGGGCGCAGACACATCCTCCGGTCACTGGGTCGTGGAACATTGCAGGGTCCAGACACAGCCTCGGATCACTGGGTCCTGGAACATTGCAGGGCCCAGACACATCCTCCGATCACTGGGTCGTGGAACATTGCAGGGCCCAGACACATCCTCCGATCACTGGGTCGTGGAACATTGCAGGGTCCAGACACAGCCTCCGATCACTGGGTCGTGGAACATTGCAGGGCCCAGACACATCCTCCGATCACTGGGTCCTAGAACATTGCAGGGCCCAGACACATCCTCCGATCACTGGGTCCTAGAACATTGCAGGGTCCAGACACAGCCTCCGATCACTGGGTCCTGGAACATTGCAGGGCCCAGACACATCCTCCGATCACTGGGTCCCGGAACATTGCAGGCACAGACACACCCTCTGATCACTGGATCCTGGAACATTGCAGAGCCCACACACAGCCTTTGATCACTAGGTCCCAGGACATTGCAGGGCCCGACACAGTCTCCGATCACTGGGTCCTGGAATGTTGCAGGGCCCACACACAGCCTCCGATCTTCGGGTCCTGGAACAGTGCAGGGCCCACACACAGCTTCTGATCTCTGGATCCTGGAACATTGCTTGGCCTAGACACACTGTCCGATCACTCGATCCTGGAACAGTGCAGGGCCCAGACACACAGCCTCCGATCACTGGGTCCTGGAACATTGTAAAGCCTGGAAATAACTTCTGAATCTGGATCCTGGAACAGAGCATGGCCTGCACACACTCTCCAATCACTGGATCCTGGAACATTGCAGCGCCCAGACACAATCTCTGATCACTGGGCTCTGGCACATTGCAGGGCGCAGACACAGGCTCCGATCACTGAGCCCTGGAACTTTTCAGGGCCCAGAGACAGCCTCTGACCGGTGGATCCTGGAACACTACAGGGCCCAGACACAGGTTCCGATCACTGGGCTCTGGAACATTGCAGGGCACACACTCTCCGATCACTGGGCCCTGGAACATTGCAGGGCCCAGACACAGCCTCTGATTGGTGGGTCCTGGAACCTTGCAGAGCCCGGAAATAACATCCAATGGGTCCTAGAACATTCCTCGGCCCACACACACACAGCCTCCAATCACTGGGTTCCGGAACATCGCAGGGCCCAGACACAGCATCCGATCACTGGGTCCTGGAACATTGCAGGGCCCAGACACAGCCTCCGATCACTGGATCCTGGAACATTGTAGGGCCTAGACACACCGTCCGATCACTGGATCCTGGAACATTGCAGGGCCCAGGCACACCCTCCGATTTTTGGGGCCTGGAACATTGCTGGGCTCACACAAAGCCTCCGATTGCTGGGTTCTGGAATATTGCATGGCCCACACACAGACTCTGATCACTGAGTCCTGGAACATTGCAGGGCCCACATACAGCCTCCGAACATGGGTCCCGGGACACTGCAGGACCCAGACACACCCTCCGATTGTTGGGTCCTGGAACGTTGCAGGGCCCACACACAGACTCCGATCACTGAGTCCTGGAACTTTGCAGTACCCAGACACACGCTCTGATCACTGGATCCTGGAACAGTGCAGGGCCCGCACACAGCATCCGATCACTGGAACATTGCTGGGCCCACATGCAGCCTCCAATCACTGGGCCCTGGAACATTGCTAGGCCCACACACAGCCTCTGGTCTGTAGGTCCTGGAATATTGCAGAGCACGGACACAACTACCGATCTCTGGAACCTGGAACATAGCAACCCACACACAGCCTCTGATCGGTGGGTCCCGGAACATTACAGGGTCCAGACACAGCCTCCAATCGCTGGGTCCTGGAACATTGCAGAGCACAGACACACTTTCCCATTACTGGGCCCTGGAACATTGCAGGGCCCAGACACAGCCTCCGATCACTGGGTCCTGGAACATTGCAGGGTCTACACACAGCCTCCAATCACTGGATCCTGGAACATTGCACGGCTCAGACACACTGTCCGATCACTGGGCTCTGGAACATTGCAGGGCTGAGACACAGGCTTCGATCACTGGGCCCTGGAACATTACAGGGCCCAGACACAGCGTCTGATTGGTTGGTCCTGGAACATTCCAGAGCCCAGACACACTATCCAATCACTGGATCCTGGAACATTGCAGGGCATAGACACACAGCCTCTGATCACTGGGCTCTGGAAAATTGCAGGGCCTAGACACAGGCGTCGATCACTGGGCCCTGGACCCGTGCAGAGCCCAGACACACCCTCCAATGGGTCCTGGAAGATTGCAGGGTGCAGGCACGCACCCTCTGATCACTGGGGCCTGGAATATTACTGGGCTTACACACAGCCTCCGATCACTGGATCCTGGAACATTGCAGGGCCCACACACAGCCTCCGATCACTGGATCCTGGAACATTGCAGGGCCCAGGCATATCCTCTGATCTTTGGGGCCTGGAATATTGCTGGGTTCACACACAGCCTCTGATCACTGGGTCTCGGAACATTGCAGGGTGCAGACACACACCCTCCGATCGCTGGGGCCTGGAATATTGCTGGGCTTACACAGCCTCCGATCACTGGATCCCGGAACATTGCAGGACCCAGACACACCCTCCGATTGCTGTGTCCTGGAATGTTGCAGGGCCTACACACAGCCTCCGATCTTCGGGTCCTGGAACATTGCAGGGCCCACTCATAGCCTCTAATCACTGGATCCTGGAACATTGCAGGGCCCACACACAGCCTCCGATCACTGGGTCCTGGAACATTGCTGGGCCCGCACAAGGCCTCCAATCACTGAGTCCTGGAACATTGCAGGGCCCACACACAGCCTCCGAAAATGGGTCCCGGGACATTGCAGGACCCAGACACACCCTCCGATTGTTGGGTCCTGGAACGTTGCAGGGCCCACCACAGACTCCGATTACTGAGTCCTGGAACTTTGCAGGGCCCACACACACAGTCCAATCACTAGCTCCTGGAACATTGCAGGGCCCAGACACTGCCTCCAATCAGAGGTTCCTGGAACATTGCAGAGCCTAGAAACGACTTCCGATCTCTAGATCCTGGAACATAGCAGGGACCGCACACACCCTCCAATCACTGGATCCTGGAACATTGCAGGGCCCAGACACATTCTCCGATCACTGGGCTCTGGAACATTGCAGGGCCCAGACACATTCTCCGATCACTGGGCTCTGGAACATTGCAGGGCGCAGACACATTCTCCAATCACTGGGCTCTGGAACATTGCAGGGTGCAGACACAGGCTCCGATCATGGGCCTCGGAACTTGTCAGGACACTGAGACAGCCTCTGATCGGTGGATCCTGGAACACTGCAGGGCCCAGACATAGCTTCCTATGGGTCCTGGAACATTGCAGGGCCCATGCACAGGCTCTAATCACTGGACCCTGGAACATTGCAGGGCACAGACACACTCTCCAATCACTGGGCTCTGGAACACTGCAGGGCCCAGACACAGGTTCTGATTGGTCGGTCCTGGAACATTGCAGAGCCCGGAAACAACATCCAATTGGTCCTAGAACATTACAGGGCCCACACACACACACAGGCTCCGATTACTGGGTCCTGGAACATTGCAGGCACCAGACACAGCCTCTGATTACTGGGTCCTGGAACATCGCAGGGCCAAGACACAGCTTCCGATCACTGGATCCTGGAACAGTGCAGGGCCCACACACAGCCTCCGATCACTGGGTCCTGGAACACTGCAGGGCCGAGACACAGCCTCCGATCACTGGGTCCTGGAACATTGCAGGGCCCATGCACATCCCCCGATCATTGGGGCCTGGAACATTGCTGGGCTCACACACAGCCTCCGATTGCTGGGTCCTGGAATGTTGCAGGACCCGACACACCCTCCGATTGCTGGATCCTGGAATGTTGCAGGGCCCACACACAGCCTCCGATCTTCGGCTTCTGGAACAGTGCAGAGCCCCCACACAGCCTCTGATCGCTGGATCCTGGAACATTGCTTGGCCCGCACACAGCCTCCAAACATGGGTCCCGGGACATTGCAGTACCCAGACACATCCTCTGATTGTTGGGGCCTGCAACGTTGCAAGGCCCAGACACAGACTCCAATCACTGGATCCTGGAATAGTGCAGGGCCCGCACACAGCCTCCGATCACTGGGTCCTGGAACATTGCAGGGCCCAGAAACTGCCTCTGATCACTGGGTCCTGGAACATTGCAGGGCACAGACACTGGGTCCTGAAACATTGCAGGGCCCAGACACTGCCTCTGATCGGTGGGTCCTGGAACATTACAGGGCCTGGACACAGCCTCCAATCATTGGATCCTGGATCATTGCAGGGCCCACGCACAGCCTCCGATCACTGGATCCTGGAGCATACTCGGACTGGGCCAGACACTGATGCCTTGACAAAGCAAATGACTTTAAAGAAAAAGAGGGAAAAAAGAAAGGCAAACGTAAAACAAAATCAATAAAAAGGGAAGAAAAACAGACACATGCAAATGAGCTTCAGAGCTCAAATGCAGTGAGAAAACTCTGACTTGAGGCTCTGACTTGATTAAACAGTGAAGCCTTATACATTTTACTTAGCAGCTAGTTACATTACAATACAGGTACAAGATCATCTCTTGTGAGACATCAGGCACAAATTAAGAGAAAGTACACTTTGTTTCTTGTCTACATGCTGTTAACATTATAAACAATCATTCTGAAGCTGTGTGTAACTTTACTGAACAGAAGGAGAACTCATGGGACACACCCCACAACTCTCGTTCACTCATCTCAGCAGTCATCTACATCCAAATGATGAAGCTCATCTTGTGATGTCAGGTACTAATTGCTATAAAGAATAGAAACCTTTATCAAGAGAGAGATAACATCTCTGTAATATAGAATATTGAACACCTAGTTGCTGATTTTAAGCATTTCAACGGTATAGAATCTGTCATGATTGTGGGTCTGAACCCTGAAGCACTGTGGACATATTTACACATAATTTTAAAATGTGCTTTTTCAAAAAGAAAAGAAGGCTGATATAGCAGCCCATGTAAATTAAGTAGCTGTCCAGAGAGAGAGAGAGACCCAAAATATCTCACAACAATATTTGTGAATGAGTATGATCAAACAATAGCCCTTCTCACAGGTGTGGGGTTAAGAACCAAATCAAAACTTGACTGTGGACTACAAAGATAATAAGGGATGGACAGTCCGCTGTTCAACAGTGAGCCATCCATGTAGATTATGCCCCAAACTGCAGATACATCTTATCATTTTCCCTTTGATGAATATAGAAGGACACTGTTAAAAAAACAGTTTCAACTCCATTGGAGGCTGCTAGTGGGAATGCATACTATTTTGTGTACCAGCCTAGGTTCGACCATTCACGTTTTGTGAAGATCTTGGTTGATAAAGTTATCCCCCTGTTGCAGGCAAATACTTTCTCAAATTGAGTCCTGCGAACTATTTAAAAGAAAATAGGACAACAAAAGGATTCTTTCTTACTCCAGATGCTGAATTCAGACACAGTCAAAAGGAATCTGGACTTCAGAATCTTAACTATTCTCAAAACTAAGGATTGTGACACTGTTCCAATAACAACATCAGTACACCTGATAACTTCCACTACAAAAGTTTCCGATTTCATCTATCCCATATTTGCAAGTAATTCAGACACTGATGAAAACATAGGAACAAGAACGGGCAGTTCAGCGCCTCAATCCTGTTCCGCCATTTGTCATGATAATGGCTAATTTCATTGTGACCTCAACTCCACTTACCTGCTGGTTCTCCATTACCCTTCTACCCATTTCTAATTCAAAAAAATCTGCCAATCTCCTCCCTAAATTTACTCAATGTCCCAGCATCCACTGCACCCTGGGGTAGTCAATTCTGCACTTCCATCAACCTTTGAGAGAAATAATTTCTCCTCATCTCTGTTTTAAATCTGCTCCCCTTTTATCCTAAAATTGTTAGTTCTTATTCTAGATTGCTCTACATGAGGCAAGCCTTTCTACATTTACTTTGTTAACCCCCATTAGCCTCTCAATTAGATCTTCTCTCATTCTTATAAACTCTGTGCTCTATTTTTTAGGTCTAAAATCCTCAATCTCTCCTCCTGAGACAAACCCGTCATTTCTGGAATCAATCTGCCTCACTAATGTCTTTCAGGGAAGGAATCTGCCATCAACACCTGATCTGGCCTACATGAGCCTCTAGAGCCGCAGCATTGGGATTGACTCTCAAATACCCTCTGAAGCAGCCTCGCAAGCTACTCAATTGTATTAATCGCGACAAAGAAAGAAATGAAACTGGACAGGCGACCTGGCATCAACCTCAGCACTGGAATAGACAAGAGCAGAAATGTACCTGTCAACCCTGCAAAGTCCTCTTTATTAACAACTGGGGCTAGAACTGTCTCACAGACTAGTCAAGCACCAACCTAACATAGTCATACTCATGGAATTGTACCATACAGACAAAGTCCCAGACACCACCATCACCATCCCTGGATATGTCCTGTCCTACTTGGCTGGTTAGATCCAGCAGAGATCTCGATCATGCTGTCTTCCTTTGGCAAGAATAAGTACGCCTCCATGTTGAACAACACTTGGAGAAAGAACTGAGGGTGGCAAGGGTGCAAAATGTACTCTGAGTGAGGGATTTCAATGTCCACCACCATGGGTGGCTCAGCAGCAGTATTACTGATTGAGTCCAAAAGCAGATGGTGAGGGAACCAACAAGAAGGAAAAATATACTTGGCCACATCCTTACCAATTTGCTGGCTGTATATACATCTGTCTATGACAGTGTTGGTAAGTGTGACCACGTCACAGTCCATGTGGAGTCAAAGACCTACCTTCACACTGAGAATACTCTTCAGCGTGTTGTGTCGCACTATCACCAAGCTAAAATGGGGCAGACTTCGAACAGATCTACGAATTCAGGACTGGGCATCCGTGAGGTGCTGTGGTGATCAACAGCAGCAGAATTGTACTCCAGCACAATATGTAACCTCATGACCTGGCACATCCTCACTCAACCATTACCATCAAACCAATGGATCAACGCTGGTTCAATGGAGAGAGCAGGAGTACATGCAAGGAGCAGCTCCAGATATAGCTAAAATGAAGTGTCAACCTGATGAAGTACCAAACGAGACTGCTTGCGTGCCAAGCAGCATAAGCAGTAAGTGATACATAGAGCTAAGCAATCCCACAACCCCCAGATCAGATCTAAGCTCTGCCATCCTGCCACATCTAGTGGAGAAGGGGGCTGCACAAATATCTCCATCCTCAATGATGGAGGAGTCCAACATGTAAGTGCAAAAGATAAGGCTGAAACATTCACAGCAATCTTTAGGCAGAAGATGATACATCTCATCCTCCTCCAGTGGTCCCCAGCATTACAGATCCCAGTCTTCAGCCAATTCAATTCACTCCAAATGATATCAAAAAACAGTTGGAGATACTGCAAAGGCTATGGATCCTAACAATATTTCGGCAATGGTACTGAAGCCTTGTGCTCTAGAACTTGCTATTCCACTAGCCAAGCTGTTCCAATACAGCTACAAAACTGGCCTCTATTCAACAATGTAGAAAATTGCCCAAGTATGTCCTGTACAAAAAAAATCAGGAAAAATCAAACACAAGCAATTCCAACCTTATCAGTCTTCTCCCTGTCATCAGCAAAGTGATGGAAGGTATCATCAACAGTGCTATCAAACAACACCTGCTCAGCAATAACCTGCTCAGCAATGCTCAGATTGGGTTCTGTTGACCACATGACAAACGTGGACAAAAAAGCTGAATTTCAGAGCTGTGAAATGAGAGTGACCACCCATGACATCAAGGCTGCATTCGACCAAATGCGACAACAAGGGGCCCCAGCAAAACTGGAATTGACTGGTATCAGGGGCCAAGCTCGCCACTGATTGAGACACACCTGGCACATAGCAAGATAGTTGTGGTTATCGGAGGTCAGTCATTTCAGCTTCTGAACATCTCTGCTAGAATTCCTCAGAGTAGTGTCCAAGACCCATCTATCTTCAGCTGTTTCATCAATAGCTTTCCCTCCACCATTAGGTCAGAAGTGAGGATATTCGCCAATGATTGTGCAATGTTCAGCATCACTCTTGACTCCTCAGACACTGAAGCAGTCTCTGTTCAAATGCAACAAGAGTTGGGAGGTCATATTGCGGTAGTACAGGACGTTGGTTTGGCCACTTTTGGAGTATTGTGTGCAATTCTGGTCTGCATCCTATTGAAAAGATGTGAAACTTGAAAGAGTTCAGAGAAGATTTACAAGCATGTTGCCAGGGTTGGAGGTTTTGAGCTATAGGGAGAGGTTGAATAGGGCTGTTTTCCCTGGAGCGTCAGAGGCTGAGGAGTGACACTATAGAAGTTTATGGAGGTTTATTAAATGATGAGGGGCATGGGTAGAACAAATAGACAAAGTCTCTTCCTTGACATGGGCGAGTCCAGAACTAGAGGGCATAGTTTTAGGGCGAGAGGGGAAAGATATAAAAGAGACCTAAAGGAGAACTTTTTCAGGCAGACTGTGGTACGTGTATGGAATGAGCTGCCAGAGGAAGTGGTGGAGGCTAGCACAATTGCAACATTTAAGAGGCGTCTGGATGGGTATATGAATAGGAAGGGTTTGGAGGGATATGGCTGGGTGTTGGCAGGTAGGACTGGATTGGGTTGGGATATCTGGTTGGCATGGACAAGCTGGACTGAAGGGTCTGTTTCCATGCTGTACATCTCTATGACTCTATGACATAAACACAGCTCAGGGGCTAATAACAGACTGGTGGGTAATTCATCTTTTGAATTCCCAAAGCCTGTCCTCAACCTAAAAGGCACAAGTCAGGAGTGTGATAGGATAGTCCCCACTTGCCTGCATTATGGCTGTACAGGACATTGGTAAGGCCACTGTTGGAATATTGCATGCAATTCTGGTCTCCTTCCTATCGGAAAGATGTGAAACTTGAAAGGGTCCAGAAAAGATTTACAAGGATGTTGCCAGGGTTGGAGGATCTAAGCTACAGGGAGAGGCTGAACAAGCTGGGGCTATTTTCCCTGGAGCATTGGAGGCTGAGGGGTGACCTTATAGAGGTTTACAAAATTATGAGGAGCATGGATAGGATAAATAGACAAAGTCTTTTCCCTGGGGTCAGGGAGTCCAGAACTAGAGGGCATAGGTTTAGGGTGAGAGGGGAAAGATATAAAAGAGACCTCAAGGGCAACTTTCTCATGCAGAGGGTGATATGTGTATGGAATGAGCTACCAGAGGATGTGGTGGAGGCAGGTACAATTGCAACATTTAAGAGGCATTTGGATGGGTATATGAATAGGAAGGGTTTGGAGGGATATGGGCCGGGTGCTGGCAGGTGGGACTAGATTGGGTTGGGATATGTGGTCGGCATAGACTGGTTGGACTGAAGGGTCTGTTTCCATGCTGTACATCTCTATGACTCTATGACTCTATGCTTGACACCATCCAGGAGAACGCAGCCACTTGATTGGCACCATATCCACAAAGATCCAATCCCTCCATCACCAATACTCAGTAGTAGCAGCGTGTACTATTTACAAGATCATCAAAAATCATCAGGCAGCACATGCCATACTCACAACCACTTCCATCTAAAAGAAGAAGGGCAGCAGATGCAGGGGAACACCAATCACTGCAAGCTTCCCTGATGACGCTCACCATCCCAACTTGAAAATATATCACCTTTCCTTTATTGTCACTGGCGTGAAAACCTGGAATTCCCTCGATAAGGGGACCTATAGCAGGTGGACTGCAGCAGCTCAAGAAGGCAGCTCACCATTACCTTCTGAAGGGCAACAAGGGATGGGCAATAAAATGCTGGGCAACCAGATACCATGAATGAATAAAAAAAATTAAAAATCACATAAACCTCCTTTGTACTGTCTCAAATGCAATAATACCCCTGTTCAAGTAAAGAGACAAAATTGAACACAGTACGCTAGATGTGGTCTCACTAATACCTTGTACATTTGCAGCAACACCTCCCGACCTGTATATTCTATTCCTCTATCTGTATATCCTTTTATAAAATCATTTTTAACTCACCTCTTATATCTCGTCTGTGTATGTGTGATGCATTGTTGATTCTTCTTACGTCATCATTAATAAGCTAACTCGATATTAATTAAAGAAAGCCTAGTTAAATTGGCTCAATTTTAAACCTAAGTTCATTTTGATCTGGGAGAAAGGTCTACACAAGGGAAGGGATTCTTTTAAGTTAATCTTGTTGCAAGCATCTGATGGGATAGGTAAATAAAATAAAGGCTGGGGGGGGAGGGGGGGGTGACTTCATCTCTCCTCACACAGCAGTTTAACAGTTTAGGATATGCTATCTGGAACCAGAATGAATTGGGGAAACTCATCCAGGGTCTGTTTGTAATAAATCTCTAAAATGAACTCATTCAAACTGAGACAGTAATATCATTCAAAGATCCTGTAATTCATTTTAATTCATTTTGTATGTAGACTCCATAAAACACAAATTTATGTTGTTCTCAAGTTGCACTGGGTATTATTACGCAGTGATTGACTGGTACTCTGAAGAATAAAACTTAACATCATATTAAGCATCTCACCTTGCCTGAGGTTGAACAGATCTTTTAACAGAGCTGCATTACATCAATCCCCCAGCAACTGAGAAATATTCATATTCGAGAAGAGATGCACGTGAAATACTAAGTGCAGATTATAGATTACCATTTCATAACTATGCTAATGACTGTATTACAGCACATCAGAAATCTACAGATGGCAGCATGATTATAAAATTGTTATATTCATATAAAATGAACATTCAAATTATTCATACCGAACAATAAATATCAATTTGCCAGTTAGATATGTTGAATAATTTCAAATGTGAATTAACTTCATGGAAGAATACCATTGAGAAGCTTAGATACCATCAAAATGTAAACTACATTTTTTTGGAATGAAAGCCTTTTGTGCATCAAGTGATTGTTTATAATTCTCTCCTGATAAATATTCAATAAACATTTTGATTGTACTCAACTTCTCTGGACTATGATAAACACAAAAATGTGCCTAACTGACATCAAAATCCAACAAAGAAATACTATTACAGTGTGTATATATATTTAATGGATTGCTGTAACAAGTAGTGACTTTAACTTCTCGATTTGGTTCTCAAGCCTGCTTCACTGTTCCATAAGTCCAGGGCTGCTCTTTATTTGTTTCAAGCCACATTCTCCAATAACCCATGACTCCCCTGCCTGACAAGAACCTGTATGCATCTGCCTTCAAAACACTCAATGATGTTTCTTCCACTGCTTTCTGAGGCAAAAATATTCCAAGAGAGAAAAAGTAATCTTCTCATCTCAATTTTAAAAAAATTTAGAACAGTATCCTCTATTTTGAACTCCAGAAGAGAAATTATCCATTCCATGTCAATCTGTCAAGATCCTTCAATATCTCACATATTTCAATCAAGTTACTCTTCACGCTTCTAAACTCCAGTGGAAACAGGCCAAGCTTGTCTAACCTACCCACATTAGACAAATCATTCATTCCAAGTACCATTAAAGAAAATAGAATATAGAACAGTACAGTACAGTGCAGGCTCATCACCCCGTGATGTTGTGCAGACCTTTTATCCTACTCCAAGAACAAACTAACCTAAATCCCTGACATTTTACGATCATCCCTGTGACTATCCAAGAGTCCCTAATGTATCTGACTCTGCTACCACTGCTGCGAGTTCATTCCATGCATCCAACACTCTGTGGAAAAAAATGACCTCTGACATCTCCCCAAAACCTTCCTCCCTGAAAATGATGCCCCCTTGTGATAGCCCTTTTCGTCCCAGGAAAAGGTCTCTATTTATGCCTCTTATCATCCTGTACACCTCCATCAAGTCACCTCTCATCCTTATTTGCTCCAGTGAGAAAATCCTGAGCTCCTTCAACCTTTGTTCATAAGATATGCCCTCCAATCTAGGTGGCATCCTGGCAAACCTCCTCTGCACCCTCTCTAAAGCTTCCACATCCTTCCTGTAATAAGATTAGATTACTTACAGTGTGGAAACAGGCCCTTCGGCCCAACAAGTCCACACTGACCCTCTGAAGAGCAACCCACCCAGAACCATTCCCCTACATTTACCCCTTCACCCAACAGTATGGGCAATTTAGCATGGCCAATTCACCAAACTTGCACATTGTTGGACTGTGGGAGGAAACTGGAGCACCCGGAGGAAACCCACACAGACACAGGGAGAATGTGCAAACTCCACACAGACAGTTGCCTGAGGCGGTAATTGACCTCAGGTCTCTAATGCGGTGAGGCAGCAGTGCTAATCACTGTGCTACCGTGCCGCCACGGTGAGGCGATCAGAACTGAACACAATATTCCAACTGTGGTCTAGCCAGGGCTCTATAGAGCTGTAGAATAACCTTACACTCTTAAACTCAGTTCCCCTGCTAATGAAAGCCAACATACCATATGCCTTCTTAACAACCCTATCAACGTGGGTGGCCACTTTGAGGGATCTATGGATGTGGACTCCAAGATCCCACTGTTCCTCCACACTGCCAAGAATCCTGCCTTTAACCCTGTCATGTACAATCAAATTCATCCTTTCAAAATGAATCACTTCACAGTTTTCCTGGTTGAACTCTGTCTGTCACTTCTCAGCCCAGCTCTGCATCCTGTCAATGTTCTGTTGCAATCTAAAACAGCTCTCCAAACTATCCATAACTCCACCAACCTTCATGTCATTGGCAAACTTACTAACCCACCCTTCCATATTCTCATCTAAGTCATTTTAAAAGTCACAAAGAGCAGAGGTCCCAGAACAGATCCCTGTGGAACACCACTGATCACCAAGTTCCAGGCTGAAGACTTTCCATACTACCACCCTCTATCTTCTATGGGCCAGCTAATTCTGCATCCAGACAGCCAAATTCCCCGTGCCTCCTTACTTTCTGAATGAGCCTACCATTTAGTTAACTTCCTCTTTACTGCCTCCAATGCTTGTTTACGTCCTTCCATAAATAGGGAGATAAAAAACTACATAGAGTATTTGAAATATTGGCTCATCAATGTTATGTCTAACTGAAGGAAAAAATATTTACTTTTATGTTAGTTCCTCCTGTAATAAATGACGTGCACAGAACAACTAGCTCCCTGTGCACTTTGGAATTTCATAGTCATTCTTCATTTAAGAAACACTGTACTATTTCATTCTTTCTGCCACAGTGAACAACGTTACATTTTCTCACATTATACTCCATCTCGCCAGAACACTGCTGATACATTCAACAGAACTAGGGCTGCCTGCAAATGAAATGCCTTTTACCTTCAGAACAACATTTTAAAAAATATATCTTTGCACCATCCACAAAATTAACAATAAACCTACTCTTCCCTCTTCTAAGTCATTGATCTTAAACTGTAAGTTATAAAATGTTGAGTCCTTAGCGTAGACCCCTGTGGGACTTCACTCATCACATTCTGCCAAACAAGCAAGGACCCATTTTTGAATGTGTTCTGCTCTCTGCTCAGAGCCAGACATTCTTCCAATCTTCAACCTAAGCTAATATGCTACCCCAGCACCATGAATTTTATTTTCTCCCATAATGTGGTATCTTATTAATTGCCTTCTGGAAATCCATGGAATTGGTTAAAGTCATTTACCAACAGGATCTGAGAAAAATCCATTTTAACCTTTGAATATAGTGATTAGGTTTCAGCAATTTTTTTTTAATACCCATTCCAAACTACACCTACAGATGGACAAGTGAAGCATGAAGTAAGAGAATGGTAATTTTGGCTTTTAAAATGTCAAGTCACTGGAGCAGAAGTAAACAGGAGTAAAGAGAATGGTAAATTTATATTGCTACAGAACTGAGTATAAAGGCGTTTCACGATAGAAATTCTATGGTAGCTTGATCAGACCTAACCTGGAACATCATCAAAACAAAGGACCTCCTATTCTTTTCTTCGACTCCAAAAGTGGCAGAAGCCAAGATTTTACAAGTCAGCAAAATCATAAGGCAGAGCAAAGGGTGACTGATCTGGTATCTCCCCACGGCAAAACCCAGAGGGAGGCCATTAAATATATTTGGCTATCTCCCCACATGGCAGGGTGGCTACCTGCCACTGCAACAAAATCAGCCACAGTAGCTGCAGCAGCTGAGATAATGAGTTAAGAGTCTCAATTGGCCGAAGGGTGGGAGCGATTCCACCATTGATAAAACAGGAAGGTGACAGGCATGCCACCCGTCATCATTGCTCCAACTTCAGCTCCCCAACTCCACCTCCCTACACTCTCCCTGAGGCCTTGCAAAAATCCAAGAAGAATTCCTCAAACTGAGGATATCAAAGCCAAATCAGTTTTTTTCTGAAAATGGAATAGATGACTGGGAAAGTTAGGTAAAGAGCGTGAATTCAAAATATAGCTTAATCATGTAATTTTTAATATCAGTGTTCCGTGAATCATTTATGTGCTCATTAATGTAATATTTCAAACTCTGACTGCAGCAAAAAGATCAGAGAACCAGATAATTCTTTACAACACGGCACAGATGCTGCCTGGCTAGAGGTTTACAAGAGGATGACGAAGCAGTACCACCAGGGCATCTTGCGTGCAAGTGCTTCACGACTTTACATCAACAAAATGCTGGTGGCAAAGCTTTAATATTCCACTCTTATGCTTGTGGAATTTTCTTTTGCCCACATTACTGCATCATATGTATGTTTGTTGAAATAGAACATTAATCATTACCAAATGAATCATGGCACTGGATTATTCACTGAGCTAAAGCAGAATTCTGGCTCAATATTGAGCCAGGAGGTTGTGGTCTGAAATCCACTTCCAGAACCCGAGCCCATAATCCAGAGCAACAAGCCACTGAAGTCAGGATAGAGTGTTAAATTGTCAGAGGCACTATCACTTGGATTGAGACATGGAACTGACTGTTCAGGTAAACATAAAAGATCCCAAGATAATACTGAAATTAAAGTGTGTTGAGGCCACACTTAACTAACATCAGCAGGAACAGATGAACTAGCCAATAATTCAATGTATCTCTCAAAGGAATTGCTGTTAGCAATTCATATTTGTAAACAAACAGTACCAGTGTGGCCACACTTTAAAATAATTCACTTTGGCAAGTTCTGAGTCATAGAGTCATGGAAATGTATAGCATGGAAACAGACACTTCAGTCCAACTTGTCATTGCCGACCAGATATCCCAACCCAAATCTAGTCCCACCTGCCAGCACTCAACCCATAACCCTCCAAACCCTTCCTATTCATATACTCATCCAAATGCCTCTTAAATGTTGCAATTGTACCAGCCTCCACCACATCCTCTGGCAGCTCATTTCATAAATATACCACCCTCTGCGTGAAAGAGTTGTCTCTTAGGTCTCTTTTATATCTTTCCCCTCTCACCCTAAACCTATGCCGTCTAGTTCTGCACTCCCTGACCCCAGGGAAAATACTTTATCTATTTATCCTATCCATGCCCCTCATAATTTTGTAAACCTCTATAAGGTCACCCCCCAGCCTCCGACGCTCCAGGGAAAACAGCCCCAGCTTGTTCAGCCTCTCCCTGTAGCTCAGATCCTCCAACCCTGGCAACATCCTTGTAAATCTTTTCTGAACCCTTTCAAGTTTCACAACATCTTTCCGATAGGAAGGAGACCAGAATTGCATGCAATATTCCAACAGTGGCCTAACCAATGTACTGTACAGCCGCAACATGACCTCCCAACTCCTGTACTCAATAATCTGACCAATAAAGGAAAGCATACCAAATGCCTTCTTCACTATCCTATCTACCTGCAACTCCACTTTCAAACAGTTATGAACCTGCACTCCAAGTGCCGAACAAATGTCCTGTATAGCTGCAAAACATGACCTCCCAACTCCTGTACTCAATACTCTTTCATACCAAACACCTTCTTCATTATCCTATCTACCTGCGACTCGACTTTCAAGGAGATATGAACCTGCACTCCAAGGTGTCTTGTTCAGCAATGCTCCCTCGCAACTTACCATTGAGTGTATAAGTCCTGCTAAGATTTGCTGTCCCAAAAAGCAGCACCTCGCATTTATCTGAATTAAACTTCATCAGCCACATCTCAGCCTATTGGCCTATCTGGTCAAGATCCTGTTGTAATCTGAGGTAATCTTTTTCGCTGTCCAATACACCCCCAATTTTGGTGTCAACTGCAAGCTTACTGACTTTACCTCTTAGGCTTACATCCAAATCATTTGTGTAATTAAGCTCCATCTGTCACTTCTCAGCCCATTGGCCCATCTAGTCAAGATCCTGTTGTAATCTGAGGTAATCTTCTTCGCTGTCCACTACACCTCCAATTTTGGTGTAATCTGCAAATTTACTGACTGTACCTCTTATGCTCGCATCCAAACCAGTTACGTAAATGAAAAAAAGTAGAGGACCCAGCACCGATCCTTGTGGCACACCACTGGTCATAGGCCTCCAGTCTGAAAAACAACCCTCCACCACCACCCTCTGTCTTCTACCTTTGAGCCAGTTCTCTATCCAAATGGCTAGTTCTCTCTGTATTCCGTGAGATCTAACCTTGCTAACCAGTCTCCCATGGGAACCTTGTTGAACACCTTACTGAAGTCCTTATAGATCACATCTACCACTCTGTCCTCATCAATCCTCTTTATTACTTCTTCAAAAAACTCAATCAAGTTTGTGAGACATGATTTCCCACGCACAAAGCCATGTTGACTATCCCTAATCAGTCCTTGCCTTTCCAAATACATGTACATCCTGTCCCTCAGAATTCCCTCCAACAACTTGACACCACTGAGGTGAGGCTCACCGGTCTATAGTTCCCTGGCTTGTCCTTACCACCCTTCTTAAACAGTGGCACTATGTTAGCCAACCTCCAGTCTTCCGGCACCTCTCCTGTGGCTATCAATGATACAAATATCTCAGCAAGAGGCCCAGCAATCACTTCTCTAGCTTCCCACAGAGTGCTAGGGTACACCTGATTAGGTCCTGGGGATTTATCTACCTTTATGCATTTCAAGACATCCAGCACTTCCTCCTCTGTAATATTGACAGTTTACAAGGTGTCATCATCTATTTTCCTGCAGTCTATATCTTCCATATCCTTTCCCACAGTAAATATTGATGCAAAATACACGTTTGGTATCTTCCCCCATTTTCTGCAGCTCCACACAAAGGCTGCCTTGCTGATCTTTGAGTGGCCCTATTCTCTCCCTAGTCACCCTTTTTTCCTTTATGTATTTGTAAAAACCCTTTGGATTCTCCTTAATTTTATTTGCTAAAGCTATCTCATGTCCCTGTTTTGCCCTCCTGATTTCCCACTTAAATATACTCCTACTTCCTTTATACACTTCTAAGGATTCACTCTATATATAATGTCTATACCTTACATATGCTTCTTTCTTTTTCTTTAGCAATTTCTTTAGCCATCCAGCATTCCCTATACCTACCAACCTTTCCTTTCACCCTGACAGGAATATACTTTCTCTGGATTCTCGTTATCTCATTTCTGAAGGCTTCCCATTTTACAGCCGTCCATTTAGCTGCAAACATCTGCCCCCAATCAGTGTTCGAAAGTTCTTGCCTAATACCGTCAAAATTGGCCTTTCTCCAATTTAGAACTTCAACTTTTAGATCTGGTCTATCCTTTTCCATCACTATTTTAAATCTAATGGAATTATGGTCACTGGCCCCAAAGTGCTCCCCCACTGACACCTCAGTCACCTGCCCTGCCTTATTTCCCAAGAGTAGGTCAAGTTTTGCACCCTCTCTAGTAGGTACATCCACATACTGAATCAGAAAATTATCGTATACGCACTTAACAAATTCTTCTCCATTTAAACCCTGAACACTATGGCAGTCCCAGTCTATGTTTGGAAAGTTAAAATCCCCTACCATAACTACCCTATTATTTTTACAGATAGCTGCGATCTCCTTACAAGTTTGTTTCTCAATTTGCCTCTGACTATTAGAGGGGTCCATAATACAATCCCATAAGGTGATCATCCCTTTCTTATTTCTCAGTTCCACCCAAATAACTTCCCTGGATGTATTTCCGGGAATATCCTCCCTCAGTACAGCTGTAATGCTATCCCTTATCAAAAACACCACCCCCCCTCCTCTCTTGCCTCCCTTTCTATCCTTCCTGTAGCATTTGTATCTTGGAACATTAAGCTGCCAGTCCTGCCCATTCCTGTGCAATGTTTCTGTAATTGCTATAATATCCCAGTCCCATGTTCTTAACTATGCACTGAGTTCATCTGCCTTCCCTGTTAGGCCCCTTGCATTGAAATAAATGCAGTTTAACTTATTAGTCCTACCTTGTCTCTGCCTGCCCTAACTGTTTGACTCACTTCTGTTCTCAACTGTACCAGCCTCAGATTGATCTCTTTCCTCACTATCTCCCTGCATCCCCCTGCCCCCCCTCCCCCTGCCCACCTCCCCGCCTCCCTTACCTCCCCCCCCCCCCCCACCCGCCCCCTACACTCATTTAAATCTTCCTGAGCAGCTCTACCAAATCTCCCTGCCAGTATATTAGTCCCCTTCCAATTTAGGTGCAATCCATCCTTCTTGTACAGGTCACTTCTACCCCAAAAGAGATCCCAATGATCCAAAAATGTGAATCTTTCTCCCATACATCAGATCCTCAGCCATGCATTCATCTGCTCTATCCTCCCATTCCTGCTTGTAGCACCAGGACTAATCCAGATATTACTACCCTTGATTACTTCCTTTTTAAATTCCTGCCTAACTCTCTGTAATCTCCCTTCAGAATCTCAACTTTTCCCTTCCTATGTCGTTGGTTCCAATGTGGACAATGCTGGCCCCTCTCCCCCGTGAGAACATTCTACACCCTGAGACATCCTTGATCATGGCACCAGGGAAGCAACACACCATTCTAATTTTTTCGCTGCTGGCCACAGGAAAATCTGTCTGTACCTCAGACTAGAGACTCCCCTAACACAATTGATCTCTTGGAACCCGATGTACCCCTCATTGCATTTGAGCCAATCTCAATACCAGAAACTTGGCTGTTCGTGCTACTCTCATTCCCCTGAGAATCCATCACCCCTACATTTTCCAATACAGCATACCTGTTTGAAATGGGGACAGCCACAGAAGATTCCTCCACTACCTGCCTACCTCTCTTACCTTTCCTGGAGTTAACCCATCAATGTGATTATATCTGAGACTCTCCCCCCTTCCTATAACTGCCATCCATCACATACTGTTGCTGTTGCAAATTCCTCATTGCTTCTAACTGTCTCTCCAACCGATCCATTCGATTTGATAAGATTCGCAACCAACAGCATTTATTGCAGATATAATCTGCAGTAACCCTTAAACTCTCAGATGAGTTATTTATAAATCTATCATTTGACACTATAATGCAATATTTCCCGGGCTTCCTTGCATTCAGAAAATCACTAATTCGTGTTATCAAACACTAACAGTTGTATTCTGTTATGCCCATTTATTTTCAAATAATTATACTACTGTTTATTCTATTCCATTTTTATGAATAACATTTTCTAACAAAATAAACATCCAAATCTGATCATTCAAAGTGATAGAAAATACTTGAAAGTCTTTTTTGAACATTTCCTACATACTTTCTTTGCTATTGTGTGGGAATTAGTTATTCAGGTGGGATGCACAGACATCTAATTCAAGGTCAGGCCTCCATGTACAGTCAATAGCTTTGTTGAGGTCATATGATGTTTCTTTGTGTCATTATTGATCTAAGCAACTATAACACCATGTACAATGCTCTGCGAATGTGTCAGTAATTGGGAATTAGTCAAATAGTGACTTCGAAAAATATTTTTTGTCAAATTATAGTTCTATAAGAAACTAAAATTATGGAATAACTGGGCTAAGTTTTAAATGACTGGCATCCAAATAATTCATTGCATGACAGGTTCACAAATGTTGTTATTAGATTTTATCATGAGATTTAAAACTAAACATGATAGCCTCGGTTGTATTGTTCTACTGTTTTTCCTGCTGTGTAATATAATCAAGTTGAACTCACAAAGATGTCCGACATTACACTAATTATGATTGAAATTGAGCAAAAGAATGGCTCAGTAATGTAATACATAATTTCAAGTGGGTGAATTTGAAGTCTTTAGTCCAATAAGTACGGTCTTACAATATATTTGGAAAAGGAAAGCAAGGAACGGTGATGAAGTGGAGCAAACACAGTGTCTGCGCTTCTTGCCTGCATATTCAGGCAAGCTTTTCTCTCACTATTTAAAGATAACTTTTCATTATTCCTTCAAGGACTGTTACTTTGGAAATGAGAGCTAAGAATGACTCTTCAGCATCCATTTGTCTCCTGAACTATGTGTTGTGATCTTTTTCTCAAGATATCATTACAACCTGTAAAGACTTCTCTCTTCTTTTGTATCAGCACCATTATTTCCACTTACATACAGTGCAATTGAAATAGCACTTTCATGCTTTAAGCTTTCATAATCTAACATCCCAGAATAATTTGAAGTCTTTAGTCCAGAATATCACTGCTGTCCGATCTTTGCAGTTGTGAGTGGTTAATTGTTCAGTACAGGACAAAATGAAGCTGTAGTAACCCAGTGCTAATCACATGAAAAACATGAAGACCAACTCATTTTTTCTAAGAGGGCTGGCTTACAGGAACCCCATGAATCCTGTAAACAAGGGAAATATTTTTGTGTCACTCAGTGATTTTGAGAAATGGGGCCTTTCTTATTCCATTTAAATCTATACCATTCTAACTCTCAAATTTCACATCACTGTTGTAGTTATCTCTACTTTCAGACCCCCATGTCACAAGACTTTATTCTTCAATTCCTCATTACCTCTGAGGTCAAAAGTTATGCCCCAGGCCCCTATAAACCTTTGCACCTGCATTACTCCAAACACTCCTGTCAGCCTTTCTTTTCTTATTTACATGTTGGCAGCCTGGCTTCAGTCCACACAATTGATTCTGACAGGTTGGAACTGCTAATTTATTTTAAAAGATGGGTTTGAAGAGGGCAAACAGGGTTTATTGTTCTAAGTGCAGGTGTGACTCTTCCTGTACAGGTCAATAGCTCTTCTTCTACTTGCTGGGTCAATTTAGCCAATGTAAGAAACAAAAGCAGCTTAGAATTGTACAGTGAAGAATCTGCGAGAGGTTGTTTACACATTTAAAGGTTCCATTCTTCAGCCAGATCAATATTTCCTCATTGGACCTTATCAAGTTTCAAAGCAATTCCAGATATATACAGCTCTGGTGTATGTAATTCACTGCAGTACACATGAATGTGACAATTTCTAACACAGAATGACCCCCAAAATATGCTGCTTTCTGTTTTGAGATCACACCCATTAATGCCCTCCCCGAGCAGGTTCAATAGAAGGCATCCTTGTTTGTATGGGATTATTGTCCACAACTCATGCCCTGCATTGACAGCTTTCCAAATTGGGGGAAGGGACAGAAAATCAGAGGTTGCTGCTGTCAGCGCTTAGCCATTTTAAATGAGATGTGCATTGTCACTGCATCAGCTTCTTTACCACTGAACTGGAAGAGAACAAAATGGAAACTGAAAGCATTTTGTGCTATGGAGATTCTGGTGGGATGGTTTGCATCATGAGGAGGACTCTTCTTTCTACGCAGTCAGAAGGCAATGTTTTGGTAACAGTAAGGTCTTAAAGCATCTCTTCAAAGACTTGACTTTTCTGCAGGGAAGGGTTTATTGCAGTGACAAGGACTCTTAAGATTCCTAATTTATTCCTTCCATCTCTCTCTGCCTAGTCTCAGATCATTTGTAGCTCCAAAGCGTAACACTTCTCTTCCACACTGCTCTCGGCCCAACACCTGACCTTCTTCTGTTACCATGGCAACACTCCATCTGCCACTCACCCCATTGACACTTCTCTCCTCTGCTCAACCACCAGCAACGTGATTTTCCCTGGTGTGCAATCCTCAAACTATCTCAGTTAAAGTTTGACTCTAAATATTAACATCATTCCTACTTTCTTGCAGGTAAAATAAATGAATCCTAACAAGGCAGATGCCACGATAGCAATCTAACAATGACAGGAGGCAGTCAGCTTATGTAAACATCTTGGCACCTTTGGAGGAGGTTGTCATAGATACTTTAGAAAGGGGAGACAGGCCATTGTTTTCAAAGAGACTGAAAACAATGCAGCAGTGTTTTAACATCTCATCCCCATTTCCATTCTCAATCACATCTTCACACACCACTTATGACAAAAAGGGCTCAGTTTTCTGCAGTTATTTAGCTGTCTCTATTTATATTTGCCACTTGTCTGCTATCCGTATCCGCAGTTTCCCCTGCAGGTCCTGAAGCTGAATGTATAGTCGGACAGTGGTAAAAGAAATGTATCCCTTAAGATGTTCTATTGCCATTCAGATGTATCCAACTTAAGTGTGCATGAGCAGAAAAAGCAAATCACTACAAATGCATAGGAACAAAAAAAATGATGAGCAATCTCAAATCCTAATCCTGATACAGGGCAAAAATTAACTTCTCAAAAATACAGCCCATAGAACAGTGCCATTTGATATACAACATCAATTTCTCACTGTACCAAGAAAACTGCCACTAAAGTTCCATATGAATTTCTAGGCTATGATCTATTTTTTCTGAACCATGATTTGTTCACTTCTATTTTGCATGTAGCAGATATTTCACGCTTCCTAACAAATTGCCTTTTCAAACAGAGTCACTCTGGGAAGCAGATTAAGCTAAATTATATATCACTCATTAGCTGGACAGCATTTCAATTTTGATGACAATAAATCAATGAATAAAAATGTAAATGGGTTTACTTCTGCGAATTATGTCTTGCAGCGGAATGTAAAGATGTATAATTGCTGAATCATTAATTATAACCAATAACAAATTATAGCTCAGTCTCGGGTCAAGACAGCAAAAAAAAATCAGGAGATTCACAGTAAGGTATAAATGGGTATTGTCCACTTTCAGTACGTAGCAAATTTCTCAGAAGAAAATAAACCAAATTGAATCTGTTCTCATTATTTTGAACATAGCGTTAAATACTATGGATGGGGCAAATCTATCATGTGGAATAGATTAGAATGCAGACAAAAATATGAAGAAAAATTACAGTTATAATTATTACATTAGATTTTTTTTAAAACAGTTTAATAGATGATCTATCACTGAATCCACTAGACAATTTGCACCATAGCATGTTCACCTTTTCCATCAACGTAGCTGAGGATCTGGCTATGGGTCACCTTGTTTTATCTGAAATTTCCCTTCTAAGCTCCCATTAACTCACAAACAATGCTTTTTTTTTGCCATCCATGGCTTTGCTTCAAGATGGTGATTTGAAGATCCTGGTTTTGATGAAACTTGGTTAGCTGTTCCATACCATGGCCCCAGACCAAAGCCTCTGCACTTCTCTTATATCCTTCACTATCTACCTGCCCATCGCTGTCATGGTAACAAGAGCCACAAAATTAATTTGTCATTAATTGGTTCCAAAGTGCTATCTGCACCTCACTTGCATAATTCTCACACTTCTAATGAATGTGTTTACATGGCCAATTAGATATCATAGCATCATACAGTATACAAAGGCCCTTCAGCCCATCAGTTCTGCCAAAAATGCACCACTAATTACACTAATCCTACATTCCGACATTAGGCCCATGGCCTTGAATGTCATGACACCTCAAATATTCATCCAAATATTTCTTAAAGTTTGTAAGGGTTCCCACCTCAACTACCCCTCCAAGCAGTGCATCCCAAACTCCCACCATTTTCTAGGTGATAATGTTTTTCCTCAAGTCCCTCTCTCAACCTCCTGTCTTTCACTTTAAAATTATGACCCCTTGTTATTGACCCTTCAACTAAGGGGAACAACTGCTTTCAGTTCACCTTGTCTATGCCCTTCATAACCTGACACATTTCTATCAGGTCCTCCACAACCTGCTCTGTTCCAAAGAAAATATCCCAAGCTTATCCAATTTCTCTTCAGAGCTGAAATATTTCCGGTGAATTCTCTTTGCACTTCCTCCAGCATGATCTCATTCGTCCTGTAGTGTGGTGACCTGAACTAACATAGTACTCCAGTTGTGGCTTAACCAAAGTCCTGTACAGCTCCCTGCTCTTGCAAGTTATGCCACTATTGAGAAAGGTAATCATCCCACATGACCTTTGAACTACCCTATTTACCTATCCTGCCACCTTCAGAGATCTGTGGACAAACACTCTAATAACCTTCTGTTTCTTTGAGCTTTTTAGTGTCTTGCCATCCAATGCAAGGCCTTGCATTGCTTGCTCGTATTCTGAAAATATGGGATGTAAAGAGATTTTGATGTTAGCCAGAGTGTATTGCTAATTTGGTGATGTTTCACTATCACGGTCCAAGCTTAAAATACAAACAGGTGAACATATGTCAGCAGCAGGAAATGATCCTCTCTATTGGCAATATTGAAAAGGATGAAACTACTTTTGCTGTCTGATTTCTATAGGTTTTGTCTAAATTTGTGGGAACTGTAATTCTTTATTGCTATTGAATGTTTCTTTAAATTGAATGGTAATGGTGTTGCATCTGCTGAAGACTTTAGTTGGGAAGTGAAGTATTCTGGTCAGAATCTTTACTCCTTGATGCGGCTTGCAGCATAAGAGTGATGTTGAGCAGAAACAATATAAAGATGCCAAGGTATTTACAGAAGGTGGAGGGGGAAGAATTAGAGGAGAGGAACAAGTACATTCTATCCTGGGAGGCCATATCTATCAAAGTTTCATGGAAGCATTTATCTAACACAAACCTATGCTAGCAATAGTGAGCATGTTTCTCTGCTCCCAGAGGAGGTGAGAAAAATGATGTGTATGAGAACTTAATCAAGAGTCCAAAATTCAAATTCTTACCTTGAAGATAAAGTTAACTAAGGGAGCAATTAAGTTCACTCTCCTCAGAAGATGAGTTAACCTTCTTGTGAGAAAGTTGCAACAGATTATATGTATGCATTTGCATCACATCAATTTTCCAACTCACTGGAATTACCATTGGCTTCCCACCTTATGTCTACCCAATCAATGTACTCTGACACCTCAGATACCCAAGCACATATGACAAGTGTATTTCTCCAGCCTTCAATCCAGGAACATTTGTTACCTTTTCTCAATCCGATTAAATATTGTAAATGTTTGTTGTCTTCACATTTGCTGTACATTCTATCGCTGCAGTAGGGTCATCCAAGGGCACCAAGGCAGGATGAGTCACTGGGTCATTGCAAACCCAGGTCAACAGAATGAAGCAGCTAGTGGTTCACAAGTGGCAACTTAAGCCAACAGCTTGCCTTTTGGAGGTGGTGGCAACTTGGCTATGGTAGCAGCTTGTGTCTGAGTAGGAGTACTTGGCATGGAGGCTAATACAGTGGCTTGAAGCTATAGATCATGGCTTGTGAGCAAAGGTGGACTCTTATCAGCCAGGGTGAATGCTAGGAGCTTGAACATATATTCTGGTGGGGGATGTTGTCTACAGTCAGTCAGGCAGTTGGTCCAGTTCAAGCCCTGGGTTTAACACAGGATTGAGCTCCAGTCAGTCCTGGAAGTCAAACAATCAGCGTCTTGCAAATTCCACTTGCGTATAGGTCATCATCAGTTGGGGATGAAAAGCAAAGTCAATCTAGGCATGGGCTATGGTCAATCAGGGGTGGGGGGTCACAGATAAATCAGTTGTGGTTTGTATGGTGAGTTCATGCTATCAACAAAACCACAGACAGCTGAAGTCTGGGATTGGTCTAATTATATTGGCTAGCTTAGGAAGGTTATTGTCATGGGGGGAGTTTGAATGTATTGGGATAGGGTATGGGAGCATATGGCCTTGAAAGAGAGGTCAAGGAAATTCAGGGTGATCCAGCTCAATCTGTGGAGAGTACATAAATGTTGACACCTTGATTATGAGCATCTCTAGGGGTAAAACAGAGACATTGATTGTAACATTGAAGAGTCAACCAAATGACAGAGGGTGAAGTGTGGTCTAGGAAACAGGATTCACAAAATAATACAGGAGGTGAGAAATAAAGAGATACTGTGGTTCACAAAGGGAGGCTATAATTCACTGCTGTGAACACAAGTTCTAGAACTCACTATCTTGACCCAAAAGTCAACTGCTCAGTGCACTGTCAGACAGGGACAAGATTAGAGTGGTGCTGGAAAAGCACAGCAGATCAGGCAGATTCCGTGGAGCAGGAAAATTGACATTTCAGGCAAAAGCCCTTCATCAGGGCATCATTCGAAACATTGATTTCCCTGCTCCTCAGATGCTGCCTGACCTGCTGTGCATTTCCAGCACCACTCTAATATTGACTCTGATCTCCAGCATCTGCAGTCCTCACTTTCACCACACTGTTAGATAGAGAAAGCCACATATAAGTTGGTACGATTAAGAAACATTGGGCTCAGTCTTACTTTTTTTGGCCAACTACAAGTTGTGTTGAGGTTTTTGGCCATGAGGACTAGTGAGATATCTTATGATATCTTATCAAAACACTTCACTGACTACCTTCCCTCCCCCTATGGCAGGCATCCTTCATATCCAATTACATCCCCATCTTACCATGTGGTACTCCAGGAAGAACTTGCCACTCAGCAGATATCCAGCAAAAGACCAGCAATCATGGTGCCTATGGCATTTGAAATTCCCACCGTGCACCTGGATGAGCACTGGCTTTCTCGAACTGCCTTGCTTGGTGATGGACAGAATGCAAAGATATTGAAGAAAAGGAGAATGGTGTTGGAATTCTCTGACAGGGGCCTAGACATCCTGGTGGATAACATGGTGCAAAGAAGGGGCGTCCTGTTCCTGCAAGATTGGCAGAGACTTCCACATCACCAGACTCTGGCAGCCTGGTCTGAGATTGCCAACCAGGTCTGTTTGGTCTCAGTGGTGCAGCAGAATAGCCAGCTCTGCTCTAAGAAGTTCAATTACCTTTTCCACTCCATCAGGGAAATGACACTCTCTTCTCTATGACCTCATATACATTTGATCTGTACTACTGCTTTCAGCTCCCACCAAGGCTCATCTCTGCCACTCTCATTATGGCAGCAGGATGCTGTATAAATGCAGTGCTCTGAGAAAATAGCAAATCAAAATCCTGTATTTTAAATTTTCTTTCACACATCATTGTTGTGCTTTATGCCAGAATTTGCTCAATTCACCTCAGTTGGACAAATGGAAAAGAAATCCATGAACTGTATTTTATTTGTAAACAATGACAAGATTGAGTAAGGGAAGTTTAGAACAATGGAGATTCTTTCCAGCTCCAAGGTTGTCACATTTCTGTTGGTTGAGCAAGATTTCACTATTTACCATCTTATCTCTTACAATGAACACATCCTTCCACCCTTCCTCTCTGTCCTCTTGACCTCTGATCACCTGATAAATAACCTCAAGGTATAATACCCATGACTGATTTTTTTTAAAAAACTAGTGGATTGATTATTGGACAACAATACAATTTAAAGCTTCCCCCATTGAATTAAATTTATCGTCTAGCCTGGATATTGGGAGAAATGTTGATCAGCTTAACATTCTGATCCACATCTTGCTATGAGCTGGCAGTGTTGATAACTTGTTTGTACTGCCAGTTTCATGACACTCAGTCAAATTGGGAATTGCCCATCAAGATAGTCCGAACGTTTCGTTGTAATACAGTCACAGGCAAAGGGCAAGCCCAGCTGAAATCACAGTACCTCAGAGACTTACCTTTACAACAATATCCCATTTACGTTTCTCCTCTAAAACTGCAACTAACTTGAAATTATCTGAAATCCAGTCCTGAATGTTTAATATAAAGTTTGTTGTTAAGTTAGCCAAAACCAAAAAAAAATCTTCGTGTTCCGAATTCAGTCTGAACATATTATAATTTCAAGCTGCTTTATATTATGGATCCTGTTCCTTGAGACATAAATGCTGTAAGTTATCGTGCAACAAGTGTTTGAAATCCAGACAGGAATTTCTGAACACAATATTTGGCATGAATCATTTATTCTTTGTCTGGCAGAATTGAAATTGCACCAGAACTATCACAGGATATTGGCACCAGAACCATAGCACTGTAAAAATTCAATCTGATAGAAGTTAAAATGTTTCACATTTCCCAAATCTCCAAGCACAGTGAAGGCCATAATTTGCTTTCATCATTTTGAGTGTTTGGGAATGACAATGAATTGTTCTTTTCCTAAAATCATCCCACATGTATAGTGTAGTATCCCAGTAAATTGAACTGAACTCAATCCCCTCACACAATGGGATTAGGATATGTCAGCTGTAAAGTAACAGCCACATTGATTTTGCAGCTTACATTTCATTACACTCCGATTAACTGTAATAAATTTTCAAGAGCTCTGAATGGTTTGAGTACAATGGAGCTAAAACCTGTATTTGGAGTTCCTTGTGTGTTATTACACAAATCTCAAAAAGGTAGTATATCTTTAAGGCAGTTAGATGACATTACAATATGTGACACTTTAGTATAAAATGTTTCCATCTTATTCTCTGTACAGTCAGTCACTCAATCTGCCAGACAAACCATCAGTCAGACTACCAAAGAGTTGGTCAGACAGCCAGTCAATTAGTCAGCCAACTGTCACAGCTCACTGGGCTAGTGTGCTGGAAGTCAAGCCCCAATACTTCCAGAATCGTCACAATTGTCAAAATTTGATTAAACCACTAAATTGCATAATCTTATCTAAATGGCGAATTCAAGTTTAAAGAATATGCACACCAAGTTTTTGTTTCATTAACAAGAAATTAACTACTTATCGTAAACAAATTGTTTTTACCATCGGTAAGAAAAAACATGAATTCCTAATTTTCAACTTTATAACTTAAACTTTCTTAAAAGCCTTTCTTAAAAGTCCCATACATATACAAACACACAAAGAGACAAGATGAAATACAATTATTGTGTGGGGAGGGGAAATAAATCAGAGATACACATTCTAGAACTGGTTTGAATCACAGACCTTGATGAATTGTTTTTTTCAAGGTTTTTTTTCAATTCCTTTTGATTCGTCGATGAGTACACAATATTGAGGACAGAGCAATTCTCAGATTTTCATTCACTGGTTGATTTTCAGTGCCATTGAAGGTATTTCATCCCCAATTCTTTTCAGGAGGGGAACTTGCAGAGAGAGAGAGACATTTACAGGAAAAAGACAAGTAAGCAACATTCCTTCTAATTTTCTCACAGTCAGTGTGGGCCTCTGAGGTGTATATGCAGCAGCAACTTCCACACCTGGAAGACAATCTCACAATCATCATGACGATATTAATCACCATACACAAAACATCAGAGCAGCTGCCTGAGTGGGAACAGCTACCAAGAGATATTCTGCTAATTCCCTTCACAAGAGGAAGCGAGAATGATTTTGGAGCTTTCCCTTTTGCAGGTGTGATGTTTTTTTCCCATCATCCAAACACAAGGCCATAGCCACCTGCCCAGAAACCAATCAAGAAGTTGTTACTATTGTGAGTGCTCCTGACCCACACAACTAGTGCCAAGTGAATAGCCAAATGAAAGACTATCTTTGGGTAAAACTGCCCTGAAGAGACGCACAGGCTGCTGGTATGTCCAGCATCTTCCTCTACTGCTTGAAAAAGACAATACTGTAAATATAACTGACAATGAAGTCCAGTAACTCATTTATAAAACTGCAACAACTTCCTCCAAGTATTCCCTGGTTTATAGCAGCATCTTTTTTTCTGTTTTAGTCCAAAAAAAAGTGGTCTTTGTATGTTCAACTATGCATACAGTGTAATGCTCAGATAAGTAAACATATAACCCAAATTTGATATATAAGTCTTGGGTGTCATATTAGTGTATATATTTCATTGTTAGCAAATGTCGAGATATATGTCTCAATAAGTACCTGGGTCTCTTCAGTATGTGTTATATGGACAGACTAATAGAAACCTACATCACATCATGGTGGCAGCATGGGTGTTAAAACATGGTGACAGCAAACAATAACAAAAAGCTAGTCACAGCAAGTTAGTATCAAAGGTTGAATGATGATAGCAGCAGTGAAAGTTGTGGAAATTTCTTTTCCTAACAATCAACCATCATCTATTTTAGCTCAGAGCTCACGTTCATAGTTAACAACCAAAACTGAAGGCTACAATGTCAATGGTGAAAGAAATCAAAGTGCATCCAATTTATAAATTGGCAGTTAACTAGAGGCCCAGAATAGTTTTGATTTTGCAAAGTGATCCTTGAATGAAGAACATCCGAGCCAGTGGAAAAGCATTCTTTGTATCTTACCTGCGCACAGTTGGCAGTCAATTCCATGCTTTGTGTTCAGTGATGGCATGAAATAAGTTATAATAAGATGTGTGTGAAATCATTCCATATACATTTTGGCATGAAAGACAAATGCAGACACTGCTCAGCTCTTTATTTTCAGTGAATAATATAAACAGAAAGAGCAGAAATATCCAAAGCAGCAGCAAGGAGAGAAACAAGTGAGAAGTCAAGAAAAAAATGATTACAATAAAGATCCTTTCTATACTGACAATTTTTGAAGATTATAAAGCTGCACTTTAGGTATTGAATGCAAACATCTGAACATTGTTTTGCATTCCAGTGATATACTGTCAAAATTTCACTTAGTCAAAGAAAGAATGAATCTTCATTTCATAGGTTAACAGATTGCTTACAAAAAACACAGGCAGTCAAATCTCTTGTCATTGTGGGAAATTAAACTGTGCAAATAATTTTAAAAATCCAATATTTCTAGTGATGACTGCAAAAACCCTGATAAATTTTCTCAGTTTTGCAAGGTCAGCCAAGTCAACTTCAGGTACTCAGGCTGGAATTCATGTTGTACCACTAGGAGCCAGATGAAAGTATCAACCAGTTTATATACAGATGCTGATACAAAGGTACAGATTGTGATTTCAGCAAAGGTAATTTAAGTGAAAGGCTAATGGAACTGGTCATTACCTCTATTCCTATAAAGTCCTTCTAAAATCAATTCTGGATAAATTGAAAGAATATACCAGTGATGCACTACGAGAAGAATGCAATTTCAAAACAATCAATAGCAGGACAGCAGCATCTGAAGGTACTTTACTCTGCAACAACTGATGCAGCCAATGTCAGGGTTAAGAAAGCATTCACATTTCTGTTTGAGATGTGAATTGTAAAGAATATCCAGCCTTTTGTGACTCTTGCAAACTATGTTCTGCAAGAGGACATTGGTCCAAAATTGCAAGAGGCTCAAGCACACAGAGAAACCCAAAGAGCAGCACAATTCTCCATAGCAGCACATGAAGAAGAATCAATCAAGAAACAATATCAAAGATGTTTCCAAACTTCCTTCCATAGCATGCAAGCATGTCGATGAAGTTAATGAGGTGACTGCAATATGATAGCTGGGAGACTCCAGTTAAATTGTACACATGGTCAATTTGACCATGTATGGTTGCCATCAGAAGAGTTGAAGCCTTTAGTTCCATCTAAATGATAGACACACAAAGAAAAAGACAACACACGCTAAATGCTAAGATTGCCACTCATGCATGTGAAAATATCATACTTTTAGGTTTCTTAGAGAAGATGTACTCAGAAAGCTGCTACAATGTGGTGCAGTTCACATACATTAAGCAACTGCCTACAACTGGTCTGATATCCAATACATTGGCATTATCCATCTTAAGTTTCAATATGATACCTCAGGATGGAGACCTGAAACTATTTACATGGTTAATACACCAGACTTTCTATCATTGCTCCACCACTGCACAAAAATCTTTGTATTATTGTGATCCATGAGGAAATGAATATATCAATTAAACAACAAAGATTCCGAACTGCCTTATTATGTACATCCATGTCCTTTTGATTCCTCCACGGTTAGCATTTTGAAATCAATGCATCCCAGAAAATCCTTAGAACATGTCTATTGCACGTTGAAAAATCTACTATGTTTGTTTTTAAAGTCCTAATAACAATTTAAACAAACTACTCCAAAATAGAAAGAGAAGCCCTCTCTGTCTTCTTTTTGTAATATAAATCTTCCACATATACCTCTTCTGCAAACATTTATTTGGTCAACAAACCACAATAAACCATTGAAAATAATTTATTGAAAATCTCTCACAAGTGCACCTGCACAACTACAACATCTACTTGCAAAGATCCAAGGGTATGATTTCAAAGTACAATCTAATAAGGTCCATGGATTACTAATCCCAATGTTTTTAGCTAATTTCTAAATGCTAGAAAATAACAAAGACCTATAAATGGATATTATTGAATCTGAGTTAGAATCAATCTCATTCATTTTGGTTTTAGCCAAACAGAGCAGAGGACAGCAATCTGATGATGTCCAACCTAAACTACAACAGCTCATGATCATGTGGTCTAAACACTTTCAACAGGTCTCTCAGCTAATTCTTTTTGCTTATTCAGAGGTGTACTAAACTTTCTAAGAATGTAATTTTCAAAGACAAACGTGACTATTCCAGCAACCCCAGATCAAAATGTGCTTGACAATATGTACTTTTTTTATTCTGTGCACTTGTTCTAAGGGAATGGAATGTGAAACCATCAATTGGCTTCATATCAATAAGGACACCAATCAACTGATCAAGTTGTATAAAATACGTCAAATCCATCAACCACAAGATAGGCCACTTTTGAAATATTGCATGCAATTCTTGTCTCCTTCCAATCAGAAGGATGTTGTGAAACTTGAAAGGGTTGAGAAAAGATTTGCAAGGATGTTGCCAGGATTGGAGGATTTGAGCTATAAGGAGAGATTGAATAGGTGGGGGATGTTTTCCCTGGAGCGTCAGAGGCTGAGGAGTAGCCTTATCGAGGTTTATAAAATCATGAAGAGCATGGATAGGATAAATAGACAAAGTCTTTTCCCTGGCATGGGGGAGTCCAGAACTAGAGGGCATAGGTTTAGGGTGAGAGAGACCTAAGGGGCAACTTTTTCACGTAAAGGGTGGTGCGTGTATATAATAAGTTGCCAGAGGAAGTGGTGGAGGCTGGTACAATTGCAATATTTAAAAGGCATTTGGATGGGTATATGAATAGAAAGGATTTGGAGGGATATGGGCCGGGTACTGGCAAATGGGACTAGATTAGGTTGGGATATCGGGTCAACATGGATGCGTTGGACCGAAACATCTGTTTCCATGCTGTCCATCTCTATGACTATGACTCCAATTGAGAGAACTGCTCATTCCACACATTTTTGGAAGTCTTGGTATTAGTTTCAACGTATATTTCCCATTTCCAAAGATATAATGGCATTCTAGTGACTGACTACTTCATCAAATTCCATTTTATGAGACAAATCAAAGATAGAAGGAGGGCAAAAATTGGTGGTACATTACCTGCTACGTTCAGAAGATTTGGTTTTCCCTAACAAATTTATCGTTTCTGTCTTTGGATCTAAATTGACAAATCATAATTACGATCCAGTGGTTATTGTTGTTCCTCCCGGCAAAAAGAAATTGTTAGTTTCTGATGGTGCACTGCAAATATATGTATTTTGAATAAGGCAATCAATGCAATATTTAGGAGATAATTTAAACAAATTGGAAAGTTTTAAATTTAAAAGAAGCTAAACTTTTTCATTTATATTTTAAGTGTTGAAGACAAATAGCAATCAGGAATTCATTTTATGTCTCCAAACATACCATTAAATGATGACTTCCAAAGTTTGTTGAATTGCTTGTTCATTCTCTGATAGCACATATAACTGATGGTGATAATTTAAATGTGCATTGGGACAACATTGGGAGTGGCACTTAACACAATGCTTCAATCAAAATGTTGCCATTTTTAAAAGTATTCAGTTACAGAACCAAGATATACAACAAAACAATTTTGGTATAACAACTATATTATTTTAATTTGGAGATGCCGATGTTGGACTGAGGTGTACAAAGTAAAAAATCAGACAACACCTGGTTATAGTCCAACAGCTTTAATTGGAAGCACTAGCTTTCGAAGGAGCAGCACTCCAAAAGCTAGTGCTTCCAAATAAACCTGTTGGACTATCACCTGGTGTTGTGTGATTTTTAACTTAACATTATTTTAAACTAATATTGCAAATATAAAGCAAATTGAATTGATATTTCTACTTTTTCTTTTTGAATGTTTGTTATGGATTGCAAGGTATACTAAGTCATAACAAAGTGCAGACTTTGATTACTTTCCACTAAAATTTGTGATCATAACAACATCATATCCTAGCAATTTTTCATAAAAATAGTTTACATGCAAACATTGTCATCATAATTATGTTGAATTTAGATATCATTCTACCCTGGCAATATTGAAGCAATATAGCATTACACAGAAAACATTAGAAGTCTGCTACTGTATTCAAATTAAAAGTTGAACACTTCTACTCTCAATAATACTTCATACTGTATTGTCACACATAACTGTATTATCTTTAATGACTAAAATAACGCTTTTGCCAAGGATGCATAACTATACATTATCTTTAATGACTAAAATAATGCTTTAGCCAATGTATATTAAAATGTACAGCCAAACATTTAATACTTTATGCCTGGGCACAAAAGGTTGAAAAAGAAGGGCTCATAAGGACCTGAATTAAAACCACTCCCCTGCCTCAAAAGTAAACAAAACAACCATTCCAGATTGTTGTGAAACAATGCCCCTTCCTGAAGTCAATTGAACTGGTGTTATCATCAATGTGAATGGGTCATTCAAAAACAAAGATTGTCACTAAACTTCAAGGTGTTCCACCAACATGTAGGATGCTGGAATCAAAACAAATGTAAGCCCCTTATTTAAAAAAAATGCCATTGAACTTTTAAGAGTCACATGATTTGGCAACTACTTTGATACCTGCTTTCAAAATCAGCTCGAAGCTGTTCGCACACAGTCCCATCAAAGCTATTGAACTAGCTTCACATAATTCATAGAATCCCTACAGTGTAAAAGCAGGCCATTTAACTCACCAAGTAGACACCGATCCTCTGAAGAGCGTCCCAACCAGACCCCCTCTATCCCTGTTACTCTGCATTTTGCATGGCTAATTCATCGAGCCTGCACATCCCTGGATACTATGGGCAATTTAACATTGCCAATCTATGGTGAGGGGGAAAGATATAAAAGAGACATAAGGGGCAACTTTTTCACGCAGAGAGTGGTACGTGTATGGAATGAGCTGCCAGAGGAGATGGTGGAGGCTGGTACAATTGCAACATTTAAGAGGCATTTGGATGGGTATATGAATAGGAGGGGTTTGGAGGGATATGGGCCGGGTGCTTGCAGGTGGGACTAAATTGGGTTGGGATATCTGGCCGGCAGGGACGGGTTGGACCAAAGGGTCTGTTTCCATATTGTACATCTCTATGACTCTATGACTCTAATCTGCACATCTTTGGACTGTTGGAGGAAAGTGGAGCTCCCGAAGGAAACCCTCACAGACACGGAGAGAATGTGCAAATTCCACATAGACAGTTGAACCTGGGCCCCTGGCACAGTGAGGCAACAGTGCGAACCACGGAGCCACAGTGCTGTCAAGGTAAATAACAATAATGATCTGTAAATGAGAGATGCCAACAGAAGGAAGGGCATCCACAATCTTTTCCAACTGCAAATTCACCTGAGCCAACCCCCTAGAAATTTGAATAAGAGTGACATTGCAACCTACTGAAAATCTTTTCTACAATGACATTTCTACTTCAGTTTAAGTATTGAAAACATCTACTTACAGGCAAAGAGAGATTGGAGATTGTAAATCCAAGACTGAGATAAATATAATCGCAAAAGTATTACCTTTATCTGTAATTAGTATTTCCATGCAATTGTATGTGTGGGTATGTGTGTGAGATCTGCCGTTTTAAAGTTGGGATGTGAGAAATTACCCAACCTTCTTTATTTTCAACTCACAATAACTCGTTGCTGAAATTATTTAATTGAAATGAACACTCAAAGGGGTGAGAAAGCACAACTCTTGCATACAAAACTGTAAAGATAACAAGCAGTAAACGCAACACATGAATTCTGTCTATTACATTACTTTTCTACAAATAAAATTATTAATGGCAATCTGGATAGATATGCCATCACACTGACAAAACAGACCAAAAACTATGAAAGACCTGGAGTGGGAAAATGGCAGATACTCCAAGAATTAATGAAACGTAATTTTGTTAGAATATTTTACATTTATGTTAGAAGGTCATGTTTGTTTGATAGACGAATGTTAAAAAATCACACAACATCAGGGTTTAATCCAACAGGTTTATTTGGAAGCACTAGCTGATGAAGGAGCAGTGCTCCAAAAGCTAGTGCTTCCAAATAAACCTGTTGGACTATAACCTGGTGTTGTGTGATTTTTAACTTTCTACAGGGCAGTCCAACACCAGCATCTCTAAATCAACACTATCGGAGCATAAACATGTACTATTTTATCCCAATGGACAGTCTGCTAATTCCCTTTCGGATGTCAAGATGAGATAACTTTTATGTTTCACAACTAATAATAATTAATAATGTTATTGGTTATTCTAATTCCATTGGTTGTTCAGAAGTTATACTCCAATTTATTATCCAAATGTGATTGAAAATCAATGTTTGAAATCTGTTTGTTTGGTAGTTGATGGAATTGAAAATCAAAAGCAAACTTTAAGAAGTTAATACACAGTATCAGCAACTTTATGCCAAGAAGTATACACAACCAATGAAATGATTGATATCGTTGGCTCTGCTCCTGAGGAGATCCCCAATTGCTCTCCATCTGCTTCTATCTTCACATCCTGAGGCTTTCCTTTGTTTTAAAACAGTTTCTGTTATCTCTGTCCTCAGTGGGCCACTATGTTATTCACTTACATCTGGCTAAAAATTGGGCTTTTATTACTCCTTGGTGTCATGCCCCAAGGTGATGTGCAGAACTCTGACTTGTGACAAAAAAACTGGAGCTCCCATTGTTCCATTGTTTCAAGAACGCAAATAAGACAAACAACTATTTTATTTAGTGTGTTTATTAATAATAATACTGTTAATGCTTAGCATTCATTGCTCTGATACTTTCGTAGCTCCCACTGTTTCACTCTCCTGCTGCAAGAAGTGAACTTGAAAAATAAATCAGAATTGAAAACAAGGGAGAGATGAAAAGAGAGTGAAAGGTAACAGAGAGGTAACAATCACAAAAGGAAATATATGGCATTCTATAGTTTAGTATTTGAGAAGCTTAGTGAAGGAGAAAAGGATGAAAAAAACAAAGACAGCGAGAAGAATGAGAGGGAAGGCAAAAATGAAAAAAAAAGACGCCACTGCATTGACTTCCAGCTGCATTTTGTTACCTTGCTGACTCCCAGTCAGTTGGTTGCTTTGGTTTGTGTTTAATTGTTTACCACCTTCTAATCTATACCTTATTCTTTCATTGGTTCCAATTTGGTCTGCAATCCAAGTTCTGTGAATTCCAATATTCTTCCCTTCCATGGAACATATTCTTGTGGTATAATTGCCCCTTATTATATGCCAGCTTATGTCACTATCCCAGCAATACTTTACCATAGTTGAATTTTGAACCATTTGACTTGACATTTTTCCTTGTAAAGGGCATTGAAATTTATTGTGCTCATATTTTTTCTACCAAAAAGTTAGTTCTTTTATTTTTATATCAATTATTTTAGATAACGAAACTCACAGTTAAAATCACAAGTCTTGCCATGCATGAGGAAACTGTGAAACAATGAATCTTTCACATGTAATTGTCAAGCAGAACCAAATAATTCTAGTATTTTAGATCTTTGTACATCTCAAAATGTTCACAGTCCACATCTCCACTGATATCCTGATACGTATTGTAGTCTGCAGGTTAAAAATAATATGAAAATATGCTTAGGAACATTACAATATATTTTCTAATGGTAATATCAATGCTTGGTTATAACTAACAGCATCTCTTTTATGACCTATTTTCCTGTCACAAGTCTTATGCTGTCAAAGACAGCCTCAGTTTAAAAAGTACACTGTTTTCTCATCAGCATATCAAGTTTCACTTCTGAATATTATATATTTTGAATGTGTCATGTTGATTCATATTGCCTATCAATGCTAATTGCAAAATATAAGATGTAGGCTAGTCAAGTAATTCCAAAATAAAAATCTTCAGACTAAGATCAATTTAGAATGACAAGGGTTAACATTAGTAAGAAGAAGTGCAGCCAATCAGGCATTCAGTCACAGTGTTCTCTAATTTATCAGGAAGGCAAAAGGACAAGAGTTTTATCTCTCAATTTCCCATACTTTGATTTCTCACACAAACACTTTGAGGAATTATTTTGTTCTCCCCGATGACATTGTGACAATTGAGAACATATTATGGGTGAAAACCAAAACCTATTACTTTGTGGGAACAACATAATGTTCCAGATCTTCTCTTTACTCAATTACATTTCAAGTACAGTGGAATCTCAGCCATTTCCATAAATCTTTCAACATTATGTTCATTAACTCCTTCAACATGAACAGTACAAATAGGAAATATTTTTGTATTTTCAGTATAAGAACACAATAGAAAATTATTAATATGAGCTCATGCAAATGTTTTCTATATTTAGTACTAACTTAATATAATTAGTCCAAGTCATTCTGGTTTTATACTTTTAAACCATTCATGATATTGAAGTCTTTTTACATCTAAATAATCTGTAATGATCCCTCGAAGTATATTAAAAAAAACAAATAGGCTAACAGCTTGAATCTATGTAAACATATAAAAGTTTGAGCAGCATTATAGAATCCATAGACACACATATGCACTGGACCTCAAGAAAATCATCTGAACAGAGGACAAAAACATCAGGGTAGCTACATGCTGTTTAGGTAATCCTCTAATTGATTTTAATTTCAAAATGTGGGAAGTGAACTGAAATATGAGGGGAAACAGAGTCTTTTGTAAAAACTGCTGTCTAGTGTCGGAGTTATGGGTAGCGTGGGAGGATAACTAGTGCACACATACAGATTGAAATTTTTAATATTGCAGTTGTAGCGAAAAATATTCCAAAGCATTAATTTATTTCAATCTGCTTTTCATTGAATTTCAGCAAACATAGTACAGACTGAAGTCTTTAAAGGATAAGTATCTGATACATTACCTATGCAGATTACTAAATGTTAATTACTCACTGCACATTCGAGCACTGTAACTCTTGTATAGTGCTGTTCAATATTTCAAACAAAGCAGTTTTTTGAGTCTCTAGGTCCATTAACACCTACATCCTCAGCAACAAAGAAATTCAATGTTAGATATTTTCAGAGCTTTTGATAGCCAGCTACCAAATTCTGTGTAATCATGTCCTGCCTGTAGGGTTGAGTTGAAAATAGCTCAGCCTTTCAGGTTTTGACTCAGTTAGATGAAAGCATACATTGTGGAACTACTGAGAGTTTGACGGATTCAGAATGCAGAGTCAGTATCTTTTATATCCTGCAGCTGTTTCATTTTTGGCATATCCTGTCATTACCTCTGAAGTTCTAGAATATATGTGAACTTTGCTACAGTGCATTCCATCGACAAAATTCATTGCTAGAAAGAGGGAAAATAGCATGAAAGTTGTTTTAAAATGATATTTCATAAATGATATGTGCTCTTGTTTAAAAAATGCCTTGAGGCATTTTTGAATTCTGAATTTGTCACAGTGCCTTATGCTGACCTTTGAGGTTGAGATTTGCCTTCAATTGAAACACTTATATGAGATAAGTTTGGTTTTGTTTTGAACTTGGGAAATATTTTGTGAATCAGAGTCATGTTATTTCCTCACATGGGAAAATGAATGTTTTGCTAACTTTCAGGAAAACCAAGGCCCTCTTCCAAACAGCTTGCAGAGCAAACCATGTCCCCTGTCTATTGATTAAGATCAATTGAGAGATTCTGGAATTCATGGGCCATTTTCTGTGAAGAGGAGCCACTCTCAATGCATGCAAACATGGATAATGAAATTCTTTATCCCCTCCAATAAAGAGAATTTGAGGACTTGGATCTCAAGTCTGAGTTAAAGGCCATGGTTTACTGTACAGTAGTGTCCCTCACAAATGCTCAGTCCCATATGCTTCAGAGACTTACACAATCTACAGTAGGCAGGCATATAAAACCTCTGTAAAAGTACTACCAGCAGTACCTTCACACAATCCCATAAATATGGTGGCAAGAAAGGCAGGCGAAGAGCCATGCCCTAGATGAAGCATTGATCTTTCAAAACCAGTCCAGCTGCACAGCACAAAGAAAGAACATAATGTGGAGGTGCCAGTGTTGGACTGGGGTGGACAAAGTTAAAAATCTCACGACACCAGGTTATAGTCCAACAGGTTTATTTGAAAGTACTAGCCGTTAGAGTGCTGCTGTGTCATCAGGTAACTAATGAGGCAGGACTATAAAACACAGAATTTATAGCAAAAGATCACACAGTGTAATGCAATTAAAACAATATATTGAACAAACCTAGATTGCTGTTAAGTCTTTCACCTTTCAGAATGGGTTGCAGGTTTCAGTTCATGAATATTAAATCTCACAACTTCTTTTAAGTCACATTCTTGAGATAACTTAAGGTTTTACAAAAAAAATTGCAGATACATTCTATTTTTGCTCAAAAAACACACAACCTGCAGGTTGGCAATGCAGGCAGTCAATCCAAATAACATTTTATAAATTCCTACTTTGGAAATAGAACCAGTGTGACTCAAGATTGGGATACAGACAGATTCTAACCTCACACCTTTAATGCATTATCTGAGCTGAGATGTTACCTTTCTTTTTAATAAAAGGCAATCACATATAATATCTGTTGCAACTCTTTCACATTGACATACGTATATCCATGAACATGGTATTGTTATAGGCCTTTGAGTTTCTATCAATGTCGACAATCCTTTCTATAAAACTACAACTTTATTATTATATTGAGGTGAATAATGTCAGACAAAAACGCAAAGCTTAAAAAGCAGAATCGTATATATTCAAATTTAAAGTACAGTTGAGATACCACAATGTTGCGGTTATGGGTTTAAATATGTAGAATATTTGATATTCCAATCTATCGATCATATTTATAAAAACATTCTTCAAATCTGAGGTGGACTACAGAGTGGGATATTGTTTCAGGTAGAAGAGTAAGGAGAAAACTGGTTGTAAGAACATAATGAGTGCAACACTGCTCAATTCAAATTTGCAGCATTGTGACTGAAAGAACTAATCATTTAATAAATAGTTGGCTTAAGACAGATAGGAAAAAGTTGAAATGCAGGCAGAAATATGTCAATGTCATAAAATGAGATGGACAAAACTGAAAGCTTTTTGAACATTTTCTTGAAATGGGATTTGAGTTCTTCAATAACACCATGATATTCAAGGAAATGATGATTTACTTTGATTCAATATAGTGCTGTGATAATAACTTGCTGCATCAGTTTGTCACTGGAAATATGATTTGAAAGAGGAGACAAGCATTCCAATCAAATATGCCATGCTGTGTAATTTGTTGAAGTATGGGACAGACATTAGTCTGGAACTGTTTCCCACCCTATTGTGCTGTTAGAATATAAGTACCTCCTTGCATCCTTAGTGAGGGTAGAGGGGGTGAAATTCAAGGCAGGGGTTGCTCCAGCTCAAGCTGATAGCAAGGTAAGTAACTCAGCAAAGTCTCCACTTGTAAAGCAATTGATTTCTTTGGGATGTCTTGTTATTTGAATCATGCACGAAGAGATTCATACAAACCCCCACTATTGAATTACAAGTTACATAGAATTATAAAAAAGTTATAGCACAGTTTCCAGTCATTTGGACAATGAACCTGTATTGGGTTTTATACTCTACATGATCAGCCTTCTCTCTCACTTCATTGAATTCTATCAGTATATCCATCTGTTCCATTCTGCCTCGTGCTTGTGTTCATTCCACTAGAATGCATCCGTGCTATTTGTTACAATTGCTAAATATGGTCACAAGCACCACATCCTCTCCAGTCTCTTGGTAAAGGTGTTATTTGTAATTCCTCATACATTTAGTGACAACCTTATACTTATGATCTTTTGTTTTGAAAATTCTTGTATCTAGCTGCTTGTCTAGCATATGTGACATGTTTTCAAGGGGAGCCTGGGACACATATCTTAAATTATGGTTGGTTGAAGGGAGGGGACAAACTGAAAAAGGAACTTCCCCTCCCAATGACTTTTACATTCAAGCTGTTATGGAGTGAAAACAAAAACACAGCAGAGATGAATTAAATCCTAACATCCCCATCCTCTGATTTTATCCTGTAAAAGTAACGTAGGGACTCTTGAGCAGGTATGTTATCTATGACTGTAAGGGACAGACTACATGAAAACAATGCACAGCACTTTGAATAGAAACATAAACAAATATTTTTGGAACAGCTCAGCAGGTCTGGTAGCCTCTGTGGAGAGAAAGCAGAGTTAATGTTTCAGATCCAGTGATTCTTCTGATTGTAGCCTGGAAAAAGGTTGGTATATATGCTGAAGATGGGGTGAGGGATGGGGTAGAATGGGGAGATGGAGTCCAGAAAGAGAGAACAATAGTTGGACAGACAAAGTAATGGGTAAAGGTCAGCTTGGGAGAATGAGCAGCTGCTACTGAGTATCTTTAGAGATGGATATTGAGTTGTTTGTGGTAGCAGCCCATGTGATGACAAGACCTGGTGTGTGGGAGTTGAGGTAAGGACTTGGTGGAAGATGCTCTAGCCCTAAAATTGTTGAACTCGATATTGAGTCCAGAAGGTTCCCAGAATTCCCAAATAGAAAATGAGGTGTTGTTCTCTCAGCTTACACTGAGCTTCTCTGGAGCACTGCAGCAAGCCCAAGATAGAGATGTTGGCCAGGGAACACAATGATGTACTGAAATGACAGGCAATCAGGAAGTCAGAATCACATCTGCGGAGAGAATATAAGTATTTTGCAAAGCAGTCAACCAGTCTGCATGTTGTATTTCCAGTGTAGAGGAGACCACATGGTAAGCAGCAGATACAGTAGACTAGATTGAGTGAAGTGCAGGAAATTCACTGCTTTACATGACTGGGGCCTTGGATAGTGAAGAGGGAGGAAGTAAATGGGCAGATCTTACACATTCTATGATTGCATGGGAAAGTGCCATAGGGATATAAGGAGGTATTGAGAGTGAGGGAGAGTGAGAATGAAAGTGAGATAGAACAGGGTGTCACGTGGAAGGCTGACAAGTGAGTGGAGGGGAACATGTGTCTGATGGTGGCATCCTGTTGGAGTGGCAGAAATGATAGCTGATGATCTTTTGGATGTGGATGCTGATCGGATGGTAGGTGAGGACTACCATGTTGCTGTTGTAGGAGGGAAGAGAGGAATGAGGGCTGAAGTATGGGAAATGCAGGCAGCACAGTGGCTCAGTGGTTAGCACTGCTGCCTCAGAGCACCAGGGACCCGAGTTCAATTCCAACCTTGGGCGACTGTCTGTGTGGAGTTTGCACAGGGTTTCCTCCAGGTGCTCCAATTTCCTCCCACAATCCAAAGATGTGCAGCTTGGGCAAATTGGCCATGTTAAATTGCCCATAATGTTCAGGCATGTGTAGGTTAGGTACATTAGTCAGAGATAAATGTAGAGTAATAGGGCAGTGGAATGGGTCTGGGTGGGTAACTCTTCGGAAGGTTGGTGTGGACTTGTTAGGCCAAAGGGCTGTTTCCACACTGTAGGGATTCTATGAAATGGATTGGACACAGGTGAGGGCCCTGCCAACTACAGCAGTGGGGATTCCTCAATTGAGGAATTAAGTAGACATTTTGAAGGCCCCCTTATTCATATGTTTCATAGTTTATAAGGTATAGGAGCAGAATTAGGCCATTTGGCCCATCAAGTCTGCTCCACTATTCAATCATGGCTAATATTCTCCTCACCCCCACTAGCTTGCCTTCTCCCATATCCTTTCAAACCTTTGCCAACTAAAAATCTGTTTAACCCACCCCCTTAAATTTACTTACTGTGCCAACATGAACCGCACCTTGGGATAGTGAATTGCACAGATTCACAACTCTCTGGGAGAAGTAGTTTCTCCTCAAATCTTTTACATTTGCTACCCTTTCTCTTCAAACTGTGACCGCTCAGCCTAGAATGCCCCACAAGAGGAAGCATCAGTTGATTTTATCTACACCTTTTATCACATTGAAGTTGGCATCATCGGAACAGATGTGATGTAGATTTAGAAACTGAGAGAATGGAAGAGAGTCTTTCCAGGAAGCAGGACGCAAAGATGTATAGTCAGGATATTGGTGGCTAGCCTATCTCCAGAAATGGAAACTGAGATCTTGAGGAAGGGAAGGGAGAAGTCAGAGATGGACCAGATGCAGATGAGACCATGGTGGTAATTGGAAGTGAAATTGATAAACTTTTCCAATTCCAGATGGGACAGTGAAGCAGCATCGATGATATCATTAATGTATCAGAGAAAGAGTTGTGGTTGGCGTTCAGAGTAGGACTGGAATAGAGTTAATTCTGGTTGCTGAGAAACAGTGCAGAGAAAAATGAGACTAATCTTTTAAGTCCTTTGGGCCTTTCAGCATGGGAAACAAATTTGACATTGTTATATGGATGAATAACAAAATTGTCTCGAATATTTATTGTCAATTCCTTTGAAAGGGTGGTGGTGAACTGCTGTCTTCAATGGCTTCAATCCATACAGTGAAAGCGCTCACCCAGATTTATTAGGGAAGGTATTCTAGAACATCATCCAATTCCGGAACAGCCATCTGCAGTTTTGCCAGCAGATACTCATATCTGCAAAGTTTCATGCCTTTGGAGTTTCATTCACTGCACAGAACAAAGCAGGCACATTTGATAACAGCCCAGTCAACACTTTAAACATGTACTCCTTCCACAATTAGCACACAGCAGCCACAGTGTGTGCCATCTCCAACATGCACTACAAGCAATTTGCTGAGGCTTCACCAACAGCAACTTCCAGGTTAGAGGAACAGATGAACTCCAAGGCTTCGCAATTTGTCTACAAAGCATACAGCAAAGCAAAAGTTTCTTCACTTTTCCCTGTTATCATATTTGTTGAGAGCATTGCTGGAGCTGATCTTATCCAGATGAGTAGATGATATTCAAGCACATTCCTGGTTGATGTCTATATATGAGAGATCCACTTTGGGAACTGAGGTGAGTTACTTACTAAAGAATATCCAACTTTTGTTCTGCCCTTGTTAAGCTGCAGTATTTATGATAGGGGTACAGTTGAACTTTTGGTCAATAGTAAACTCCAGAACGATAGTGTGTGATTAGACAATGCTACTGCCAGTGAATGTCAAGGTGCGGTGGTTAGAATCTCTCTTTCTTGGAGAGTCTTTCCATGGCTCTTAGATATTGCAGCTCTGAGCCTGAGGGAAAGAGGGTGGCACAGTGGCTAGCATTGCCACTCACAGCACCAGTTACCCAGGTTCAATTCCAGCCTTTGGTTGACTGTGCAGAGTTTGCATGTTCTCTCCATGTCTGTGTGGGTTTCTGCCAGGTGCTCCACTTTAGGTGGATTAGCTATGGTTGTTGTGGGGTTACAGGAATAGGGCAGGGGAATGTGTTTGGGTCTAGAAGGGATGTTTTTTCAGGAGGTTTATTGCAGATTCAATGGGCAGAATGGCCTAATTGCACACTATAGGTATTCTATGGGGTGTTACAGCTGTGAGCCTGGGGAGGGAAGGTGCTGCAGTTGTAGCTCTGAGTGTGGGGAAAGATGGGCAAGAATGGGTGCAGCCCTCACACGCATGGGTTGGAGTCAAAACTTCAAGCCCAATTCAGTAGGTTTCTGGCTAGCCTGAGGTTTGGATGGTCTTGACTCCCAGCATTGCAGGAAGGGGCTCTGTTGGGGAATTGGAAAAGTGGGGGAAACAAGACATTGTGATTCTGAGCACATTGACTGGCAGAGCTTTTCTTTAAACACTTCCTGAACTTCACATTCTGTTGTTACTGTTCTCTGAACTCGCCCCTTTTGGTGTCAACCTGCTGAGATGCTCAGTTGACTTGTGGAGTAACACAGCCTGGATGTTGGACAGGATCATGCCCTGGGCTATGGTGATCCTGTCAGCAACCTGAATTGTTCCTTGTCATCATGACTACTGAACTGCAATGGGCAGGTTTAATGTGGATCTTCTTTGCTGTCCAGGGTCGTGTTGCATCAGGTGTAAGGTATTATTCAGAGATTACAATTTTGTTACTTGACTAAGAGGACAATTATCAAATTATGGTTATAAGCCTCCATACGTCAGTGCTGAGGAATTTGCAGAGTTGACTGATTGTCTTTTTTGTCTTTATCAGGAAAAGAAGTGAAGACAAAATCCCTGGAATCACTTAAGAAGCAATTAAATGATCCCATGTATTCAGACTGACCCTATAGTACATGAATAAAGCTGGACTGAAAAATATTCTAATCCTAATTATCTTGTGAACTTCTAAATTGTATACAATTTTAATCATTCTCTTATCATTGTTAATTTCAGATCCCCAATTCAATCAGTAGCAATATTATCCTCAGTAACTCATCAATCTTCCCTTTCAACTTTCTTCATATGTTTGGATGTTTCATTAAATTCCAACGGTCAGTAGCCACATACATTTTATCTGATGAATTAAAATTGAGCATCAGCATTCCTGAATATTCATTCCTTTAGGTTCTAAAGTCAGGAAAACATGGCAATGGCACTAGATTGTCCACGGATTTTGCTGTTTTCCAGGGTGGTGGGGATAATATTTTATCTGCAGCCACACTAAGTCCATCTGAAGCTTCTTAATGAGGCAGGAGGAATTTTCCAGCCTTCTAGCCCAGTTCTCAGTGAGTAAATTAAGTAAGCACCCATAAACTAAAATGAAAACAGGAAATACTGGAAAAACTCTGTAGGTCTGGCAGCATCTGTGGAGAGAGAAATAGACCTAACACCAAGTTGAGTCCAAGAAGAATCAAAAGATTAATTTCATTTTTCTTTCCATAGGTGTTGCCAGATCTATTGAGTTTCTCTAGCACATTTAGTTTTTGTTTCAGATCTCCGGCATCCAATATATTTTGCTTTAATTTGAAGCATACAGAAACATTGCTTTATGGCCGCCTTTCAAGCTCTCCCTTTCAGGACTGGATAACACATGAATATTATAGAGCAAATCAAAGCCTCCAAGAGAGGTGTGACTTTAAAACTTTAGAACAAATACAATCAAGATATTCAAGGTTTAATTGAGGCCTACTGATCGCCAATGTCTGTCAGTGGGAATACATGAAGTTCTCCATAGAGTTGCAGGTCCTCCTGATCCATCAAGACTCTTTGAGAAGGCAAGCTTCTGCCATGGATGCCCCAGGTTGGTCTGGGACAAGAAACATTGAGCCCCACTAAGACTTCTGGGTATATTGGCCCAGTCCAGAACAGGCAGCTGAAAGGGAACAGTGGGAAAAACTCTCTCCTTGCAACTCCATAGCCTAGGTCCATATTGTTTGAGGAGTAGGTTGATTACTCCATGAGTTTGGCCACTTTATAATAAAGATATAAAGATTCTGCCTTAATTCAACTTCCTGACAACCTTTCCTGTATGTGCTTTCTCTTTTTCGTCCAGGCAAACTCAATTTTGTGTTATAATTGTCAACGTGTTTTTTTTCTCCTGCATCCCTTCAGTTCTCTTGAAGTGTCACTCAAGAGGTTGAACTGTAACATCAGCTGGAGTGAGTACTCATAGTCCTGGAAGGAACTCTGCCCCCAAGACTCCTGCTTCTGTAGCATATGAGTGAAAGCAGGGAACATGTGTTCAAACCCAAAAGATCTCCTTCAGCTGAGGTTATAAACTTTTCATAAATCTGTGACAACTCTCAGAACACAATCACTCTCCTCCTCCCCTGTCCCACTAAATATTAATACCGCTCAGCACAGACAGCTGGTCAGCTAGCCTGCTGAGCTTTCGTGAAAAAAAGAATGATTTTTCAGTTTTGATTCTGGTGACACTGAGATACTGCCAGAGTTACTAGGCAACAGAACATGCCCCCAGTTGGAATGGAAACACTTCATCTTTTTATTCAGGAAACTGATTCCACTTTCTGTTTCCAGCACAGCATCATATTGTTGATGGAAATATGCAGATTTAATTTTAACATATTGACTTCCAGATAGCACCATATCATGCCTAATGTGTAAAATGCAATGCCAATTATTTTTAAGGTTTGCAAATTATTCTATCAAAAAGCAGAGAACAGAAAATCATTTTGATCCTGAAATTGCACAGTGGGATAACATGTGAGTGCTGAACACATTTGCCGGAAGTTCTTCTCTGTTTTTTTCAAAGGCACCACCAAAACAGAATAAACCACTATCAACAGGTTAACACTGGTACTATAACAGCAGAGGAGAGGTTGAGGAAAACATGTTAAATGTGTGCAACTTGCAACCTACTGCATAATTCCTCAGCTGAATTAATATATAAAATAAATCTTTTTTAGGTTGTCTTTTATAGGCTTTTAATCTGATATTGGTTAACAATTGGAACTTATTCAAAAATGTTATTCATTTTCCCACTCTCATAATCTTCCTTATCTTGAATTCTGCTGCTAGAGATCTCATTCTGCCTTTAGAAAGGGATGCCTCCTCATTTGCCTGGCACTGCCTGCATTATATCCTATATCTTTCAGTTTGGAAGTTTAATTCCATGCTAGTGGGCAGCATGGTGGCTAGCACTGCTGCCTCACAGCACCAGAGACCCAGGTTCAATTCCCTCCTCAGGCAACTGTCTGTGTGGAGTTTACACATTCTCCCCGTGTCTGCGTGGGTTTCCTCCGGTTTCCCCCCACAGTCCAAAAAAATGTGTAGGTTAGGTGAATTGGCCATGGTAAATTGCCTGTAGTGTTAGGGGAATGGGTCTGGGTGGGTTGCTCTTCGGAGAGTTGGTGTGGACTTGTTGGGCCAAAGGGCCTGTTTCCACACTGTAAGTAATCTAATCTAATGCATTGGCAAGTCTGTTTTGCTATTAAATCATTTAAAATAATTGCAATTTAAAATAAAGATGCATATACATCCTCATATTTGCAAAATATGGCACAATCTTTTTTGCTGCTTTTTGTTTTGGCTTGTCTGTACTCCTGTGAATTAACAAAGGGCATTTTACTGTATTATTCACGTTATACAAACACAAGTTGTCAATTGTTACCTGCGGCAGTTGTGAAAAAATAATTTAACATGATACAAAATGAATCACTCAGTTCAATTTATCTAAATTCCATTCAAACTGAAATGAAAACCAGGATCAAACAGCAAATCAGAAAATGCACTTGAAACATTGCTTTAAATAATTAATTAATGTGTTACTAAAATAAGATAATACTGGAAATACTAAGCAGATTATGTCTGCATTTCTGGAGAGAAAACTGGTTAACATTTCAGGTCTGTGACCATTCATCAGGATTGGGAAACATTATAGATGTAATAAGTTTTACGGAAGGAATGTTTGGACAAAGACAAAGAATGTTATGTGACAGAGAAAATGACAGGAGAGACTGAATCAAAGAAAAATTAGTCTTCCAGGGCAAAAGGGAGTGGTAATGGGGCAAAAGGAAAAATCAAAGATGTACCTAAAGTTGTATGTGCACCTACTACAAAAAAAAGCGAAACAAAGAAAGAAAGTCTTAGGTTGAGTAAAAAGAGATGACATATTGTGTGGAAGGTTGCATCATTGGAACAGCAATGGAAATAGAGACTGGAATAATGGAATAAAGTCCTTACATAGTGTATCATGGAGTCAATGGGCTTACAATGAATATTTGTTGATATCGCCAGAAATAGAGACAGTGAAGACAAGGAAGGAAACAGTTGGGGATGGCCAATGTGAAGCAGAGAGAATGGTGGTCTTTGGAAGTAAAGTTGAAGTGTTCCAATTTAATGATAGCAGGACACACACAGCAACAATATAGTCAATACTGTAGCAAAAAAGAGGAGTTGGAGGGGCCCCAACTTGGACTGGAACAAGCACCGTTCAACATATCCTACAAAAAGGAAGGTGTAGACAGGATGCACGAGAGTATTCCCCTAGCAACACCTCTTACTTGAAGGATATAATGTAAGTTAAAAGATAAATTATCCAAATGAATGAAAGGTTTTGTAAGGTAGAGGAAGGTAATAAATACTTGTTGGATTTCTACTTATGGAAGGCAAGCCCTCAAACTGTAGGAATTGGATGTATAGTGTGATTGGACATTCATGGTTAAAGAGGAGATGGCTAAGGTGAGGAGATTTGAAACTTCTACTTTGACAGTGGGCCTCAGAAGAGCCACAGGTATAGATTGGAAGAGATTGGACAAGGCGACGAAAAGAAATGAGTCAAGATATGGAGAAATCTATTCAGCGAAGTTGGAACAGGCTGTAATGATATGTCAAGTAGGGAATTCCTGTTTATGAGTCTTGGAAGGAGGTGGAAGTAAGCTGTACAGAGTTGAGGAACTGAGGTAGAAAGCTATGGGTGGATGATCACTAATGGAGATTAGGTCAGTATTGGTGTAGATACAGTGGCTAGATGTTTATTGGTACAGTCATGTTCCAAGGTGTCAGAGCAGTGTCATTTAGCCTGTGTAGCATAGATTTCAGCACACCAGACACCCACATCATCATCCTTGGCAGTAGGTTTGGTAACAATGTCAGGGTTTGACCTGAGAGAACAGAGTGCAGCAAATTCATAGGCAGACAGCTTAGAGCAAGTGAGAGGATAGAAAAATTGAGACAGGTGATTTTATGCTGGCAATGCTCATTGAAAAGATCAACGGCAGAGAAGAGATCAGAGAATGGAGTCCAGGTGGAAAGAGAGTACTTGAAGTAAGTGACATGGTCCATTGAGCAAGTGGAGAACTTCTGGCCAAAGATGTGGAAACAGAAACAAAGCTGACAGAAGAGGTGCTTAAGATCACACCAAAATCAATATTCATTAAGTTGCTTGCATAATAGGATAAAGGTGAGTCCTTTAATTCATTATCATTGTTGGTCATAATTAAAATGAATGAGAAGTTGATCGACAATTATAAAATCATGAGGGGCATGGATAGAGTGACAGGACAAAATCTTTTCCCCAGAGTGGGGGATTCCAAAACTAGTAGCCACAAGTTTAAGGTGGGAGGAGAAAGATTTAAAAGGGACCTAAGGGGCAACTGTTTCATGCAGGAGATGTTGTCTGTGTGGAATGAGCTGCGAGATGAAGTGGTGGATGCTGGTAATATTACAACATTTAAAAGGCATCTGGATGGGCATATGAAAAGGAAGTATTCAGAGGGACATGTGCCAAATGCTGGCAAATGGGACGAGATTATTTTAGGATGGCTGGCATGGATGAATTGGACTGAGGGTCTGTTTCATACTCATATGATCATATGAGGAGACACATCTTGGAATCAATATTAGAGAGCATTTTTTTGAGAATTTGCTCCATATGAATGTAAATAAAATGTTACAGTGCAGAAGGAATGGAAGAGCATTACTTAGTGTTCAGGACGAAGCAGCATCAGGGTCAGTGTATGCACAGACACCCACCGCCCAGAGATACTCCAGACCAACATGTCAATGTGTACATAGCAACTTTGGCTTAAAGCAAGAAAGGTCCAAGGGAGTGTTGCTGAACCAAGAGACCTTGGAGTGCAGGTTCATAGCTCCTTGAAAGTACAGTCACAGGTAGATAGGAGAGTGAAGAAGGTTTGGTATGTTTTCCTTTATTGGCCAGAGCATTGAGTACAGGTGTTGAGAGGTCATATTGCAGCTGTACAGGACATTGGGTATGCCATTTTTGGAATATTGCGTGCAATTCTGGTCTCCTTCCTATTGGTAGGATGTTGTGAAACTTGAAAGGGTTCAGAAAAGATTTACAAGGATGTTGTCAGGGTTAGAGGAATTGAGCTATTGGGAGATGCTGAATAGGCTGGGGCTGTTTTCCCTAGAGCATCGGAGGCTGAGGGGTGACCTCATGGGGGACATGGATAGGATAAATAGACAAGGTCTCTTCCCTTGGGTCGGGGAGTCCAGAACTAGAGGGCATAGGTTAAGGGTGAAAGGGGCAAGATATAAAAGGGATGTAAGGGACATTCTTTTCACAGAGAGGGTGGTGTGTGTATGAAATGAGCTGCCAGAGAAAGTGGTGGAGGCTGGTACAATTACTGCATTTAAAAGGCATCTGGATGGGTATATGAAAAGGAAGGGTTTACAGGGATATGGGCCAAATGCTGGCAAATGAGACTAGATCTGGTCGGCATGGACGAGTTGGATCAAAGGGTCTATTTCCGTGCTGTACATCTCAATGACTCTAATTATTTACATCATTATTACCATTATCAGAGTTATCAAAATTGTCACCACCAACCTGCTCCAAAGTGAACTTTGTGAAATCGTTATTCACAAATTGAGGTCCATTATCCAATACTGATTCTTCTGGGAAACCATATTTCACAAAAACCTTCATTGTTCTAATTACTGAGCGTGTTGTAATGAATGAGGTCTTCCACTTTACTCCATCATGAAATGTAGCTGACCAACACTAATTGCATCTTACCTCTAAAATCATATAAATCTGTTGCTAGTATTGCCCACAACCTTTCCAGAAATTTTGATGAAATAATTCACTCTGCAGTCACTTGCTCATGTATGGCACGTTTGTTATAGTGAAATATAACTTGAACCTGCTTCAAAATGCCAGGCCACCACACTAAGAATTGTGCTCTTGCTCTGCACTTTGAGATACTGAGATATCCCCCATGGACTTCTTGTAAGAGTTCTCTTAGCATTCACTTTGTAATGACCATATCCTTATTGACAGAGCTGTCTGATCTTTGTGTGTTCCTTGTCAGACTTGTGAGCCACATGAATTTGCCTGGGTTTACTCGCAGTTGCTGATAAATTGTTGCATTTTCCAACTGAATAAGACATCACTTCTTCAACAAGAATATTATATATTTTTTTCCTGCTTGCTCTCCTGCTGTTCTAAAATGTGTATATGTGTTTCTTGTGGCTTGCCTGGAACATAGGCTATTCCACAGTTGCATCTCATCAACCTCAGCATCTTTGTTTGTAGAGAGATACTTTAGGGATGTTTTTGATTCCAAAAGTGTTACTTATGGTCCGTCCGAACCTGGAATTTCAGTTTCATGACATAGTTTGTAAATTTTCACATCCATGAAACTGCAAATTTATCCTATTCTATGGTTGCATACCTCTGTTCTGTCTCTGCCAAAGCTCTTGACACAAGAAAGACTGATTTTTTTGTCTTCCACAAGTTTGCAAATGTATAAAGATCTCTCCTAGTCTTGGTGAATCCATTTCTACTGTAGTGAATTAGCCTGGATTGTAATGCATTAAAACATCAGTAGAAAGTAACTTTCACAAATCTGCAATCTATTCCTGACTTGAATACTATTGCTGGCCTATATTTAAAAAATCTCTCTAATGCGTTGAGTAAGAATGGCTATGTCGAGATTCACCCATTTGATTCACTATTCCTAAAAAGCACTGCATATCATGAATACAATTCACTGCCAGGAATCGTAGACATTGCCCCTTGAAAAATGTCTGGTGCAGAGGAGATCCCAAAAGGTAAATAGCTGAAGCAGTTCTGCCTATGTGATGTAATACATGTCATCAATAATCACAACTCTTTTTCTCAGGATAGTTGCCAGAACCCAATGTTTGCATCTTATTTTCTGAAAACTTGTTGCCAATTTTGCCTAACTATTATCGACAAGTTTTGATAGATTTACCTTCTCGTTTACTTGTTTAACTGTCTAAAATCTACTCAGTTTTAGCCTCCATTTTTCTTGCAACCTGAGCGGCATTGTGTTGGTTCGGTCACTGGTGATTTGACCTTTGTTTTAATCGTGCTACCTAAATAATTTCTTTACTTTTACCATCAAAGGATGAAGAAATTGCCTGGGAATGTAAAAGTAGATGGGGTTAACATTTTTCAGAATAATGCAGCCCTCCTGCTTCAGTTTACCAAAATCTTTGAATAACTTTGAAAATTCTTGCTGAAATTCTCTTATTTCCATTCTGAAGCTGGCAAAATCCAAGGGACCGAAGCAAACACATGCATTCCTGTTCAACAATGAGATATTCTGGTTTCTTTATTGACATTTTGGCCTCTGTTCTTATTTTAACCTTTCCAGACATCAAACCTCACACCTCTGCTACACCACCGCATCCCCCCCCACCCCCCCCACCCCCATTAATGTCAATTCATGTCCCTTGATTATCTCCTCATGAACCTGCATCTCCTCCATTCCAACTTATGCCCTCTATCCTCCAACCCATAGGCCACATTCTAAATGAAAATCCGTGCAATCTCTGCCCCATGATCCATTAGAACCAATTGCAAGTCTAATCATTATGCCAACCATCCATAAATGTTTGCCCTTATATGCCCTATGCCAACTCATCCAGTATTCACCCTGAGCAGTCCTCAGGAGACATTTTAAAGTGAAATACATTCACTAACTTTCTATTACAGTCTTTATCAAATGAAGAAAAACTGTTCTATTCATGAAATTTAATTGTAAATATTTAAAAGTCTTCATGTATTCAAAACCTTATTAAAACAAAATCTGTAGGAAAGGGAGGACTGTGAATGCTGGAGATCAGTGTCGAGAGTGTGGTGTTGGAAAAGCACAGTGGGTCAGGCAGCATCTGCTGTGCTTTTCCAGCACCACACTCTTGACTAAAAAAAATCTGTATCCCCATGTCAAAGGTGCTAATATTAACTAACCTATTTGAACTATCAATCAAACTGTGAGCCTAGGACTGGCTTGAAGATTAATTAAAGGTTGCACAAAGATGCAAAGGATGAATATTGACACAATAATAGCTCACATTGTATCTTACCAATTATACTTATTGTAATTGGCAGATCAGATATCTTTTAAATCTATCACTGACACAGACAGGCTGTTTCAGATTTTACTTTTAAGGGGCTTGGGGGTTTAAATAATTTTGCCTGTTGAGCCTCCATGAACATTTACAGAAACTCTAAGAATTTGCCACTCCCACCATAGGTTATGAGCCTTGCTATATTATAGTTGAGGAATATTAGAACTCAGCACTGAGCAGTGATGATAATGGAACCTATCAAGGGCAGGACACTCGGATCTAAATCCCACCACTTTTTTAGAAAGTTCACAGAGTTTCCATAACTCTGTGAAAATCCAGGTCTGGGGGTAATATTGGAACATTGTGGAAAGGAAGTAGGATAATATGACAGTGAACATAAGACAACCTCCCCAAGGTCAGTTTTTGCCAGATCAACCCTGGTTCTGTCATGTATTTAGCATTCAACTCCTTCAACTTCACCCAGACAAAAATCCTGATTATGTCATTGACATTCAACATTTGAACATTTCATTTTAACGATTAACTATAATTTGCTTGTGGAGCAATAAATACACTACATAACATACCCATCCATTCACATCATGGTCATTCATTAATGTACATTGACTTGGAAAATCTGAAGTTGGGCAACTTGGAAACATTAAAATTGGTCTGGGTACCCCTGGGTTGGGAGCTATGCTTTTGGTTTGGTGTCATTGGAAGTGCACTTTTACATTTATTGTTATGTTCAGAAACAGAAAGTGCTGGTGGAACTGGATTACATCCCAAATAATACCTTCACAAGTGCAGGGCTAATGGGAGAGAATCCTCAAGAAAAACGAAAGGATACAATTAAGCAAGAGCACAAAAAAAAATTCAAAAGTCGTCCAAATATTGGGATGAATTTTAATTTGCTTGATTTCTTAAAAGTATTTAAGAATACATTAGAGGAACCAATATAATTATAATAAAAATTTCACAAATGCTGACACTGATACTTTTGCATCTGGTTAGCGACATGCAATCTGATGAGTAACCTTGAAATGTATCACTGCGTTGTAAAAAAAGTAATTGCGTCAATTGGAAATGACATCTAGCTTTTCTGCTTCTTGTCCCTACAAGTGAAGAAGACAGTCCTGTTTTAATGAATACATTGGTTATTTTCCCGCTTACAGAAGGAACCAGATGATGACAAACGCAATGACCTTTGAGGTTGATTTGCAAAAAAAAAGTATACAACTGATTGAATACGCTGGATAATTTTACAGAAGCTGCCATTTTTAAGCAACTTCATTACAGCAAATCTATGCGACAATCTTATTCTATCTTTATCCGCATAAATATATTGCTGAGTCAGAAGCCAAGGGCAACCTGTGAAACAGTGTATGCTATTTTAACCTTAGTCAAAACCAGACGACTTGTCTACAAGAAAACCAATAGCTAAATGTTTTAGGTGCTTTACTCTACTAAACAAATGGCAAAGACATTGATCAAAAGCCAGCAAAATCTATTTTGAAGTAACTCCACAGAGGCCAGTATCCTGTCACCTCTTTATTTACACATGCAATGTTCTTGACACTGACCTAGCTCCCTCAGAGTGAATAGGATGTCTGACACTCCTGTTTAAATCTGTCAGCCAGGACTCCCTGATTGACAGCCCTAATCAAGATATGCATATTCTATGAGGGCCACCTGGCTGACCTCTTTACAATCACACAGATGCACATCAGGTGCTGACACAGCAGCAAGAGGCAGATAGGCTAGAGGAAGACAAACTAAGTTTATGAAAGAAATGTTTCCTCTCCTTGTGTGGTTAAAAGGCAAGAACATCCAGACCTCTAAACAACTTAGGCCACTTCTGCAGTGGACCTGGCCTCTAGTTCTTGAATATGACACATCACCCTATGGTTCAACTTAGCATCACCCAGGTGTCAGTGGGCGGAATTTGGGCCACACATTTTCTGTCTCCTCCTATCTGTTCTTTGGGAAGATAGTCAATGGGATTTAGCTAATGGGAATAGAAATTGAATTAGCTCAAGGTTCATTTCTGAAGCAGTGAATGGGTTTCTAACATGAAATGCTGGAATGCTGCTGAAAACAAGCCCAGAGTTAAAACTGCTGAAAAAATAGCCATGACCTCTGGGAGAATGAAACAGATGACACTGGCTAAATGTAATTTGATTCAACAATGCTGATCATAAGTTCATGCAAGCAAATTAATCTGAATTGTGGTATGCAATTTTGGCATTTCACATTTGCTAGCTTGAATTTCAACTATGCACAGCAGAGGAAGTGCCCACACGTTCAGAGCAGATTTGAATTAAGATGTTTACATAATCCTGATTTGGGTCCACTTATCCTTGGTTATGATCTAATCAAGTGTGGCAAGAAGGTTGAATGCGTCTGGAGGGAGAGCAAAGATGCAAAGTCTCAGCCAGAGGCAGATTTGAGGCCATACTCCACCAATAAGGAAAGGCAGGTTGAGAGAAAATGAAATGGGCATTTGGGCTCACAGACATAAGCTGTCATTTCCTCCCATGTCCTGTCTGAGGGTATAAAGAACAACATCACTTTGCATTTGGAAATTCTTACCAAACCAGGCCTGAACTTGAAAGAAAGTGTTTGAAGGCATTGAGAAACAGGAGGGCTTTATGATATCATATTTAGAAATGGTTTTTGCTGCTGCTAAATCATCCATGATGTGAGAAACTGAGCTTGTAGAGCTGGAACTCATATGCTGGATGATCATATGCCCCTGCCCAGAGGAACCGCCATTTTCTAAGCCTTTGCTTCTTCAATATTGCCCTGGCCTTGCTGGGTTTTTGTCTGGAATGGGGTGTGCTACAGTCACATTTGTCTTGTAGCTTCAATACATATAAGAAGATTATTACTGACCTTGTTTCCCTCCATCCCATCTCTCTGCATGCCACCTGCCTCACCCCCAACTCCACCCTTTTGTTGGAAGGAACGATAATCATTTATCCCAGTTCAAGCCGCTCCAGAAAAACATGCCACTGACTAGAGCCAGAATACGAGTCACAGCTTAAGTGTCAAAGAAACATTATTTAAAAATGCTGAACCTTCCCCTCCGCTCTCAGAAATGTCTGAATGGGACCTTCTCCATCAGCAGTCAAAAGGTCTTTCTCTCCAAGGTATGATACACATCTGTAGTTTTGAGGGACCCTCAGCTGTACTTTAACTTCCTGCTTCATCTGTCAACACCATAGGCCCTGTCAAGGGTTGAGACTACATCTGGGATTAACAGTCAACAACAGGAAATCACAATGCTCCTGGGGGCACTGCTTCTGTTCAGATAGAGGGGTAGAACAATCTACTCTTTCAAAATATTAACACATTCTTATGCTGAAATGTATGGTTTTCATGGCTTATCCTCTCTTTAAGATATTGTTACAACTTTTAAATAAATTGATCTGAATTTATGGGTTCAGATTATTTATTTCTCAAAGCAGGTATGAATGGGATGGTATCTAATTATGCCTGGTAGAAATGAAGAGTTAATTGATAGTGTTAACTAGTGTTCACATAGCATCGGTCTCAAACTATGACGATGTTTCCTGGATCGGAGTTAAGCTGAGATTTGAATTGAGTTATTTAGGCTATCCTGATTTAGATTGATTTATATTGAATGTGTTCTGCCAAGCATGGCTAGTAGTCTAAATGAGACAGGTGATAAGTAAATGAAAGATGAAATGGTCTCAGAATTAAAGTAGAGGCAGAATTCCCAGTGTGGCTATCGAAGTTAGGAAATTAGTAACAATGTAGAACTTCTACCAGATCTTTTGCAATGTTCTTTTTCTTTCCAGTTATCAATGGCCATAGATCAGGTTCTTGTGAAACAAATAATGCAGGTGTCTCCCTCATCGGGCAGCCTTGGAATGGGCCTTTGCTGGGGGAGGCTATTTGCCAGAGATGGCATATTTGATGCACAAACACTTTTGAAGTGAAGATCTCATCTTGATTTGCACCAATCACACACATAATGGGTGAATAATTTTCCATTGAACACAAGAACAGGATTCAAGCTATTCAAACTGGATGACGTGTAACAAAAATGAATATAAGCCAATATTGATGCAGAGCCAATGGATACCACAGTAGGGAATACCAGAATTTGGAGTCTGCTGGTCCAGAATCTGTTGGATTAGAGAGGTACAATGGTATGTCCACCTGCTTATCAAACCAGCTATAATAATACAGTTTCTATCTGGCTGAACTGTTTTGACTGATAGGTTAATGTGCACATTTGTTGTAACTGTATTTGGTATATGGTGTCCAACGTATGTGTTTGTACATGAAGGACTGGAGTGTGAGACAAACCTATGCCTGTCAATCATCTCCCCAGACTCTACCTGACCTGGTGGGTATTTCTGGCAATTTTCTTTTTGTAATCCGAAAGAAGGAGGTAGTCATGGAACAAGATTGGTGTTAAAATATATAACAAGAAGATTTAAAGGAAACAGAATGTTTATTCCTCAGATGAATCTATCAGACAAGTTGATCTTTTCTCCTGAGTTTTCATGTTGGGAGAAAATATTGAGTTCACATTCAATGACTATCAATAATCAGAAAGCCACACTCTTGACAAAACATGTATTAATGTTGTCATAATTGTGGGTATGTTCGCTGAGCTGGGGAGTTGATTTTCCTCCCCTGTCTAGGTGACATCTTCAGTGTTTTGGAGCCTCCTGTGAAGCACTGCTGTACTGTGTCTTCTGGAATTTATTTGATTCCATTCCTGCTTCTGGTTACTGGTTCTGGTTGTTTGTTGTAGTGGCTGGTATATTGGGTCCAGGTCTGTGTGCTCGTTGATGGAGTCAATGAATGAGTGCCATGCTTCTAGAAATTCTCTGGCTGTCCTCTCTTTAGCTTGTCCTCTGATTGTTGTGTTATCCCTGTCAAATTTGTGGTTCTTGCCATGTGTGTGTATGGCTACTAGGGACAGTTGGTCATGGTGTTTAGTAGCTAGTTGGTGTTCATGCAATCCACATCCAGGAACATCACCTAGCCACTAAATACCACGACCAACTATCGCTAGTAGCCATACACACGGATGATAAGGACCACAAATTCAACTGGGACAACACAACGATCATAGAACAAGTTAAACAGAGGACAGCCAGAGAATTTCTAGAAGCATGGCACACATCCACAGACTCCAACAAGCACACAGTTCTCGATCCAATATACTGGCTGCTACAACAAACAACTGAAACCAGTAACCAGAAGCAGCAGGAACGGAACCAAATAAATTCCAGAAGACACAGTACAGCAGCCCTTTACAGAAAGCTCCAAAACAATGGAGATGTCACCTGGACAGGAGGTGTAATGTCTGCAAATCAACTCCCCAGCTCAGCAAACATACCCACAACCACGGCAGCCGGCATCCGAGTTACAAATCTTTACACAATCCTTGAATGTATTAATGTTTGTAGGTCTGTTTTTACACATGGACGGCTTTATGTGGCTTCTGCTAGAGTGACTGATTTTAATTCTGTTGAAGCTTTTGTTGAATAAGTAACTGGAAATCTGTATTCAAGAAATACTCTTGCCATAATAATGCTAATTTGAATGCAAATGCATTGTTGGTCTCATTGAGTATAGTCTTAAATAATGTGTTAAAGTACATAATATTCTGCACAACTAAATGGAGCTAGTTATGTTGTGCTTAATGAATTTATAAATTCATGAATATATTTATCAGCTGCAGGATAATGAAGTAGCTATGTATCTCTGCCTCACCTGCACCAGGTCAAAGTAGGTGAACAAATGTACTTAATTCCTTATCAGACAGTTGAAACTGCCTTTCCTCCATGGGAACTTGACTTGGAGATCCACTTCAATATGCCATTTATACAGACATTCTTTCAAGCTTGGTAAAACATTGTTAAGAGATTGCCTATGTGCATTTGAGACTCCCAGTATTTAGATTGAGTCAAATCTTCAACAACCAGTGTTATTGCTGAACGTGTGCCATCCCCATGGACTCATTACTACATTGGTGGGACACAATAGTAAGAAAAGGATGAAGATAATTTAATTAATATTGAAAGACATGCTAGGAAGTTCACAGATTCACACAAGTGCTCTGGCAAGAAAGAATTCCATTCAGCCCATTGTGTCAGCAATGGCTCTCCAAATGACCACCAAAACATAGTATCATTCACCTGCCTTTTCCCCATTCTCTTACCCATTCCTTGTATTTTGGGCCAAAATCCTGGAATTTCCTCCCTAATGGCATTACAGGTCAACCCACAGGAGAAAGTGAGGACTGGAGATGCTGGTGATCAGAGTCAAAAAGTGTGGTGCTGGAAAAGCATAGCAGGTCAGGCAGCATCCGAGGACCAGGAGAGTTGACGATTCAGGCATAAGCCCTTTATCAGGAACCCACAGGAGGTCAACCGCAACGCTTTAAGAAGGCAGTTCACCATCACCTTCTCAAAGGCAACTAGGGACAGGAAATAAATGCTGGCCAGCCAGAGATGTCGACATCCCACAAATGAGAAATACAGTCCACTCAACATTTCTTCCTTTTCAAATTTTAACCCTTTTAGTAACAGACGTTCCTCATCTGTCACTGTAACCTGGGTAATGGCTATCTCCATGGTTAAGATGGATGCAAAATATTAATTTTATACCTCAGCCATGCCTCCCTGCGTCACTGTATCAATTCCCTTTTTGGTACTTAATTGGCCCTACGCGTCCTTTGAATATCCCTTTTTATTATTTATTGGGTCGGCACTGTGGCTCAGTGGTTAGCATTGCTGCCTCACAGCACCAACGTCCCAGATTTGATTCCAGCCTCAGGTGACTGTGTGGCGTTTGCGTGGGTTTCTTCCGGGTGCTCTGGTTTCCTCCCACAATCCAAAGATGTGTAGGTCAGGTGAATTGGCCATGCTAAATTGCCCGTAGTGTTAGGTGCAATAGTCAGAGGGAAATGGGTCTGGGTGGGTTACTGTTTGGAGGGTCGGTGTGGTCTGGTTGGGCCGAAGGGCCTGTTTCCACACTGTAGGGAATCTAATCTATATCCTACATAAGACTTTGAGATCCCCCTTTATGTAGGCAGCCAGTCTTTTCTCAAAGGGCTGTCATTTTTGTTAATTTTTATGGAGGGTTTATCTCTGCAAGGCCAGATAGGTTTTCTCACATTATTGTCCCAAACCCATATCCTGACTAGATATCACATCCTTGTGTTGCCCACTTGTCAGAAACTAGCCCAGTCTGCACACTCACTGCGACTGGAAGTACTCACCATTTCCAGGATATCCCATGATCCCTGGTACTGGCACCATTTTGTAAAAGACTACAGTGCAGCACGCAAGTGATGGCAGTCCAGAACTGCCCTGCACAGCTCAAGGTATTTGCCCTGGATATAACAGACAAAGAGAAATCGGGATCCCACTTTGCAGATGAGAATCCGAGGTTCTGGCTGGCAGGACAGTGCAGAGGAGGACCATTATCTTCTCCCAGGACGAACAGTGATGTTACAACACCAGACCATGCCTGCCTGGTCTAATATTGCCACTCAGGCCAGTATGGCCTCAGCCATTCGGAGAAAGCTCAGTTATGGGACAAGAAGGTCAATGGATCTTTTCCACTCCACTATCATCTTCTCTTGGATACCTCAAACCCACTCTATTGCTGTTATTCCAAAGTTCTTGCACTACCACTCTCACTGTTGCATGCAACATTTTGATCACTCACTCTCACCCAACCAGGCTCCCAAGGTTAATAAGCCTGGATGAACTTGGTGCCTCCTATTCACACTGTCGGGACGACTTTTCCCAACATGGACTAGCACTTACAGCTGTGTCAGTTATTTTCATCTCACTCAATCCTTCCATTTGCCTCATTGCTGGAGAAAACAGCACACAATAGCATTGAAAGAGCCGAGATAGGTGGTGTGGTACCTGCCATTCCATTCCTCAACCCTGCTAGGAGAGGACCCTGACTGTGATCATCTTGAGCAGCTCACTGACTGTGGGGTCAATCCCCTGGAACCTTGATGATGCCTTTGACTAACTTTTCTGTAATGTCTTGACTGAAGGGTGTCTCCCTCGACTTGACTCCAAGTAAACTTGGCCATTTGTTTGAAGTCAATAGTAATTTCTACATGAGACCTGTCATAAGCAAAATTTTTCTCCTTTGTCTTAATTTCTCTCTCCTTTTTCTTCCATTTTGTTTGTCTTAGCTTTCCATTTTAATGGAATGTGCCTTCGCTGTAGCCAATCCATCTCCTCCTTGAAGGTAGTTCATTGCTCATTTGCAGATTTTTCTGCCAACAGTGTATCTGGCACAGCTCTATCTTGACCCAATGACAATTGCCTCTATGCCAATTGATTTTTTTCATCTGAATTCACCATTGTCAGTGTACACTATCACCCTGAACATCAGGATACAATGGTTATTGTCTCTTAGATGTTCACCCACTAACACTTTATCTACTTGGCCCACCTCATTCCCATGAACCAGATCCAACAGTGTATCCTTTCTTGATGGATTGGCATCTACTACTATAATGTTGGTATCTGTCTGCAATTTCCCTGCAGATTTGTTCCTTCTCATCTTTATCACTAGTTGGTGGGTATATAGACTACACCAAGCAATTTAATTGCACACTTTTTGTTCCTTAACTCTGGACAAATTAATTTTGTCATGGAACCCTCTGGAAAGATATTCCTGGTGACCAGGGAATGCAGAAACACGGGTGACAGTGTCAGGGTATAGGGCAAGCCATTTACGACTGAGAGCAGAAGGAATTTCCATTCTCAGTGAATGATGAGCCTGTGGAATTCTCTGCCACACCAAGTGGTTGAAGTCAAAACATTGATGCTCTCAAGAAGGATTCAGATATCGCTCTTGGGGCTAATGGGACCAAAGGGTATGGGATAAAGCAGGAACAGGTTACTGAGTTGGATGATCAGCCATGATCATGATAAATGGCCAAGATGGCTCAAAGGGTCAAATGACTGAAATTTCTTTGTGCCTATGTGACATCCTCTTGCTCCTGCATTGCAAGATTCTGTTTAACCAATATTACCACTTCTTCTCCTTTCTTTCCTTTTTCTACTTTTTTCTGAACACTTTATACCAATAAATATTTAACATCTAGACCTGACTTTCCATTAGATTTGTTATTGCCAAGTTAGTTTAAAGCCATCCTAACAGACTCGTAAAATGGCCCATAAGGAACTCAGTCCCAGCTCTGTGCAGTTGCAATCCATTTAGCTTGTAGGTTCTGTCTTTCCCAGAGTCAGTCTCAGTGTTCCAGCAATCTAAAGACCTCTCTTTTACACCATCAAATAACGTGCTCATCAGGCTTTATCTTCCTATTTCTGTACTCAATTGCATGTGGCACCATGACTAATTCAGAGACTACTAACTCGAGGTTCTCTTGCTAATTTTCTAACTAGCTCCCTAAATAAGAAATATTGGACTAAGCTCCTTCTTCTTACCTCAGTTATTGGTACCAACATGGATCATGAGCTCTAGCTGTTCAACCTCCTTCAGAAGTATGGCCACTACTGTTCTGTGACCTCCTGAATTCTGGCCCCAGGAAGGCAATGTACCATTCTTTGTTCATGCCTAGGGCCACAGAGAGATTTGTCTGTTTCCCTAATGAATCCCTAATAAATATTGTTCTGCTTTCTTCCTCCCCTGCTCTAGAGCCAAGCCAGCAGTGGTAACACAAGCATGTTTCTGACTGCACTCTCTTGAGGAACCAGCATCGTCATCAAAATGGAAATTTGATTAATCAGCAGCACCCCGGGGACCCTTGAACTACCAATCTGTTTCTCTTGAACTGTCTGATGGACACCCAATCCTTTCTGCATCCAACTCCTTAACATGTGGTACGATCCCCTTTTTTGAATGTCCTGTTCAGGTAACTCTCAACCTCATGCATACACAGAGTGACTCCAATTACTGCTTGAGCTTTGTAACTCACATTGAAACTTCTGCACCTGACACCACGTACAGTACAGGTGGGGGGTTCAGACACTGGAGGAGTCCATGATGTTCCATACATTATAGGTCACACATTCTACTCGACTGAGCTACACTGCTACGTCTTAACTTTACTTGCCTTACATTAATTTTATTCAGCTTTGAATTACTTGTATTATTTTACTGTGTTGACCCTGGCCTTCCTTTTATTTCATAGTGTTTATCAGAAAAAATCCAAATGTAACTATTTCTTTAAACATAAAACACTAGTCTAATTTAGAGCAATTTAAAAACAATCTCTCATTGCATTCTCTTACCAACCAAGGAACTTATTGAACAGCTTTGTGCAAAAAAAATAGTTTCTCTTTGTCCTTCTCCAAATTCTCACTCAGTACACTACTTGCAGTGGATTTTTAAAAAAAAAATCATTAATGGGATTAAGAGTTTGCTGGCTAGGCCAGTATTTACTACTGATCCCTAATTCCCCAGGGAACAGTTAAGAATCAACCACATTGCTGTAGATCTGAAACCACATACAATCCACACAAGGTAAGAATTGCAGTTTTCCTCCCTACAGGACATTAGTGAACCAGGTGAGTTTTCTGACAATCAATGACAGATTCATGGTCATCATTAGACTCTTAATTGCAGATTTTTTAAAAAACTGAAATCAAATTCCTCCATCTGCTGTGGCAGGATTCGAACCCAGATCCCCAGACACTGCCTCAGTCTCATATCACTATGCATCACCTCCTCAACCACTACACCTCATCTCCTTACTTGCAATACCTCTTTCACCACTTCATTGAATTCCTACTTTCACCTAATTCCCAGATATATTCACTTGGTTTTTATCTCTACCTCAGTCAGGCGAAGTCTCCCTCACTTCATGCACCCTCACTAACTATATCTAAACTTCTATGGAAGGGAAGGATGATTTTGCTCTGTTGACTGTGTGGTAGTTGTTTTTGCACTATCTAGTCAAACTCATCAGATTAGGGATCGGCAGTCAATTCTCAGCTCAACTTCATAATCTGGTACATGGAGAAAGTCAACTGTGAGGAGTTTGGAGGGACTAAAATAGCAGGTTGCTAAGTTTTAAGAACAGCCCACAGTTGTCCCTTTAAGTATCTCTGGTTCGGCCATTCAAAAGGAAAGATGCATGATTCACTCTGTCTGCTTTTGTAGCTGAAAATTGCATCAGGATTTCACAAGCAGCATAGGATCCTGATAAATATAATAGACTATAATTTGCTGCAGGAGAAACTTTAATGACATCTGCCATCATTTAGTCTTGCTTAGCTTTTTAAATCTTTTGCATGGCAAATTGCTGAAGGTGCGAGCAGATAATGTTGCAGTGAGAAAAACCAGGCATCTGGGACCTGAGTGAATGAGGCAAGCAATTGTGTATTTCCTTAACCAAACAGATTGAAGGACTGTGAAATGAACAGTACAAGGATTGAGAAGGGAATATAAATTAAAGCAGTCAAACTTAAGTCAAAAGATGTACATAAATAAAAACAAAAGATGGAAGTTTTAAAGGTTCAACTAAGAGGGGAAGCACAAAGGAAAAATGTTTTAAAAATACATTTTTAAAATTTTCAACATTAATTAAAACCAGAGAGATATCAGACTATGTATTTATAATGGTTATTTTTCAGTGCTAGAAAAGTTGACTGCTAACAATTAAAGGCACTTGACTGAAAAGCATGAGATTTCTTGTCATAGGTTTAGTTCTATAACACAAATACATAACCTTGGCCATTCAATGCATTTCAGTAAAGAAGGAGACAAACCAATCTATGAAATTATTTGTATCTCAAGCATACATTTCAAATGGCTGTGTTTTATTCCATTGCAATGTAAGGGGCCTCACTCACATCCGATGCCATTGGAGTGCCTGTGACACCACTATTAGTAATGTTGCAAGACTAATGTAATGGCTTCATACTTTCGCATAGTGGCCTGTTGACCGTGAAATGAATTAAAAACTATTGACCTAGAGGAGCACTCAAAAGATCCCTTGGTACCTCATCTCATGCATCATTTGCTGCCCCTTTCTCTAAGTCACGTGGCAAAACAGGCAGCAAGAGGAACAGTAAAGAAACTGGCCAATTGGTGAAAAGAAAAAAATCTAGAGGGCAGCTAGCAGGGCAGCAAGGCAACCAACAAGCAGGTTGGCCAGTAGGATGGTGACAGACAGGCTGACTTTCTCTATAGCCATTCATGCTTGGTAGTCAACGTGGACTGGTAATCAGTACACTTCCACACCATTACCATCCAGTCAAATAATTTAAAATTGTTCATGACATCTTTATTAAGTAAAACAATAGCTAATTTCCAAACCAAAGGCCTAACACTGCCTCCCTACAGTGTTCCTATGAGTAGCCTAAGTTACTAATAGCAATCACTTGGCAAAAGTATATTCTTGCTGTTTATGTACAAAGATTAGTGCACAGTTAGCAGTTTTACACCCATTCTCCATAAATCTATCAAGAACACTCAATCTTCGAATTCATTATTGTTTTCTTCATAGACTTTAAAATAAACACTTCAAATGATTTGACCCTAACAACTGAAAGATAAATTTGACTAAATGACAATAAGTCATATTAATAGTCCATGTAGAGCTTGTATGAATGTTGCAGTTTAAGAGGGGTAAAGCACTTAAAATACAACAGAAAGCCTCTGACAATGCATATTTATACATTTCACACATTTCCAGCAGAGCTACTGCAGGTGGATTACTAATAAGTAGTAACAGGTGGGTTGAAAATGGTGAAAAGTTAAATTTAATAAATAAAAAATCTCAACAATAATCCTATTTCATGATGCCAACTTCTGGGTTTCATTGAGATATAGTTAAGTATCACACAATACCACGTGTAGTCCAACAGGTTTATTTGGAAGCACGAACTTTCGAAGCACTGTGTCTTCATCAGGTGGTTGTGCAGCAGGTCCTGTAGCCTCAAAAGCTAGTGTGCTTCCAAATAAACCTGGTGGACTATAACCTGGTGTTGTGTGATTTTTAATTTTGTCCACGCCAGTCCAACACTGGCACCGTCAAATCACTGAGATATTTTTGACTGCATGAGAGCAACTTGCTCATTAAAATTTACACGATCATTAGCACAAGTCATTCGGTGATGACAACATTAGTTAATGTGATAAATGGTTGCAAAAAAAATCTTTGCTCAAGAATTTAGATTTCCTTCAGGCATAATAGTTCCAGCATGGACTTCCCAAAGCTCAGTGAGAAGGAAGCAAGTCATAGGTGTACTTCACAGGAAGTCTATCAACTTCAGGCTAACAAAATCAGCTGCTCTTTGCCAGTTCTCTCTGGTAAATGTTAAGCAGAAGATACTTGTCACCACATGGAGAGTCTTCTTAATTCTCATACATCAGACGTGAGAGGGATACAAAGGATCATAGATGTTATGGCTGTACATCAAGAAAGGAAGAACATCACTACTCACAGTCACTACTATGTGCTCTGTATTGGCAAGTACACATGCTGGAGGTGCACAGGAAAGGGTTGTGATTTATATAAGCCATATAAGGGACATAGATAGGCTGGCCAGGAAGAGACGGGGGGTGGCATAAATTTACATTAAGAGGCAGAGACTTTAGAGCAGATATGCAGGAAAAAATCATTTGCACTCAGAGGGTAGTGGGAATCTTGAACTTGCAGCCTGAGAGGGTGGTGGAGGAGAACTCCTCTAAATATTTAAGAAGTATTTAGATGTGCACTTGTAATGTCAACAAATACAAGGCTATAGGCTAAGTGCTGGAATATGGGATTAGAATATTTAGCTGCTTGAGTTTGACTGGAGCAGACTTGATTGGCTGAAGGGCCTTCAGTGCTGTAGACCTGTAGGACTCAAAATTATACCTATGTATCATGGTTTCCACACAGAGATCAATATTCCCAGCCTCTCAGAAGAACTGTGATTTGACAGTTTGAGGTTATAATGCCAGGGAGTGGAAGATATCTGCAGTCACTTTGAAATAATTTCAGATGGCTTTCTATAAGGCCTGACATTAGAGATTAGCATGTAAAATGCCTCATAACATTTTTAAAAAATAGTATGGATATTGTGATATTTAAGAATGCAGCAGACATTTATTGCAACTGTTGTACACAAACATTACATTTTCAGGCATTGAAGTGTCTGAGCTAACATTATGCTAATGATTTATAGCATGAGTGTGTCATAGAGTCACAGAGATGTACAGCATGGAAACAGACCCTTCGGTCCAACCTGTCCACGCCGACCAGATATCCCAACCCAATCTAGTCCCACCTGCCAGCACCCAGCCCATATCCCTCCAAACCCTTCCTATTCATACACCCATCTAAATGCCACTTAAATGTTACAATTTTACCAGCCTTCCCCACTTCCTCTGGCAGTTCATTCCATACACGTACCATTCTCTGTGTGAAAAAGTTGCCCCTTAGGTCTCTTTTATATCTTTCCCCTCTCACCCTAAACCTATGCCCTCTAGATCTGGACTCCCTGACCCCAGGGAAAAGACTTTGCCTATTTACCCTATCCATACCCCTCATAATTTTGTAAACCTCTGTAAGGTCAGCCTCCAATGCTCCAGAGAAAACAGCCCCAGCCTGTTTAGCCTCTCCCTGTAGCTCAAATCCTCCAACCCTGGCAACATCCTTGTAATCTTTTCTGAACCCTTTCAAGTTTCACAACATCTTTCCGATAGGAGGGAGACCAGAATTATTCCAACAGTGGCCTAACCAATGTCCTGTACAGCCGCATCATGACCTCCCAACTCCTGTACTCAATACTCTGATCAATAAACGAAAGAATACCAAACGCCTTCTTCACTATCCTATCTACCCGCAACTCCACTTTCAAGGAGCTATGAGCCTGCACTCCAAGGTCTCTTTGTTCAGCAAAACTCCCTAGGACCTTACCATTAAGTGGATAAGTCCTGCTGAGATTTGCTTTCCCAAAATGCAGCACCTCGCATTTATCTGAATTAAACTCCATCTGCCAGTTCTCAGTCCATTGGCCCATCTGGTCAAGATCTTGTTGTAATCTGAGGTAACCGTCTTCGCTGTCCACTACACCTACAATTTTGGTGTCATCTACAAACTTACTAACTGTACATCTTCTGCTCGCATCCAAATCATTTATGTAAATGACTAAAAGTAGAGGGCCCAGCACCAATCGTTGTGGTACTCCACTGGTCACAGGCCTCCAGTCTGAAAAACAACCCTCCACCATCATCCTCTGTCTTCTACCTTTGAGCCAGTTCTGTATCCAAATGGCTAGTTCTCCCTGTATTCCGTGAGATCTAACCTTGCTAATCAGTCTCCCATGGGGAACCTTGTTGAACGCCTTACTGAAGTCTATATAGATCACATCTACCACTCTGCCCTCATCAATCCTCTTTGTTACTTCCTCAAAAAACTCAATCAAGTTTGTGAGACATGATTTCCCAAGCACAAAACCATGTTGACTATCCCTAATCAGTCCTTGCCTTTCCAAATACATGTACATCCTGTCCCTCAGGATTCCCTCCAACAACATGCCCACCACCGACATCAGGTTCACTGGTCTATAGTTCCCTGGCTTGTCCTTACCACCCTTCTTAAACAGTGGCACCACGTTAGCCAACCTCCAGTCTTCCTGCACCTCACCTGTGACTATCGAGGATACAAATATTTCAGCAAGAGGCCCAGCAATCACTTTTCTAGCTTCCCACAGAGTTCTAGGGTACATCTGATCAGGTCCTGGGGACTTATCCACTTTTATGCTTTTCAAGACATCCAGCACTTCCTCCTCTGTAACATGGACATTTTGCAAGGTGTCACCATCTATTTCCTTACAGTCTACATCTTCCAGATCCTTTTCCACAGTAAATACTGATGCAAATTTAGTGCTTTCAATAATGTCATGTTTTATGAAAAATTGAATATGACTTTCTTTTATATCTTTAGGTCAGATGTTAAGATGTAGTAATGTTGGCATAAACATAACTCTTAAATGTCTATGACATACCGACCATGAGGTATAACTCTCAAAATCCAATTTTTCCAAAAGCATGCCCCGTACAGACTTCTCAAACTTCAGCATAATATTTTGGAAATTTGATCACTTACCCTGATTTGCTGATTGCATGCCTGTGTGAAGAAGAAAAGCTTCTTCTGTGTTGCACTTGTTTGACAAGTTGGTTACTGGTTGCTGTCATTTAATATCAAGGCATGATCATCATCATTGGAATGTTCCTCGTCACTCTCTTCATGCAATTTTGTTATGCGCACATTTATTTGAGAAAGCTTCTGTTCTATGTTTTGTTCTACCATGGTCAGTAACAATTTTGTATGATCTAACCTGGCTGATACCAACAAGGCCAGGACTTATACAATTAATGATGGAGTCCTGGGTGGTGTTGTAGAACAGAGAGACCAAGGGGTTCAGGTATATAGTTATCTGGAATTTGCCTCACAAGTGCACAGGGTGGTTAAAAAGCTGTTTCGTACACTTTGCCTTTATTGCTCAGATCTTTGAATATAGAGTTGAGATGTCATGTTGAAGTTGTACAGGACGTTGGTGAAGCCTCTTCTGGAGTACTGTGTGCAGTTCTGTTCACTCTGTTATAGGAAGGATATTATTAAACTGGAGAGGGTTCAGAAAAGATTTATCAGGATGTTGCCAGGAATGGAAGGTTTGAGTTAGAAGGAGGGGCTGAGACATTTTTCATTGGAGCGTAGGAGATTGAGATGTGACCTTACTGAAGTTTATAAAATCATAAATAGGGTGAATGACATGGGTTCTTTCCCTTGAGTGAGGGGAGTTCAAAACCAAGGGGCATATTTTTAAGGTGAGAGGAGAAAATTTTAAAATGGACACGAGGGGCAACAGTGAGTGGCCCGAATGTGGAATTAACTGACAGAGGAAGTGGTACATGCAGGTACATATACAATGTTTAAAAGACATTTGGATAAATTCATGAATAGGAAAAGTTTGGATCTGCAGGGGAACCTCGATTATCCGAACGAGTTGGGCTGACAACATTTTGTTTGGATAATTGATTATTCAGTTAATCGACTCAATGCCTCTCCTGTATGGCTTGGAGTTTTCTATTAAGTCTGCTCCCCATTCAGGAGACTAACAGCAGCACAGCACAGGCGAGCACTCACCCACTCCCAACACCGACCCCTGCCCATCCCCCAAACCCTGTCCAACACTGCCCCCCACAACACTGCGCCCCTGTCCGCCCCCTGCCTGCCCCAACACCACCCGCCCTCCGCCCAAATCCCGTCCAACACCACACTCCCGCCCACCCCCCAAACCCCAACCAAAAACATCCCCCCCCGTCCACCCCCCCAAACCTTCTTGGTCACTGCCCCAAAGCTGCACCCAACCCACACCCTTGCCCACCCCCCCCTCCCCTTTGCGATCCCCATCACCTCCACTCTGTCTGTCCCAACCCATCCCCACCCCCACGTCCATTCCCACACCTTCTCCAGGCAGCCAAACTGTACACCAACAAGACTGTTGCTGCTACTGCCTTATGTGGGGTGAGTCACAAATACACACACACAACTTTTTACTGCAACTTTTTGACAGTTTCCACCTCTACCCTGTACAGGACAATGTTGGAGAGATTATCTGGGGAAGGGGAGTTTTGGGTGCATGCCTGTGTAGCACTCCAGGGAAAGTGTGGTAAGAGAGAGAGAGAGGGGATGGGAGGTCAGTCATTTAGTGGCAGTGCCTGCGCTCCCATTAGTCCAGGACTGTTCTCGGCAGCACGTTTAATCACTGTAGACAAAAGACGGGATCAGTGTTGGACACACGTCTTTGATATAATGTTTCTGTCAGGACCTCGAGATGTCTTTCGGATATTCTGATTTTCAGATAATTAGTATTCAGATAATCGAGGTTCCTCTGTATATGGGCCAATTGCAGGCAGGCGGGGATAGTTTAGTTTGGGCACATGGTTGATGTGGACTGATTGAATAAAGGGTCTGTTTGCTTGCTATATGACCCTACTATTCAACCATGTTCAAAGAGACAAGAAAGAATTGGATTTTGAGGACCAAAAAACTGTTTATGATGGATGTCCAGCATTAATGACATATTGCCACAATTATTGTTGGCATTGTAAGAAAAAGCAGTGACTTACATTGATTCAAAAGAAGGAGAAAGAAACCTCTAATTGAGAGCACAGAAGTAGATGAGGAAGTGAGCAACAGAAGTGATGTATGCTATTCTTGGATACAAAGTTAAAAATCACACAATACCAGGTTAAAGTCCAACAGGTTTATTTGGAAGCACTAGCTTTCTGAGCGCTGCTCCTTCATCAGGTGGTTGTGCAGAAATAGAGAAAACAATTTAATGGCCTGACTAAGTTAAGGAAATTAAATATACCCCCCCCCCCCCCCCCAAAGCAGTACTGCTGATTTGACTTACTTCTTCCATGACTGTGGTTTGTTACCCATGTGATTGACAGAGCCTTTAACCACATCTGACCTATCACCTGTGCTTCTGCACTTCCCCCTTCCCATCACTCACAACAGCCTGGTCCTCACTTTCCAACGTACCAGCCTCCGCATTCAAAGGATAGTTCTCTGCCATTTCAAACAACTCCAGCAGAATGCTACCGCCAAACACATCTTCCCTTCACTCCCCCATCTGCATTTTGCAGGATTGTTCCCTCTGGGACACCCGAGTCCATTCCACACTCAACACCATCACGCCCTCTCCATGGCACCTTCCCATGTAACTGCAATAGGTGCAATACCTGCCCCTTCACCTCCTCCCGGCTCACTATCTGAGGGCCTAAACAGTCTTTCCAGGTGAAGCAGCATTTCATCTGTACCTCCTCCAATCTTGTGTATTGTAATCGCTGCACCCAATGTGGCCAATTCTACATTGGAGAAACCAAACAAAAGTCTGGGGACCACTTTGCGGAACACCTCTGGTCTGTGTGTAAGCAGGAACCTGACCTTCCTATAACTGGTCATTTTAACATAGGGTCCTGCTCGCATGCCCATGTGTCTGTCCTTGGCATTTTGCAGTGTTCCAGTGAAACACAGCACAAACTGAAAGAACATCTCATCTTCAAACTAGGTACTTTACAGCCTTCTGGACTTTATATTCCATTCAACACCTTCAAATTGTGAGCATTTCTTCCCTCTCCTTTAGCTTGTTATTATTATGTCTTCTCTCACCTCCCCCCTTCCCAGGGTACTCTGTCCTTTCAAGTCTGGCAGGAGATAGACTATTATTCTCCCATTCTCACATTCTGATCACTTAATCTGAACTGTCAACATCTTTTCTCCACCAGTACACTAAACCCACTACCCCCACACCAGCCCCCCATCCTCAAACTCTAGAAAAATGCTGTCTCCTCAATAGTTCAATTCAGCTCTGATGAAGAGTTATCCAGACTTGAAACATTAGCATGCTCTCTCTCTCATGGATGCTGTCTGATCCACAATAACTCCAGCATTTGTTGCTTTCAGTACAGATTTCAGCATCTTTAGTAATTTGCTCCTACAATTTCATTGAACGGGTTGTTCAACTAATACTTCAAGCACATCTTACCTTTTCACTTTGTTGTTTTCTTAAGCATGCACTATTACGTTATTTCTCATATCCACACAAATTTCTATGCACTTGTCTGCTTTCCAATGTGTAGAACCATCATTCATCAAGATAGAGTTGCAAAGTGATGCACCAGTTTTAAAATCATCTCTCCATCCCAAATGCATCACATTGATTGGTCAATGCTTGAACCTCACTTACCCCTAAGTCTGTTCTTTGACTTCTTATAGAAGATAGCACAAAAGATAAGGGAGAGCTTAACACTGGATGGAAGTAAGAAGCCATTAATAGTCCATCTCAGAAGTGCAGAAGGAATGGCAATAGAAATAAATAGCACATCGGCGTTCCTCTCAATCAGAAATGGAGAAACTGAGAGTTCACAGGTAACTGGTGACTGAATTGATCAGCAAACAGGTAGAGAATTACCAAAACTGCACACTGCGCAGCAGGTGAGAGTTAGATATAAAAATACAATTTCTCAGATACCAGTAAAGGTTTCTGGAATATTCAATATCTCACAGTTATCCAATTTAAACTCTATCTGCCACTCCTCAGCCCATTGAACCAACTAATCAAGATCTCTTTGAAATCTTAGATCACCCTCTTTACTGTTCACCATACACTGTCCACAATTTTGGTATATTCTGCAAAATTATTTACCATGCCTCCTATTTTCTCATCCAAATCATTTATATAAGTGACAAACAAAAGTGGACCCAATGCTAATCCCTGTGGAACACTGCTGAGCACTGGCCTCCAGTATGAAAAGCAACACAACACCACCACCCTCTGTCTCCTACCACAAAGCCAACTTTGTATCCAATTAGCAAACTCACCCTGAATCCCATGTGATCTAATTTTATGATGGCTCAGTAGTTCGCGCCTTGCCAATGAACTGGGTTCAATTCCAGCCACGGGCAACTATCTGTGTGGAGTTTGCACATTCTGCCTGTGTTTGCCTGGGTTTCCGCTGGGTGCTCTGGTTTCCTCCCACAGTCCAAGGATGTGCACGTTAGGTGGATTGGCCATGTTAAATTGTCCATATTGTTCAGGGATGGGTAGGTTAGGTGCATTAGCTGTGGGAAAGATGCAGAGTTATAGTGATAGGATCTGGTTGGGATTCTCTTCAGAGGGTCGGTGTCAACCTGTTGGGCCAATGGCCTATTTCCATGTTGCAGAGATTGATGGTATTCTATTGTAATTAGTCTACTATCTGAAACCTTGAGATTAAATCACGTGAATGTAAGATATACCTGTCTCCTACAATATACAGCTCAGAGAGACACAGCCCGCAAATAAAAAGGGAGGCAAATTGTTGTAGATACTGAAATCTGTACTGAAAACAAAAGATGCTGGAAATTCCCCTCCCCCCCTCCCTGCCACCAACTGGAAATCCCTTCCCAGCCCTTCTCACCCACAGCCACTGCTCCCTGCCACCAACAGGATTCATTCCGCCCATTGACCAAACTATGTGTCTTCACCTATCCCCACTTCACCACCCTGCCTCTGTCTCCCCCTTTATATGCAGCTCACCCCATATCCACCCCCAGTCCTGAAGAAGGGTTACAACTGAAACGTATACTACTGCACCTCCTGATGCTTCCTGGCTTGCTGTATTCTTCCAGCTTCCTTCCTGTCTACTTTGGAAATCACGTCACGTCAGGCAGCAACCATGGAAAGAGAGTAAACTAATGTCTTGAGTCTAGATGACTCTTCATTAGATCTAACGTGAAGTGTGGAGGGGACTGCATAAATGCAATAGTGAGGGGGTCTAACTGCCAAACTGGAAAGAACAGATGGTCCCACTAGAATGGGAGAAGGGGGAAGAGGACGTGATGATAGAGAATACAACAAGTAAAGCCAAATGAAAGGGAAGAACTGGGAGTTGGTTCTGAAGGTGTTAAATTCAACATTAAGTCCAGAAGGTTGCCTGAAGATGAGTCCTTTAGTTTATACTGTGATTCACTGGAACATTGCAACATGTTGAGTTCAGACAAGTGGGCATGCGAGCAGGATGCTGTGTTAAAATGATCAGCTACAGGAAGTTGGGGTCATGCTTGTGCATGGACTGGAGGTGTTCTGCAAAGCAGTTACCCAGTTGCGTTTTATTTCTACAAAGTAGAGTAGGCCATATTCCTGGACAAGTGGAGAGCAAAGTTGAGTCAAGGTAGAAGGAAATGAGCTCAGCGGGGCAGGAAAAGGCTAATACGGACCGTCTGGTTTGTGAATTTTGGGAAGGAGGTAGAAGTGGGTTGTACAGGGTTGGGAGACTATAAGTTTGGAGACAGTGAGGGGAAAGATCTCCAGAGGTAATGAGATCAATGACAGTCCTGGCAACAATGGCTTAATGTTCAGATGTGGGGTCATGTCCCTGGGAAAGTGTTGAAAAGTTGTCACTTCAAATCGAGCTGAATCAGAGAATCTGGTATGTTCAATTTCAGCTTATACCCGTAAAATATCTGTGACCAACCATCCCCCATCAATCCTGAAACCATCTTCATATAAATAATTGATCTTAGCAAGTTTTGAAAAGATTTGTAGCTCAGGTTGAGGTTCTGGATGTAGGTTTGCTTGCTGAGCAAACTTCCAGCTCAGCGAGCAAACGTAGATCCAGAATGACAGATCTATTGTTAATATACTAGATTAGATTAGCTACAGTGTGGAAACAAGTCTACACCGATCCTTCGAAGAGTAAGTCACCCAGATCCATTTCCCTATGACTAATGCACCTAACACTATGGGCAATTTAGCATAGCCAATTCACCTGACCTGCACATCTTTGGATTGTGGGAGAAAATTGGAGTACCCAGAGTTAACTCACACAGACAGGGAGAATGTGCAAACCCCTCACAGAGAGTCGCCGGAGGCAGGGTCCCTGGCATTGTGAGGCAGCAGTGCTAACCATTGAGCCACTGTGCAACCCTTCCTAAATCAAACAATAATGTCCTATAATATATTGAAATATTCACAACCTTTTCATTGACACAAAATTATGTGCTATATCTGCAGTGAGTAAAATCAAATTTGATACATTAATTTCACTGTTAAGATTTATTACGTACTCTGTGTAAATAAACAAAAGTACATGTCCTGTTTAATGATCTGCTGTATGGATTTTAAAAACTTCTTGTCTCCCATGATTCAGTTCTGCAGAGTATGTGTAGGAGTGACCATTTGAAGAAGCTTGGAGTTGTGCGGAATGTAAGTGCTGTGACAACTACCTGAATAGCAGCTGCACACTTAGAGGAATTGATGCCTGTGGCCACAAACAAGCTGGACATTGAGGAAGTGAAATCCTTTCTTGTTCAGGACTCTGGCTGGAAGAAGGGAATCCAGCAATAGCTGAAAATCTGACAGCTCAGGCACTTTGATCCTCTGTTTCCATGGTGAATTGGACACACTGTATTACTTTCCTGTAATACAGGGGCAGAAGTGAACTCATGAAAACAGTTGTGGGTTGCTACTTGGGAGACTCCATACATTTGTCCAGCTGAGGTCTGAAAGAGGCCAGCTGCCAGGATGTTGAAAATCACTGTGATCTTTAGTGCCATGGCCATAACATTTTCTCCGAAGCCAAGTGGATGCAGATCTGCCTGAAGGAGTTAACTGAAGTAGTAATGACATCTTTTGTCAAGTAAATACAACACCAGCACTGACTTTCACGCATTTACAGATAATTGCAACACCTTCAGTACACACTCTGTCTTGGTACACTTCTCCATGGCACTGAAGATCCTAGTTCCCCTCTTCAGCTACATCGCCTGTGCCTCACGTCTCTGCTTCTGTTGGTGTGGGCATTCCACCTTCCCCTCAACAATGCTTTACAACTGCAGGGATATGTTTGCCAAACACCTAGCATGGAATTACTGATCTGTGGAGAAGTTTCAGAAGTGAGATGATTGCTTTCTATTTGAGATCTTGACATTGTTAGACAGCAGTTTTGGGCCTTATCAGGCTGCTCATGTGTTCAGTGAAAGCCTGCCCTACAGGCAGTAGTACACATTGGGGTACATCATCCATGAACAATGAATGGTTTTCTTTTTCTTCATTCTGCTCTATGCAAGACCTTTGTAGCCTTGATCTTTACAGTGTTTTTTTTACGAAATGGCCATCAGCACCATCTGACTCTAATTTTGTAATACCGACCTCCAACTAAGGATCTGTAGACTGCACAACAATTTCATTTTTCCATATCCATAACTTTCAGAGAAACTGGTCTGTGAACATTTTTTAATGTGGAATAAGCAACCCCCACTCCCCACCATCACCACTGTCTGAGAGTCTCCAGTGCCCTTATTTTCAGCATTAAATGAATCACAGAAGGTGATTGGAATATTGGCATTAGGTATTGATGGACCTTATTTACCTTTATTCTGCATGGCCAAACCATTAAATAAGCACTCATGCAATATTAGTATTTCACTTTCCATTTTAATACCCTCAGCTGGGGTCTTTTACACTGTGCAGAAACAGATCTCTGACCCTTCCTATTTGTACTATCCATTCTCTCCAAGGCTTTCCTTGTGAGCTGATTTAAGAGTAAGATCATGGTTGTTCATTTTAAATTTAATTTGTTCACCCTCTACATTAAATCTTTTCCCCCAACATGGTAGAAGGTATCTCTTTTTCTTTGGCATCCCTCTGTCTATCTTCAATCTATTCCTGTGATTATCTGTCCTTCCCAATTTTTCCTGATGTTCCCTTCCTGTAATTTCACTCTCATGCAGATATCCATGTGGAGTTATAGGCTTGCATTGCCTTGTATTCAGTTCACTTGCTCTTTCATCTTTCCCAGCGTAACCGATTGTCCTGCTGAGTTGCCGACCCAAGATATGCAGCTCCCATCTTGCTTACTTTGCCTGTCTCGCTCTGATTCTCTCCTCTCCACTGCAGTTTCCTCCCTCCATTTCTCAGAATCTTTCCAGTGCTCAAACATCCTACTCTTTGCATTTCATTCCCCACCATCCCTTTCCATCATCTACACTTTACCCGAATCTGGTCAGGTAGACCCTGTCCAGCTTAACCCCTTGCACTGTAAACATATAAGACCAAGTAAGATTATATATTATTGAGATTTCTCTTGGCTCAATCAGGCATCAAGCACTGTGTAAAGAAATGCCTTAATTATGAAAGTTCCAAGATAGAAGAAGGTTGTACTCATCAAAGCTTGGAGATATAGTCAAGCTTGTGAGCACACCTTGCCCATTTTAGTCTGACAGGAGTGTGTCTGTGAATGCAATTCCTTTGAGCTGGGGTGTTTTTGTGTTATCATAGCATGTTAATGAAAGCAAAAAACATTCCTGGCCATCAAACCGCAAAATCATAGAAACATAGATGATGCATTTGAAACTATGTCATCCCATGTGTACAATGATAAGTAATATTTTATTGAATTGTTTTGCTTTTATTACAGCAATTGTCCAAAATATTACATACATGTCAATTATTGTGTGGTAGGTATTTCATTGACATCACATGCCAATGAAAGAACATGCTGTTTAATAGCACTTGCAGTTGGTGAGTCTAAGATGTCAAATTGCACTCAAAATGAGACATTATAGTTAATATGTGGTTCAAAGCAATAATGCATCAAAAGCTTTGAATTGAAGAGTGAAATTTATACAGTTTATCAATGTCACCTGAACGTTTAGATTAGTAATATCCTTGGAACATGCTCATGCTTGTTTTATTCCTTGGAATTTTATATTTGGAGATGCTTCACTTAGTACCTTCCTTTTAACTATGGTAAGTGGCATAGCAAGGAACAATAGGAAACTCCTGCTACTGAAACATATGATTTGTATTAAATTAAAATGGTATTTTACCAGATAATTTAAATTACATTCCTATGTTCAATATTAATATGCTATATTAATATCACATTTTGTCTCATTGCATTTTGTTTCTCTGCAATCTAGATGTAATCTAGAGTGAAATCTAAGGTTATCTTGTATAGAAATCGCAATGTAGACCATGTGGGGAGTTTTTACCTCATCGGTCATTGGCAATTTGATGGGACTAGCTGCACCGTTGTATTCCACCTCATTTTACTTTCTATACACCTTATGATAGGCAGATCATGGACAAGAATGTAAAGCAAATCCTAGAATGGCTCAGATTGCTGTCCAGCAAGACAAGAATGACATGTGTGATGAATTAGAAGTGGAGAATCAGAAAAGCAATATGCTAAAACTTTTCCAAAGAGTTTGATCAATTACATGAAAGTTTTGTCCTTGCATATATTGGATTCAGACAGTTTCAGGCAAGGTCAGTGTGAATATTTTAAGTAACTTTACAAGGCCTATAGTGAGACTGAATTTAAAGGAAAAACTAAACATGAGTTCCTTCACTCTGATCTGAAATACGTTAAACCGTTTACCAGATTCTCAGCTTGGATGACATATTGGCAGAATTATTTAAGGTGGGAGGGGAATTGGCAGTGGACAAGATGTGTAGCATATGCGTGACATTGTGGGTGACTGGAGATTGTTGAGAGAACTCTACCCTTGTTTCTCTTCCATAGAAAGATGACCTGAAACAGTACACAAATTATAAATCAATTGCTTTGGTCTCCCACACGAGCAACATCTTGCCAAGATCATTCTGGGATGAATGTGCTCAAAGACAGAATCAGATTACCGATAAGCAAGTTGCATATTGAAATGGAACGTAAACCAAATCAATAAACTCTGAATCTTAAGTCCCAGAACAAGGGGTGATATGGTGGCTCAGTGGTTAGCAACGCTGCCTCACAGCACCGGGGACCCAGGTTTGATTCCAGCCTTGGGCGTCTGTCTGTGATGTTTGCACATTCTCCCCGTGTCTACATGTGTTTTCTCTGGGTGCTCCGGTTGCCTCCTAAAGTCCAAAGCTGTGCAGGTTAGTTGCATTGGCTGTGCTAAATTGTCCCTAGTGTCCAGGGATGTGCAGTTAATTATGGGAAATGCAAGGTTACAGTGATTGGGTGGCATGCTGTTCAGAGGTGTAGACTTAAATAGCATGCTTCCACACTCCAGGGATTCTATGGAACATTAATACCTAGTATACATGTACTTCATTGAATTTGAGCAGACATTCAATTTGGTCTCACATTATTTTTAAAATTCCTTAACTATGTTTTGAAACTGACTCCACAGCTTCTTTTCCTCCCCATCTTTGAAATATCTGCCAGCCTTCGAAACTCAGTCATTTCTGTACACATCCAAATCTAACATCTTGAGTATCAACTTTAACTTCTCTACCATTGTCTTCACATCCCTAATTCCTAAGTTTTTGAATTTTCTCCAAAACATCTTCATCTCTATCTCTCTCTCTCTCTCTCTTATCCTGGAGGGGTTGGGATTTGCTAACGCTCTTCGAGAGGATTGAAATTAATTCAGAGTCAGGAGAGTGGTGCTGGGAAAGCACAGCAGGTCAGGCAGCATCTGAGAAGCAGAAGAATCAATGTTCCAGGCAAAAGCCTCATTCCTAATGAAAAGCCTTTGCCCAAAATATTGACTCTCCTGCTCTTCGGATGCTGCCTGACCTGCTGTGCTTTTCTAGCACCACACTCTCCAATCTGATCTGCGGTCCTCACTTCTCCTAGTTTAAATTAATTCAGCAGGGACTTGACAACCTGAACTGTAGCTCCAGTATACAGGAGGTTGAGAGTAGTGAGGACATGAATGAGGTTTTAAAGTTACAGGAGTATACCAGCAGGAAGAAAGGTGGTTTGAAATGTGTCTACTTCAATGTCAGGAGCATCCAGAATAAGGTGGGTGAACTTGTTGCATGGGGTGGTACCTGGGACTTCGATGTTACGGCCATTTTGGAGACATGGATAGAGAAGGGACAAGAATGGTTGTTGCATGTTCTGGGGTTCAAATGTTTCAGTAAGGACAGGGAAGGTGGCAAAAGAGGGGTGTTGCATTGTTAGTCAAGGATAGTATCACGGTGGCAGAAAGGACATTTGAGGATTTGTCTACTGAGGTAATATGGGCTGAGGTAAGTAACAGGAAAGGAGAGGTCACCTGTTCGGAGTTTTCTACAGGCTTGTTAGGTAATATAATAATATAAGGTAATATTCTGGGGACCTGGGTCTGAATCTTGCTATGGCATAAGGTGCGATTTGAATTCAATAATAATCTGGAATTACTGATGACCATGAAACCATTGTCGATTATTGGAAAGACCCATCCAGTTCATTAATGTCCTTTAGGGAAGGAGATCTGCCATCATCACCTGGTCTGGCCTAAGTGTGATTCCAGACCCACAGAATTGTAGTTGACTTTCAATTACCCTCTGAAATGGCCGAGCAAGCCACTCAGTTCAACGCAACTCAGGATTGGCAATAAGTGTTGGCCAGCCAGCGATGCTCACATTCCACAAGTGGATTAAAAAAAATTATTGAGGCCATTTTGTAGATGGTGAGGTGGTGGGTTTCTGAGATATGTCCAAAAACTCTGCCCTGTGTCCCTTGGTAAATTTAATGGAATTTATTCTCATTAAGATCTTCTCAAGGTCCATGCCTTGAGAAAAACTAAATCAATGGATTGATTACTCTGTAATTCTGAACAGGCTCCATTTGTACCTTTTCAAAAGTATATAGGAGATGGCATCCTGCAACTGATCCTTCCTTATATTGTCATTACCCCTCATAATCTTGATGTCTTCTAATAAATTTCCCTTAATTCTTTTTTGGCTTTAGGATAATATTACTTTTTTTATCCTTCCTAAACTTCTCTCTCTCTGTCTCTCTTACTCTCTTTCTCTCTTTCAATGTAAGCTTTCAACTCATGTTCATAGCTACCTGACTAAACTTGATATCCCATGTCACTTCAATCACAGATAATGCCATCTCTGGTCACTTAGCTATATTACTCACCATCAACATCTGCCTTCCACACCTCAGCTATTGCCTTGTTTTATGTCCATTCTTGGAATTAAAAAAATCTCTCTTCCCATTGACTTACAATCGCACTTTCAAAGTCTCAACTACTTAGCCTTTGGTCCACAGTTGACTGCAATATTTCTGCAGCTACTGAGTCATTCAAGCTTTGATGTGTGAAGCCCTAAAAATAAAATGTTTCCTTTCTGTTTGGCTATTCTCTTAGTATGACCCTTGTTTTCACACACAGATTTAAAAGAAGCGTAGACTTGAAAGGATATGGCGCATAGATTTGGCTCAGCAACTAAACAGCTATTAGGTTTGACTTCCATCTGTTGAGACTGTATAATTCTCCAGGATCATCCTGAAATGCAAAGATAACACACAACTTCTATTGACTACAGAATATAGGAGCAGGAGTGGACCATCAAGCCTGTCCCAGTATTTGGTGAGATCATGACTGATCTGTGGCCTAACTCCATATACCTGCTTTGTCCCATATCCTTTAAGATCTTTGCTTAACAATATTTGCCTATCTCTAATTTAAAACTAACCACTGATTTTGTATCCATTGTCATTTGTTGAAAAGTGTTCCAAACATCTACCACCTTAATTTGTGGAAGTGCTGCAAACATCTCTCCAGAATGATCCTGCCTGATTCTCAGGCTATGCCCACCTCATTCCATAAACCCCAACCAGTGGAAATAGTTTAACTTTATCTTCCCTATCTTGTCCTGTTAATTTCTTGAAAACTTTGATCATATCTCTTCTTAATCACGGGCCTAATTTGTATAATCCCTCCTCATAACTTAACCCCCTGAAGTCCAGGTATCATTGTTATAAACATTGTTATAAACATTGTTATAAACATATATTATACTCACTCCAAGGCCAATATATACTTCTGAAGGTGAAGTGCTAACAGTACTCCAAGTGGAGTTTCACCAGAGTTTTGTGTAGCTTCACATAACTTTTACATCCTTATACTTCAGTCCTCTAGATTTAGTCATTGAGTCATACTCATAGAGATGTGCAGCATAGAAACAGACCTTTCCATCCAACTCATCCATGCTGAACAGATATCCTAAATTAATCTAGTCCCATTTGCCAACACTTAAAGGCCTGCTTTCCATTAGCTTTCTGGATTATTTTCTGCAGACAACTTTTTGTAGAGAACCTTTTTAAACCCCTCAGCCAATTCATCTTCCTAACTTTCAACAGCAAGAGAGTCATTGTCTTATTTGCAACTAATGTGGAGTCAATCTATCAGTTACCTCACCACATTCCGCCATTCCAAAAACTCACCTTGTCAAATTTCCATTAATGCTTCTGCTTCTCTGAGATCCAAGCTCACATCCTTCTCTGGTTTCCCTCCTATCATCCCTCACGTCCCTTTTAAGCTCATTGTTTCTGTGAAATACAATTCCTCTTTCCTTGATCTTATTCCCAATAAACCGCTGAATAGTCAACTTAACTTTCAACTCCTCCAGTCACCCTTGTTAGATGATGCTGTAAATGATTATCGCTCTTTAGATTACCCTCTTATCTTTTAAATCTGCTGCCTCATCACTCCTTGCCTAAATAAAAAAAAAGTCCTTGACCCATGCAATATTGGAAACCGCTGTCTCATCATCAATCTCTCTATTCTCTTCAAAGGTATTGAAAGTGCTTTTGCCTTGTACATTCAATCCCACCTTTCTTCTTTCCCATTGCCAACTTATATTGCCTGATGGATTCAAACACTCAGTCCCAAAAATACACAGAAATACTGATTACATTGTCATTGTCCCAGTATCCCAATTATTGTGATATTTAGAAGGGAGATAGCTATTCACTTTGGAAATGCAAATATTATGGAATATTTGGAAAAGCTGGGAACCATCTGTAACAGAATTTTACAGCAGATATAAAAGGCAAAATTTTATTTGTTGTTTGTTTGAGATGTTTCAATGAGATAAAGTGCTTTATGAATATGTTATTAGGAATCAAAACACCACATTGACAATTTCATGGATTTGGAGTGAAAAGTCAGGGGCTCCTCACCTTCAGTGGTAGGTATTGTGCCAAATTAGATAGCTATTAATTAATTGTTCTTTTAGTTTCCCTTGTGGTTTAGTGACTTTATTTAGTGAATGGCTCAGAAATACATACTTCCAAAAGTTCCAGTTTGTTGTAAATGAGCTGATCTAAGCTGCTGGGTGTTGGGGTGCTATAATTGGTCATCAGTAACTCTAATCTGGAGAACTGAAACTTAGTCAGGGTTCAAGTATGGTCTCTGCTCCAGTTGACATATCTGGGACATCAGACGAGAAAAGGGTTTGGCTTGCCAGTGATGGCCCTCAAAGCAGAATATCTAATAGGTACTAAGTTTCATGTGATTAATGGCTACTTGGGTTGGTATCAGGTTGTAGGTGGCTGCAATAAAAGCATGTGGCTGTAAAGTATCGTAAATGAGGAGCAGATGAAAGAAAATTGGTGACAATAAGAAGGATTGAGTACATCAAAGGTTGAGAACATAGTTATCAACATAGACAGGATTTATTGTTCACAGGGTAAATAGAAACCTATTAGCAATTGAGCTAGTTATCACCTGAAAAAAAAACAGGTGTTTTATGAAACATATCATCTACACAGAAATATTGTAATTACCATCAGCAATTTTGCTTTATAATTTAAAATAATTACTTGCTGCTTATGAAAGGACCACTCACGACCTAAACCTTTCTTTACTTTGTCTGGAACCTCTTTTCCATTTAACAAACTGTGGGGGCTGGAAACAAGATAGCTCCAGTTTTTCATGATTTGGAGATGCCGGTGTGGGACTGGGATGTACAAAGTTAAAAATCACACAACACCAGGTTATAGTCCAACAGGTTTAATTGGAAGCACACTAACTTTCGGAGCACTGCTCCTTCATCAGGTGGTTATGCCATACAGTGTCTCCTGTATTTCTGTCTGCTCCTTTTCAGCTCCCTGCAAGCTGTGCACACAGCAAGAGGCACCAAAAGTATTGTTTGCACATCATGTGGTATGACCTATTTGCTCATCTTAAGGCAGGCTGTATCTTGAAGACAAACTGTACTCAACAATATTGCTGCAATGTAAATTATTGCAAAGTGAATATCAAGGCAGACCAAGGAATGTATTGTGACAGATGTGCCGCAGGAGAACCGTTGGGGGTGGGAGGTGCAGGCTGAGAAATACCATGGATTTGAGATGCTGCCAAGAAATCCTCAATGTTGATCACTGGGGGAGTGGAAGTGGGGAACAGGAAACGTGAAGTATGCACCTGAGGACCTGGCATAAGTGTCATAAGAGGTTTAGTGACCTCTCACACAGAGGTAATTCAGTCAATGTATCATCAAATAACATCCTCTTCCCACTTCACCACAGTCTCTCGTGTTGCTCAATGTACCACAACATCCATATCAATTTCCCAGTAACATTCCCTGGCACCCAGAACTCATTCCTGTCATCAGAATACTCAACCGCTCCCTCACTTACCCAGTAACCCTTCGGCCCAGACAATCACAAAGGCCAACCTCCCATCTGTAGAATCCATCTACCAGGCCTGCTGTCAAGAAAGGCTGCCAGCATTCTCAAAGATCCATCCCACCCTAGCAATGTTTTTCTACAACTTCTACCATCGGGGAGAAGGTACAGAATCCTGAACACACACACCAGCCGGTTTCGCAACAGTTTCTACCCTCTTGTTGTGAGAATACTGAAATGGACTCACAAAATCTTAACATTTGCCTGTACGTGTGTTTTTGTTTTTGCCATTGTTTACCTATTATTTACTATCTATGCTACTTAACTCAGTGATCTGCTTGTATTGCTCACAAGACAAAGCTTTTCTCTGTGACTCAGTACACGTGACAATAAATTCAATTCAATTCAATTCAATTCCTTAATGCTGCAACCTTAGATCCGCTCTCACTGACTCCATGTACTTTCAGCTTTGGCAGGCACATCACCCAAATACAATGAATCATTGACCTTTTACCCTTGATCCTATAGGATAAGGTGGCACACAATAAATGTAAGCAGCAAAGTCAGATGGGGGTAAAAATGCCTGCATCTCCTCAATTCTATGAGGATGCAGTTCTCCAGGTTATGCAGTCAGATGCAACAGGGCCTACCTTGATTAATGTTGCTGAGCACATTGAATATAATGACACATTCCTGCCTCATACCTTTTCTCAGCTCACAGCTCAACACATCCTGCTCTCACTTGTGATTAACAACTAGCTACTGCTGTGACTGAGGATCTCCCCCTCATACCCCAACCTTCTCCATTGATTTACAGTTTTCAACCACCTGAGAACTGCTACCTGCACAGCCATGGGAGTTCCAAGACAAAGGATGAGAGCAATCAGCTTGGTGTTGATGAAGATGCTCAAACCTTTGGTTTGACAATCACAACCATCGGCTCAGATACTGGCACTGCACCTAGAATCAGAATAGTGTAGAATTAGGACCTGCAGATGGTGAATCATCCACGTACAAAAGCCTGCAACCAGACAAGCAAGAAAGGATGGTTTGGCTGAGCTCATCGAGAAGACAGGGGACTCAGGCGAGGATTTGAATAGACTGACATATAGTAGCATGGTGATTTTTTGAATAGACTGACATATAGTAGCATGGTGATTTGGATTTGCATTGACATGCTGGATGGATTGGGTGGTCTGCTGCAGGAAACCACGTATTACAGTCAAGGAGCATGGACGAATCTAACTGGAACTTGCAGAGAGTATAATGCGGAGCTTTCCCTTTCTGTTGAAGTTACAGCTATTATGTTTTTATTATACAGGCAGAAACCTGAAACATTTTAACCAATCCATTATAATCTTAATTACTGCATCTTGGATCTCAATCACAAATTTAAATTTAATATTTGACAATGTTCATTTCTATAGGATCCATTACTATATGTATTTTTTATATATAGTAATCTTTGAGCATATGCTGTCCTAAACTATATACTCCACATTTATTTGCAACAAATTCATGTCCTCAGTGATGTGTAGTTTTCTTGGATTCCAGTTAATTTAGTATTCCTTCATTGACAGCTGTAAAACTGCCCTTCTCCTTCATGGCCCTCTACTTCTCCTATCCTTTTGGAATTTCTGGCTTGTCCCCAGCACTCTCTTGCAACCTCCCTCTGCCTGTTTAAAGCTTTTGCATCCATATTCCCTCCCTTGATCTGTTGTACAGTATATGTCCAGCTCCCTCAGCCCATTTGCAGCTTCCTTCTTCAACCTCTCACCTCCTGCAGCCTCAATCTTTCCCAACAGGACTCCTTGTAGCCTCCTCTTGAATGTCCTCCTACTCCATACCCATGAAAATTGCAACTGTCTCCCCAAACCCTCTGAACCTTCAACAGCCCACCATCTCTTGGCCCTTGGCCCCAACTCACATTCCGCTGATCTGGCTCCCATCAAAAGGGACTCCCAGCAACTCCCTCAGTGCCAGAACCAACTTACCTAATGATTGCACCAGTTGCCTACTCTGCTAAGCACTGGCTTTGTCTCTTCCTTGTTTGTTGCAAGCACAAAAGAGAACCCATCTGTGGTTGAAGGGGCAGCTGTTTACCATTTCCTTCCAGTCTGTTTGCAAGAGTGCACTTATTCTAAATAATTAGTCTGTAAGTGGATTTTCACAGCTGATCTAGGGAATTTCAGGGGCAAATCCACCCACTGTCCCTGAATACTTTGATCTGGTGCTGTATGTTTGGAATGTGTGACATTAGGATCACAGGTTGCTGATATCTATTCTCCTCTCAGAAAAGTAGTTGCTCCCAAACTCCCTGTTCACATTATGGCAGGGATACTTTTCATCCTCAACTTTGATGAAGTTTAAAATTCTTGTTACCCTTCATTTTGTTTTGTACCACAAGTCCATTTTGTCTTTTTTGACTGCATTATTCAGTAAATAATATTCACACATATATTATTTATCTTACATTGACAGATCATCAGAGCTTAAACGTCAGCAGAACTTCTTAGTTTTTGAAGATTGTTGTAATTCTATTGCCAAGACTTTTTATAGAATTGTTAGTCAACTATAAGGTGGATTTTTAAAAATAGTTTTATATGTAATAAAACCAGAGAATTATTTAACAAAATGGCTATTTGAAGGTTGTAATTATTTTGAATTAGTATTTTAAGTACTGTTGCCTTAATGTGTTATAGTATTGTTCTCAATTATACACCTAAGGCCATCACATAGAAGAATTGTATCTGAAGTGGAACTCACAGTATGGAGTAGACTAATATAGAATGATTATGATGAGCAGTTAACTGGCATAATATTTTGTATTTGATTAGTAAATGAAGAGGGGAAGAAGTGGAAGGCATAGTGTCATTTACGGCACTGAAGGAGCAACCATGATGCCTTTTCTAATAAGAAGTCCGGTCATTTTCACTTGCCCATTCAATTCCTCGATTCCATCAAGTTTATTTTCTCCAAGTGCCCATCCAATTTCCTTTGAAATGGTTGATCATTTCTGAAATTGCACTCATGGGCGACACATTTCAGGTCATTAGCGCTCTGTATAAAAATATTTTCTTTATATTTTTGTATATGTCTTAAACCTGTGCCCCTCATTTTTTTTGCCATCAGCTTAAGGGAAGAGATTTTTCTTGTTTATTAGATATAAGCCTGTCTTAATCTTATACATCACTATCAAACCTTCCTTCAATCTAATTTTCTCCAAAGAGAACACCAGAATTTCAAAGTTAACCTTGTAACTCAGATTCTCCATTTACCCTTCTGGTAAATCCCCATTGCAAACCTTCGCAAACACTCCCTCTCAATACTTCTTAAAGTGTGGTGAACAGGACTGGGGCAATAGTGTAATTAAAGAGAGATTTATAATGTTGCTTTTGTACTCACTACCACGACTTATTAAGCCCAAGCTCTCTTTTTCTTCTTAAATCACTTCCTCAATATGTCCTGCCAATATGTGGGCGGCACGGTGGCACAGTGGTTAGCACTGCTGCCTCACAGTGCCAGAGACCCGGGTTCAATTCCCGCCTCAGGCGACTGACTGTGTGGAGTTTGCACGTTCTCCCCGTGTCTGCGTGGGTTTCCTCCGGGTGCTCCGGTTTCCTCCCACACTCCAAAGATGTACAGGTCAGGTGAATTGGCCATGCTAAATTCCCCGTAGTGTTAGGTAAGGGGTAGATGTAGGGGTATGGGTGGGTTACGCTTCGGCGGGGCGGTGAGGACTTGTTGGGCCGAAGGGCCTGTTTCCACACTGTAAGTAATCTAATCTAATCTAAATACTTAGATCTCTCTGTTCCTATGCAATAGTTAAAATCATGCAAGTGATGGGAGTTTTACAATCAGGGATTTGAAGGTGGATATTTTGTAAGATTCAAGTTGTGGCCTACAAGCCTCCTCACCCTGACATGTCTCAAATATGAGAGGAGGATGTGGATGTTCTCATTGACCACACACCATTGAAACTTAAGGGGCCAGTTGACTCCTTTCCAGTTCCAACTTTAGATTACTTGTGGCATGAGAGACTCAGACCAGGTCTGTAACTCTCACAACTTTTTCACTTTGACGCCTGCACGTACCTCCTTTCAGAGATCCCGTGTGCATTTAGAGGCATGTCACCCCTCCAAAGAATATTTCAGATCTCCTTCATGATCTTCCTGCTTCAATCTCTAAAACCAAACCACATTATCCCCTTGCCTGGGCTTGCCAATCTCTCTTAAACAATTCACTTGAAGTCTGGCATCATAACATCGTCTTGTTGGGGGACTGTCTACAATCCCAGCAGCTCTGGGGAACTGGGGTGAGGGATCTCAAAATGCTTCACCCACACTAATCTGCTGCTAGAAGCCACCTCCAACTTTTGCCCTGCCTTTGACACCATGAGAGGATTCACAGATTAACGGGAAAATTCTAGGCACGCTTTGATCATTGACAGTCTAAATATAGCCAATGAACTAAACTAAATATCCACTTGTATGTAGGTGTTTGTTCTTTGCCCAACTTAAACTTCCCAAAGCTGGCTTGGGTGCAGACCAGTGCTGGAAAAACAGCATACTGGCCATTGATTCAGCTTGCCTCAGCTGCTGCTCCAATAGCCTCTGCAAATATTGCTCCCATCAGCCAGCTCCAATCCTACAAACATCCCAGATATCTACACCCCTTTAATTTTGGCCTCCTGAGCATCCCTAATGTTAAGCAACCTACCATTGGTGGCCATCTTTTTAATTGCCTAATTCTTAGACATGGAAATTTTCTTACTAAATGACTCCTCCTAAACTTCACATTCCTTAAAATCTATTACTTTTACTAAGCTTTTTGCCCAAAAGCGTCATTGATAAGGTCTTAAGTGACTCAGTGTCATACTTTCCAATGTTGCTCAGTAGCATCTTGGGATGCTTTGTTATGTTAAATAAATTATACAAATATGAGTTGTTTTGTTTTAGGGGACATAGCAACATAAAAACTGCAACAGGGACTGATATCTCAAGAGATCACTCGTTAATGAAAAATTAATGAGCAATGGGCATATGCAAGTTGTTTTCCATTATTGAATTCACAGGCCAACCCAATTTGGCTCAGTAAGCTAACTTTTTTTTATTCTCCAAGGAACAGAGTTCCACATGATGACCTTCTTTGAGAAGGAATTTCATAGAGAGGAGAAGTGGTGTGAGAATCTTCACAATTGCTGTTGTGCTTGGGTGTTTTCCAATTGGTATGAATCCAACTAATCAATTCATGTCTGGTTATTCCTTGACATCATGCTGAGAATCAAGAGAGCCACTTTATCTTAGACCGTGTGACTGAGAGTATAGCAAGTTGTACTACTTATCTCTGAAGCTAATCTCATTCATCATAGTTTCTGCAAGTTTTGACATGAGGGACACTGGTGTCCAGCTGTTAACTTTCATCTTTTTTGAGGGCAACTACATAGTTTACTGTAAGTGAGAACCATCACTTAACAGACATTGTTAAATGAGCCAGCTTGTCATGTTTGTCTGTATAAATATTGATTGTTTATTTACAGCATTCAAATCAATCATTGTTGCAATCTCCATTCTGTTATTTTTCCCCATAGAAATTTCTTTGGTCTGCATCTACTGCTTGATGAATATATTATACCCTGGAGTTACTGCAGTGTTGTTTGGCACAGTTTGTTTGAAATTACATGAGGGGAAAACATTGTGACTGTAAGAGCTGCTCCTTTTTTGAGGTATTTTAGGTGTGGGAGCTGATTTTGAAAATTTGGGAGAAAAGATCCAAATAACAGCACTTTTAAAAGGAGGAAAACAGACAAAAGGCAGTGACCACATGGTCAGTAGTGGGGCAGAGAGAAAGAAACCTACACTGCTAACTGACACATATTAGGAATGTGGGACCGGGATATCATAGCAATTCCAGAAATGTGGCTCAATGATGGACAGGACTGGCAGCTTAATGTTCAAGGATACAAATGCTTTAGGAAGGATAGAAAGGGGGCAAGAGAGGAGGGGGAGTGACATTTTTGATAATGGATAGTGTTACAGCTGGACTTAGGGAGGATATTCCTGGGAATACATTCAGGGAAGTTATTTGGGTGGAACTGAGAGATAAGAAAGGGATGATCACCTTATTGGAGTTGTATTATAGGCTCCCTAATAGTCAACAGGAAATTGAGAAACAAATTTGGAAGGAGATTTCAGTTGTCTATAAGAATAATAGGGTGATTATGGTAGGGGATTTTAACTTTCCAAAAAGACTGAGACTGCCATCTTGTTAAGGGTTTAGATAGAGAGGACTTTGTTAAATGTGTACAAGAACATTTTCTGACTCAACATGTGGATGTATCTACTCAAGAAGATGCAAAACTTGACCTACTCTTGGGAAATAAGGCAGGGCAGGTAACTGATGTATTAGTGGGAGAGCATTTTGAAGCCAGCGACCAAATTTCTATTAATTTTAAAGTAATGATGGAAAAGGATAGAACAGATCTAAAAGTTGAAGTTCTAAATTGGAGGAAGGCTAATTTTTATCAGCTCAGGCTTGGAGGGTTGAAGGTCCTGTTCCAGGGCTGTAAATTTTCTTTGTTCTTGTTCTTTGGTATTAGGCAAGGACTTTCAAAAGTTGACTAGAGACAGATATCTGGAGGCAAAGGGATGGCTGGAAAATGGGATGCCTTCAAAATTAGAGAATGGGAGTCCAGAGACAGTATATTCCTGTTATAGCAAAAGGCAAGGTTGGTAGGTGTAGGGAAGGCTGGATGATGAGAGAAATTGAGGCTTTGGTTAAGAAATAGAAGGAAGCATATGTCAGGTATAGTCAAGAGAGATTGAGTGAGTTCTTAGAAGAGAATAAAGACAGTGGGAGTATACTTAAGAGGGAAATCAGGAGGGCAAAAAGGGGACATGAGATAACTTTGGCAAATTGGGTTAAGAAAAATCCAAAAGGATTTTATAAATATATCAAGGAAAAAATGGTAACAAGGGAGAGAATAGGGCCCCTCAAAGATCAGCAAGGCAGCCTTTGTGTGGAGTCACAGAAGATGGGAGGAGATACTAAACAAGTATTTTGCATCAGTGTTTACTGTGGAGAAAGATACGGAAGATTTAGAATGTGGGGAAATAAAGGTGATACCTTGAAAAATGTCCATATTACAGAGGAGATGGTGCTGGATGTCTTGAAACAGATAAAGGTGGATAAATCAGGAGCTGATAAACTGTTTAAGAAAGATAGTAAGGACAAGCCAGGGAACTATAGACCAATAAGCCTGACGTCAGTTGTGGGCAAGTTATTGGAGGCAACCTGAGGGACAGGATTTACATGCATTTGGAAAGGTAAGGACTGGTTAGGGATAGTCAAAATGCCTTTGTGTGTGGAAAATCATGTCTCACAAACTTGATTGAGTTTTTGAAGAAGTAACAAAGAAGATTGATGAGGGAAGAGTGGTTGATGTGATCTATATAGACTTCAGTAAGGCGTTCGACAAAGTTGGCCATGGGAGACTGATTAGCAAGGTTAGATCTCATGGAATACAGGGAGAACTAGCCATTTGAAGACAAAACTGGCTCAAAGGTAGAAGACAGAGGGTGGTGGTGGAGGGTTGTTTTTCAGACTGGAGGCCTGGAACCAGTGGAGTGCAATAAGGATCGGTGCTGGGTCCACTACTTTTCATCATTTATATAAATGATTTGGAAGTGAGCGTAAGAGCTATAGTTACTAAGTTTGCAGATGACACCAAAGTGGAGATGTAGTGGAGAGCGAAGGAAGTTACCTCAGGTTACAATGGAATCTTGATCAGATGGGCCAATGGGCTGAGAAGTGGCAGATGGAGTTTAATTCAGATAAATGTGAGGTGCTGCATTTTGGGAAAGTAAATCTTAGCAGGACTTATTCGTTTAATGGTAAAGTCCGAGGGAGTTTTGCTGAACAAAAAAACCTCGGAGTGCAGGTTCAGAGCTCCTTGAGTTGCAGGTAGATAGGATAGTGAAGGCGGCGTTTGGTATGCTTTCCTTTATTGGTCAGAGTATTGAGTACAGGAGTTGGAAGGTCATGTTGCAGCTGTATAGGACATTGGTTAGGCCACTGTTGGAATATTGCATGTAATTCTGGTCTCCTTCCTATCAGAAAGATGTTGTGAAACTTGAAAGGGTTCGGAAAAGATTTACAAGGATGTTGCTAGGGTTAGTGGATTTTAGCTATAGGGAGAGGTTAAATAGGCTAGGGCTGTTTTCTCTAGAGTGTCGGAGGCTGAGGGGTGACCTTACAGAAGTTTATAAAATCATGAGTGGCATGGATTAGATAAATGGACAAAGTCTTTACTCTGGGGTGGGGCAGTCCAGAACTAGGAGGCATAGGTTTAGAGTGAGGGGGGAAAATATAAGAGAGACCTAAGGGGCAACTTTTTCACGCAGAGGGTGGTACATGCATGGAATGAACTGCCAGAGGAAGTTGTGGAGGCTAGTACAATTGCAACATTTAAGACGCATTTGGATGGGTATATGAATAGGAAGGGTTTGGAGGGATATGGGCCGGGTGCTGGCAGGTGGGACTAGATTGGGTTGGGATATCTCGTCGGCATTGACGAGTTGGACCAAATGTCATTTTCCGTGCTGTACATCTCCAAGACTCTATGAGGTGTACCCTAGAACTATGTGGGAAGCTAGGAAGTGATTGCTGGGTCCCTTGCTGAAATATTTGTACTGTTGATAGTCACAGGTGAGGTGTCAGAAGATTGGAGGTTGGCGAATGCGGTGCCACTATTTAAGAAAGCTGATAAAGAAAAGCCAGGAACTATAGAATGGTGAGCATTACACTGGTGTTGGGCAAGTTGTTGCAGTGAATCCTGAGGGACAGGATTTACATATATTTGGAAAGACAAAGCCTGATTAGAGATAATCAGCATGGTTTTGCATATGGGAACTCATGTCTCACAAACTTGATTGAGGTTTGAAGAAGTACCAAAGAGGACTGATGAGGGAAGAGTGGTAGATGAGATCTGTATGGACTTCAATAAGGCATTTGACAAGGTTCTCCATGGGAGACTGGTTAGCAAGGTTAGATCTTATGGAATACAGGCAAAATAGCCATTTGGATACAAGACTGGCTCACAGGTAGAAGACAGAAGGTGGTGGTGTGGGGAAAGCTTTTCAGACTGGAGGCTCATGACCAGTGAAATGCCACAAGGATTAGTGCTGGCCCACTGCTTTTTGTCATTTATATAATGATTTGGATATGAAAATTGGAAGAATAGTTAGTAAGGTTGCAGATGACACCAAAATTAGAGAAAGATGAAGATTGCCTCAGAGTACAACAGGGGGCTGAGCAGTGGCAGTTGGAGTTTAATTTAGATAAATGTGAGGTGCTGCATTTTGGAAAAGCAAATCAGAACAGGATGTATACACTTAATGGTAATGTTCTGGGGAGTGTTGCTGAACGAAGAGACTTTGGACTGGAGGTTCATAGTTCCTTGAAAGTGGAATCACAGGTAGAAAGGATAGTGAAGGTGGTGTTTGGTATGCTTTCCTTTATTGGTCAGAGTATTGAGTACAGGAGTTGGCAGGTCATGATGCGGCTGTACAGGACATTGTTTAGGCCATTGTTGGAATATTGTGTGTAATTCTGGTCTCCTTCCTATTGGAATGATATTGTGAAACTTGAAAGGGTTCAGAAAATATTTCTAAGGATGTTGCCAGGGTTGGAGGATTTGAGCTATGGGGAGAGGCTGAATAAACTAGGGCTGTTTTCCCTGGCACGTCTGAGTCTGAGGGGTGACATTATAGAGGTTCATAAAATCATCAGAGGCATGGATAGGATAAATAGACAAGGTCATTTCCCTGGGGTGGGGGAGTCCAGAACTAGGGGGCATAGGTTTAGGTTGAGAGGGGAAAGATATACAAGGGACCTCAGGGATAACCTTTTCACACAGAGGTTGGTGCGTGTATGGAATAAGCTGCCAGAGGAATTGCTGGGGGCTGATACCATTACAACTTTTAAAAGGCATATGGATGAGTAAATGAATAAAAAGGGGTTAGAGGATTATGGGCCAAGTGCTGGCAAATGGAACTAGATTAGGGTGGGATATCTAGTCGGCATGAATGTGTTGGACTGAAGGGTCTGTTTCCATGCTGTACTTCTCCATGACTCTCTGATCAAATGATCAAAAAAGTACTCACATTTTTAGGTATTCATTGTGTTTACCTGAAACTCAAATTCCTATGATCTTCGGCATTAATTTAAAAGAAATTGTGCTTGAAGCAGGCCTGTCTACATAGTATGCTTCTCCTCCATCACCATTACTTAATTAACCATATATTCACCATTTCAGATTTCTGCTAGTTGGGTTTTTTTTCAGCCTTCTTGAAAGATTAAAAAAATTAGCTCCCTTTTTGGGCATCAGAATTCAAATCGATTCTTTCAAAGCTTTTGAATCTTTAAGGTTAGATTAGATTCCCTACAGTGTGGAAACAGGCCCTTTGGCCCAACCAGTCCACACCGACCCTCTGAAGAGTAACCCACCCAGACCCATTTCCCTCCGACTAATGCACCTAACACTGGGCAATTTAGCATGGCCAATTCACCTGCCTTGCACATCTTTGGATTGTGGGAGGAAACCGGAGCACCTGGAGAAAACCCACACAGACACGGGGAGAATGTACAAACTCCACATGGGGAGAATGTGAAAACTCCACACAAACAGTCACCCAAGGCTGGAATTGAACCTGGGGCCCTGGTGTTGTGAGGCAGCAATGCTAACCACTGAACCACTGTGCTGCCCCAGTATAAAACTGATTAGCTTAATTAGCATATGGCTTCCCCTTGTGGAAGAGTCTGGGATGAGAGAGCATAATCTCAAAGTAAGGAGTTGCCCATTTAAGACTGAGATTAGATGTTTTTTTTTCCTTTGAGGGTGGTGAATCTATGGAAATGATTTATGACAAAGTAGTAGCTAAGTCTAAAGTCGAAGTTTTTGAACGTAAAGAATATAAGTATAAACATTTGCAGAAACTACAAAGTCTAAAAATTAGTAAACAGTATGGAAGCTTGTACTGGTCATAGAAATCAGGAGTGTATAACCAAGCTGATGAACATGATAGATAAAATTTAATCCAAGGAATTTTGTAGTGATATATTTTGGCATTGCTTACCTGTGTCATACGTCTTATAAAAAAAAACTTGGAAAATTATACTTTTAAAAACAGCATGGAATAGGAATAATTTATTCCAACAAGTGTACTCAAGGGAGTCAGGTGACATTCTTTTATGCTTTCTGTATGGACACAATGACTGGCTCTTGTCTGACATATCTTTGGCTTGTGATAGGAATCTATTATTTCACAGGGACAGCCTATGGCATTCATTTTGTGGCACAAAAATCAGCTCCCCCAGGAAAGAGAAGGATGCTGCCTAAAGATTCTCTACAGGCAATTTATTGAAGGCCATTCTTTACCTGCAGATTGTATGTTTACTACAGGGGCTTGACAACGATGCGCACTGGAAAAGTCAGAAATCAGTTATTGCACAGAGTGATCTCCTGTGAGTTTGTAGCCAAAAACATCCAACCACCATTTTCTTCAGTGAGGAAAGAGATGTTCCTCAGGCCAGCAAGATTTCCACCTGCCATTCACAAACTGATAATAAGATTATGTTTTAGGCTGTTACTAAATCTCAGTGTATATTACACCTTTTTTGCAAAATTTTCTTTTCAGAAGAGAGTTAGGTTAGATTAAATTACATTACATTACAGTGTGGAAACAGGCCCTTCAGCCCAACAAGTCCACACTGACCCACCCATACCCCTACATTTACCCCTTACCTAACACTACGGGCAATTTAGCATGGCCAATTCACCTGACCTGCACATCTTTGGACTGTGGGAGGAAACTGGAGCATCCAGAGGAAACCCATGCAGACACAGGGAGAACGTGCTAACTCCACACAGTCAGTCGCCTGAGGCGGGATTTGAACCCAGGTCTCTGGCACTGTGAGGCAGCAGTGCTAACCACTGTGCCACCGTGCCACCCAGTTGATCTTGTATAAATCAGTGCATGGGCTCTGTTGTACTTATATTTCAGTGGTGAGAAAATAAATATGTACTCTTCTTTTAACTTAAATCTATGTGAAGGCCTGTCTTGGTGTTAAAATATTTCTCCAAAATACATTGTGTTACAATTAAGCAGGTAGTGGGAAAAAGGGAACTTATCACACATCTCTTACTTTTGTGTAACAGTTGGACAAATAAGGAGAGGAAATATAAACTAAAGGGTAGAGCCTTAGTATGTGCAGGAACAGAGAGCACTGAGGTTGTACAATCATAGATCTTTGAAAGAACGCAGAAGTCGAGAAGGTACCTAAAAGCATATATGCGATCCTGAGCTTTGCTAACTGCACGGATTACAAAAGTAAGGAAGTTATGTTGGAATATTCTAAAACACCAGCTAGGCTTCAACAAGAATGTTGTGTTCAGTTTAAATGAACTTTGGATAAAGGACAATGGAGGCACTGGCAAAGATTGGGTTCTCCTTCCGGCAGGGAATTTAATAGACATATGCAAGATCAAGAAGGGTTTGATTGAATCAATATGGGAAAACTGTTTCTAGTGCAAAGGATTGGTAACCAGATACAAGGTCATTGTCAATGAAAGCTGCAATGTCCTATCGAAACACTTTTATATTGAGTGAGTTGTGATCTGGGATGCTTGGTGGAAATGGATTCAATATAACTTGCAAAAGGCAGTTATTAGAAGGGAAAATGTTGACATGGCTTTGGGGCTACAACCAGAGACATGAGGCAGTAAAGGATCCAGAATAGACATAATTAAGGAGATTTTAACTCATTCAAAACACATTCAATTGCACAAAGTTGGATTGAACCACCTCCTTTCATCCTAAACTAAGATAAGCCTGCACAAGGGTTTAGTGGACATTTGTTGAAGCTGATCATTGTGACATGTTCAGCAGTCCCAAATTTTCCGGCCTCTGTCTTCATCAGAATGGAGACAGGCCAAAGTGGATGGATCCCCGATGTAAAAGTTTAGATCCTATATACAGTATTTTCATCCACAAGGAAAAAGGCGTTTCATCCACAAGGAAAAAGAATGTTTCACAAACAAGTTCAAAAAGAAACAAAGGAGCAGAGAAAACAAAAGCTAAACTTGTGATTAGCAAAAAAACCAGTCCAACTTGTCTTGTAGACAGTACTTCAAAAATGGAATTGCAGTGTGACTAGAAGATTCATTTCCATGTTTTCCTGGCTTTTCCACTGGGCAGCAGAATGGGTTTCAGCCCTGTTTTCATTGCTCCCAATGTTGGGAGAATATCCTTAAGTCATGAAGTTGGAATGCAGGTAGAAGGTGGATTGAATATGGGAGAACTTTATCCCGAATTATTCAAGTTGTAAATACTTTGTTTATATCATGGACGTGAGTGTTCAAAATTCCCGTCTTACAGTTGGGAGAGAGTTAGAGGAAGGGAGTAGTGCTGAATTAGCTCTGGTGTTGCAATTGTAGAAGCCAATTGGGTTAAATAGCTAAGGCAGTTCTCCCACGGTGGGTGGCATGGTGGCTCAGTGGTTAGCACTACTGCCTCACAGCACCAGGGTCCCAGGTTCAATTCCAGTCGCAGGCAACTGTCTTTGTGGAGTTTGCTCATTCACCCTGTGTCTGCGTGGGTTTCTTCCAGGTGCTCCGGTTTCCTCCCACAGTCCAAAGATGTGCAGATTAGATGAATTGGCCATGCTAAATTGCCCATAGTGTTAGGTGGATTAGTCAGAGGGAAATGGATGGGTTGCTCTTCGGAGGGTCGGTGTGGACTGGTTGGGCTGAAGGGCCTGTTTCCACGCTGTAGGGAATCGAATCTAATCCCAGGCTATAATTGAAATTGTGCCTCCCTGAACAAGGCTTCAAGTATAAAATAGATGTAAGTATCTTACCCATCCAGAATGATGGTGCTTGTGAGGTCCCCAGGCATCAGAAAGCACAGACTCAAGATGTATGACCAAGAAGAACATGCTATTACCGAAGGAGAGGATGAATTTGGTTGGGTGTAGCTATTTGGACATGTCAGAGCACCAATGCAAGTACAGTCTGAGAATGCCCAGATAGACAGTCACAGACTATCAGTACACAATGCGGTCCAGATATGGAAGGGTGTGAATTTGAGGTGGATCATATGGAGGAAGGGCCAATGTCATTGGAGACTGGAGAAAGGTGAGAGCTTCAGGGAGGAGAGGAATAGTCAGGATGAGTCATCAGAAGTGGAGGCTTGTGGGCTAAGGAAAGGAAGGTGACATGCCCAGAAGCAATTAGTGGGTTCTATGCAGAAGGCCATTGTCACCAAAGACCTCCTAATGCAATGGTGATTCACCTGACTGACTATAAGGAACTCACCACAAGACACGTCCAGGGGGGAACCAATCTCTTAAATCATAAAAGGCTAAAATCGATGCACAAAGAGACCTGGGTGTCTTCATCAGTAAGTGCCTGAAGGCTCATATGCAGGTACAACAAGCAATTAGAAACGTTAATGGCATGACAACTTCACCACAAGAAGATTGGAGTACAAGAATAGCAAAATCCTGTTTCAATTGTATAGAGCATTGGTTAACTTGTTAGCATTAGGAGTTTTATGACTGTGTATTGTGTACAGAGACAAGCCTTAAACTACAGTTGGCCATCCCGTACAGCCAAAGGTCCACAACTCACAGGGACAGGGTCGAAGATGACTTCGTAGTATTGGATTAGCTGTCTCATGGTTAACCTCAGCCCTCAATAATGGCATAAAAGTTTCTTTTTTTATAAATTCATTCAAGGGATAAAGACATCACTGGCGAGCTCAGCATTTATTACCTATACCAGGAGGGCAGTTAAGAGTCAATCTCATTGCCGTGGGTCTGGAGTCACGTGCAGGCCAGACCAGATAAGGATTTCAGTTTCCTTCCCAAAAGGACATGAGTGAATCAGATGGATTTTTCCAACAATTGACAATCATCATTAGAGTGTTAATTCCAGATTTCATTTTATCAAATTCAAATTCTGCTGTGGTGAGATTCAAACTTGGGTCCCCAAAATAGTACCCAGGCCTCTGGATAAACAAACATTCTAGCATTAATAACGCTAGGCCATCACCTTTCCCCAAATATAATTGGGGTCTTTTGAGTTTAGGTTCAAGTCAGACTAGTCATGGAGCAGGCAAGTTCGAGAATCTTCTTCAGGCTTCTGTAAAATTCTGTTTATTACACATTAATGCAATATTCTATAGACAAATTTGAGGTAAACCAAATTCATACCTTACTGTTACATTGGTAGGAGACTATTTTCTACATATGCTTTCCTCTTCAAATCTAATTAACTCCTCCAACATGTGCCATTTTGTGCCTTTGGGAAACAGCTCCATGACAACCACTGCTGAAGGGTCCACAGCAGGAGACACAGGGCAAGATGCCCACTCCTAATTCCAATTCTACAGAACCTTCAGATTTGGCAGGCCTTCCTGTCTCAATCATGAATCCACCTCCACCACATGAAAATGAGGCATATGTGAACCTCCATAACAAAGATGGTCCCGGGCAGAATAGCCCACTTCTAAAAAGCCACTCGTCAGTAGTGGAGGGGAGGAAACTCAGGCAGGCTGGCATTGAGGAGCTCCCTGCCACCACAGGAATCAAGTTCAATGGGAATGCTTAAGCTTCACTACATACCAATATCTGAGGCACTTAAACAGTCAATTATTGAACATTTAAGGGTAACCTCAAACTATAACCATGATTAACTCTGTTCCTGGCAGATAGGAATAATAGCAGCCTTCCTGCAGAAAACCAGCCCACTGCCTTTATCTCCAACTATTTCCTGACCACCTTCTTCCAACAATTTCTCCACACTGCCATCCTGCCCTCGGACCTGAAAGGTGATTTACATTGCCTTCGTCCTCCCGGATTTCAACCTGATTTTGTTTTCAGCAGCTCCAGCCTCACAAGGTGCTCAAAGAGCCTTTGATTGGTGAGCAGCTTCAGTTAAGCAAGCCATTGAGACCCTGTGAAGTGATGTGACAAGAAAACCCTCCAAGTGAACACTCCAGTGCCAGATATACACAAGCTCCTGGTGGGGTCTCCTATTTGAAGCGATGATGAGTGCCCCAAGGTTTATGGTGACAGCAACTTTTTTTTATTTCAAGAGTATACTTTATTCATAAAATTATTTGGATCTCTTTACAATTGGTCATGCCATTCTTGTGCACACATTACATTTCTTTACATACAGACATCAAAATTTATTTTTCCTATATGTAAGTCTGTACATTTACTATCCAGCTCTTCTGCTGAGGCATCAGTGGAGCCTAAATGATTGATTGGGCTCCCTGTTCTTAGGCAGGCAGACGTTACACGGTGGTCTTTCCCCACCGTGCCTTGGCGGCAGCTGCCCCAAGCTTCAGAGCATCCCTCAACACGTAGTCCTGGACCTTGGAATATGCCCGTGTGCAACACTCAGTCGGGGTCAACTCCTTCAGCTGGAAGATCAACAGGTTTCGGACCGCCCAGAGAGCGTCCTTCATCAAGCTGATGATCCTCCAGGCACAGTTGATGTTGGTCTCAGTGTGCGTCCCGGGGAACAGACCAAAGAGCACGGAGTCCCATGTCATGGCGCTGCTCGGGACAAACCTCAACAAACACCACTGCATTCCTCTCCAAACTTCTTCTGCATAGGCGCATTCCAGAAGGAGATGTGTGACAGTCTCAACCCCCCCCCGCAGCCACTTCGAGGGCAGCGTGCGTTGTGGGAGAGAGTCCGGGCGTGCATAAAGGATCTCACAGGCAGAGCCCTTCTCACCACCAGCCAAGTCATGTCTTGGTGCTTGTTGGAAAGTTCTGGCGATGAGGCATTCTGCCAAATGACTTTGACAGTCTGCTCAGGGAACCGCTCGATTGGATCCGCCCTCTCGTATTCCCAGAGGGTCTCAAGGACACAACGTGCTCACTACTTCCTGATGGACTTGTGGTCAAAGGTGTTTTTCTTCATAAACTTCTCCACGAAGGACAGGTGATACGGAACAGTCCAACTACTTGGAGCATTCCGCAGTAGTGAGGCCAGGCCCATCCTTCACAACACTGGGGACAGGTTGAACCTCAATACGCAGTGACACTTGGTGTTTGCGTACCGGGGATCCATGCACAACTTGATGCAGCCATACACAAAGCTGGCCATCAGGGTGAGGGTGGCATTGGGTGTGTTTTATCCCCCGTTGCCCAGATCTTTATACATCAAGTCCCTTCGGACCTGGCCCATCTTTGATCTCCATATAAATTGGAAGATGGCCCGGGTGACTGCAGCAGCACAGGTTCTGGGAATAGGCCAGACCTGTGCCACATATAACAACAATGACAGTGCCTCACACCTAATGACCAGGTTTTTTCCCGCGATGGAGAGCAACCGTAGCTTCCATGTGCCCAGTTTCTGCCTCACTTTGCTGATATGTTTCCCCAAGACTTGGCGCACGCCCCAGCTCCCCCGTACCAAATACCCAGCACCTTCAAGTGGTCGGTCCTGACAGTGAAGGGGATGGAGGATTGGTCAGCCCAGTTCCTGAAGAGCATGGCCTTGCTCTTGCCTGTTCAAACTGGTCACATATGCACATGAGTCTGTGCACGGAAAGTGGATCCGAGCAAAAATGGTGATGTCATCCATTTTCAGGGAGGCCTTAACCTGTAGGCCTCTGCTGCCAGGAATAGTCACCCCTTTCTGGGTCGCATCCTTCCTGATGGACTCGGCAAATGCACACAAACAAGGCAGGATAGAGAGGGCAGCCCTGCCTGACGCCAGATCTGACTGGGAAGCTATCTGATTCCCACCCATTGATTGAGACTGCACTGACGATGTTGGTGTCAAGCAGTCTGATCCAATTGCAGATTCCCTCCCCAAAGCCCATTTTGGAGAGAACATCTCTCATATACATGTGTGATATCCTGTCAAAGGCTTTCTCCTGGTCCAGGCTGATCAGGCAGGTGTCCAACCCTTTGTCCTGCATGTAGGCGATCGTATCCCTGAGGAGTGCGAGACTCTCGGCGATCTTCCTGCCCGGTACAGCACAGGTTTGGTCAGGGTGAATCACCGACCCCAGAGCAGACCTGACCCGGTTGGCGATAAACTTTGACAAAATTTTGTAATCCACATTCAATAGTGAGATTGGTCGCCAATTTCTGAGTTCCTCCCTCCCCCCCTTCCGCTTGTAGATGAGGGTGATGATGCCTTTCCTCATGGATTCACTGACAGCAACCACACTTAGAAGTAAATTAGAAAATCCCAGCCAGTGAATCAGGAAAATTCCCACATCCTGGTATCTGTTTCTTTTAATGACTGTTCACTGCAAGTGATGTCAATGACAGGCCTACACTGTGTTCCAGTGATTGTCTCTCTTCCAATGTTTGGTGTTATGACATGTTTTTAATAGTTTTAAAATTATTAATGTTTGGGACATCTGAAGTATGATGAGGTTGCTTGTTGAAAATGAAGAGCAACAATTTTAATGCCTTGTCTGACTTCTCGCTCACCCAATGATAGTTTCCATGCAAATAACCACAGGGCAGTTTCTTGTGTTTTATCTACGAGGACGAAAGAATAAACCTCAATGAAATATATTTAGTGCATAAATTAATAATTCAGCCATTACATTCCTGAAGCATCAGCACACTTTAGGCAAAAAAATGAAGAGTTCAGGAGCAGTGTGTGTGCATGGTGCACAATGCTATCAGGGTATTGTTGACTACAACATTGTCTCAGTGGTGAACTGTCAAAAATCTTAGCAATCTTGGAGACAAGGCTGGCCAACTGTGTTCTATTTGTGCTTACATTTCTCACTTGCTGATTTGTCATGCCTGAATTTCATGGATCTGGGGACTTAGAGAAGCTAGAGTGTGCTAACAAAAACAGAAATTGCTGGAAAAGCTCAGCAGGTCTGGCAACATCAGTGGAGAGAAATCAGAGAGTTAATGTTTTCAATTCAATAACTCTTCCTTAGAACTGATGGTGGCTAGGAAATAGTTGTTTTTTTTATGCAGAAAGTAGGGTGGGGGTCCATGTAAGAAATAAATGACAGGTGGAGATGGGGCCCAAAGAGAGAGAAGGTCAGAAGTCATATGTCACCAGGTGATGAAGCCTGACAAAGGAGCAACACTCTAAAAACCTCTGATTTTAAATAAACCTGTTGGACTATACCCCTGGTGTCATGTGACTTCTGACTTTGTCCACCTCAGTCCAACATCGGCAACTCTGCATCAAAGGGAGAGAAGAGCAGTTGGACAGACAAAGGAGTGGATAAAGATCAGCCTAGGAGAATGATTAGCTACAATAGTGACAATTAGTGGCTAACAATGAACTGTGTGTAATAGTAGACCATGTGATACCAAGGTCTGGTGTGTGGGGGTTGGGGTAAGGATATAGGAAAAGGTGCCTCAAGCCCTAAAATTATTGAATCCACAAGGCTGTAGAATTCCCATGCGGAAAATGAAGTGCTATTCATCCAGTTTGTGCTGAGCTGTGTTGGAGCACTGCAGCAAGCCTGAGACAGAGATGTTAGCCAGGGAACAAGCTGATGTGTTGAAGAGGCATGCAACTGAAAGCTCAGGGTCTCTTTTGCAGGTAGAGCATAGGTTTCTGTGAAGCGGTCACCCATGTATACACTTCATCTCCCAATGTAGAGGAGACCATATTATGAGCAGCGAATGCAGTTGACGAGATTGAGTGAAAAGCAGGTAAAGTGCTGCTTCACCTGGAACGGTGTGTTTGGGCCCTTGGATAGTGAGGAGTGAGGAAGTAAACAGGCAGGTGGAACACCTTCTGCAGATGCAGGAGAAGGTGCCAAGGGGCAGGGATTGTTGGTGTGGGAGGAGCTGCAGTTAGAAGTGGAGGAGGAGTAGACCAGAGTGTCTCAGAGGAAACGGTCCTTGTGGAAGGTTGACCAAGGGAGGGGAATATGTGACAAGTAGTGGCATTCTTCTGGAGGTGGTGGAAATGGCGACTGATGAGCCTTTGGATGTGGATGCTAGTGGGATGGTAAATTGGGACAAGGGGGACCATATTGCTGTTATGGGAGGGAAGAGAGAAGATGGGGACTGAAATGCAGGAGACGGGTCAGACCCAGTTAAGAGCCCTGTCAATCATAGTGGTGTGGAATCCTCAGTTGAGGAAGAAGTTGGATATTTCAGAGGCCCCCTTGTCAAAGTTGGCATCATTACAACAGATACAATGGAGACAGAGGAACTGGGTGAATGGAATGGAATTTTTACAGGAAACAGGGTGTGAGGATAGATTGTCAAGATAACTATGGGAGTCAGTTAGTTTGTAGTTGATATGGGTGGTCAGCCTATCCCAAGAAATAGAAACAGATGTCAAGGATGGGAAGGGAGGAATCAGAGATGGACCAGGTGAAGGTGAGAGTGCGGTTAAAATTGGAAGCAAAAGTTTTAGTTTTTATTTCAGTTCGGTTTTTATTTATACAGTGCTAACTTAGTTTTTTCACTACTGGATAATTACTTCAATATTTTTACTGTTCAATATTAACGTGTGCAAATTAATGGGAATATTAATTCAAATTTTAGGAATTAACTTCTAGTATCATAGTATACATTTAAGTAGCCTAAATAACACAAGAGCCCTTGATACTCCTGATGTAATGATGTTCAATTGAGCCAATAGAGTGCATGGAGTCACCAGCAGAAACTAATTTTATCCCGGAAGCTTGCCATGCTGATTAAAATTAAATATGTAATCGGTTTTGCACACATCTTGCACAGATGTCAAAGAGAACACATTTACTACAGAGTGCCAATTCTGTATTGTTTCTCAACGATTAACAAATTTCTTGACCACAAGTATTATTTAAGAGAAGAATATTCTGAGAATTGTTGGCTCAAACTATATAATACTTTGCAGATACTTGTGAATTGTTGTTCACTTTCAAAAGCACAGCAATATTCAGAAAATCCCAAAATATTTGTTTAAAATGAACAAGAAACCTTACAAAATGGCTTCCAGAAGTCCCATCATTCTTGTAGATTCAGCTGATGTTTGAGTTATTCCATAGTTATCTCAAAAAGAAATTACAAGAGATTGTTTGAAATTTAATGGACTTGTCTAATCATAAGCAGTAGCTCCCTAATAAAGGTGCCCCTGGAGGTGTGATTAGCCCTTAACCACAATCTAACAATGAGAGACATCTAAGTTGAAGATTGTGACAGTTGTAAAAATATTACATTAATGAAAAAAGTGATATGTGGGTCTATGCCTTGTGCTTATGCTAACACAATACCTCAGGTAGAGCCTTGATTTGTCAGTTTTGGGATAGCTGCCAATTTAAGTACTCATTGTAAAAGACTTTCTATAAATAAGCATTTTGTTGCAAAATTCCCCAGGAAGAATGTTCAGAGACACCATCAGAGACAAGGAGAATTCTGAGACAAAGAAATCACAGGGAAGAAGGCAAGCAGAAATAAACTGCTGTTCTGAATCTGCTAGTGCTACAAATATAGAATGAATGAGGAATAAGAAACTTACTCTCTCCCTCCCAGTTGCTGATCTGCTGAATCCACTTGAGCAGTCAAATACTGACTGTTCAACTATAGGAGACATCAAACTGATAGATCTGACCCAACGTTTTCAATCTCTTCAATTTGGAAAGAGAAATCTTTATGCCACTAAGATCTACAACGATAGTTGTGATGATTCCCTTTCCATCTTAATACATAAATATTATTCATACATTAAGCATTTGTATCTGTATTTTAGCTGTTAGCTCAACAATTGCTTACTTGCAGGAACATGCAGCAAATAAACTAACCTTTTATGTTGCTCAAAGCATAAAGATGACCTGTTGTTTTTTTTTCTTTAGTTGAATTGCAGGAAAACTAAAGAGAGATTATAGATAAGCTATGCAAATTTACTGTTCATGGACAACTCTGAGAACATGCTTAACATGATTGTGACAATTTGTTCAATGCACACCAAAGATGAGGTCATTTTGGTACATGTAAAACTATTGAATGAATAGCTTGAGCACCAATTAAATGATCTGTACACTTACTACGGAATTAAGTTTTCTGGCAGCTCTTTGCCAAAATGTTTAATTGTAGTTGATTTCTCATTAATACATATAAATTTATACTTAGCATTTAAGCAAGTTAGGTATTTAAAGGAAACTATAAGTTTCATATGTGTAGAAAATGTGCTAGCTTTTGTTTTGCTCTATGTCGATGAATGAATTCATTGCTCAAAGCTGCAGCTTATCCGGATAGGTTCTATTTTTGAGCAGAGTTCTGAAAATAAAACAGCTTCACTAGGTGTTCAAATTCTAGATAAGAAATCACTTTCTGCTGTTAGCCAGTTGGCTGGAACAGAAGAATATTTTTGTATTTCAATCTTTGTCAATACCTTATTAACTCTGAACTCCATCCATTTGTACCATTCCATTAACTAGTAGAACAGACAATAGATGCATTTGGATTTCTGCTTCTAACATTTAATACATATAGACATTTTAAGATGTCTTTCCAAGATCATGGATTCCTCCCAGCTCCACGGAATTATAGTGTGAGATTAAAAATGACTCACTGTTCTTGACTGCTCTTTAATGAAGTCAGCGTCTGGTTAAACCATTTTACAAGCAGTCATTCATCTGGAACACAGAGGTATTGCAGGACTACAAATATAAATCTCTTTTAAGCACAAAACTTGCTAAAGCATTCCACAGCGTTTTGTGTGTTGGTTAAGCTTTTTTTTACGTTTGCTTTAAAAATTAGTTAGTTACTTTCCCTCCCTCCTGCTCCTGTATTTCCAATATCACTGCACTACACAATACATAGTGAACATGTAATGCACATTTTACCTTGCCAATGTGTATTCTAAGGCATTGATGGGAACAATGTCCAAAATACAGGTGGATTATGTGAAATCTATAGCGCTATATAATGCTTACATGTGAAGAGAAAGAAATTCCTTTTGAAAATGTTCCTCATTACATCCTTTAAATGCACTAAAGTTTTCTCTGAGTCATCCAAATTGATTTTAGTGCCCGTTTTGTGTTCTGGAATTGTTAGGCCTTTCATAAATGGAATGTAAAGATTAACTGCAGAACCATTCACATAAAGCTTGTATTTTCAAAGATGGCATTTTCTTAAAATTGATTTTGCACCTAATATCTGGCATCTCTGACATGTATTAAATGTTAATGTGTTGGGTCTTGGGAGCAGATTTCAGCATTAACCACTTTCCACTTGGTGTGCAATGAATCACCCACATGTTACACACCCCACTCCACTCACCTTTCAGTTGCCTTCAACACAAGCTAACATCTACACATTGTACAGGTAAACAGAAGAATAAATTCCAATACATAGATTTTACCAGAAATTTAAAACTCAATTCTAATTAATGTTCATGAAATCTTTCTCAGACACATGCATATATGGTTAATTGAACCTGGATTTCTAGATACCTGCTCAATGAAAGGTTGAACCTGCTAACTAAAACAATCACTGTTTGATGCCTTACATTACAGCACCAACACTGACAACTGTGTTGGTTTCAGTCGCAGTAATGTAAGGTAAATAAGGCATTACTGCTAATCCTAAGGTACCAAGATTCAGGATCTCCAAGACAACAATGTTACATGTTGCAAACATTAAAATTGCCATCTTTAGCACTGCCTCCCATTTTTATTTAACCAAATCAGGCTGAATACTCAATCCATCTGTATAGCTCAGTGATACAGTTTTAGACTGGAAAAATTCAAAATTTTAAAAAAAACTCAATTGGGCTAGTGCTGTGAAAACGTAACCATAGTGTAAACAGGCTGGATTCCAAAGGTTTGTCTGTTTGATGAAGCTATAAAAAGAATACTGAAGAAGTTGTTTTTTCCCTCAGAAATTATGCCAGCTTTCTTCTACAACTCTCGAATTGGGGAAGAAAAATGGTGTTAAAAATTACGTTGCCAACGTACAACGTACAACAATCAGTGGCACTGGACTTTCTGCTGGAAGTGCTGGCTGCCATCCAATATGCATGCCCAAAAACAGTAAGGAAGAAAGACTCTCACTTATTTAGCACCTTACTCAACCTCAAAGCACATTTCAGCTAATGAAGTACTGTGTTGGCAAATTTTAGAGTAGAAAATGCAGTAGCCAATTTGTGCACAAAAAGGTCTGAAAAACAGCAAGGTGATCAACAATTAGATTATCAATTTTTTTCATTGAGGGATAAACATTGGCCAGAACACTCAGGAAAATTACCTTGCTCAGCTTCAAAATAGTGCAAAGGGATCCCGTACGAACCCATATGAGCTGGCAGATGGGTACTTCATTGAAGTGTCAGGCCATATTTTGTGCTTAAGTCTTTGGACTGGGCTTGAATTGACAGCCACCTGACTCAGTGTACCAGAAATCAGCTCCAGTGGATATTTTCTAATAAACAGCAGGAATATGTCACAGATTTCCAAAATCACAGAATTTTATCTTGTATAAAATGATCACTTGGCCTGTTGAGCCTGCACTGCCTCTCTGAGTACTTTGATTTAATGCCAATTTGTTGCTTTTTCCACATAATTATGCACATTGGTCAACTTAAAAATAATCATCTACTCTACTCTGGAATGTCTCAACTGAACTAAGATTTACCACAAAAGCTAAGAAGTGCATTCAACTTAAAAACATTTTATCTTATCTCACATTTATTACTTTTGCAAAAGATGTAAAAACTGTGCCCTCTGGCACTTGATCAGCTTGCATGGAAGAAACATTTCTTCCTAAGCACTCTGGCCAGACCCCTCATAATTTTGAAACCTTCTATCCGATCTCCCCTCACCCTTCTCTTCCCCAGGGAGAACATTCCCAACATCTCTCTCCTATCCATATAACTAGAACATCTCATCCCTAGAATCACTGCCGTAAATATCGTCTACAATGTCTCCAACGCATTCACATCCTTCCTAAAGTGTGGCACCCAAAACTCCAGCTGCGACTATGGGGACTTTATGTTTTACGAACATTACATAATATTAATGACACTGCAATAATCTCTGTGGTGAATTATTCATGTTAAGCAATCACACTTGGAACTCGGACTTTGAAAATTTCTGATGTCTGAGCTTTTTATTCTCTTGATTGTTTCCAGGCTGAGTAAGGTTTGGGTTCAGCTTACTTTTAACAATAATTTCCAAAACATTAACTCAGATTACTCTCCACGATGCGGCCAGTCCTGGTGAGTTTCTCCGCAATTTCTGTTTTTGTTGCAGATTTCCAGCATCTGCAGCTCTCATAGAGTCATAGAGTCATAGAGATGTACAGCACGGAAACAGACCCTTTGGTCCAACCTGTCCACGCTGACCAGATATCCCAACCCGATCTAGTCCCACCTGCCAGCACCTGGCCCATATCCCTCCAAACCCTTCCTATTCATATACCCATCCAAATGCCTCTTAAATGTTGCAATTGTACCAGCCTCCACCACTTCCTCTGGCAGCTCATTCCATACATGTACCACCCTCTGCATGAAAAAGTTGCCCCTTAGGTCTCTTTTATATCTTTCCCCTCTCACCCTAAACCTATGCCCTCTAGTTCTGGATTTCCCGATCCCTGGGAAAAGACTTTGTCTATTTATCCTATCCATGCCCTTCATAATTTTGTAAACCTCTATAAGGTCACCCCTCAGCCTCCGACGCTCCAGGGAAAACAGCCCCAGCCTGTTCAGCCTTTCCCTATAGCTCAAATTCCAACCCTGGCAACATCCTTGTAAATCTTTTCTGAACCCTTTCAAGTTTCACAACATCTTTCCGATAAGAAGGAGACCAGAATTGCATGCAATATTCCAACAGTGGCCTAACCAATGTCCTGTACAGCCGCCACATGACCTCCCAACTCCTACTCAATACTCTGACCAATAAAGGAAAGCATACCAAATACCTTCTTCACTATCCTATCTAATTGCGATTCCACTTTCAAACAGCTATGAACCTGCACTCCAAGGTCTCTTTGATCAGCAACACTCCCAAGGACCTTACCATTAAGTGTATAAGTCCTGCTAAGATTTGCTTTCCCAAAATGCAGCACCTCGCATTTATCTGAATTAAACTCCATCTGCCACTTCTCAGCCCACTGGCCCATCTGGTTCCAGATCCTGTTGTAATCTGAGGTAACCCTCTTCACTGTCCACTATACCTACAATTTTGGCATCAACTGCAAACTTGCTAACTGTACCTTTTATGCTCACATCCAAATCATTTATGTAAATGAAAAAAAGTAGAGGACGTAGCACCGATCCTTGTGGCAGTCCACTGGTCACAGGCCTCCAGTCTGAAAAACAACCTCCACCATTACCTTCTGTCTTCTACCTTTGAGCCAGTTCTGTATCCAAATGGTTAGTTCCCCCTGTATTCCATGAGATCTAACCTTGCTAATCAGTCTCCAATGTGGAACCTTGTCGAATTCCTTACTGAAGTCCATATAGATCACATCTACTGCTCTGTCCTCATCAATCTTCTTTGTTACTTCTTCAAAAAACTCAATCAAGTTTGTGAGACATGATTTCCCACGCACAAAGCCATGTTGACTATCCCTAATCAGTCCTTGCCTTTCCAAATCCTGTCCCTCAGGATTCCCTCCAACAACTTGCCCACCACCGAGGTCAGGCTCACCGGTCCATTGTTCCCTGGCTTGTCTTTACCACCCTTCTTAAACAGTGGCCCCACATTTGTCAATCTCCAGTCTTCTGGCACCTCACCTGTGACTATTAATGATACAAATATCTCAGCAAGAGGCCCAGTAATCACTTTTCTAGCTTCCCACAGAGTTCTCGGGTACACCTGATCAGGTCCTGGGGATTTATCCACCTTTACCCATTTCAAGACATCCAGCACTTCCTCCTCTGTAATCTGGACATTTTGCAAGATGTCACCATCCATTTCCCTACAGTCTAGATCTTCCATCTCCTTTTCCACAGCAAATACTGATGCAAAATATTCATTTAGTATCTCCCCCATTTTCTGTGGCTCCACAAAGGCTGCCTTACTGATCTTTGAGGGGGCCAATTCTCTCCCTAGCTACCCTTATGTCCTTAATATATTTGTAGAAACCCTTTGGATTCTCCTTAATTCTAATTGCCAAAGCTATCTCATATCCCTATTTTGCCCTCCTGATTTCCCTCTTAAGTATATTCCTACTTCCTTTATACACTTCTAAGGATTCACTCGATCTATCCTGTCTATACCTGACATATGCTTCCTTCTTTTTCTTAACCAAACCCTCAATTTCTTTAGCCATCCAGCATTCCCTATACCTACCAGCCTTCCCTTTCACCCAGACAGGAATATACTTTCTCTTGATTCTTGTTATCTCATTTCTGAAGGCTTCCCATTTTCCAGTCGTCCCTTTACCTGCGAACATCTGCCTCCAATCAGCTTTCGAAACCTCTAGCCTAATACCGTCAAAATTAGCCTTTCGCCAACTTAGAACTTCAACTTTTAGATCTAGTCTATCCTTTTCCATCACGATTTTAAAACGAATAGAACTATGGTCGCTGGCCCCAAAGTGCTCCCCCACTGACACCTCAGTCACCTGCCCTGCCTTATTTCCCAAGAGTAGGTCAAGTTTTGCACCTTCTCCAATAGGTACATCCACATACTGAATCAGAAAATTGTCTTGTATGCACTTAAGAAATTCCTCTCCATCTAAACCTTTAACACTATGGCAGTCCCAGTCGATGTTTGGAAAGTTAATATCCCCTACCATAACCACCCTATTATTGTTACAGATAGCTTAGATCTCCTTCCAAGTTTGTTTCTCAATTTCCCTCTGATTATTGGGGGGGTCTATAATACAATCCCAATAAGGTGATCATCCCTTTCTTATTTCTCAGTTCCACCCAAATAACTTCTCTGGATGTGTTTCCAGGAATATCCTCCCTCAGCACAGCTGTAATGCTATCCCTTATCAAAAATGCCACTCCCCCTCCTCTCTTGCCTCCCTTTCTATCCTTCCTGTAGCATTTGTATCCTGGAACATTAAGCTGCCAGTCCTGCCCATCCCTGAGCCATGTTTCTGTAATTGCTATGATATCCCAGTCCCATGTTCCAAACCATGCCCTGAATTCATCTGCCTTCCCTGTTAGGCCACTTTCATTGAAAGAAATGCAGTGTAATTTATTAGTCCTACCTTGTCCCTGCCTGCCCCGACTTTTTGATTCACTTCTGTTCTCAACTGTACGAGTCTCAGATTGATCTCTTTCCTCACTATTTCCCTGGGTCCCAAACCCCACCTCACTAGTTTAAATCCTCCCAAGCAGTTCTAGCAAATTTCACTGCCAGTATATTAGTGCCCTTCCAATTTAGGTGCAATCCTTCCTTCTTGGACAGGTCACTTCTACCCCAAAAGAGATTCCAATGATCCAAAAATGTGAATCCTTCTCCCATACACCAGCTCCTCTGCCATGCATTCATCGGTTGTTTTAAGTTTATAGTATTCTTTCTGGGGGGTGGGCTTTTGTCATATGTCTGCTGCCTTTTGACATTCCCTGCTGACAATGATTTTAACAAAATAGTTTTAATTTCCAAATGCAAATTTTCAAGATGCCAATGAAGCAGATTGGCACCAGCAGCAACTTCCTGCACAATGAGTTTCAACAGGTTTCCTTTTTCTCTCCTCCTCCACATGAGATGCCTGTGTCCTATTGTCAGATTTAGCTATCCCAAAGTGAGTCAGTCCCTTAGCAGTGTTGCTTCGGCACGTAGTTTCTAATTCCCTGCAGACCTAGGCCAGCTTGTTGGTCAGTTAGAGTCTGCAACGATTCCAAAACATGGTATCTTGCCTCATGTGAAGGTACTTTCTTTCAAATTTAAGTCCCAGTATGAATTCAGTCAATGGAATTAAAACCTCATGCAAATATCCTTAAAGTAGATAAGAAAAAATAATCTCCACTTTGAAAATTAAACCATACATGGATTATTTCAGATATTAATTACTCTTTAGTTCCCTGATTTCACTCTGGAATGGCCCATCTCTGATTGTAAGATTCTGTCGAGTAACCTGCTGCTAAGGTCCCCAGCATCACAGATGTTAGCCTTTAGGCAGTTTGACTTGCTCCATGGAAAATTAAGGCCTGGCAGAAGTCACAAGAAACAACAATGAAAAGAATGATAGCCCTGTGGTTAAAGTGTTAAAACATGGGCAACAGAACCAGCTGCAGGCCTTGTCAATTGACCTTGATCAGATGGGCCGATGGGCCAAGGAGTGGCAGATGAAGCTTAATTTAGATAAATGTGACATACTGCATTTTGGAAAGGCAAATCTGGGCAGGACTTATCCACTTGATGGTAAGGTCCTGGAGGTTGTTGCTGAACAAAGAGAACTTGGAGTGCAGATTCATAGTTCTTTGAAAGTAGAATCACAGGGTAGACACGGCAATGAAAACGGCATATGGTATCCTTGCCTTTATCATTCAGTGCATTGAATGTAGGAGTTGAGAGGTCATGCTGCAGCTGTGCAGGACATTGGTTAGGCAACTTGTGGCCCTGCTTTAGGAAGATGTTGTAAATCTTTAAACGGTTCAGAAAAAACTCACAAGGATATTGCCACGGTTGGAAGATTTGAGCTATCAGGAGAGGCTGAATAGGCTGGGGCCATTTTTCCTGGAGCATTGGAGGCTGAGGGGTGACTTTATAGAGGTTTATAAAATCATGAGGGGCATGGGCAGGATAAATAGACAACATCTTTTCCCCAGGGTAGGGGATTCCAAAACTAGAAGACAGAGGTTTAAGGTGACAGAGGAAAGATTTAAAAGGGGTTTAAGGGGCAATGTTTTCACCTCACAAGGGTGGTACATGTATAGAATGAGCTACCACAGGAAGTGGTAGAGGCTGGTACAATAACAACATTTAAAAGACATTGGGATGGGTATATGAATAGGATGGGTTTAGATTGATTTGGGCCAACTGCTGGCAAATGGGACTAGATTAATTTAGGATACCTTGTTGGAACAGACATGTTGAACTGAAGTATCTGTTACTATGCTGTACAGTACTATGACTCTGTGTCTCTGGTGTTTAAATTGGTAGTAGGGGTTGGCTTGGTGTTTGCATGTCAGATATTAAATGTCTAAGCATTATTCTAATCAAAGAGTGATTTGGAGAAAACTTCACCAAGACAGCTGAATCAAAATCTATTTTATCACGATTATTTACTGGATGCGAATCTAATGAGTACAGATTTCAATTCGACACTACTACCTGAACCACAGGCAAACTGACAGAGAATAAATAAAGTCAAGGATTTATATATACACAGCATAAAGATTGTTGAGAGTGGAGAAGCAAGCAAGAATGGCTAAAGGGAGGAGTTCAAACTAATTGGAGGGGAAATGATAAAAAGACAAACTTAATGTCTTTTTTACTTGAATGTACATTATGTTTGAACCAAAATAAATAAACTAAAGGCACAAATTAAGTTTTATGGATAGCATCTCATAGCGACTATAGAGATATGAATATAGGGAGATCAAAGATGGGAACTAATTATTGAAAAGTATGTGTCTTTGGAAAAGACAGACCAGGAGGAAAGGGTGACGGGATTGATTTGGTAGTACAGGATGGAATAGTTACGATAAGAAGAAATTATCTTGGATCAGAAGGTGTGGAATCCATCTGAGTGGAGGTGAGAGATAGCAGAAAAAAGACGACACTGGGGAGTGAAGTCTATTGGCCCCTAACACGAACTGTATGGTTGGAAAGAGAATTCATCAGAAGATAGTGGGGGCTTATGAAAAGGCAGTGCATAAATCATGGCTGACTTTAATCTTCATGTAGATTTTGAAAGTCAAATGGAAGAGATTGCCACAAGGAAGAATTGTACAGTGTACTCAGGCCAGTTTCTGAGAACAATCAGGATTTGGAATATTTTGGATCTGGCAATATATTATGAAGCAGGCTTAATAAATTATCTTATAGTAAAAGATCCCCTAGAAAACTAACTATGTCGTGCTAGAATTTAGCATTCGGTTTGTGAGTGAGATTTTGTCTATTCACTCATGGAGTGTGGACATTGGTGCATGGCCAGCATTTTATTGCCCATTCCTAGTTGCTCTTGAGAAGATGGTGGGGAGGTGCTTTCTTGAAATGCTGCAATCCACACACACGAGTAAAAAACAAATTTTGCTAAATGTAAGTCAAGGCCATTACAAAGGAACATTAACAGAGTTAACTAGACGGGACTGGGAAAGGAATTGCATCTGCAGTACTCATTTTCTCCCTGGTAAAGGACTTTAGCCTCAAAGACAGTTGATGACCAAGAGCAGACATTTAATAAAATAACTTAGGACCCTTAACAAAGATCTATCCCAGCAAGAAAGAGAGATTCTAGGAAGGGGATAAGCCAACTGTGGTTAACCAAGGAAGTTCAAGTTGAAAGAAAGGCAGACAGGGTAGAAACTTACAGGGATCTGAGCAATATTGGCTGTGATGAGATAGAATCGTACATTGGCGATAGTGTGCAGGCTAGGTGAATTAGCCATAGAAAATGCAAGGTTACAGGGATACGGTAAGGGAGTGGGATGCTCTTCAGAGGGTCAGTGTGGAAGCAATTGGCCAAATAGCTTGCTTCCAAACTCTGGGGATTCTTTACCTTCTATAGTCACATCTAAATCATTTACATAAATGACAAAAAGCAATGGACCCAGCACTGATCCTTGCAGTATACCACTGGTCACCGGCTTCCAGTCCAAAAAAAACAACCTCCGCTGCCACCCTCTGTCTCCTATCTTCAAGCCAATTTTGTATTCATTTGGCTAACTCCCTCTGGATTTAACCTTGCTAACTAGTTACCATGCTGTGTGACAGAAATGGATAACATGTGTAGTGAGGCCCATCTCAATGTCGATGTCATAGAGTCATAGAGATGTTAAGCATGGAAACAGGCCCTTCGGTACAACTTGTCCATGCCGACCAGACATGCCAACCCAATCCAGTCCCACCTGCCAGCATTTGGCCCATTTCTCTCCAATGAGGTATATGGGCCAAATCCCTTCCTATTCATATACACTTCCAGATGCCTCTTAAATGTTGCAATTATATTAGCCTCCACCACTTCCTCTGGCAGCTCATTCCATACATGTACCGCCCTCTGCATAAAGAAGTTGCCCCTTAGGTCTCTTTTATATGTTTCCCTGCTCACCTTAAACCTATGCCCTCTAGTTATGGACTTCCCGACCCCAGGAAAAGACTTTGTCTATTTAGCCTCTCCATGACCCTCATAATTTTATAAACTTCTATAATGTCACCCCTCCGATGCTCCAGGAAAAACAGCCCCAGCCTGTTCAGCCTCTATAGCTCAAATCCTCCAAACCTGGCGACATCCTTGTAAATCTTTTCTGAACCTTTCAAGTTTCAGCTTGCTCTTCATTTCTTTATGCTTTTTGTAAGCGCATGGTGAGATTGTAATTATTGATTGTTGAATGCTTTGTTAATGCCAGAACTCACTGCATCAATGTTCAGACTTTCATCTGATCAAACTCACCAAATATGGTGGACATTGGGAAAACTCAACAAGGAAACCAGAAGGAGCACATTTATCTTGCCACTAACTCCAATTAAGCGGCATATTGGAAATCAACTCAGACCTACTCCAAGGGTTGGTTACATATATTCCATTTCTAGAGACGTTGGCGGCGGACACGTGCCAGCTTCTCAGGACTCTGATAGCACACCTCCTATTTACCTACAGGTTGCTATTGGATTTCAAAGCTGTATTGTGAGTTGTGCAGGTAACTATCAATGTAATGCTACAGCAAGGACACTGTGTGTCTGAGAACATCCGTCCAGCTCATGGATTTGACCAGCCTGCTTTTCTGAAGTATTTGCATGCTGTCTTAGCACTCACTCACTTGGAGCCTATCCAGCCAGTGTCAGGAACTGTAAAGTGTTTGTAAAAGGCAACTCCAGCACAAGGAGCATTTGTTCAGGTGCACAATAGGATTTCAAAAATAGTATGGGTGCAAGAGATGCCAGGAATTCTGGGATATCCAGTGAGTGGTGAGTTGTTTGGTGAATGGCACAGGTAAAATGTTGGGATCTCAATGATATCATCTAATCACAATTTGAATATTGCCCTCTCTTGGCTGTGACTGATGGTCCTGAGATATCAGAAATGGTAGAGGGTACAATGGTAAAACAGGAAATTGCCATCACCATTTTAATTGCATAGGTATAACAGATTATTATACTGTCTCAGCTGCAGTTCTTGATGAAAGTTTCTTCTCCCTCTGGCCAAGTGTGAGAAATTCCAAGGTCTGTTTGGTCTAGTGTGGTAGAGGAAAACCACTTCCAGGTCTAGTTCGCACAATAAGGTTTATTGCATATGAACAACCAATTAAAGTTATATTGATGTGATGGACATTGTGGCAGAGACTTTGAGGAAGACCAGATATTAGGTTTCAATCTTTCAAGATCCTGAGCTGTTCTGCCCACAAATCCACATATGTTCTCATGGTGCTTATAGCACTCCACAATATTAACCTTTCAGACTGAAGCACAACACCACAACTGGTCCCACTAGGTGGACAAAACTTAAAATCTTTCCTTATTAATATGCATAACAAACTGCTTTAACTTTTTAATTTTAAGTAATTTAAGGGTCAATGTGTGTGATATAGTTCTAAATTATGACTCCAATGATACTAAGTTGCGAATGTTTTTACAATTAAAACAGTTTCTGCATATTAGATGCTGAATGTCTTGCAATTTATTTCCCTTTTTTAAAAAAAACATTATACAGAAGGCGGAAAATTATTGCTAGCAATTAATAGCAGATGCGCACTTGGCTTGTTTATGTGTCATTCCTCTTTCTGCTCTTTAAACAGATGTATGAAACCATAAGTGAGTTATATTTAGATCTTTTAACCATCAAAAGCTTTTTTTTCTTCTCATGGAAATATATAATTATTCTCTGTAATTGTTAACACAAAATTAATAAAATAATTTTTCCAAGTTCAAGTCAAAGGAAGCTAAATTTTGTTGTTCCACAAGTAGACATGATGACAACCTTCAAGATTTTTAATGTGAGTCTTTCTGTCTGCTAACTTTGAATAATATATCATGGAAAGCATGAATTTTGCCTGGTTATACACAAAAACAGAAGGACTGCTACTATGAGCTAAACAAACTGGAAGTTATTTCCAAGTTTGAGAAATGACTAGCATTGCACATGCACACAAATAGCCGATGCTCCATATCACAAACAACAATACTCTCCTGCAAAAAAGTACAAACTGTGAACATCTCAATTTATTTGTTTTTAAATTAAATAAAAATTATCACACAGCAATCTCACTCTCCATTCTATTTCCAACTCTGCAAATTACACGACTCTAGAGTAGATTTCTGTCTTTACTGCTGGGACAGTATTTGGTGGAGCAGATTGCATGGCTCTAATAGAACCCAACTGACTTTCATTCTATTGAAATCAATAAAATGAATTTCAGTGCATTCTATAAAGAGAAAGTTGTTTCGCTCCAGCAGGTTACTGCCTAGGTGGTGAAAATAAAAATCTACCCCAATATCTCAGAGTAGTCCAGTAAATATACCTCCTCAACCTGAACAAGTGCTTGTCTAGATTTGAAATCAAATCCAGAGATAAGACAATAGCATGACATACGCTACAATTTTTTTAAAGTTACATTTTAGTAGTTTACTTAACATTTTTAAATTCTGTCCAACCAAACTTTATGTAAATCCTGATTCTCACCAGCAATCAGTTGATTTGAAATCCTCAAGGTCATGTGCAACTAACAGTGGGTGAAAGTAATATCAGAATGATTAGTTCAGACAAGTTCCAGTCCCACTCTGCAACAGATACAATTGATTCTGACAACCTCAACTGATTTTTTTTAAAGCAAATTTGCTCTTGTGATAGGGATAACGTTGGCAAGCCATAATTATTACCTTTGGTTTTGTCTACCCTGTCAGACTGAACGGCTTGCTGGACAATTCCAGTGACATCTACAAATCAAACATACAAGGTGGAAATTGAATCACACGCGGAACAGCCCAGGTGCGGGGTTGCAGCTCATCTGCCTTAGCATTAGTAAAATAGTTTGACCTTCCTGGCACTTTGCATAGTCATTTTCTTTACTGCTGCTGGCCCAGGAATTGATTGCAGGAAGTCCCCAGGTCACGAGCGAGTTCCATTTTTTTTCCTCTGTTCGTAAGCCGAAGTTGTATGTAAGTCAGAACAGATACGGGCTAATTAGTCTGTCTGCTTGTTAGGACGAAACATTGTACGTGACTCGGTTAAAGATCATTTTAAAAATGAGAAGCCAGAGGTCTGTTCTTATGTACAGGACATTCGTAAGTTGGGCATTCATAACCCAGGGACTTTGTTTCAGATTTATTTACCTCACAATTTGCCACACTAAGTTAGAAAGTTATGATTCTGACTTCCTATTACCAGTATTGTGATAGTTGCACTGTTGCACTTCTAACTGCAGTGATGGTTGATTTGTTGATTTAGGGAAAGGTTTGAAGAGGCCAGGAGGCAACCTTGACTGAATAGTCAGGGCAGTAATTGCATACTCTACTTGGCCTTGCATGATCTCAAGCCAGAGTAGCAGTTGGCCTTGATTATTTAGCCTTGATGTTCTGAGCTAAGGAGGAGAGAAAAGATCAGTTAGAATGTCTGCTCCTAATTATTACACAGTGAGCTTTGCTGGAAAATGCATGTGGTTGTGGATAAGATCAGGCTTGGCTCTGCTACCTTCCATTGCCAAACAGCTGGTTGGCATTTGCTCTTTGGTTATACATTCAAAATGGGAGAGGGGAAGGAAAAAAATGTTCAGTCTAAGCATTAGTCAAGAAGTTTGCAAATTGATCACTTATGAAAACAACAATGGAATCAGGGCTAATTATTGCAAACAAACTGTCAGATCTGTGGCAAAACCTGTTTAGTCTGTACTCTTTCTTGTTGATTCCTTTTTGATGGGAGCTTTTGTGTTTCGTGGCTTCAGGAAAATAAACAGTACAATTGCAAAATTAACATACTTGTCTTCTGGAACTCCAGTTTGAAGTACACAAGATGAATCGGACAGAATGGTTTGCATTATTCGAAGAGTGTTGCTGTTTTTTTCGCTCTGGGTTGTTCGTCCCACACTCGGGAAAGCCTCTTAAAGAAACCGCAACCATGAAAATTAAAAGTAAAATAGGAGCAAAGGAAGGAAAGTAAAAAGACCAAACAGAAAAACCAAGAAAAAGAAAGGAACAAACAAGCCCTGAACTTCACTTCAATAAAAGAAAATGTTGCAGACATGCAACAGGAAATTAATGGCAAGCATTGGATTTTGGATTGGGCAGAGAGTGACAACTCCACTGAGCAACAAGCATATAAGCAACATGCATAGTTTTACTTCAAATATTAAGCTATAAGTTATCCTAGGAAGATGGACAGGTAGGACAGTTCAAGAGGGCAGTGCCGAGTTGGAGGGTTGGATCGGGGATAAGGTGAGGGGGAAGGGAAATGAGGAAATTGGTACTGATTCCATGTGGTTGGAGCGTCCCAAGGGAAAGATTTTTTTTTAGATTAGATACCGTACAGTGTGGAAACAGGCCATTTAGCCCAACAAGTCCACACCGATCCCCCACCCAGACCCATTGCCCTCTGACTACTGCACCTGACACTATGGGCAATTTAGCATGGCCAATCCACCTGACCTGCACATCTTTGGATAATGGGAGGAAACTGGAGCATCTGGAGGAAACCCACACAGACACAGAGAGAATGTGCAACTCTACACTGACAGTCGCCTGAGACTGGAATCGAACCCATGTCTCTGGCACTGTAAGGCTGCAGTGCTAACTACTGACCCACCAGGTGTTTGCAGTTTTTCAGTTGCTGATTACAAAATTTCTCTTATAACTCCATATTTATGTATCATTTCACCTCTTTCAAATGCTAAATTTGCTTTCTACTGTATTTGTCTTTGTTTTATGGTTGATAGCTGAAACAATACTTTTAAATTCTGTTCCAGATTTCCAATTCCCTTTTGAATGCCTTAATTTGAATGCCTCCACCATACCCTTAGTCAGTGCATTCAAGATCCTAAGAACTTGGTGCATGAAGACATTTCTTTGCCTGTCTCGAATGTTTCATCAGATCGACTGTCCCGGATGGAGTCCCCAGCTGTGCACTCAGGTCCTGCGGGGAGTGGTGGGGGAGGGGAGTATTCACACACATCTTTAACCTCTTCTTACTTCAATCTGAGGTTCCTACCTGTTTCACAAAGTCTATTATCACCGCATGCCAAAGAAAGAAATCAGGCAGCATGCTTTAATGATTACAGCCCAGTGGTTCTGACATCTACCATTATAAAGTGTTTCAACAGGTAAGTAAAGGCACACATCAACCCCAGCCTCTCAGATTGCCTTGATCCACTACAACTTGCCTAATGTTGCAACAGGTCGAAAACAGACACCACCTCCCTGTCCGTACACTTATGCCTGAAACATCTGTATAGAAAGGAATCTATGCCTGACTCCGATTTATTGACTTTAACTCTGCCTTCAACACTATAATTCCAGCCAAACTCACCTCCACCTCTGCTCCCCTCTCTGCAACTTCCTGAACTGCTGATTGAAATCAGTGAGGATACATAATAACACATCCTCAACACCAATGCCCCGTGAGGCTGTGTACTCAGCCCCTTACTATATTCTTCATATACTCTCAACCATGTGGCCAAATTCAGCTCTAACTCCATTTATAAGTTTGATGAAGTAGTGGGTCAGATCTTAACCACGATGAGACAGAATACAGGAAAGAGTTAGCTTAGTTGCATGGTGTAAAGACAATAATCCCTCCATCAATATCAGCAAAATGAAGAAGCTGACCATCGATTTCAAGAAGCAGAATGGAGGACACATCCCTGTCTGTACCAGTAGTGCTGAGGTGGAGATGGTTGAAGACTTCAAGTTCCTAGGAATAAATATCACCAACAATCTGTCCTCATCCATGCTTGTTGACGCTACAGTCAAGGAAGTACACCAAAGCCTCTACTTCCTCAGAAGGCTTAGGAAATTCAGCATGGCCAAAACGAATTTTGCCAAGTTTTATAGATGTACTATAAGAAAGCATCCTATCTTTATACATCACAGATTGATAGGGCAACTGCTCTGCCAAGACCACAACAAATTAGAGAGAACACAGCTCAGTCCATCATGCAAACCAGCCTTCCATCCATTGATTCTATCTATACCTCCTGCTGGCCTTTGGAAAGCAGCCACCATAATCAAAGACCCATCCCACCTTGATTATACTCTCTTCCACCCTCCTCCCTCAGGCAGAAAATACAAAAGTTTGAAAACATGTACTAACAGGTAGGGAACATAAGGAATAAATAGCAACATCTTGAAAAATGTCAATATTTCAGAGGAGGTATTGCTGGACAACTCAAAATGCATTATCCCCACAAAATCCTCACAACCGGTGAGCCTGACATCGGTGATGGATAGATTGTTGGAGGGACAGGATTTACATATACTTGGAAAGGCAAGGACTGATTAAGGATCATCAGTATGGCTTTGTGCATGGGAAATCATGTCTCACTAACTTGGTTGAGGTTTCTGAGCAAGTAACAATGAGGATTGATGAGGGCAGAGTGGTGAATGTGATCTATGTGGACTGAGGAGTGGCAGATGGAGTTTAATTTAGATAGATGTGAGGTGCTACATTTTGGAAGTGCAAATCAGAGAAGGACTTATAGACTTAATGGTAAGGTCCTCAGGAGTATTGCTGAACAAAGAGACCTTAGAGTGCAGATTCAAAGTTCCTTGAAAGTAGAGTCCCAGCTAGATAGGATAGTGAAGATGATATTTGGTATCCTTGCCTTTATTGATCAATGCATTGAGTGGGGAGGTCATCTTAAGACTGTACAGGATATTGGTTAGGCCACTTTTGGAATACTGTCTGCAGTTCTGGTCTCCCTGCTATTGGAAGGATATTGTGAAACTTGAAAGAGTTTAGAAAGGATTTACAAGGATGTTACCAGGGTTGGTGGATTTGAGCTACAGGGAGAGGCTGAATAGGCCAAGGCTATTTTCCCTGGAGCATCAGAGGCTGAGGGGTGACTTTATAAAGGTTTATAAAATCATGAGGCGCATAGATAGGGTGAATAGACAACACTGGATTAGTGGTGCTGGAAGAGCACAGCAGTTCAGGCAGCATCCAACGAGCAGCGAAATCGACGTTTCGGGCAAAAGCCCTTCATCAGGAAGGGCTTTTGCCCGAAACGTCGATTTCACTGCTCGTTGGACGCTGCCTGAACTGCTGTGCTCTTCCAGCACCACTAATCCAGTATTTGGTTTTCAGCATCTGCAGTCATTGTTTTTACCCTGAATAGACAACATCCTATCTCTGGTGTGGGGGGAGTCCAGCACTAGAGGGCATAGGTCTAAGGTGTGAGGGGAGAGATTTAAAAGGGACTTAAGGGGAATCTTTCACACAGAGGGTGGTGCATGTATGAAATGATCTGCCAGATGAAGTGTTGGAGGCTGGTACAATTGCAACATTTAAAAGACATCTGGATGGGTATATGACTAGGAAGGGTTTTGGGGGATATGGGCCAAGTGCTGGCAAATGGGACTAGACTAATTTAGGATATCTGATCGGCATGGATGAGTTGGACTGAAGGGTCTTTTTCCATGCTGTATAAATCTATGACTCTATATCAGATTCAGGAAGGAACAACTTCCTCCCTGCTGTTATCAGACCTTTGAACAGACTTCTCATTTATTAGAGATGGTCTTTCTCTGCACCTTCTCTGTAGCTGCAACACCATATTCTGCATTCTCTTCTATTACCCTGATATACTTATGTAAGGTATGGTTTGACTGGTTAGCACGCAAAACAATATTTTTCACTGCATCTTGGTACATGTGACAATACTAAATAAAATAAAATCAATTACCTTTCATCTGCGTCCTGTCATTTTGATCTTTCCACCAGTAGAAAAAAACATTTCTCTAATCTACTGTGTCCAGGCATCTTATGATTCTGAAAGCCTTTATCAAATTGCCTCTCAAACATCCCTTCTCCAAGGAAAAAGTGCCAACTTCTCAAATCTATCTAACTGATGTTTCTCTCACCTATTATTGAAGTGCATTTGACATTTCCTTTTCTTCTCTTTCTCCATACAGTTATTTACATCAGCCTACATCAGATTTGATCACATAATGGACATCTACCTATATCATCCAACCCACTCTGCAATTTCTGAGCTGTTTGGTGACATGCATAAACTCAATCCTTTTGATTTGAGTTTCTGAATCTGGTTTAAGACAATGTGATTCACAGTGTGATATAGCTTGATGGTCAGGTTGTCCCCATTCTGAATGACAAGTACAAAATCTCTCTAGTCCTTCATGCCAATGCTGCTGCACTTCAATTTGAAGTGTTCATAAATCCATTTTAGCTACAATTAATTAGATTGTTGATAAGTTTATAGTTTCCATTGACTTTTGTTCCACCTTTGAAAATGGATAATGTATTCGTCTGTTTCCAAACAAATGGATGTCCTGTCTTCCAATAACTCCACTACACTGATTGTCATTACCTCACAAATGGCCTTTCTCGTCCCTATCAGTACTTTTGTAAGAATGCCATTGATTCTTAAGACTGTATTTGTTATAAGGCCTGCTAGCACACATAAAATAATAGAACAAGATAACATAAGAAATAGGAAACATGGGAACTATGTACAGAAATAAGACATTCTTCCTTTCAGGCCTGCTCTCCACTTAATCAGGACTGTTCACAGTTTTGATATCATATTTGACCCCAGTTTGTGTTTTGGACCACATCACTAAGATTGCTTATTTTTACGTCTGTAACATTGTCTGACTTTGTTCTTGTCTTAGCTGATTTGTTGCTGATGCATGAATTACCTTTAGATTTGTCAGTTGCTGAGTGGTCTCCCATATCCTGCCTTTTGTAAATTGGAGATCATCCAAAACTCTGCTGTCCATGTCTCAACTCCTAGGAAGTCCCATGAACCTATGAGCAGAGAGATCTTGGTGTCCATGTACACAGATCCTTGAAATTACCACCCAGGTTGACAGGGTCGTTAAGAAGGCATACAGTGTTTTAGCTTTTATTAATAGAGGGATCGAGTTTCGGAACCATGAGGTAATGTTGCAGCTGTACAAAACTCTGGTGAGGTTGCACTTGGAGTATTGTGTATAGTTCTGGTCACCACATTATAAGAAGGATGTGGAAGCTTTGGAAAGGGTGCAGAGGAGGTTTACTAGGATGTTGCCTGGTATGGAGGGGAGGTCTTACGAGGAAAGGCTGAGGGACTTGAGGCTGTTTTCATTGGAGAAAAGAAGAAGATTGAGAGGTGACTTAATAGAGACATATAAGATAATCAGAGGGTTAGATAGGGTGGACAGGGAGAGCCTTTTTCCGAGTATGGTGACGGCGAGCACGAGGAGGCATAGCTTTAAATTGAGGGGTGATAGATATAGGACAGATGTCAGAGGTAGTTTCTTTACTCAGAGAGTAGTAAGGATATGGAATGCTTTGCCTGCAATGGTAGTAGATTCACCAACTTTAAGTGCATTTAAGTCATCATTGGATAAGTATATGGACGTACATGGAATAGTGTAGGTTGGATGGGCTTCAGATTGGTATGACTGGTCGGCGCAACATTGAGGGTCCGAAGGGCCTGTACTGCGCTGTAATGTTCTATGTTCTATGAACCTATAACCCAATGGCAACTGAACTAAATTAACTTACGGTGAAGCAATGTCTTTGTTTAAATATTCACCTCTACCTTATCAAATCACTTCATGGCTTCACTCATTCTGACCTCTGTAATTCTCTTCAGCTCCAACGTGCTCCAAATTTTAGTGTTCATCTAATTCTGGCCGCTTCAGCAATACTTCTTCTGATTTCTTTTCTCACTGTGTGGACCGACAAGGTCCATGTGCAGTATCAATTTCTGAAACTGGAGGTCAATGTATCAGCATGGGATTGACACTCACAGAAAATTGGGAGTAACTCTATAGTGGCTGTGTGTCTGCACAGCTTGGGTGTTTTTGAGCATCCCACTCTGTCGAATGTACGCAGTTTCTTGGTCCCAAGACTCTGGAATTCCCTCTCTATAGTTGTCCACCTTGCTTCCTTCCTTTAAGACACTATTTAAAAAGCCTTGAGTTTTTAAAAGCCTTATCTAATAGCTGCAAATCTCACTTGGTGTCTTCTTATGTATAACAATATTTCTGTGAAGCACTTTTGGATGTTTTATTATGTTAAAAGGGACTACCTATATAGAGATAGCTATTGTTATGGTACAAGCCCATGACTTATTTTAAATTACCTTTTGTTTTACTGTTAAATATCACACAACACCAGGTTATAGTCCAACAGGTTTATTTGCAAGCACTAGCCTTCAGAGCGCTGCTTCTTCATCAGGTGGTTGTGGAGAATTAGATTGTAAGGTTTTGTTTTACTGTGAGAGGATTGGGGAACTTATAGAGCAAAGAAATATTCATTGAATAACCTTGAACAATTTGCAATCTGACATTTGCTAAACCCCAAATTTCTCAAACTGATTAACAAATAATTGCAAGGAACCAATATGGAAAAATGTAATGTGCTCACTTTTAATTGGAGTAGTGATTCTACAAGTATCCTGAGCTTTCCAGTATACTATGATCAACCTATGTTGGTAACCATTCTGACAAATTCCTGGTTACTGGTCTTTTAACATTACATTGATAATGCTATTGCAAGTATTAGAGTTCAAGGCACCAGACTATTTGGAGCTGTCACATGGATAAATGGTTCACATTATTCTGTAATAAAGATAAACCAAAACATTCCTTGTTGTAAAAAATATACAGCACCTATGAGACCAAGTTTGTATCACCATGTTTGTTTTTGCTCACAAATGCATGGAGCCAACAGGACCTTTAAATCACAGTGACAAGTCATGACAAAGACAAAGTATGCTTAACATGTTTTAGTGAAACCTTTGCACATAACTAATAGAAAATCCATCTATCCCTAATACTACAGAACATCCTTTGCTTCGATTTCCACAGGAGTAAGTAAGCAATTTTGATTAGTTCTAGCTACCAAGGTCATTCCAAATTATTGCTGGTGAAAACATATGTGTACCTAACAACAGTCTCCTGTCACTACAGGTTATTAAAAGACAAGTGGCTTGCTGAATCTAGGAAATCATAAACTGCATGACAAATAATACACTGAAACACTTAACCTTATTTGGTACCACATTAAAGGTTCAATGTTTTATTGAACGTGAAATGTAACATTAAGAATTTTTAAACCCAATGTGCTCTAAAATAGTAAAACAAAAGCAGCAATAGTGTGCGGAGGCTTTGTGAAATCTGAATGAGCAAGTAACACAAAAATCAAATTAAAAATACATCTGGATATGGATGTGACACCAACAGAAGTATTGAACCTTGAAAACTTTGTTTATAATTACATTATCGAATATTCACATAGATACTTTTAATAAAGCAAAATTTCATGTAGTAGTAAACAATGAGACTGGGCAATCTTAAAAGCCACATCACAGCACAAAACTATCCTCATGATTAATTTCTTCACAAACATCAATAGACAATAGTTGCAGGAGTGGGCCATTTGGACCTGCGAGCCAGCACCACCATTCATGATGATCATGGCTGATCATCCACAATCAGTATCCTGTTCCTGCCTTATCCCCATAACCCTGGATTCCACTATTTTTAAGGGCTGTATCTAACTCTTTCTAGAAAGTATCCAGAGACTTGACCTCCACTTGACTTGGCCTTCTGGGGCACAGCATTCCATATATCCACCACTCTCTGGGTGAAGAGGTTTCTCCTCAACTCTGTTCTAAATAGCTTATCCCTTATTTTTAAACTGTATCCTCTGGTTCTGGACTCACCCATCCGTGGAAACATACTTCCCGCCTCCACAGTGTCCAATTCTTTAATAATTTTATATGTCTCAATCAGATCCCCTCTCATCCTTCTAAACTTAAGTGTATACAATCTCAGTCGCTCTAATCTTTCAACATATAATAGTCCCGCCATTCTGGAAATTAACATCATGAACGTATGCTGCACTCCCTCAATAGCCATAATGTCCTTCCTCAAATTTGGAGACCAAAACTGCACACAATATTCCAGGTGCGGTCTCACCAGGGCCCTGTACAGCTGCAGAAGGACCTCTTTTCTCCTATACTCAATTCCTCTTGTTATGAAGGCCAGCATGCCATTAGCTTTCTTCACTGCCTGCTGTACCTGCATGTTTGCTTTCATTGACCGATGTACAAGAACATCTAGATCTCGTTGTACTTCCCCTTTACTTAACTTGACTCCATTTAGATAGTAATCTGTCTTCCTGTTCTTGCCACCAAAGTGGATAACTACACATTTACACACATTAAACTGCATCTGCCATGCATCCGTCCACTCACCTAGCCTGTCCAAGTCACCCTGTATTCTCATAACAACCTCCTCACATTTCACTCTGCCACCCAGCTTTGTGTTATCAGCAAATTTGCTAATATTACTTTTAATGCCTTCATCTATATCATTGATGTACATTGTAAACAGCTGCGGTCCCAGCACTGAACCTTGTGGTACCCCACTGGTCACTGCCTGCCATTCCAAAAGGGAGCCGTTTATCACTACTCTTTGCTTCCTGTCAGCCAGCCAATTTTCAATCTAAGTCAAAACCTTGTCCCCAATACCATGTGCCCTAATTTTGCTCACCTATCTCCTAAGTGGGACCTTATCAAAAGCTTTCTTAAAGTCCAGGAAACTACATCCACTGGCTCTCTCTTGTCCATCTTCAATGTTACATCTTCAAAGAATTCCAGAAGATTAGTCAAGCATGATTTCCCCTTCAAAATTCCATGCTGACTGTGACCTATCCTGTTACTGCTATCCAAATGAGTCATAATTTCATTTTTTATAATTGACTCCAGCATCTTTCCCACCACTGATGTCAGGCTAATCGATCTCTAATTCCCTGTTTTCTCTCTCCCTCCCTTCTTGAAAAGTGGAACAACATTAGCCACCCTCCAATTCGCAAGAACTAATCCTGAATCAATAGAACATTGGAAAACGATTATTAATGCATCCACGATTTCTAGACCCACCTCCTTAATTACCCTGGAATGCATGATATAAATTCCCTTCATTTAATCCATTACCCTAAGTCCTTCAGCCACTATTACATCTGGGTGATTGCTTGTGTCTTCCCCAGTGAAGACAGATCCAAAGTACCTATTCAACTCTTCTTCCATTTCCTTGTTCCCCATAATAAATTCACCCATTTCTGTTTTGAAGGGCCCAATTTTAGTCTTAACCATTTTATTTTATTTTCACATATCTACAAAAGCTTTTACTTTCCTCCTTTATATTTTTGGCCAGTTGCCTTCGTACCTCATTTTTTCTCCACTTATTGCCTTTTTAGTTATGTTACTCTTTAAAAGTTGCCCAGTCCTCCAGTGTCCCATTCATCTTTGCTATGTTATACTTTTTCTCTTTTATATTTATACAGTCCTTAATTTCCCTCATCAGCCACGGCCACCCCTGCCTCCCCTTAGGATATTTCTTCCTCTTTGGAATGAACTGATTCTGCACTTTCTGCATTATTTCCACTGTCATCCCTGCTAGGGTATTGAACCATTGAACTTTGGCCAGCTCCTCCCTCAAAGCTCCATAGTTCCCTTTGTTCAACTGCAATACTGACACTCCCGATCATTAATAAGAAGATTGAAAACAACAACTACAAGTCATGATCTTATTGAATCCTTCTGATTTAGAATAAGTACAATGTAACTACAGGTCGGGTGATGAGTTAACATTACAAATTTCTCAAATCATCACAAAATATCACAAGAAAAAGGAGCACTGAGTGGTACAAAATGGAATATATTGTACTTGGTTTGGGGTGCAAAATGTGGTGAAGCCTACTAATTGACCAGTGGAATGCTTTTCATCCAATTTGCATAGGTTTTGGTCAATTCATCGCATCTGAGGCAAAAATCCTAAAATAAAAATGAAGTCCTTTACGTATTTGAAATAGGTAAATTAAGTGCCAACTATTGCTGAAGGATCCCTTTTGAAACCTGTTAGCGATGAGCATGAACATACAATGAGAATGACCTGCTGATGATTCTTCAGCAGTTCCCATGGCCAATAACTTAAGGTTCCTGAAATTATATTGATGCAATAATACAATTTCTGCTTGACTGGAGGAGCAGCAGTGTTGAGCACCTTGTCAAATCCAGCAGTTTGATTTAAAAATCTACGTTGTCTAGTTTCCACAAATGCTTCGTAGAAGCAGATAACAGGATAGAATTGTATTAAATGTAACATGGTCTACAAGCACATATATTGTTCAGTGGGTTGGTTGCTGGCTCAAAATTAATTGCTGCCATTACTCCTCTCTTTTATTCATTCACAGGTAAAGGGTGTCACTGGCAACACTAGCATTAATTGTCCATCCCTAATGGCCGGGAACCACATTGCTGTGGGTCTGGAATCACATGTCAGATAGATCAGGTAAAGATCGCAGTTCCTTTCCCTAAATGACATGAGCGAACTAGATAGATTTTTCTGACAATCGGCAATGGCTTCATTGTCATCATTAAACTTTTATTTCCAGATTAATATTGAATTTAAATTCCACTCTCTGCCATGGCAGGATTCAAATCCAGATCCCCAGAACATTACTCGGGTGTCTGGATTAAAAGGTTAGCAATACAATCACTAAGCCATTGCCTACCACAGATCTAGTATGTTTACTCACATGCCTGGGGCCAGGCTAGTAAAATAAGGAGATAAAGACTTCAGTAGACAGGTTGCATAAGTCTTGGACAATTATGAGATTGATTTGGACAAGATTAGAGTGGTGCTGGAAATGCACAGCAGGTCAGGCAGCATCGAGGAGCAGGAAAATCAATGTATTGGACAGGAGCCCTTCATCAGGAATTGATTGGGACAGCTATCAAGAAAGAAATGTGTATACGTAGTGTTTCACCAATAATAAGAGTGAAACTCACTGGTTGAGGAGCAACTGTTGTTTTCTTCCCTTATGCTGTGAATAACAAGTGAACAATGGAGATGAAAATGGCTGCCACTACACCCAGAGTGCGTAGTAAGTTTCATCCTGTGAGTTTCATCCTATGCAAATTTTGAGTGATGTGAGGCCCTTCAAGGGGCAATAGTGTTACATAGACACCCTGATAGAAAGGGTGAAGTATATTTGTGAGCACTACCATACTAACTTAGTCATTAACTTACAGTGTGCAGTCTAAATCTTTGCACCAAGCATGCTTGACCATATCATGTGACTTGAGAAATGAATGCCAGTAATAGCTGTGATGCACAAACCATGTTCTGGAGCATTGAAAGACTGACAAAGTAGTAATCCCCCTTGTATAGACTGACTGCAGGAGCTAGTCAGTTCACACCTTGGCACATAAAATATTTTGCAGTGCTAAGAACAGCTCTGTACTTTCAAAATTCAGGTGTATTTGAACAAATGACTTAGAAACAGGAGTACACCATTTGGCTTCTGAACAACCTTGGAGGCCTTTGAAAATGATATGTGGTTTTGGAGGTCCTACCTCCAGTTCCGACCAATATCATTTTTGTTAGTAGGCGACAAGGTGCCAGGAATTAATCACACAGATGCTATACTGTTTTTGCATAGCAGATTGCTATCTGTTATCCATCCAAAAAAACACAGCTTCCTCCACAGAGCATCTGGGACCAATGTAAACAGGGCATGCAAAAAATCATGCTCAAGAATTATTAATGAGTGTTGCTGAATGTGAACAAAGAAGTGCCAGTTAGAATATTTAATTCAATGTCAAATCGAAAGCAAAATATAGAGAGGGAATTGTCAGATCATGTACAATAACAACCAAGGTGGTGAAATAGCTTCTGTATTGAATATCCATAGTAGCAGCATTGGAGGTGGCGATGGGATCCAAAGTAGGGTTTTACATAGCCTCTTTATACACAGTTTTTAATATACATTAAAGTTTTAGAGCTATGGTATCACATAGTTGTATCTATTGTATACAAGTTTGTGTGACATCTGTCTTGGGAAAGCGGGAGATAGGTTAAGCACTTGCTAGCCATTATTCCTAATGAGATTCAAATGTCTGTCCAGTCTAAGCTTGCGTAATTAAAAGGTGTTAGTCCTTTTGTCTTTTAGGTTGGTAATGTTAGTAAAAATACTAGACCCATATGATCTAAATAAGTGAGAAATGAAATAAAATTACTGAATAAAAGTATAGAGGATATTGAACTGATCTCCCGCAGCTGGGTTGTGAGATTTCACTTACTTTTGCTGGTTTTGACAGTTCTTGCACATTCATTCATGCAGTTGCACAGAAGCACTGTTTTGATAGCAAGTTTCTTAAAGAGGATAGCTGCCCTATTTAATATGTATTTAAAAAGTACATACCAGTAGAGGAAACTTCGATGTTCTGCAACCTATCCAGGTCCTGAGTTAACCTTTCCAATGTTTTGAGTGAGTTACGGAGACACAATGGTGTGGCTGGCATTGTTCTGAGAAGGCTACACTATTAACATTTATTCAGGGGTAGCCTTTGGTATAGAAGTACTGTTTGGACCAATAAGAATTTAAAGGTATAAGGAAACAGTAATGAGTTGGAATGAATGTTTAATTTAGTAAATAGTGCAAAAGTAAAGTGTACTACAAAAATGCAGTTTTATGAAAGAGTGAATGGAAACATGGTATAGTAAACATAGTGCGCTTGTGAGTGAGTTAGTAAAGAGTTATGAATGGATGAACATAAACATGGTATAGTAAATGTAGTGTTCTTGGGAGTGAGTTAGTAAAAGAGAATCATAATATAATATCTCATTGAAGGAAAATTGGATTAAGGGAGAAAGAGACTAAAGAAAGAGAAAGTAGAAAATATTTTAATTACTTTACCACAATTCCAGCAATAATTAAAATCTGAATTATTGATATAGCACATTCGTAAAAGTTAATTTTCAGAACTAAAGAGGTTGCTTGATAGCAATTAAGGGGTTAACATGCCATTAAGAGCCAAATAGATTGACAATTATTCTCTCACCTTTTTGATGAGTTTTGTTCATATTTATTAAACAAGGACAACAACTTCACACTATTTGATACATCTGACTATGTCAGATGGTGAGATACTATTTTCATGCAACTTTTGGAGAAAAAAGGGTACTTTGGATAGCAAGCTCCTGCATTCTGTGTACAGTCTTCGGTAAGGTCATGGGGAGTGTTGCTGAACAAAGAGACCTTGGAGTACAGGTTCATTGCTGCTTGAAAGTAGAGTCACAGGCAGATAGGATAGTCAAGGCAGCGTTTGGCATGCTTCCCTTTATTGATCAGAGCATTGAGTATAGGAGAAGGACGGTCATGTTGCGGCTGCACCAGACATTGGTTAGGTCACCTTTGGAATATTGCATGCAGTTCTGGTCTCGCTGTTATAGGAAGGATGCTGTGAAAGTTGAAAGGGTTCAGAAAAAATCCACAAGCAGGTTGCCAGGGTTGGAGGATTTGAGAGAATAGGATGGGGCTGTTTTTGCTGAAGTGTTGGAGGCTGAGGGGTGACCTTATAGTGGTTTATAAAATCATGAGGGACATGGATATGCTAATTATTCCTGGGCTGGGAAAGTCCAGAACTAGAGGGCACAGGTTTAGGGTGAGAGGGGAAAGTTATAAAGAGATCTAAGGAGCAATTTTTTCGCACAGAGGGTGATGCGTGTATGGAATGAGCTGCCAGAGGAAGTGGTGGAGGCTGGTACAATTACATTTAAAAGGCATCTGGATGGATATGTGACCAGGAAAGGTTTAAAGGGATATGGGCCAAATGCTGGCTAATGGGACTAGATTAGGTTAGGATATCTGGTCGGTATGAACGAGTTGGGCCGAAGGGTCTGTTTCTGTGCTGTACATCTCTATGACTAATATCCAATTTCTAGATTAAAAAAAACTGTAGCTGTTGGCCTCAGTGTAATTTATATGGCAAAACCCAGCCCATTGTGTGTGCTTTTATTAAATGCCTGATTTGCCTACATGTGTGCAGTACTGATATGCACAACACATATGTTATGCAAAAAAGGGCACAGGTCAGCTTCTTTTGTTGCTGATGATTGATTTTCAATTCTCAACTGTGAGAAAACTGTGCCTGCAGATACAAACTGAGTGCAGAGATGTTTTGCAGAATGAAACGCTTTCATGTGGCAGAAAAATCCTGTCCCTCTTGGAATAAGTATTCAGCAAAAAGTGGGGCCTTCAGTTTCTATTTTGATGTACTTTTGGGACGAAAACAAAGCATTGATTTTATTAAGTTGTACACATGTTTTGAGATGAAAATTCATACAAAATAAAAAGCTGCTGCTACATCAAATATGGTTAAGGCAAGAGTTTATCTGAAAGGGTGTGGATGTGTTTTGGAATTTTGTGCAATGAGTAGTGTACCAGCTGGATGGATAATGTATGGCAAAATGCCATTAACTTAACTGGGTTTGATTTGGTCAGTGCTCCACAAAAAATGAGGAAGGATAGTGAATTGCAGCGTCTGCTTTTTCTTTGGTGTGTGTATCTGTAGGTAAATTAAAATTTGTTGTGCATCTTTGTTATGTCAGAAAGCTTTGGCCAAGCACAATTATAAAAGAAGTATGAGTGATTATTTAACTCCATCTGTTGTTTCTCTGGAAATTATTTCATAAGTTACAATTCGAACTTGAAGTCAACCAAAACTCAATTGGAAACAATATTCCTTCCACATGAAAGAAATAGGAGCTTCCGGTCATAATAAATCAATTTAGGTTAACCCTTTCTCCCTCTGCAGACATTAAATTGAGACAAAGATGAAACCATTGCGTGCTAATGCTTAGTGGTTGATAAGTAATTTGTCAAAACAGATAGGACAGTCACAGATAAAATAAATGAAAAATCTTCCGATAATTTGTGCCTTATTTGAAGATAAAGAGGCCTAATATGCATAAAAGTTATAAAATAATGCATTTAAGTCCGTAAGAAAAATGACCAGGAGTAGATCATTTTGCCCCTCAAGCCTGCTTTATCACTCATTATGATTTTGGCTGATCCAACATAACTCACATCCATTTGCCTTTCCATATACCCCTTGATTTCCTTTGATCGAGTATCTATCTCAATCTTAAATATAACAAGGGCTCATCCCTTACAGCTTGATGTGTCAAGGAGTTTCAGAAACTCACAATCCTCTGGGAGAAGAAATTCCTCCTTGTCTCAGTCTCAAGTTGACAACCTTTTATTCTGAGCCTATGCTCTCTGGTCCTAAACCCTCCCATGAAGGGAACCTCCTCTCAGCATTTACCTTGTCAAGCCCCTTAAGAATCTATGTTTCAACAAGATGACCTCTCATTCCTCTAAATTCCAATGAATAGAGTCCCAACCTGTTGAATCTTTGGTCATAAGACAATTCCTCCTCACAAAAGCAATCATCCTAGTGAACCTTCAATGAGCTGCCTCCAATGAAATAAAATCTTCCCTCAAATAAGGGGACCAAAACTACTCAGTACTCCACTTACGATTTCACCAGCGCCTTATACACTTACAGTAAGACTTCACAACTCTCATACTCCTTATATGTCAGAGACTTTAAAGAGAACTACAGAGAAAACAATCGCAAAGAAAGTGCAATATCATAACTACAATACCTCTTTGAAGAGTTGCATAGGAAAGACATTTGTTTCATAACTAATTCAGTGAATATCAGCGATGATTATTTTTGCTGTTTACTGAGGAATAGTGCACTCAACTTTTCACAATATTTCATATAAATTAATAAAATACCTTTTGGATATTGTGTTGACCCCAAATTGTCATATCCCTCAAAGTTTACATTATGTTCATCCAATTTACGTCATGGGGTTGCAAAAGTTTAGTTAGTTATAGGTTTTTCTCATAGTCAAGCAACAGGAACACCAGTTCTGACACATTGCCATTTCTTTCAAAATATTAAATTCAACCTTTTATCACATACCAGCTGTCATGCTGCCAAAAACTAAAACTCCACTTTCTTAAACAGTTTTGATATTTTGGGCCAACTACCCTGAAATGCTCATGTGGCATTAACTCTGTCTCCATTATTACTTTGAATTTATTATGGTATGCTGTAACTGATACAATTTTTGCAATCCATTCACTGCCCTAAAATGCTTTCTTTTATATAAATCAACTTTATTGAGGCACATAGTTTACCGCATAGATTAAGTGAATTACATAGAAACAGGAACAGAGCAGGCCATTTGGCCCAAACAGCTTATTCTATCATAAAACAAATTCAAGGCTAATATGATTGTGCTTTAATTCCATTTAAGTGCCTGCCTCCCTTAACTTCTGAATCCCTTATAGATCAAACATCTGTCTAAATCAGTGCTGAATATATTAAATAAGCCAGCTTCCACTGCTCTCAGGGATAGAGATTTTCAGAGATAAATGATTTTCTAAGAGAAAAAGGAACCCTACCCATTTCTATCATAAATGGGAGACATCTCATTTTTTAACTCTGCCTGCTAGTTCGAGATCTCCCCCATGATATACAAAGTTAAAAGTCACACAACACCAGGTTATCATCCAACAGGTTTCATTGGAAGCACTAGCTTTCGGAGCGCCACTCCTTCATCAGGTGGTTGTCATCCTGCTGAAGGAGCAGCGCTCTGAAAGCTAGTGCTTCCAATTAAACCTGTTGGACTATAACCTGGTGTTGAGTGATTTTTAACTTTGTACATCTCAGTCCAACACCGGCATTTCCAAATCATGATTCCCAGGATGGATACTGCATTGCCTGCTGGTAGGAGAGCCAGTGAGAAACCTAGCTTCTTTTTGGAAAGATCTGCTGAACCATAAGCAGAACAGCAGTGGGCTGACTATAAGCAGGTTTTCGCTTGACACAAGGCCTTGGTGTAGTATAGTGTAATATAAAAATGATGATGAACAGAAGTGAACAGATTAGAGCAGAAGACATCAAACTTGAGATCTGTATTCAATAATATTGAATATTTAAATATTAAATCTGTAAATAAATAAAGGAAACTAAAGAATGTTATGGTACAGAAGTGAATAAAATAATCCAGCTCTGGGTGAACAATGAGCTAGAAGGAGAAACAAAGATGAATGAGTCTGTGAGAATGTCTATGTGGGTGTCTCTATGTGTTGAGAAAGTCTGTGAGAATAATGAGCCTGGGCCTGTGAGAATGAATGAATCTAGAGAGTGAGTGAGTCTATGAGAATAACGAGTGAGTCTGTGAGAGTGAGTGAGTCTGTGAGAGTGCATGAATCATGAGAATGAGTGGGTGTGAGAATGAAGAATGAGTCTGTGAATGAATGAATTGTGAGAGTGACTGAGTTTATGAGAGTGATGAGTAAATCTGTGAGAGTAACTGAATAATGAGAGTGATGAGTGAGACTGAGAGAGTGATCAGTGAATGAGTCCATGAGGGGGTCAGTCTATGGGAGTGAGTCATTTTCATTAAGTACCCTTCCTATTAAGTTATCAATTATTCTTTAACGTTAATTTTTCAAAATTCTTATAATAGTGTCAGAACTTGACTTTTGCAAAATTTGCTCATTTGAGTCTCAAGCAAGAAAACAATTCAAATGTAGTCCCTCAAATAAATAGGTTGAACAACACTGATGTACACCTCCAACAATAGCTCTGGCAAATCAGTTAAGAAGGAAACTAGACCCAACTTGGTTTGAGCAATCCACTTGGCATGTATGGGTTCCATCTCCCCCGGAACAGACCGGAATATACCAGAAATCTAAATCCTTTACTCTTGTACCATCTTTCCAGACACACATCCACCTGCTTTATCTTTTTTTTTGGTTTATACCTACTTGACTATGGCACAAGGTGTGATCTCAAAATTTCTATTTTTGAGATAAGGTTTGCTCATTTTTTACCTGAAACCCTAATTACAGGATCACACAGATACTAATGTGGACAAACTCTGACTCCTCATCCTCTGCACTTAGGGTGCTTTGCAGTTTTTCAGTGACACCCTTGACCCTGGCACCAGGAAAAATATCATCCTGGATTCATGTTTGCAGAGACAGAAACATCTGTGTACTCCCCTAACTTCAAATCTGCTATCACAAGACTCTCCAGGTCTTCTTCATGCACCCATGTAAATCTGAGTCAGCTAGGACATCATGAACACTGATCTTACTGCACTCCTGATATGAACTGTCTCTTTTATCAGTAATCACTATTAAATATTGATTTGAGATTGAGATTTCTACCATTCCCATTTATTTTCTTGACTGTTTAGTGGTCACATGTTCTGTCTTTTCCTGTATTGTCTTAAGTGATTGTAGTGATTGTAGCAAGGTCAGCCTGGAAGACCTTACAGAAAATGAGCTCCCTGATTGGGGCTGTTAATCTGTTCCAATCAAGGAGCCCTGGCTGATGGATATTAGCAGGAGTGTCAGAGGTTCTGTTCACTCTGAGAACTGGCTCTGGAACCTGGATCAGTGTCAAGGACTCTCAATATATGAATAAAGGTAACTTGCTGATGGAATACCAGTCTCTGTGGAGTTATTTCAATGACCACATGTTTTCCAGAAAGTTGTCACCCTCACAGATGTGCCACAGTATGTTGCTGCTCAAGCTCCGAAGCCCAGAGCAGATGACACTTACTGAACAAATATTTATACAGTACACAGGAAACATTCTTGAGTTTCCAGATGGAACACATTGCATAGTTCAGCTAACAATAATAGAGCTTTTAATCAAAAGAGAATATTGCATGCATTGATATTAATTTTTCTGCTTCTGTTGTCAATTCTGCAGCTACTTAAACTGACTTCAGAAGGTTGGAGAAAAGGCATCAAAGCCGATGTACTCACCAACTAATCATTTCTTTGTCTTCCTGTGATGTTAACATTGAATTTGTTTTCTTCCTCTCTCACTGCAGATCTTTTTCACAGTGACTACCACCCATCTCACACTCCTCCCGGTCTATTTCACAGTGACCCTCACCCATCTCACAATCCTCCCGGTCTACTTCACGGTGACCCTCACCCATCTCACACTCCTCCCGGTCTACTTCACAGTGGCCATCACCCGTCTCACATTCCTTCTGATTTGCTTCACAGTGATCCTGAGCTGTTGCACACTCGATCTCACAGCAACTCCATCTAACAGCTTTCCCTATGACTGGTGGGTTATAACAAACAACATGATCCTTTATAACTATTTGTAATAAGCAGGGTACTGACCATATTGAACCAACCCGTACTTACAAAACATGGACAATATTAAATGTGATTTCATAATTGGACAACATTTACTAAACAATCATAAAATATGCTCAGAATTACACTGACGACCGATGTACAATTGTCAGTTGGGCCCAAAATGTGGCTTGCTTACACTTCCCACAAGCTACATATATAGAGGCAGAGGGTTCTGTCCTTTGTAAACAGATGTACAAGTAATCTATCTTTTTCAATGAAGCAATAGCTTGAAGGTTAAATGTTCCCTGCTGTGTTCCCCACTGTTCAATTAGAACAAAGTAGCCTAGTTTGAATTTAAAATAAAGCATGGGGGTTACCTCTTTCCTGGTGCATTTTCCATGGATGTTTTAACCAATCAGTATCCTCTTGCCAACCGATCAGAATCTGCTTCTCAAGCAATATAAGTTGTCGTTTCCTTTCAAATGTAATATTCTTGCAATTCAAGATGAATGCAATGCAAAACATTTGGGCAGGAATTTTATTTTCAGCAAGTGCCTTAACATTAAGCAATATTTAGTTTCTTGTACTCACAAAAACAAAACTCCACAATATGGGCTGGATCTTACACTTTTCAGCAGGATGAATGAGGCAGGATGCTAAGTGAGTTGTCCATGCACTTCTGCCCCTAATGTCTCAGCTTATTGAATCAGATACTGTATTGTCTCTTCATGGTGACCCAATGGAAAGGCAGTGAATTAACAATGAAGGGGGCTCCAGGCTTCAATGGGATTCTAAGCCAGGACATCATGCAGCAAAGAGAATATGGGTTAACAGGAGGTCTATCATTTCAATCTTTCTTTATTTCTTATGATAGGCTTCTAAAAGTTAAATAAAATCACACAAAAGTATAAAACCACACAGACTCTTCACAACTTCCTCAGCAGAATCTACTGGTACACTCAGTCACGGTTCCAATGGCAGACTCTTTCTTCCATCCTTGTATCAGCTGTCACAGTTTCCATAGAAAGCTCCTATATTCTTTCATGTCTGACATTCAGAAAATGTAATAGATAACAAGAAATGACAGATGATTGAGTCATTAAGAAGCTCAAGAGCTTGTTACTTTTAATTTCAAAATGGTGAGCAGTCTTCTGATTTCCCTGCACTTCTTTGTACGTTTTGGAAAACTGGCATGACACCATCATAATGCTCACTTCCAATTTGCATGATTTGGTTGAGGGTGGGGAGTCCACCCATTTATTACCATTATCTCCAATGCTTTGATTCCCCTATGCTCCTCGTAACAGAAACACAATTACTCCCTAGTCAAGTTAGAACTCTGAACCTTCCTTGCCACTTCACATGTAATGTGACCAACATTACTTTGGGCACATTGCCTGTAAACATCATCATTTGTATTCACATGAACCATTTCTGGTTTGTAAGTTAATTTTAAATGAACACAATCTAAGTTGATTCTGTATTTACATTGCAACGAGAAACGTGCACAATATTTAAGTGCAAGTGCATTGATGGCATCAATGGACATCTAATTACATACACAGAATATCAACTGACTTGTGACTACATATGCCTTGGGCACAAAAAACGTTCTCTACTCCTGGTGGAAAGTGCATTGGTTTCATTTACAGCTTTAAATGTTGCTACTTGATACTACCATAGGCATTACAATGACCAGAAAGCCCTTATCCTAACCCAAATATTCAAGTCAAAGATTGAATTGTGGGAGCAGCAAAGTTCACATGAACGTAGCAGAATTCAGTCTGGAAAGTATCCCAAATGCTTCTGAGTTGCCTTTAATGTAACCAAGTCCCAAAGAGAAGATTGTATTTTAAGAATAACTTTAATTTATACTATTGCTTTTCACACATCAAAAAAATCCTAAATCACAGCAGTGTAAGAAGCCCAATGGTACTAAGGCAAAAGTGTTCTTAAACTCATGAAAAATGACCGGTTTTGAGTAGGTCCTTGAAAAACAAAGGATTGGAAAAGCTTAGATTGGAACAAAAAGATTCAAAATTGTTTTAATGTGAAGATGCCAGTGTTGGACTGGAGTGGACAAAGGTCCAGGTTATAGTCCAACAGGTTTGTTTGGAAGCACTAGCTTTCGGAGCATTAATCCTTCATCAGGTAGCTTTACAAGAGACAGAATAAGACACAGAATTTATAGCAAAAGATTAAACTTGATGTCTGTGTTGATATGTGTGATCTTCTTGGAGATCCTCTCCACTTTGAGCCAGTAGTTTGTGGTGTTGATATGGAGGTGCAGGTGTTGATATGGAGGTGCAAGTGTTGGACCGGGGTGGACAAAGGAAAAAGTCACACAACACCGGGTTATCATCCAAGGTTGGACCATAACCTGTTGTTGGGTGACTTTTAAAATTGTTTTAGACAGTAAGGTACAACATTCAATAGCAAAGCAACTTATTTATAGAGTCATAGAGTCATAGGGATGTACAGCACAGAAACAGACCCTTCAGTCCAATTCATCCATGCTAACCAGAAATTCCAACCTAATCTGGTCCCACTTGCCAATACCTGGCCCACATCCCTCCAAACCCATCCTATTCATGTGCCCATCCAGATGCCTTTTAAATGTTGCAATTATACCAGCCTCCACCACTTCCTCTGGCAGCTAATTCCATACACGTACCACCCTCTGTGAAAAAGTTGCCCCATAGGTCTCTTTTATATCTTTCCCCTCTCACCCTAAACCTATGCCCTCTAGTTCTGGACTGGAAAAGAAATGTGCCACTTCAACTAAAATAAAGTTTTACACTGAGTCTCAGGAGATAGTTGGGCAGATGACCAAAGGGGATAGGTTTTAAGGGGTGTCATTAAGCATTAAAAAAAATGACGTAAAGATTTTCAGGGAGCAAATTCCAGAGCTCGAGGCCTAGGCTGGTGAGGGTATAGCTACCAATTCTACTCAAATTGGAGGATCACAGGCATCTCAGAGGTTTATGGAGTCTGAGGGGACTGCATGGTTTGGGAGTGTTGAGGCCTTGAAGGAATCTTAAAACAAGGATATTTCTGGAAGTCACATGGGTTCTTGGGTTATATAATAGAAGTATAGGACACTTAAGCAAAGAATTTATACAGTTTGTTTTTTATGTGAAGAAACACTGGTTCAATCTCAACTTGAATCTCATGACTATAGAACATATATCCAGATCACTTGTGGATATATTGAACTTTTCAAGATGTACAAAGTTAAAAATCACACAACGCCAGGTTATAATCCAACAGGTTTAATTGGAAGGACTAGCTTTCGGAGCGCCACTCCATCAGGTGGATTTCGGAGCAGCGTTCCGAAAGCTAGTGCTTCCAATTAAACCTGTTGGATATAACCAGGTGTTGTGTGATTTTTAACTTTGTACACCCCAGTCCAACACTAGCATCTCCAAATCATGACTTTTCAAGATTTGGTTTTGAAAGTAAGGACTGATTCAGCCAAAAGATGACTGCAGATGTAAATTCAGCAACTGCCTGTGTGGATCCATGCAGTGTCACACCTGCACAGTGTTAGGGAATTTTCAAACAGCAGAAGTGGAAGAGGAAGAGATAAAGTGAGGCTGTCTAGCACCCCCAGCCCAAAGCAGGAAGCTTTAGTCTTATAGAGATGCACAGAAAAACAAGGTTAGAAATTGCCAAAAAGCACTGGTCTGTTTGTGTTTGCATGCTAGTGTGTTAAATAGAATCCTGTGCAGATAACACTTGGAAAAGAACAATTTAACACCCCTGCACTACAGGCAAAAAAGGAAAAAATGCACCAAGTCCTGCCAGTTAGTCATTAAATGGAAGCAAAACAAAAATTTTGGCTAACCTACAAAACCATGAAATACAAAATTGACTGCCCACCTATCTACATTCCATCCTGTACTCAGAATATGCAACTCAACTATCAATGTTCCGGTATCTGTTTGTTGAGAATAACCCAGAGACAAATCTTTATATCTTTAATTTCCATCTTTTTCAGGAATCAGTTATCATTTCTAATCTGTGTGTATCAGAGTTGTGTTATTGTTTCTCCTGGTTTAACAAATAATAAACTCTTCTTTTGTTAACTCAAGAAACTGTGGTGAAATTGGTTTTCTTTACAACAATAAATTAATTTGGTCTGGAAGAAATGTATCTAAAAAGAACAGGACCTTTATAAAGTTATCTTGTTGCCAACTACTGAGGGAGTGGATCAATAAAGCAAGGAGCCAGTTCTTCCTCCTCATCCAGGAGCTTGGTTTTGGGGCATACCATCTGGAACAGTAACAAAGTAGAGAAACTTATCAGTGTCTGTTGGTAACAAATCTTCAGGGCAGCATGCTTGAAGAAGAAAATGAAGGCATTAGAGAGGTTGCAGAAAAGATTCATGAGAATGATTCCATGGAACAGAGACTTCTCTTGTATAGATGAACTGGAGATTTCCATTGGTTGTTCCTTTTAGACAGGCTTGAGAAGAGCTTTCATAGAGGTCGAGACAGAGTAGATAGGGAGAAACTTCCCATCGGTAAAAGGATCAAGAACCAAAGAACACAATTTATGAACTGATGTGGTTTCCTGAGAATAAATCACCACTGTCAACATGACAGGGTCTGTGTCTTCCGAATATGTAACCCATGTAATAGAATGTCACAAAATCTGGGTTCTTGTCGAGACACATGTCTTGAAGTTTATTAACAATATTAACTAACTCCACTGAGAAGATATCGTAAACATAGATAATGTCTGGATTTCTCAATAACAGCACCTCTACCAATTTGAGTTCACTTGACAACCAACACCATATACACACCAGTGTGTATATGTACACACTGACTGGTTGACTAACTGTTGAAGCTACCAATTGCTTAACTGACTACTTAACTTTCTGTTTAGCTGAAAGCAAGGTGGAGATATTTTATACTACAGTATTGCAGATTGCAGTATCATCAAACTGTGAGGAGCGACTTAAGGAGATTACAAGGATAGAGAGGGATAAACTGGCTCCTTTTAGAATTAATTAACATAAATTAATTTGGGTCTGGGAGAAAAGAATTAAAAGGGAAGGGATAATTTTAAAAGTAACCCTGTTCCTAACAATCGAGAAGGTAGGTGACCAATCAAAGGTAACCAGTTCATCGTACTTATCTGGGAGCTTAATGATTTGGGGTATCCACCTGAAACTGTAACACATTCGGGACCTTCACTTAGAGTCTGGTTGAAACACATTATTACTTGTATGAATTAGTGTAATCCTAGCCTGAATTTTGTTTTATATTTGCTGGCAATGACAAATTACATTGCAGAAACAGGTCATACGTAGCAATGGAAATATGTTAAATCTACAACAAAAACAGAAATTGGTGGAGAAACTCAGCAGGTCTAGCAGTATCTATGGGACGAAAGCAGAGTTAACATTTTGAGTCTAGAGAACTGGTAAATCTGGGCACTTCAACACATAACACTGCGTACCATGATGTTGAATTGCCTTTTTTTTCCAGTTCAGTTTTTTCTGATATGTAGAAAGAGTGAAGCAAGAGGAATACTACCAAGTGAATCAAATAGGATTTGATTTACATGGCTTATATAATGTACAACAACATTTTATTATCACTTCTGTTAGATGCTACAAAATATAACCATAAGGTATATAAATTACACAGAGGGTGATGCGTGTATGGAATGAGTTCTCAGAGGAAGTGGTGGAGGCTGGGACACTTACAGCATTTAAAAAGGATCTGGATGGTGATTTGTGATGAGAAATGGTTTGGAGGGATATGGGCCAAGTGCTGGCAAATGTGTCTAGACTAGATTAGATTAGAATATCTGGTCGGCATGGACGAGTTGGACTGAAGGGTTTGTTCCGTGCTGTACATCTCTATGACTCTATGATTTTAAATATTCATTATAACGTATTTGAAACATAGAAATGTAGGAAATAGAAGCAGGAATAGGCCAGTAAGGGCCTTCCAGACTTGTTCTGACATCTAATGTAGTCATGGATGTCGTCATCCAATTTGATCTCACTTTCTCCTCATACCCTTTGATCCCCTTGGCCCTCAGAACTATATCTAACCGCTTCATCAACCAATTGCTGTGGTGGAAAAGAAATTTCTCCTCATCTCAGTACAAACATAAATGTCTATTCCATTTTGTACTGCAAAGTAAAGGAGAAGCACTTTATCCTGAATAACTTTAAGAAGTGAGAATTACGAACCAGAAGTAGTAATTTCTTCCAACATTGAAGCTGACCAACATTGAATAACTCCAGTAACTTTAAGACGTTTTTGGAAGGTCAACAACCTGCAGTGTAACCTGAAACAAAAGCTACTGACCTCGAATACTTATTTAACAAGACCTGTTTGCTCATGAACAACAGATGGATCAATCTCCTTGTACAAACTAATAGTTCACAATCACATAACTCATCACAGGAAACAGAGAACTGATGGATAACAATACTTAAACTTTCAGTAGATTTCCTCAATGATTTTGGTCAGTGAGAAACAAAGTAACATCTTTTGAGTGCTTCATCTATTTTGAATGGATTTTACCCTCCCCCAACCCATGATGAACCTTGGTCTATGTGTAACAGAGAACTCTGTTAACAACCAATCAAATTGAGCTCCCTTGGAAACACAAGGCAAGTGTTTAATCCTATGTTTGTGATTATTATTGCTGAACAAAAGTTGACCCCTGCTGACCAAACAATCCTGTTTACTGCCAAAAAAGGGTTGCAATCTCTTTTTATCAACAGTATTCCATAAGCATAGCAGCTTGTTGGGCCTCCACTATAGCTGTGAATGGGAACAATTCAGTGCTAATGAAAGAGCTCTGTTGATACTTGCCTCAGCCAATTTACATGATTTTTTCTCCCCCAGCAGTAAGAAGTTCAGGCAGTAATGTAGGCACTGCCACAAATGGATATAAAGAGTGGCATTTCAAAGAGTTATTATTTAGTGACCTGGGAGAATCTGAAATTTACTACCCACATACGTTTGCACAGAACATTCAGCTCTGTGTAGATAATCTGTTGTGACATTTCCTTCCAGAGGTCTGTGAACTAGCCATAGCAAAGCTGCACACCTGTTAACTCAAGGCTGTTCACACATTAAATCACACTTTTTCTGAATTGTCTGCACAACATAAGCAAGTAGTTTAGCAGTCATTGTCTGCATGTTTACATTTACTACATACGTTGTTTGAATGATTGAGTATAATTGTCTCATTATTAACAGAAATACATTTTCGGCGAATTAAAATTGATTTTGTCAGCCAAATAATATGAATGGTTTTAACGGCTGAATTTGAGATGTTTTGATTTAATGTGAATTGTGTCAAATAGTTTGGATGATTTTTACCGCAAGGCCTAGTGGGTTTCCTTGACATATCTTACAAACTCACCTCATTAACTACCAACTCAACCCCCACAACATCCCTTTCATTTGATTCCAGCCTCATCTTACTCCATGCTGTTCGCAGGATAACTCTCCATTGTCAGGTACCACCTTTAAAAACCCAGCTGGACGAGCACTGTCCACCTGGAGTTGTTCTGTGCAGTTTCTGACATTTGTCCCAGACAAAACAGAAAGGGAGAATTGGCACTTTGTTTTGTGGAGAGGAGCCTGGGAGGGCCTGTTGGGGCTACAGGCCGGATGTCCTTTTCTCTTAGGACCAACAGTGAAGGCCATCATGCACGCCTGCCAAATCCAACATTGCCACTCGGTTTACAGCCACCTCTTTTAGATTAGATTCCCTACAATATGGAAACAGGCCCTTCAGCCCAACAGGTCCACACTGACCCTCCAAAGAGTAACCCACCCAGACCCATTCCCCTACCCTACACTTATCCCTGACTAATGCATCCAACACTATGGGACAATTTAGCATGGCCAATTCATCTGACCTGCACATCTTTGGATTGTGGGAGGAAACCGGAGCACCAGGAGGAAACCAAAGCAGACACAGGGAGAATGTGCAAACTCCACACAGACAGTCATCCGAGGCTGGAATCTCAATGTCGGAAACACAGCAGTCATTATTAGAGACAGAGAAGTATCAGCTGCCATGGTGAAATAATGTTGCATGGGCAGGGACTTAGTTAAGTGAGTCATACATCTTCACACTATATAAGTATATCCATGTCCAATTGGAGAATTGTATTATTACTCATTGTGCTGAATTCAACTTTGCAAAAGAGGAAGATTGACTTCAGATACAGTGTGTGTGTAAATTGATGCAATCTCTATTTAGTGTTGTAGATCTGGACATTAGACCTAGTTGTTCTCCAGGCCAATCAGTTAATTAATGACCCACGTATATACCTAATTACATGGAAGGTTACTCTTGTACATCCTATTCACAGTAGAACAGGAAAAATCTAAGGTAGCCAACTATTTTTCGCTCAATTAGTAAAAGAATGGAAGGAGTCATCAATAGCTCCATAAGCCACAAGTAATTAATTAGTTGTTAATGCTCAGTTCAGATTCTGCCAGAACGACTTGTCTTCAGGCCTCATCACATTCTTAATATAGACTTAGATGTCAGAGTCGAAGTTCAGAGGAGAAGGGAAATTCACTGCCTTTACCATCAAGTCGGCCTTCACTGAAGTATAGTAAGAAGACACCTTAGCAAAATTGAAACCAATGGAGATCAAATTAAAAACTTTACAGTGGTTAGAACATATACTTCATTCACAGGAAAGGATTGTAATTGTTAAATTTGATCTACATCTTTGGTTCCTTCATCAATGACATTGTTGCTGTCATTATTAAGTAAACAGAGAGTGTACATTGTTGCACATCTTGATAATTTGCATTTTCTGACATTTTTCTTCTTGCTAAACTCTCTTCTTATCATGAGCATTACATTATTTTCTTGCAGTTCTCCATTTTATTGTTACCTTAATTTCAATGTTGATGATTCAGAGCCTGTTGCAATCCTCATTCATCAAGTAGAATCGGCAAATTTCTCAGGATGGTGAAAGTTATTAAAAATATGAAAGACAATTCATGGTGATTGAGCACTAAAGAGCTCCAGGTTGTCCAAGGATCCATTTTTGGACACATTGTGGCAATGTTCAATATCCACATTGTATGCATTGTTCTGGCATAGAGATTTAGCTTGTCTTTTTGTAGAGAAGCTTCCCTGCAGAGATATCACAATGGTTTGGATCTAATCTAAATTTCCAATATTAACTCTGTGTTGGCATAGTTCCTCAAAAATCACCTTTGTTTCTACTGCAAAGATGACTTGATTCCACCTTTGATCCAAAGAAGTAAATTATATGTTTTGTAAGAATCATTGTTAAAGTCCATTTGGCCACATATATTGCTGTAGCTGCTGTGGTCTGCCCCAGCAGTGTCAGGTTTGAATTTGAAATTGGTGATAAATGGTGTGTAATGGATTAGAGTGTGAGGTTTGCAGTGAAAATGAGATTGCCAGAGAGGGCATTGGTGCCTGAAGTTTGGATTCTGATGTCTATTTAGCAGCTTTGATTTTGTGATAATTTAAATTTGAGCTAATTATGACCGTTCTATGATCCATATGAAGCCTCAGGGATGAGCAATAGATACAGTATTTTTTTTATTACATAGAAAGATATGAATTAGTATCAAAATCAATGCATCTGACATTGATCAATCAGAAAACTGTGCACTTACCTCGTTATGTTTTTAAGGTCACAACTTCAGATATTCATGAAGAGCTCCCTCAACATGTACAGACCTATGAAGAGGAATACCACAGACAAAACCCACCCTTTTTATGTCACAAAATGGCATATGACAAGTTTAAAGCTTCAACACATGAATCTTGGTGAATAGTTACAGTGGGTCAGTTGGTGAGGTGGTTGTGGGCGACTGGGTGAAGTTGTTGAGGTGGGTAAATGGGTAGATTGGATGAGGCAGTTAGGTTGGGAATATTCAGTTCAGTAGATGGATGAGTTATCGGCAATAGTCTGGCCGGATAGGAGATGGTAGTTAGGTTGGGTCAAAGGGCAATCAGTAGTCCGATCTAGATGAGAAAGTAAGTCGGGGTATGGTTGGGTCTGGGTGGCATTGGTTTATGATGGTTCGGAGCTTAGACAAGAGCAGGGGTAATTGGGTTGGGTTGGATGTCAGGGAGAAATTGTATGACCATGACATTGGTGGTTTATGGAGGGTAATGTGGTCAAGTTGGGTTGGTAGTAGATTGGTGGCAGGGAAGTAATGGTTCTCATCAGGCTGGATAGTCAAGTCAGGTCATAGGGTAATCATATACTCAGCTGTGTAGCCAGGGCAGGCCACAGATTGGCAGAGATAGCTGGATCAGGTTAGATGTGTGGTTGGCTTGGGAGGTGTGCATTGCTCAGGCTATAGTCAGGTGGTCAGCAGTGTTGATGGAGGTCTCAGTTGTGTGCTCATCCAATTGCTTAACCATCCTTAAACTGAGTAACTATCCAGGTAAATAATAAGAATTATCAAAAGTCTCCAATTCTAATTCAAACTTTTGTGAATTACAAGGTAAGATGTCCACTTGTAAAAATGATTCCAATCAAGAACATAATTTGAACTTTTAATAGAACTTGTTTTCTCCTCAGTAATTGAACCATAATTGATGACAGAATACTAAACATTTATGACAGCGTTTATAATTACAGCAAACAAGTAGCAAATCTCAAACAGCTCAAACCATTCACAACTGTCATAAATCATTCCTTAAAGTTTATTTCCATTTCTGAACTAAATTGAATGGAGCTTTTAAAGAATTTATCAATAGGTGGTGATGTGATGTTATAACATGGCAAAGTTGTAGACCTCAGAGAGATTGACTCATTGACCATGGCTTCTTTAATGAGTACTTGGGTTTATGCTTTTAGGTGCCAGTATGCCTGTTTCACCATTTGTCAGGATGTATTTTATTCATTTTTTATAAATCATGCTCATTTACTCCCTAATTTAACACAGCCACTGCATTCCCACAACAGCTTTTGACTTTAAATACACTTGGCAATATTTTCTCAAGTCAAGGCTGGAACCCGTAATGAAACTCAAGATCAAAATGAGATAATGGCTGGAATGTTATTGAAGCCTGGTTTCTCTCACTGCCAGGACTGAAAGTGGACCTGAGCACACGGGCACAGACCATAGGATACTGCACAGTATTCTAATGACAGCAACCAATTAAGAAGCCACCTCTGGGACTGTTGTCCAACTGAGTTCCGTGGCCTGCCTCTAGAGCTGCCAGCCCAATTAGCTCTTTCAAATAACGGCTGCTGCTTGAGGCTGCAGGAAGAAGTGGGCATCCCATGACAGGGTATACTCCATGAGGAGGAAAACTTCTTCAAGGCAGGCATCCTTGCAAGAGGATTCGCAGTAGGGTTAAAATCAACGAGGTAAAAACAATGACTGCAGATGCTGGAAACCAGATTCTGGATTAGTGGTGCTGGAAGAGCACAGCAGTTCAGGCAGCATCCAAGTAGCTTCGAAATCGACGTTTCGGGCAAAAGCCGTGAAGGGCATTTGCCCGAAATGTCGATTTCGAAGCTACTTGGATGCTGCCTGAACTGCTGTGCTCTTCCAGCACCACTAATCCAGGGTATACTCCATGGCCAAATTAGACTTATCATTTCAAGTGGGGCGAGGCATGCAGCTGCTGACAATTGGAGGATTGTATGCTTCAGTAACAACTTTAGTGCTGTAGAGTGCTACCATAGTGGAGCTTGGGCACCTACATGAGCCCTGTTTTGGGTGTTAAGCATAGCTCATAAGAAAGAGATTTCCTACTTGCTGGAAACCATTGGGAGACTGCCCATTATCCTGGCAGTCTCTCACTGTGACTGGAGTAAAGTAAAATTGGTAAAGTACCATCTACAGCAGAAATTGGCCCTTCATTGAACTATTAATTGGTTTAATTGATTGCAACATGATGTACTGATGGGATAATTAGAACAGCAACTACTACGTTGTTACAGAAAGAGAGAATATACTAGTTAGAGTGGGCTGGACTGGGTATCTGGAAAGGTGAAAAAATGGCACAGATAGCATTAAGAGCAAAGCCTGACATTTGATTTAATTCATGGAATGTAACCATCACTAGCTCATCTCACATTTATTAATATAGTCAATTGATATATATTATAAATAACTTTGACCCAGACTGATTCTGTGTCTTTTCACTCGTCGCAGGTTATGATCATGAAAATACATCCATTATCCTAACACTTCACCTTCTAGTAGTTATCTAATCTTCTCTCCATACTACCATATCACTCCCAGCACCATAGATTCTTATCTTATCAAGGAGCCTTAGCTGCAGTTGCTTATCAAACCATTTTTGGATATCCAAATACATCACATCTATTTTTACACAACGTGGAGATGCCGGAGTTGGACAGAGGTGGACATGTTTGTATGATAGGACACAGCTGAGGAAGGAGCAAAACTCTGAAAACTTGCAATTTCAAATAAACCTGTTGGGCTATAACCTGGTGTCATTTGATGTTTGACCTATATTTACACATCCCCTTTATGTCGGCCGTCGTCTCCAGAGGGAGAAAGACAGGTTAAACGAGGGGACAAATCTTGGGAGTTGAAATATAATGTGGAAATATTTAAAGTTTTGCACTTTTGCAGGAAGAATGGAAAAATTGAATATTATTTAAGAGGGAAAGACTGCAGAAAGCAGCAGCACAGAGAGAATTTTGGATCTTTGTGTATGAATCACAAAATACGAATATCTGAGAGCAGCAGGAAATAAGGAAAGCAGATGAAATGTTAGTTTTTAAATGAAAGAGAACGGAATATAAAAATATAAACTACACAAGTCAGTAGTAAGACCACAGTTTTGCTCTTCTTATCTATGGACAGATAGAATGGCATTGGAGACAGTTCACAGAAGATTCAAAAGACTAATTCCGGTATGGAGGGCCTGTCTTCTAAAGACTGATTGAGTAGGTTGATCCAGTAGTCAGTTGAGCTTTGAAAAAATAGAGACAACTTTATTAAAACTTACAAGATTCTTGGGGACTTGTATAAAAGGAAACAACTTTTCCTGACAACAGTCGAGGATCAGAGGGCATAACCTCAGACTAAGATGCTGAAGGGGCAACAGCACAGGCCACAATCCCAAAAGGTGGATGAAAGCTGCAATTCCAGCTGTGGCTTGACCATTTGGAATCTATTGTTCAAAGAGGATCTGGTCCCACAAGAACACAAAGAGATGAAGTTTTATTTTTTTAAAATCTTATGGAGCCTGCAAAGTTTAGACCTCCCATTCCAGACCTCCACTTGTTCCCTCCCACAATATCCTTCTAAAAATCTTTCCCAAAAACCTACCTTGTTGTCAATGCAATGTGAGGCTGAGTCTTCCGCTTCTAGTCCCATCGTCTGTCAGCTGGTACTTTCTGCCTATTTTGAACTGTTAGCACATCGACGTAGCACGGAAGTTAACATTTCCCTGGCATCACCTGCCATGCTCAGAGGACCTTGACAATTGCTTCGCCCTTTGGTAATTGAATTACCACTCTCAATTTATAATGGCAGAATAAAATCTCAGGTGTGTGTTCCAAATGCACAAAGCCAGTGAAAACAGCTGAAGGGATCCATTTACATATGTGAAGAGGATCCCAGGTGACAATGGTATCCTCAACCAGAAATATCAATACAGGTAGCCAGCATACAGTACATAAGAAGGTAATATCAGGCACAATTAAGAATGAGCTGAGATTCTAACTTTTAATGTTTACAATCAAACAGAAATATGGGCATCTGAATGTCAAAAAATAAATCAGCCAATTGACTCATGTCTGTCACAGGCTGATTGATGTTGACCCATAGCCACATACACAATAGCTTAGGGAATGTTTAGCACAACATAATAGTTTTCTGAATCATTATTTGTACAGACTCAGACCTCACAGTCACAATATATAGTCAAGAAAATGAATAGCCTGAACTGCTCCTCCCTTTCCACTCCTGCATCCATTTCACTGGAAAAGTGGTGGCCTTTCAATTTCTGGTTTAACCTTAACTAAATTAATACACCATGTAGGTGCAAAGGCATGGCTGATTGAGAAAGAATCAAATTTCATTTAGTTAAAAATCAAACAACACTAGGTTATAATCCAACAGGTTTAATTGGAAGCACACTAGCTTTCGGAGCGCTGCTCCTTCATCCGAGTGTTGTGTGATTTTTAACTTTGTACACCCCAGTCCAACACTGGCTTCTCCAAATTTCATTTAGTCATCCTTCTACCATCTTGGTAGTGACAAGATTTGATAGTGCAGTGTAAGCTAATCCGAGCAATCAAATTTTGAAAAGTCACTTTCCGAATCAATTGCATTTGTATTCAAATAATATAATACTAACTACTATGTGGTGGTTGGTGGGCTCTAATCTTTCATTCTGGAAGATTAAAACCTTCATGCTTAAAACATACAACATTGCTGGTGATGTTCCAAAGCTTCTTCCCTCTGAATATATTGGCAGCATCACCTTCATTACAGGCAACTACTGCACTTTCAGTTTGGAATGACATAATCTCAAAATGCTGTAATTTTGCGCATGTGTGTCTGTGCTCCATCTCATTGTGTCTTTGGCCTTAAATAGAGCCAGAAAATTTCCTTATCAATCAACAAATTACATTTAATGGAGTACCACATCAATAAATTGCTGATGGTATCAATTCAACCAGCAAGGTTTAACAATTAAAGCCTTGCTTTCTCCTTCACCCATCAATTAATATCTTGCCTCCATCAAATTATACTTTCTGGCCAAAGATTGACTTGATACAAACTATGTTTAGAAGATCTACAGCTAATACTTCACTGTTTTAAGAAACAAAATCCATGATTTGTGTATGTGCCCTAATGCACAGACATGTCAAGAGAAAAAGAATACAGTCTTAGAAACAAAATCATCAGGAACTTGGAAGCATACAATTTAAATTACTTATTTGTATTAAGTTAGCTAGAAGATGTTCATGTAGTCCTTGATTTAGAGTCATAGAGTCATAGGGATGCACAGCACGAAAACAGTTCCTTCAGTCCAACTCATCCATGCCGACCAGATAACCCAATCCAATCTAATCCCAAATCCAGCACCCAGCCCATATCCCTCCAAACCCTTCCGATTCATATACCCATCCAAGTGCCTGTTAAATATTGCAATTGTACTAGACTCCACTACTTACTCTGGCAGCTCATTCCATACACGTACCACCCTCTGCATGAAAAAGTTGCCCGTTAGGTCTCTTTTACATCTTTCCCCTGTCACCCTAAACTTCTGCCCTCTAGTTCTGGACTCCCCCACCCAAGGGAAGAGATTTTGTCTATTTACCCTATCCATGCCCCTCATGATTTTATAAACTTCTATAAGGTCACCCCTCAGCCTCAGATGCTCCAGGGAAAACATCCCTAGCCTATTCAACATCTCCCTGTAGCTCAAATCCTCTAAGCCTGGCCACATCCTTGTAAGTCTTTTCTGAACCCTTTCAAGTTTCACAACATCTTTCCGCAATATTCCAACAGTAGCCTAACCAATTTCCTGAACAGCCTTGAAAAAAATAGTATGATAGATAACATTTTTATATATCTTTTAACAAAATGAACATTGCTATGTTGATTTGTTTTGCTTATCAAAGTTGTACTGTTCATTTATCTTGCTTTTGTTTAGAGTTAACTTATAAATAATTTCATTTGTCTAAGTAGACAAGGAATGTTTTAGTATCACTTCTCATAAAGCATTTTGTTTGTACTGCTGACTTTATATGTGTATTAGCTCAGCATCAATATAAAGTCATAAATATAAACAGAGCATCATTGTGCAGCCATGGAAACCAAGTCAAAATTCAAAGATCAGTATTTAAGTCCAGCCTAACTTGACCAGAGACATCAGCATGTGGTCATGTTTGAGTAAAACAATTACTGTAGGAAATAAGCATCAGCTTAAAAATATAAAAAGTAATCAAAATATTTAATTAGGACTACAAATTATGAGAGGGAACAGAATATGATGAACACCATTATGTTGCAAGACTAAATGTAAGCAATTACAGTGCTTCTAGATAGCATAACAGCAGTGTGATGAACATGCCACCTACTATCATAGAATTCCTACAGTGTGAAAATTGGCCATTTGGTCCATTGAATCTACACTGCCCCTTCAAAGAGCATCCCACCCAGATCCACATCATCCCTGTAACCCTGCATGTAACCCTTCATCTTGCCCACACACCCCTCGACACTTTGGGCTATGGGAGGAAACCAGATCACCAAACCCATGCAGACACAGGGAGAACGTATATACTCGACACAGACAGTCATCTGAGGCTGGAATCGAACCCAGGTCCCTGGCGCTATGAGGCAGCAATGCTAATCACTGACCCACTGTGATTTGAACTGAGAACTTCTGGACAAAGTCAAGGATGTTAGCCATTGCTGCGACGAGGTGCATGGTGGCTCCATGGTCAGCACTGCTGCCCCACAGTGCTGGGGACACAGGTTCGATTCCAGCCTTGGGCAACTGTCTGCGTGGAGTTTGCACATTCTCCACGTGTCTGTGTGTGGTTTCCTACAGTGCCAAGATGTAAATGTTAGGTGGATTGACCATGCTAAAATACTCATGATGTCCAGGGATGTGTAGGTTAGGTGGATTTGCTATGGCAAATGTATGGTCACAGGGACAGGATAGGAAGGGGTAAGTCTGGGTGAGATGTTCTTTGGAGAGAAGGTGTGGACCTGTTGGATGAAATGATCTGTTTCCACACTGCAGGGATTATATGGAAGCCCACCTATTACAGACTGCAATCCTAGCCTGTGGTTTGACCAGGTGAACAGTACACAGTGCCTTTACTCTCTTACCAAACCTATTGGGAGCTACAGGAATCCAATGAGGTTTTTTAAAAAATGTTTTTTACAGCGAGTCAGGAAAACCATGTGTGTTTCCGTGAATTAAAATTTATATTAAAGGCTTCTTAAATTTGGCTACTTAGTTTATGATAAGCAACCTATTGTTCGGTCGCTGCTCAATGCAAATTTAAAGTTGGCATAAGGAAGTGAGGAATGAAAACAAATCACAACTGAATTTACATAACCTAGAATTATTAGACACGTACATCAACTTTGCGTTTTTAGTATTTTTCTGCATTAACCAAGCAAAATTACTTCATCTCAAACTCTGCAGAATTATTCTTCAAGTTTTGTCACATTTTTTCACAGATTTAAATTGGAACTTAATTAAGATTTTAGTCAGAGATTTCATTTTAGGCCTATCCTTTGAATTCTACCTCTTCAAAATGTCAGTAAATCTCATGTACTTTAATTCTGAACCAGTTATTAACTGCGACACCATCCTTCTGTCACATATAGAGTTAATATCAACTGTACCAACTTTACTTTTCAAATGATTTGAAGCTTCTCTACCACATTTTCCAACCATCAAGTTAAAAAGAGCTTCTACATGTGTCAGTAGTCCAATTTCAAACATCTCGTCATAATTAACAGTTATTATTGGTGCCAATGGGCAATTGGATGTCTGAAACGTGATGTATATTTTCTGTTGGTCTGTTTTGCGGTTGTCATGTGGCGGGTGAATTAATGGAAACTTCTGTGATGCTTTCCTCTGAAATAGCTGGTTCTGTTAAAATTGCTGTTTCATCCAACTCTTGAAAACCATTCTCCCATACTTACTAATTACACAGCACACCAAATATATAGTGAGAAAACATGACCATTTATTCTATTTTTAAACAAAACAGAGACTAACAAAGATACCACAACTGGCAGTAACAATAACTTGGCTAGAAATAATATTTATAAAATATGACTAATGTGTGCACTTATCATGTGAACAAATTTGCTCATAACACTTCTTGGATAGGCAGTCACAGTGGTAAAAACAATGATTGCAGATGCTGGAAACCAGATTCTGGATAAGTGGTGCTGGAAGAGCACAGCAGGTCAGACAGCATCCAAGTAGCTTTGAAATCAACGTTTCGAGCAAAAGCCCTTCATCAGGAATAAAGGCAGTGAGCCTGAAGCATGGAGAGATAAGCTAGAAGAGGGTGGGGGTGGGGAGAAAGTAGCATAGAGCACAATGGGTGAGTGGGGGAGGGAATGAAGGTGATAGGTCAGGGAGGAGAGGGTGGAGTGGATAGGTGGAAAAGGAGATAGACAGGTAGGACAAGTCTGGACAAGTCATGGGGACAGTGCTGAGCTGGAAGTTTAGAACTAGGGTGAGGTGGGGGAAGGGGAAATGAGGAAACTGTTGAAGTCCACATTGATGCCCTGGGGTTGAAGTGTTCCGAGACGGAAGATGAGGCGTTCTTCCTCCAGGCGTCTGGTGGTGAGGGAGCGGCGGTGAAGGAGGCCCAGGACCTCCATGTCCTCGACAGAGTGGGAGGGGAAGTTGAAATGTTGGGCCACGGGGCGGTGTGGTTGATTGGTGCGGGTGTCCCGGAGATGTTCCCTAAAGCGCTCTGCTAGGAGGCGCCCAGACTCCCCAATGTAGAGGAGACTGCATCGGGAGCAACGGATACAATAAATGATATTAGTGGATGTGCAAGTAAAATTTTGATGGATGTGGAAGGCTCCTTTAGGGCTTTGGATAGAGGTGAGGGAGGAGGTGTGGGCGCAGGTTTTACAGTTCCTGCGGTGGCAGGGGAAAGTGCCAGGATTGGAGGGTGGGTTGTTTGGGGGCGTGGACCTGACCAAGTAGTCGCAGAGGGAAGGTTACATTCTCTTTTAAAATTCTTGTGAAGAATGTCTCACGGCAGATTTTGAAAAGAGATCTTCCTTAAATGCTGATATCTTACCATGCAAGATAATTCAACTCATTTACAAATAACTACTTAATTGAAACACAAGGAGTAAAGGTATACAGTGAAAGTGTGATTCAAGGTAATTAAAGGGGAAGGTGATTCATATAGAGTACAAATGATAAAATAGACCTGTTGGCCCAATTGGTCAGTTTCTGTGGTATAGCATCTATGATATTGGCTTGCAGCAGGTAGAACATCTGTGTCCCAAGAGGGATATGGTGGCTTTGAAAGAACAGTTGTTTCAGGAATTAAACCAAAGGCACTCTCCACTGGGACAGAAAAAAAGCCCGTGTTCACCCGGCCTGCAGATTCTCCCCTAGTGTTTATATTTTCCTCAGGTACGTAGACATAAAAGAAATAGCCATCAATATGTTTAGAAGGTGATCAACCAGAGGAAAATCAAAACTTTCTGGCATGTTTTAGATTTAGATTTGTTTTTATTTTAATACTAAAATCACCTTAAGCACAGTTGTACATAGCAACATTTGCAGGACTGCAAGATTTTTAGTTTTTCCAGTACATGATTGTACCACTTGAACAAAAGGTCAGCATTGTTCAGAACTCCGTTCAAATTCAGTGAGTGAGAGGGTTCAAACTTTAGTATTGAACTTTGACATGCTGTACTTCAAGTTCTTGAGAATATCTCTAATACAGAGAGTTATCCTAAAGAAGAACTGGCACTCCCTCCGAATGCAAGTGTAATGATCATCTGTGTTCATATTGCTGATATGATTGATAGTTTTGCAAGATCTTTTGCTCTTTGCGGTCTTATCTTGAACTTTGCCTTGATACATTCACCCAGATATCTCACAAATCTCCAAAAGAGATTCTGATACTTTAGTTTCAATTACAAACTAGAGTTAAAAAAAAACAGAGAAACAAAATTGTTGCGACCAATGTCCTTGCGATGATGCCTGATTACAAACTCTAATCAATACCACAAGTCTTAAAAGGAATCCAACAGAAAAAGATCCCTGCTACTTCCTACCTGTTTCGTGAATTACATTACTGAAGCCACAGAAATGTAGAAACTTTAGGCTAAATTAGCATGGGACATGTGGCCCTGATTTTAACGGATGAAAAGAGCGATGTATGCAGCCACAAAGCATATCCACAAAAGTCAGAAATGCTCAGGTTTCATTACCAGCTATCATTTCCAGGCTCAATAACAAAAATCACAGGTCCTGGTGCTGTTTCTGGTCCTCCCAAGCGCAGCAGCCCTGCAGAGTCCCTGCCCCCAGTTATTGAGTCCTGATGTATCACTCCTCTCCCAGGCCCTACACCCTTGCATAAGATTAACCTGACCTGTTCACTGCATTAGTTGTCAAATTTCTGGTGAGAACTCAGTATAAAATTTAGCAGGAGAATGTGCATCCTAAAGAGGAGCTACTTTCACCGAATATTCATTATACGTTGGTACAGAGATGCTTTGAACATTTCTGGATGGTTAGCAATAATGAAAAGATGGTCCCCAGGTTCACTGATGTTTTCCTAACTCTGCTGCTGTCAGCACTGGTGCCTAGGACAGATGTCCTAATCCCAAGTAATTGAAAGAACCAGCACAGTCCCATTAAAGTTTGGATGAGAGGTAGTGCAGGAAGTGAAAAGCAAAACAAGACCGAGAGGATCTGAAGGAGGTGATGTAATAAATGTAATTACTTCAGCAGGTCAGGAAAGATGAGTAGATTTTGTCCATCCTTAATTGATTAGATTAGATTTCCTACAGTGTGCAAAGAGGCCCTTTAGCCCAACAAGTCCACACCGACCTTCTGAAGAGTAAGCCACTTAGACCCATTTCCCTCTGACTAAAGCACCTGACACTATGGACAATTTAGCATGGCCAATTCACCTGACCTTTGGACTGTGGGAGGAAACCAGAGCACCTGAAGGAAACCCATGCAGACATGGGGAGAATGTGATACCTCCACACAGACAGTCACCCAAGGCTAGAATCAAACCCAGGTCCCTGGTGCTTTGAGGCAGCAGTGCTAACCACTGATCCACTGTACCACTCCTTGCTCTTGCACAAAGCAATGTGCTAACATTTCTGCTTCTCCTTCATCCACCAATCCACCCAGTATCCAATCTTGCATCATATCCCAAGAGGGCACTGTATTACCTCTCATATTCATTGCTAACACTTTTGCCTTGTGCTTCTTCTGTTCAATACTGTCATTGATGCCATTCTTTCCTCACTACACACTTGCAGTTCTTTTTGACACTACTTTGGAAATTATACTCAAAAGTAATTGTACCTTCTACTTACTTTTTTAATTTACTCATGGGACATGGTTGTCACTGGTTGGGCCAGCATTTATTGGCTGTCCCTCGTTATTCTTGAGAAAGTGGTGGAGCATAATGTTTCGAGTTGCTACACAGGAATCTGGCCAAACAAAATTTGACACCAAGCCAAACAACTAAGTATTAGGGCAGCTGACTAAATGAATGGTCAAAGAGATAGATTTAAATAAGTGCTTTATATTGAGGGGTAGAGTGGCTAAAGTGAGAAAAACTTTCAATGGGTGGGGGTTGGCCGGCTGACAACATCTTCACTGATTGTGGATAAATTATGGAGTCACAGGTACAATGGATAGTGAAGATGCTATTTGGTATCCTTGTCTTTATTGGACAGTGCAATGAGTATAGGAGTTAGGAGGTCATATTGTGGCTATACAGGACTTTAGTTAGGCCACTTTTGGAATACTGTGCACAATTCTGGTCTCCCTGCTATAGGAAGGATGTTGTGAAACTTGAAAGGATTCAGAAAAGATTAATGAGAATGTTGCCAGACTTGGAAGGTTTGGTCTACAGGGAGAGACTGAATAGGCTGGGGCTATATTGCCCTGGAGAGTCAGAGGCTATGGAGTGACTTTATAGAGGTTTGTAAAATCATGAGGGGCATGGATAGGGTAAATAGTCAAGGTCTTTGTCCAGGGGTGGTTGAGTCCAGAACTAGAGGACATACAATTAAGGTGAGAGGGGAAAGATTTAAAAGGAAACTAAGGGACAACTTTTTCATGCAGAGGGTATTGCGTGTATGGAATGTGTTGCCAGAGGAAATGGTGGAGGCTGGTGCAATTACGATACTTAAAAGGCATCCGGATGGGTATACGAATAAGGAAGATTTCGAGAGATAAGTGCTGGCAAATGGGAATAGATTTATTTAGGATACCTGGTTGGCATGGAAGAGTTGGACCGATGGGTCTGTTTACATGCTGTACATCTCTATGATTCTAATTAAAATTGGGAGTAACAAAAGGCCAGCATTATCAGAGTTCAGATCTCCTGGATGGTTGTTTTGCTGCAGGAGGTGACAAAGATAGGAAAGGGTTAGTGCCATAGTGAAAATTGGCATTGCCATACCAGGAGTCAGTGTAGGTCAGTGAGTATATGGCTGATGGATAGATGAAACTTAAAATGATTAAGTATGCATGCAGCAGAATCCTGAATGAACTCAAATTTATGCAGGGTGCAAAATGGGCAGAGATCAATTAATGCTTTAGAATTAATAGATGATGCCATTACAAATGTGTGAATAAGGTTTTCAGCAGCAGATGAATGGCATATGAGCTACGTACCTCTAGATTCCTCTCTTTGCTGAAGGTAACCTCTGCCTCCTGCAGAAGAGGCCACTTTCAAAGAAGGTATCCCTCAAGGATTCATTGTATTCATCCTACATCCCACTCAGGAACTTGGGCACAGATTAGCAGTGTGTGTGGCTTGACTGCAAAGTCAGAAGTTCTGCTTCTGGTGGCAAGGTCAGTTCTAGAAACAACGCAGCATGCAAGGGCATCAGTTTGCTTAGACCTGGTTAATAGGACAGTAACATGGAACCCTCAAGTCTATGTGACAAAAAAATGCTTGCAAAACCAAAAACTTGTAACAGCTTTGGCAGCATAGGTCTGATAGTACTATTTCAATATCATTTGTAATTGACTAACAGAAAATCTAATCAGAATTGTACCCTTTCTCTTGCCTTCACTGCACATGCACACAGACAGCAAACAGGATATAAGGAATGAATGGACTATTTCACAAAGTCTTATAATCCCCATGCTTCTGACATAATTGCTGAAGTGAAAAGGAGAGGAATTTGCTGAGAAACAAACATCATCAGTAGCATTCCATTTTCATAAGCTGCAGATAAAAGCACAAAGTGATTTATGACCACGTCTCAAATAACTTACAAATCTTAAACTAGGAAAGTACTACTAGAAGATAGTACAAATTATAAAGATAACATTTAAAATTAAAACACTTCCATTTATTACAACTAATTTTGTTTAGTGCACATTTATAATCTTGGTCAATACATGTGCTTATTATTCAATTAATAAAAAAATGCTCACTATGTAAGGACATTAAATGCGGGCAATTTGCAGAGCTTTCAATCTACTGGGACAAAACTCCTTGAGGACTTTGTGTTTAATATTTGAGATCTTTTGCAATATTAACCTCAAAGGTTCTATTTAAAAGGGTCACTAAACTGTCCTTATAAAATATGAAGCAATTCGATGTAGATATAAGAAAAAAAATTTTTTTTGAAGTGAAGCGTTTAAATGTCAATACTGTAGTTTTGGCAATTGAGTGTGATTATTCTTTCACATTCTAAAATAAACTCAAGTCTTAGTACTAACGCCTACACTAAAGAAATATGAATGGTTCAAATTTGTTCTTTCATATCTTCCAGATAACATTAATTACTCAGTGGTAAAAACAGCAAAGTTGGCAGGATGTTGATCCATTGCCTTTCACAGCAATACATGTTTCACATGAAATAATTACACTAACAAGAACAAAAATATCTTAATTAATTTAATAATTTATTATTTGTTATAAACCTGGGATAGATCAGGAGCATGTCTGTGATCATGATAACTTCAGCAGTAGGTAATCAAGTTTTGAACCTGAAATTCTTCCTTTCTCTGCCCTCACTCTGCACATGCTCACAATGAGCAGAAGTTAAACTTGGATAGAAGTTGAGGTTACAAGCAAATTTCTATCAACACATCTTACCCAAAGTTACTTACCTCTCAGAAGCATCTATTGGTTCATGATTCATTATTTGACTAAGTACCAAGATGTCAATCACGTCAAGATGACAATCAAAGTCCAATGACAAAGATGATGCTGTTAATGATTGACAGATCTTTAGAAGGAAGAAATGCAGACATGATTTTCAGAACTCTACTTTGTGATAATCTTCAGCTTAATTCAAATCGAGCGGAGTCAATGGTAAAAATCACGCAGATTCATTAGTAATCCTGTAACTAAAATTTAGCAATCAATGGATAGAAGACATTGTCATAAAAGTCCCATTACAGTTGTTAGTTCAAAATGAACATGAATGTGCAGCTGAATGTATCAAAGAGCAAAGAAAAATGGTTCAGTTATTTGCTTCTATTATATTTTAAAGATAGTCTCCCAACTCCTCTGACCTCACGGGTGGCCTGGATGCCAAACAGGAGATTCACATCAGGCTTGTGGCATAAATGGTTGCTGAGAATCTTCTGTGCTTTTCTGAAGAAAAGGAAATCTCTGCTCAGCACATATGTTGTGCTGGTAAGTTAAAACCACTCAGTGCATAAACTGAATGTGTGCAGCTGTCAATATAAACCCTGAGAGAACACATTCAGTTCACAGCATCCTTATTCACACTGAATGAGAGCACTAAAGGGATGTAGTATAAATAGGCTATTTTAAATTATAATTTTTTTAAGAACTGAAGTAATTTAACACATGCTATGGTTCTGACAACTGAATTCAAAAGAGTATGGGAGAAGAATCTGAAATAGCACAGCAAATTAAAGAAAAAACAAATGCATTTCCCCATAGTCAGAGTGCCTCCAGTCCCTTGAAATGCAGCTTATCATAAGATGTCTCTAGTTATTGTCAGCACAGCTAAAATATAATGTAAGCCGAGTGAAGACAAAAGGGGTAATGCAGAAAAAGAAACATAAATTTTCCCTTCATATAGCAGCAAATTTTCTGAAACTAATTTATTATTGTTGCATCACTGAGAGTTTGTATTAAAGTGAACTAGCAGGCAGCATGAAACTTACCCCTTGGCCTCTCAGCAATTACTTAATGTTGTTTTATTCCAGATTTAAATATGTGCAATTTATGCAAAAGAACTGCAAGATTCAAAAATGTTTTATCAATTGAAAAAACAGCAGGGACACTTTTTTTTTCGCTTCACAAACAATATATCAGCCTATCAACTATGCAGGCATTAGAATATAAGCACAACACTGATCCCAACTCTGCAACCTGCTTTGAAAATAGTTTAAAGGCACAAAGCAAGCTTCTCACTGCTTAAGGAATACAGGGAGAGAAAACAATTCAGAATTATGTGAATTAGCACAAAACACCAGCTTGAGAGACTAGAGGCGAAGAATTCCTGTTTGAGTGTGCAAACAGTAAGAAAGGGAAGTGGGGGAGTAAAGGCGTTCATTTTTTCCAATTTGCTAGCTCTGCCATTAAATCCCTTCATAAAAGGGTCAGTGGTTGGCACTGAAAGTGGGTCACGAGTTGTCTTTAGAAAAATGGGCAGAAAAGAGCAGCAGCGTTCCAGAGCCACCACTTCTATTTGAGAAGGAAACACTCCATTCTTGGTACACTGAACCTGCGTAGCTACCTCCAAATGATCTTCTCTGTTAGACTGAATCCTTTAAACTGTGGATTAGGCTGAACACAAAGGCATTATTCAAATAAGCACAAATCACCCAGCTCTTGGGATATCTGTGTTTAAATGGAGCCTTCTTTTTGTTTTCTCAGATAGAATATGGATGGAAAACTGGATTCTAATTTGTTTGGGTTCACTGAGGCCCTTAATAAGCGGCAGAAAATTTGAAGTGAAGTTCTTTCTGAAGCACTGCATTTCTAAGTAGGGATGTTAAGAAGTGCTAAGAACACTAATTAAAGGGAAATGTGCTGCTTGCAAACAAATGGAGTCATACTGGTGAATTATTACAATGCCTTCTTTCAGATTCGGCAAATATTTAGCGACATTATTTAATTGTGTACTCTGTCCTTCACAGCCATAAAGTACTTAAAGACAAATATCAAGATTCTGTTGCACCAAACTTTATAATGCTTCAACTGATATATTAGTGGCATTACTTATAAGAGACTCCAAAATGGTTGCATTATTTTGTATGTTTTGTAGACTAATTTAAATTTCGGATGCAGTTTAAGTATGTTAGTAAGCTCTGTCTCATTATACAACAATCACAATAACATAGGTTAATTATTTAATGCTTCAAGGCATTATCCTTTCCCATTATTGTAGTTTTATTATTGTCTAAAAAGTTCCAAAGCATACTGATCAAAATGAAGAAAATGCAGACCAAATGTTTGTGTCTCTATAATGCACTCAGAGAAGGCAAGATTCTAATGCATTATTCATCTGTGGTTGGCTCAAAGTAAACCACAAAGCCAAGTTAATGGCATACATTTAAAATTCTGACAGCTAATAAGTCTCTTATTAACAGCCAACTTTCAGAAGTGTAAACTTTAAACAAAACAGCATTGCTGTCACCTTATTTAAGAAGCCATTATACTCAGCCAGGTGAAGTTATTGCTTGAATGACTAAATCAACAGTATGTTTTTTTTTAATCATTAGAGCTGAAAGAATGAGTAACAAATAAATTTTTCAAAGGAATATGCATATATACTAGGAAAATATTACTTAATACAGAATACTTTTCCTGTTGCACACATGTGCCATTAAAACTTTCAGCCAGGGAAGGATGTTTCTTTTGCTTTATTTTCCATTAGAGGTATCATTAAAATGAGTCACTGGCAATCTTCCAAGCTATACCCTTTTGCTAGCGTGAGAAGGTTTCAGGAAAAGGGTGCATGATTTGAAATTGAGAAAAGCTTGGTAATAAAATATCTTGTGGCATTCCCCTTTGTATAGTGATACAAACAGAAGCTGGGATATAATCAGATTGAGGGTGAATTTATTCCTGCCATAGAAGGCTTTTGTCGATCTTCTGGTACCTACCACATTGGACAATTAATTGTCTTGCACCCTTGCTCTTCTTGAATAAGTGGTCTGCATGAAGGTTATATTAAATAGATAGAATCTTACAAGGGTTTCCAATTGGCTATGCATTGTTCAAAGACTAATTTCCTTGTGCTGATTGTGGTTAAGTATAGCGTTATGACTGAGTTTGAAAAAGTGCATGGTCACTAGCATAACTTTCAATGTTTTACCCAATTCTTCTTTAGAAGAGTCAGATCAGATTTGAAACATTAACTCTGCTCCTGTCTGTGCAGAGGCTGCCAGATCTGTTGAGTTACTTCAGCAATTGTTCTGCTTGTTTCAGATTTTCAGCATCCGCAGTATTTCACTTTTGTGTAACTTCTTTCTCTCAGCATGCTGTCTTTAACTGTACTCCCAACAATATCCAAGACACAAATTAACTCATAGCAGTCATAAATCCAGGCATATCATTTCCAGTAAATATGTTGAAGCAATTAATTTAAACTATCTGACTCCGAAGAAGTATCTTTAAAAGAAGTCTCACTGTATCTGATTAGATTCCCTACAGCGTGGAAACAGGCCCTTCGGCCCAACAAGTCCACACCAATCCTCCAAAGAGTAACCCATCCAAACTCATTTCCCGGTATTTATCCCTGACTAATGCACCTAACACTATGGGCAATTTAGCATGGCCAATTCACCTGACCTGCACATCTTTGGATTGTGGGAGGAAACCCATGCAGACACGGGGAGAATGTGCAAACTCCACACAGACAGTCGCCTGAGGCTGGAATTGATCCTGGGACCGTGGTGCTATGAGGCAGCTGTGCTAACCACTGAGCCACCGTGCTGCCCACAATTGAAACTGTCCTTATCCCGTCCTTGCAATTATCTTTTTTTAAAAAAAGTTCAGATATCTTTTCAAGACTCCAAATGAACTTGAACAATCCCCAAGTGCACAGAAGCCATCATCTTTAGCGAAGGGGCGTCCTGCAGAAGGCAAGGGTATCAATAACCATCAAAGCCAGAGATACATTTCTTCATAGAAGACACCATGGAAAGGAAAAGCACCATCCACAGCTTGAACAATTTTCCTGGAGGAGTTTCACATGAATTGCAAGAGACCTAAAAGCTATGACCCTCAGAATTTTTAGTTAAAACAATGCCTCTGAGGACACTAATCATGTTTAGGCAATCTCACCTGCATCAGCAATGTCTTGCTTCAGTTATCTTGAGCTTCTGGTCTTCTAATTGGATTACTAGCATCAGGAACCCAGCCACTACACTGAAAATGATATCAAGGGGAAAAGTGACTGCTCATCTCACACCCATATTTAAGAAGGGAGGGAGTCAGGAGGAGGGAAACTATCGGCCAGTTGATAGATTTTGGATGCCATTGTTATGGGTGAGACTGCAGAGCACCTGGAAATACATGGTAAAATAGGGCGGTGCCAGCATCAAGGGGAGGTTATGCCTTCTGAAAGAATTCTAACAAATTTATGAGCAAGTTAGAAAAAGGAGAGCTAATGGATGTGATCTACTTGGATTTCCAGGAGGCCTTTGATAAGGAAGCTGCTAAAAAAAAAGAGCCAATAGTTTTAGAGGTTAGCTACTGCCATGGAAAGAGGATTGGATAACTGGAAGAGTGGGGATAAAAAGGTCTTTTTCAGGATGGTAGTGGTGACTAGTAGAGGTTCATTGGTGTCAGTCTTGGAGACCACAACTATTTAGGTCATGCATGAACAATCTGGACAAAGGAATTGAGGACATTGTTGCTAATGTTGCTAAGAACACAAAGACAGGTGGAGGGAGAGGTAGTGTTGAGGAAATGGAGAGGCTACAGAAGGACTTGGACAGGCCAGGAGAGTGGGCAAAGATATAGCAAATGAAAAACAGTGTGGTAAATTTTGAGGCTATCTACTTTGATCAGAAGAATAGTAGCATAGACTATTTTCTAAATGGGGAAAGGCTTTAGAAATCTGAAGCACAAAGGGATTTAGGAGTCCTAGTTTAGAATCTTCTTAAACTAAGCATGCAAGTTCAGTTGACAATAAGACCATAAGACATAGGAGTGGAAGTAAGGCCATTCGGCCTTAATTAGGAAGGTTAATGCAATGTTAGTACTCATCTCGAGAGGGCTAGAATATAAGAACAGGGATATACTACGGAGGTTGTACCAAGTTTTGGTCAGATTGCATTTGGAATATGGTGAGCAGTTTTGGGCCCCAAATCTAAGAAAAGATGTGTTGGCCTTGTGTGTGCACGCTGGGGAAAGGGGTTTCCAGACGATTTTTGCAAGGATGGTCTGGGGAATGGCGGTTTTGCCCTTTGTGGGCTGGCAACTCTTACTTCTTCCTGATATCAAAGTTCAGAAGCTCATTTTAGCTACACACGTCCAGCCTTCAAGTCTGTGTCAGTCCTACCAAAGGACAGTATCCTTAATCATGTCCCCCTGTTCTTTCCCTGTACCCCAATACCTTTTGCCATTCAAGTATTTAAATAACAGCTTTGAAGGCTATTATTGCCTCTGTATCTATCACTCTGTCAGGCAGTGCATTAGAAATTCTAACCATTCATTGCATAGGTTTTTCCTCAAGTTGTCTCTGGTTCTATTAACAATTATTTTAAATCTGTTCTGTTTCATTTGGTACTTTTTCTGTTTTGGAAATAGTTTCTCTTTATATATTCGATTTAAAGTCTTTGTGATTTTATATACCTCCAATAAATCTCTCTTCTTTTCTTCTGTGCTGAGGATGAACAGAGCTTCATCAATTTTGCCATGTAACCATAATTCAAATGTCTGAAATCATTTTAGTAATTACATTCTTTCCAAAGCCTTTCCACCTTTCCTAAAATGTACAACTCACAATTATACACAATACCTCAGCTGGGAATATATAACCAAGTGAGGAAGGGTTCATTTGGATCCTCTCTTCTTAACTGCCTTTCGGTTAGTCACAATAAATGCAAATTTTTTTGTATGAAACCATCATACTTCAAATAAAGTATAGTTAGCTTAATCAAAATCGAGGTGCAGGTTACCTAGGATATCTTCAGTGAAAGAGAAAGGAATTTTATTACCTATAAATCTCAAGAAAATGTTATCAAATGCATATAAATACGGTAATAATTTTAAAAGGTGAAGTGTCTGGCACAGACTGAAGGAAAAAAGGCTACACAGTTTAAAAGTTCTTGACGACTTGAAGTTTTAGATTTCTAACCTCATACCACAGTTTTTTAATTGTTGTCTGGTGTCCTTTGTAGCTATCTTTAAATTATCAGGGATTTGTTGCTTTTCACTAGATTCTGATGATGCAGAAGAATCAGAGAAAGAGAGAAATGGAGAGAAAAAGGATGGAATCTTATTGGGTCAGAGCAATGTGGATTGTGGTGAGATTTATAACAGAATTGAATGAGAATTCCAGTGAGGCCTATCTCAGTCCACCTTTTATGCCTTTGCCAAGTGGCAAGGTGAGTTTCTCAATAAGCAGTGCCCTGTTTGCTACCTATTCACTTGTTTGGGGCACCTCCCCATCTGCACCAATAATAAGCCATGCCACCCACTTTCAGTCCCAAAAACACTGCCCCTCCCTCATTCCAGGAGCAAGGCCTCCCAGCAAAGGGAAGAAAGAGCCAAGATAGCTGGTGGGCTGCCTGACATTCAGCTCCTCACCTCTTGTGTGGCAGGGATCCTGACTCTGACCACCCTAGCAGTAAATTAAACATGTCCTAGCCCACCTTCCCCAGAAGTGTGGCAGTCACTAGGGTGGGGGTTATCCACAGTACAGTCAGAAAGGGGGTTCCAAGATTTTGACCGAGCAACAATGAAGGAACGAAAGAGTTCCAAGTCAGGATTGGAGGGGAACCTGTAGGTAGCAATGCTCCCATGCATCAGCTACCCTTGTCATTCCAGCCAGTAAATGTCACGGGTTTGGAACCCGTTGTTGGAGGAGTCTTGGTGATTTACTATCTTGTAGAGATGATGCACATTACTACCACTGTGTGTGGGTGTTGAAGGTGAGCATGGGGTGCCAATCAAGTGGGCTACTTTATAATGGATGGCATTGAGCTTTTTAAGCATTTTTGAAGCTGCACCCATCCAGTGGAGATGTGAATCATGGCATTCGGTTACTCACCCTTCCCCATCTGGATGATTAATCGTTAATTCCATCAACGGGTTTAATACCGGGAACTTTAGTTCAAAAGGAAATATATTTAAATGATCCAAGACACTCTATTTTAAAATGGCTGCAGAAACCATTTGACCTGGGGAACCAAAAGGTGGATGTCAAACGACATTGCGAAGGGTGAATAGTTTCTTCCTGTCAGAGACAAATCATCCTGAAGTCATAGCTGAGACATTAACATTCAATCACTTTTAGCTACACAACGATTACACAGGATACAATGATTTAATTGATTATCTTTGATGAAGACTACCTTTTATCTATAGGATTTCCAACAACATGCCTAACAACAACCTGTTGCATGGTGTGTGATTTTTAACAACAGCTGAGTGAGAGCTTAATGGGATCATGACTTATTTGAAAGCCAGTCACCTTTATGGCAAATATAACAAAACCAGAAATCTGATTTTTTTTAAAAAAGAGTAGCATCCAGTGTAGTCTGCAGACTGTTGTAATATCAGGAAGTACTCTGTGCTGAGAATGTAACAACATTTCAGATTCTGTAAATGAGATTGCTTTCTTTCCATCAGGAGGTGAGAATCCTATCTGCATGGATTAGCGAACTGTACAATTCACCTGAATTAATTTACCTTCCCATTAACTTCAGCCCAATTGAGATACTCAATAATATGGAAGCTCAACTGTAGTTTGCACCCATCTTGCAGTAAGTGAGAGTACGGAAATTTGGTTGCACGGTTGAAAACATCTCAATGTTCCTTGCCTTAACTTTTGTTGGAACCTACACAATTACAGTGGTGCTTCCATGAGCACTTAGGCAGGATGTGTCTTCAGTCCATTGTCGAGCCTAGCTCTAAGACAGCAATGCATCAGCTTCTAGTTCACAGGTAATACACGGATTAGGCAGCAGCGTTTGTCTCCCAGTGGCACTTTAGTTCAGGAGAAAATCAGACAACTTATAACAGTGAGGGAAACTTTAGTACAAATGCCAAGGCAGTATCATATTGCTTTAGGAAACAGCAAGACATTAGTGGAAAAGTGTGGGATCTATAGGTAACACACTGATATAATGTGAGAGGTGGTGCGTTTGCTAGCAGCATACATAGTAAACACAGTACCTGTGAGCAAGGAGCTTAGCTCTGTGTGAATAGGAAAGGTAGGGCATACTTAGTGGGGCAAAGGTTTATTCCAGTAAGTAAGGGATATTGCCTTAATCAGTCCAGGATCTGGCGGAGAGGTTCCAGAGTCAGTCAACAGTTTATCCAAGGCAGAAGTGGGTACCGCAGATGCTGGAGATTAGAGTCAAGATTATAGTGGTGCTGGAAAAGCTCAGCGGGTCAGGCAGCATCTGAGGAGCAGGAAAAGATGAAGGGCTAATGAAGGGCTTTTGCCCAAAACGTCGATTTTCCTGCTCTTCGAATGCTGCCTGACCTGCTCTGCTTTTCCAGCACCACTCTAATCTTGACACAGTTTATCCAAAACAAGTCCAGAAACTGTATTCCTTTCCATCAAGGATTGAGTGACCGTCAGTCCTGGAAGTCAAACTAAAATCAATCTTGGCCCTCCTCACTTATTGGTCAGTTATTTTGTAAAATCAGACCAGGCATTGAGACCTTGTTAGTTAGGGAGGTCCTCAAAATCTGTCTGGTTGATGAGTTATAGTCAACCAGAGAGGTGGGTTATACATAATCGAGAGGGTTTCTGGGGTCTCTGCGTAGCGGTGTAAAGTCTGACACAGCTCAAGTCTGGAATTGGCTTGTCTGTATTCGCGATATACATGAAATGGTTACAGTCATGGGGGAATTGAATATAGGTCAGTGTAATCAGGTAGGAAATGAGACAGGCTTGAAGTTGTTGGTGGGGATAGTGTCAGGACAAATCATGATAGGTCTGGCTACAATATAGAGAAGGTGCATGGCCAGTAAGGGCATCAGGACTATGGTAATCAAAGGCTGCAGATACAACAGTAACATAAAGGAGACTCAAACAAAATTGAGGAAATTTTAAAGGTCATTGGGGATTCAGAGATCCTGATTCAGAATGGGAGGTGAAGAGTGGGGTTCATCATGGATCACCAGGAGACCCTGAAACTCGCTGAAGCAAATGCAAATTCTAAAAACCAACATATTGATCTGAAAATCAATTACAAAGCAAGCTGTCAAAACTGAAAAAGCAGCACTAGCTTGGGAGGAGTAAATAAAATTGTTTCTGAAAGGGACCAAAGTTTATGATTGCGACATGAAGCTACCTGAAAGGTTTTTCTCATAATCAGGAGTCCAGTGATTAATAAATGTGAAACATTTGACTTTAAGTCCAACTTAATCAGTGTGACACGGCAGCCAGTTCAGTTCGTTCATTTTTCTAGATGAAGAATCTTGTGGAACAGTGGTAGTGCCCTTACCTCTAGTTCTGAAGGTCTTAATATGGAACCCATTTGCCATGGACAATTGTCCACATCAAAGTAGGAAATTTAACAAAAATTCACCTTACACCATTTTCTTTCTGACCAGATATCATGAAACATAACCACTCGGAACAGGGGTAGACCATTTGGCCTTACAAGCCTGTTCTTCCTTTCAAAAGGATCAAGATAGATCTTCTCTCTGAACATCATTTTCCTATTTTCTCTCCATACCCTTTGATGCCTTTAAATCAAAAAATATATTTATCTCTTTCTTGAATATACTCAGTGACCTGGCCTTCATAGTCGTCAATGGTAGCAAATGTTTCACCCTGTAAGTCAGGAAACCTTTCTTTATCTCACCCCTAAATAACCTACTTCATATCTTGAGACTGTCACCGCAGATTCTAAACTCCCCAACCAGAGGACATTTCTTAGAATCATATTTCCTCTCATTCTCCTGAATCAGAGTGAATGCAGGCTCAATTAAACCAATCTCTCCTCATATGACAGTCCTGTCATCTCTGATATCAATCTAGTGAGGTGTACTCTCATAGTACTCTCTCTATAGCAAGTACATCATCTCTCAGGTAAGGAAACCAAAACTGCACACAATAGTCCAGATGCAGACTTGCCAAGACCCTATACAACTGCATTAATACATCCTTATTTCTGGATTGAAATCCTCTTGCAATGAAAGCCATTGTACAATTTGCCTTCTTAATTGTTTGTTAGATTTGCCTGCTTATGTTTATTGACTAATGTACATAGACACAGAGTTCCTTTGTAAATCTAAACTTCCTCCAGTATATCCCTATTTAAATAATAGTCTGCCTTTCTGTTTTTATGCCAAAGTGTCTAACTTCACATTTAGCCACATTGTACTGCATCTGCCATGTGTTTGCCATTCACCCAACTTGTCCAGATTGCCCTGAAGCCACCAAGCTCACAATCCTGCCTAGTTTTGTGTTGTCAGCATACTCCCTTCAGTACACCACTAGTCACCACCTGCAATGTGGAAAGAGACCCAATCATTCTCACTCACTGTTTCTGGTCTGTCAACCAGTTATCAATCTATGCCAGTATATTACTCCCAACGCTATGTGCTTTAATTCTGCTCCTTATGTGGGACCTGATCAAAAGCCTCATTGAAATCTAACATCACCATATAAATTAAGTCTCCCTTATTTATTCTACTAGTTACATCTTCAAACAACTCCAGAAGATTTGTTAAGCATGATTTTCCTTTCATAAACCCATGCTGACTTTATTGAATCCAGTTAATGCTTTTCAAGTGTTCTGTTCAAAAGTCTGCAAGGTTGGTGGTTTGAGCCCACCCACAGATTAATGCATGAATTTAGGGCCCTATTGTGGCTCAGTAGCAGTATCCCTACCACTGGACCAGGAGGCATGGATTCAAGTCCTAACCTGCTTCAGAGGTGTTTAATAGCATCTCTGAACAGGTTGATTAGAAAGATAGGTTGATTTTTTAAAAGGTCTTTTAAAATAGACTTCAGTATTTACCCCACATTAGGCTAATGGTCTAAAATTCTCTGCATTTTTTTCTCTCCTTCCTTTTTTAAATAATGGGATTAAATTTGCTGTGCTGACCCTAACCATAACCCTAACTCTCTGTAGATACTCTGGAACCTATAGAATTTTGGAAGAAGTCCATCAATGCATCCAATATTTCCAAGGCGACTCTTGATGCAGATTATCAGGCATTGTTGATTTATCAGCCTATAATTGCATAATTTCTATAGGACCATTTCTTGACTTATATTGACTTGCTTCACAAGCCTCTGGATTCTCTAACATTTCCGGAAAATTATGGTGTCCTCTTGAGAAAATATGTGTTCAAGTCTTTTGCCATTTCTTTGTTCACCATTGTAAATTCCCTGTTTCTAACTGTAAGGGACCTTCATTTGTCTTTGCTAATCCTTTTCTCTTCATATTATAGGTAGCAAGAACTGATTGAGAGCATTTTGTGGTCTGATTGGCATCTTATGATCTCTCAGATAACATGATTCAGTGGAGCCATACACCTTCACTCAATATATTGCCTTTCTCATTGCTAACTGCATACAGTATCTAGGGGTATAACCCATCACATTACCATGTCATCACTCACTGGACAAAGGTGCCATGAGAGAGCCCCTGTGCTGCATTTGGCTGGTGGTTGATTGAGGAGGCTGGGGTGGGGGGTCTCATGTTAGCTGCTTCAATGTTCTCTTGGATCACTTTACATGAGGTCATGATTACTGCCAGCTTTGAGAAGGGGTATTGTAAGGCTCAAAGATATTCCTGCAGTTATATATGCCTTATGAAATATTGTTGGCAAGGAACTGTCCTCTCAGACTAGACAGCAACGTAGAATCAGAAGAAATGCATACTTGGGTTTTTGGCCAACCAGTTGTGAAAGTACCTTCTTAGAGGGCACAACCTGGAGCTTCATTCAGAAGGATGTCAGAGATAAATAATCCCTTTGCAAAGACGGTGCTTTCATTTACTGTTCGTACAGACCTCCTTATTTATAGACTGATGAATTTCACAGTCCTCAGCTCATTGATGTATTTGAGGTATCACTGATACTGTCTTTGCTACAACCCACCAATCAAAAAAGGAACATAGGAACGTAGGAATTAGGAGTAGGCATGTCTCTTTCCCCCTCATTGCAGGGTCAGGCAGTGAGTGCCTTCTCAGCAATCACTGGCACTTGACACATTCAGAATGGAATCAATCAAGGATTGATCATGGAGCAATTAGAGTATCCCATAATGCCTTCATGAATCTGAAAGTCCTGCCATAACTCATATGTCCTAGCCCACTCAGAAGTGCCAAGATCTTTCAAAGAATATGTGCGATGAGGGATATCCCCTCCATACCTGGCTGATTGCATTTCTAAGAAATCACCAGACCACTGCCAAGGACAAAGACAAATCCTTCCCAAACTTTGACCAGGGTCAATATAAATCATAGACATCTTTAAGATGTGGTGCCATGAAGTATACCTCAGACAGGGTGCCCTTATAGCATAGTGGAGAGCTGACCCTGTCATAATCTGTGTCATGCACAATTTGGGTGGTGTGGGTGTTATAATTTTGATGAGGAGAAGATGTAGAAGTGAAAGGAAATGTCTGGTGTGAAAGCTAAGTATGAGCATACTGAGATAGGCCAGGATAACCATCAAAGAGACGAGGATGGGCAATATTCTACTGAGTCAGTGAGGTTACAAACAGAATTCTAACAAATTGCTTCTGGGGTTCCTGAGTTGGGCTGAGATTTAGTTGGTAGCAGATCCCAAGATAGGCATTCATGGAATGTCTATGAAATGGCTTCTTGGAGCAGCTTGTGGTAGTGCCCACTAGGGTACATAGAATGCCCCTGATAAACCAGGAAGGTTGACACTGATTAAAAATGTAAGCAATGCCTGGCAGTAACTATCAATTAGCATTAATAGATACACTGTCCATGGCAACATCTCCATCAAACAGAGTCAGCTGGCCAACACATCAATGTACTCCTGTCGTGCAGTTCAAAGATTTTCCCTTTGAACTGGTATACGAACAAAATGTCGTGATATATGCCAGACAAGACACTTCAATATGATGTATATTTTTTTCAGGAACACATACATTTTAATCTGTTCCCTCCATTCAGCCTCACTATTATGATAAATTGACATGTGATATCATTATTGCCCACCCAACAATCATAAATGTTGCTCTGTGGCTTTGAGAACCCCTGATATGAGATAAGTTTTTTTTCATTCTAGAACATGTAGATACATGACAGATTCTGCATCACTTCCATAATATATATGTGATGGCTCTGCCAATTGGACATCCCAGGCCTGGTTCTTCCTCTAGACCTTGTTGTTACCCTCAGTGTCCCCATGAGTAGCCTTTGGCACTTTGAATGCAATCCTCAACTTATAAGTGTGGACCTCCACTACAAATGAGGCAATCTTGAGTCAACCACGTTTTGAATATGTGGGTGGCCCAAATGAATGGCGATTGAAAAGCAGCATATTCTTTTGCTAGTGGAAGGTGCATCACATCTTTTATGTTGGAGAACCCTCTAATTTTCTATTGATGGGATATGACGACAATGGATGTTAGAACAGTGTAAGTGAATATACATATAGGTGATTATATACAATACCTGAAAACCCATGCTATTGATGTGCCCTCAGAATATTTTATTCTCCTTCTCATTACTTCCATCTGCAGGCCTAAATGTTTGCCATCGAAGGATACTAACAACTGAAACACTTTGGTGACTTTGAAGACATTGGCCTTTGCTCCCTGAGACTTCAGAGGCCTAGACAGCAATGGTCTACTGAGGTATTCTGCAAAAGTGTAGGCTGACCTTCCATAGACTGAATGGCTGGAAGAAATGGCAGCACTGGCACAGGTCATGTGAAGATGCAGGACACTTTGGTAGGGCTCTGAGAAGAAACTGTTGGTTGTTTATTTGTTTCTCCCCCATCCTGTAGTTACCTGCCAGCACTAGACTGTCTCATTGAGAAGACAGTGCGGTATAAATGAGATTGAAGTGTAATGCTTCCCTTTGCCTTGCCAGTAGGGCTGAGCAACCATACTAGAGCAGTGGAGTTGCAGGTCGAAGCACACCTCTGACTGTATCTGAACATATGCTGGACCTGGATCTCCAGGGTAGCTGCCACCATTCTGAAGGAAGCAGCCAGGCATTTGCATGCAGGAGTCAACACAGTAGTGAGAATATGGAAAAGCTCCTCCAGTCCAGTCTACTGTGGGCCTCTCGCATACCTGCCTGATCTTCTCCTGCTTTTCTTTGTCAGAGATCATTCATTATCTTCCTGTATTATTGTGTTCCCAATGGTGAGGGTGGTTGTCATTGAAATGTGTTGTGATCTGGTACTAGGTCAGACTGGTTTAATGAGTTCCTGGTACAAGACACTGAAGAGAATATCCTTTCTCTTTATAACTACATCCAGCAGCAGAAAACATTGATATGTATCCTTACCCACATAGTAACAGTTGCTTAGACTATTACCAGTAAGGAGGTGGGGATAATGAATCAGCCCACAGCATCCTAGATGGTTCTAGCTGGAACCAACATAGAGAAGAACCTCTTTGGAAAGGCTATCTTTTTGTCAAGGTAACATTTATAAACATTGGTACCAGCTTCTTCTTGTCTGCAGGCAAGTTTTGGCTGTTGGGTTGAGCTCTATGGGCTCCTAGGAAGATATTGACTTGTTACAGTTAAAGTGCTGTTCAATGACCATTAAATATCGCATCAAAACCTTCAATACCAGAAGATTCCACCAGAGGCAAGAACTGCATTCTCATTTGTATTGCGGAGATGACAGCCTAGTGGTATTATCTAGATTATTAGTCCAGAGACCGAGGTAATGGTCTGGGTGCCTGGGTTTAAATCCCCAACAGGGCAGATATTGGAATTTGAATTCAATAAATATATGAAATATGATCATCTAATGATGATCATGGAACCAATGTCAATTGCCTGTTGTCAATACAACCCATCTGGTCCACTAGTGCTCCTTCGGGAAGAAACTGACACCCTTACATGGCCTAGCCTATGTGCGATTTCAGACCCAGCACAACAATGTCGTTCTTTCCTCTACATAATTAGGGATGAACAAAATTTGATAGCTTAACCAATGATACCCACATCCCCTGAATAAACTAAAGGAAAATAAAACCTCCTGTGATTTGCTTGTACAACATCTTAGCTAAACAGATGATGAGGTGAACAGCACTTAATTGTACGTGATAACTCACACTGAGCTTTGGTAGATATCATGCCATCTAAGATGCTCCCCACCAGACTGGAAGAGCAAATGGAAAATCTCACCCACAATGTTGAAAAATATGAAGTTATCACTTTGATGGGAAACAGAAATGCTCTGTATTTCTTAAATGGTAGGAGAGTCAAAAGTGTTGATGTCCAAATGGAACTTGTTGCTTTTGTTCATGAGTCACCAATCGTTAATATTCAGGTACAGCAAGCAATTACTTTGTTACTTATTGCAACAGGTCTTAAGTACAAAGGTAAAGACATCTCCCTACAATTGTATCGAACATTTAAGATAGTGCATCTGGAATATTGTATCCCATGTTTGTCCCCATATCAAAGCAAGGATAATCTTTAGAAAAGATTCCTCTATATGTTGGTTTCTGCTGGAACCATCTGAGATCCTGTGAGTTGATTCACTGTCTCCAGTCTTTCTTACTGGTAATAGTCTAAGCTATTGATACTATGTGGGGAAGAATACACACACTACATCTAAGGTAGAAGGTATGCTCTGTCTTAGTTATATGTTAAAGCTCAATTAAAAGTTACTTGGTTACGTTGCATCTAAATTATATTTCCGAGACAATCAGCCCCAAATTAAAAGCACAAGAAGTAGCGCATGGAAAATTGATAAAGGACACTGAAGACTTGTTAGCTCCTCATAGGAACAGTCTTTTATACCCTGTTGGGTGAAACTTACTCAATGTCAGCTCACAATTTCAGGGCCAAACTGTCTTAACTACAGAGGAACTGTAACAAAGGTTTATCAGACCAATTTCTGGCATGGCAGATTGTTCTATGAGGAAATATCAGGGTGACTCTATCCATATTGCCTCGAATTCAGAAAAATTAGAGGTGATCTAATTTAATATCTGAACGTTGTAACAGGATTCAACATGGCAAATGCAGGAAGAATGTTTTCCCTTAGTGTGAGATCTAGAGGATACAGTCTCAGAGGACATGGCAGGCCATTTAGGGCTGAGATGAGCAGAAATTTCTTCATGAATCTTTGAAATTTTCCACACCAGAGGTTATGAATGCTTAGTCCTTCAGTATATTTCAGACAGAGATCAAAATATGTCTATATGTAAAAGGTATCAAGGTATATTGAAATGGTGTAAGAAATGGCATTGAGAAAGACAATTAGCCATATCTTGTTGAATAATGGAGTAGGATTGAGGGACTGTATGTTCTACTGCTCCTATTTATTATGTTCTTATCTATCTTATATTAATGAATAAATATGTAATTTGAATGTAAGTCCTGGGCGGCACGGTGGCACAGTGGTTAGCACTGCTGCCTCACAGCGCCAGAGACCCGGGTTCAATTCCCACCTCAGGCGACGGACTGTGTGGAGTTTGCACATTCTCCCCGTGTCTGCGTGGGTTTCCTCCGGGTGCTCCGGTTTCCTCCCACAGTCCAAAGATGTGCAGGTTAGGGTGGATTGGCCATGCTAAATTGCCCGTAGTGTTAGGTGGGGGGTAAATGTAGGGGTATGGGTGGGTTGCGCGTCAGTGTGGACTTGTTGGGCCGAAGGGCCTGTTTCCACACTGTAATGTAATGTAATGTAATGTAAAAAAAAAAAATTACACCACCTGGTCCAACCCAGTTGAGTAGACAAGGAATAGAACAGAATCACTGGTAAAAGAATGGCATTTCTGCAAAAGGCTGAAGAAAATAATCTTGTTCTCAGTAGACTGAAATTGTGGTATCCATACTTTAAAGCAGACTCAATTGTGAAGGGATGGAGAGACTCAGGACAATAGGGAATAAGTAGAAACTGATCCAATGTCTGCAGATTCTATGACTGAAAGGCTTTTCCACATGAAGTGGACAGGACATACTTTTTCAGAAGTCCAGTATTGTGTTACAAAGCAGCTTTTCTCAACAGGTATCAGTCTGAGGTGAACTTTGGCTTTTCAGAATTTAACTGCTGATGCTGCCTCAATCACTTGCACATGGTGTCTGGCCTTCCCAGACACTCATGGTCATTAGTTAGGAATAGTGCCTAAACTTTGTATCCCATCTCAAGTGTGATTGTCTGGTTTCTCAATTTGATCTCAGCCATGAGCCAAACATGAGCTAGGTTATTTAAAACTGTGAGGCTAGATGGTGGCAAAACAATTCAATTCTTTTTGCCATCAGCCATTTCAACTTTTCTGCATTCCAAAAGCGAGGAAGGAAGAGGAAACACAAATTCTGACAACTCAAACCATGGCGGAATTTTAGCTCACAATTAGCTGAGACCATTGGTGAGACCAGCCAGTCAGAAGTTTAGGGGATTGCCACAACATCAGCCTTCATAGCAAGTCAGTCAGGTCACATCAAGAGCAATCTGTGCCAAATGATTTACCTTTAATGAAACTCAGAGACGATGACCACTAGTCTTTGAATGAAAATAATGCCCTTTTGCTGCCTCCCTTTGCATATTTTTGCCACATATCTTATGAAGTCTGTAACTATAGAGTTTGTTTTAGTCATCCATTTGATTCTCCATTTTATCTATCTCCTCATGCATTGCAACTAAAAGCATATTTTCAATGAAAAATGACTGTTCTTCATCTGCTTCCTCAAAAACAGCTTTCGTGTCTTTTTTTCCTTATGTATTTGAAAGCAGGTGAACCATGAATAATTTCCTAAGAAAAATTAGGCACACATCAAAACTTAAAAATAGGGAATTATAAGAAGGAACGTTCTCTGCCTCGATCAGGTAAACATATGCTCAATCCCATTTTCACAGAGGTAAATAAATATTTATCTAACTTAAATATGTTATAGTCTTCCTTTTAAGTAATAAAGCCATTTGACAGATATTAGTATTTAAACAGCAATTGTTTACAGAGAGAAATATCCCATTCTAAGAATTTGGTTGCAGACATCAACGTTCATGATAATTCAATGAATCCTGCTTCTTATTTAGTGTAAATACTGGCTATAATTCCCCTTCTACCCCATCATGCTGTTCATAAACCAGAGTATAAAATCTAATTTGTTGCTCAGTACTAGTGTGTTACTTTACACATTTTTAAAAACATGCAGTTTTTCATTCCAGTTTAGAAATAAACACATGCCATCCTACTTCCACAAAATGTGTGGTCCGCCAAAAAATACCAACTTCCTGTGGCTTATTTTCAATTAAAATATAAAATTTAGTGAAATATATTGGCATTTCTTGACATATGTCTTCACTTAGGCGAAAGACTGGTTTGTCTAGTTTTATGAATTTTGAGGTCCAAATCACTCATCACATCGTAGTTAGACTCCTCCATATGCACAATGATAGCTTTCTACTGCTGGCGTAGAAAGCAAAGAAAAGGAAAGAATCAAACACTTGTCATGATGTAGTAGTGACAGGTCATTTGTACTGCTATACAGAGAGAAAATATGGGCCTCATCTGTCATTTTCTCGGTGGCAAATAATACTTTTATAAAGAAAATTTATTGTTTTAATATTGCTCCTTATTTCCAGATGTCACTGTAAATGTGCTTATATAACAAAATATAGTATTTTGAAACTTAATCTCTTATATCAGTTACTGATCACTTGAATACTCTCCAAACTCTTGGGAATTTTCCTCCTCTTTTTTTCTTGGTTGTAATGTTTAAATATTTTGTTTGAGACATATTGTAACTTCATCTTACTTATAGATGACACAGTCTCACAATTATGGAAGCAAAATAAAACAATTTTAAACACTTCAGTGTTCTCCTATTCTAAAAAAGCAGTCTGATTTGGTAAGAAATAGCCTGTAAGGGTAAAGGATAACAATTCCTGCTGCCCTATCCCTTCTATATGACTCCTTGGTGATTATCATACCTAGTTATAGCATGAAATCAAGAAAAGTAGAGTAAGATTATAGACTCATTTGTCACTGCTATTCTTACAATGTTTCAGTTAGTTACAGGTATTGCATTGCAATTTTAATAGATCATTTAATATTTTAGACGGTGCATACATTGGAAAGCCAGGGTACTTGTAGCTAAGATAACATATTCATATCAAGTAGAACAGCTGGGAGAGGTAACTCAATAAGTTGCAGTGTGGTCTAGGTCATATTTTACTTGTGTGGTATTTTCATGTCTTCTTTGAGTCTACTGTAGGTCCCCAAACCATGTAAAAGTTTAATTTTTTTTCATAATTTCAACCCCTTTGTCGGAGCCAGTCCAAAACTGTTTGAACTGACTGCCTCCTGGATAGCAGATGCCTATGGAGTACAATTTATACAACTAGCTTATTTTCACTTGAAAAATATTTCACAGCTGTGGAATGTGCTGAAGGAAGAGCACAAACCATAGGAAGATCATCTTCCAAAGAAGAATCATTCATTTTGGCTGTGCAATTCTCTTTCTGTAAAGAAAAAATTATGTTGTCATCTAAGAGGAGGTAGCTCATTAGGGTTGAATTTTGAAATTACAACAAGTCTCAAAGCCTTGTGTATTACAGTCAATAAAATGTAACTGTTTTGCTCTGTATTTAAAGTCATATCGTTATCAGTGAATTATTCTAAGTTTCCCCTTAGCTAAATTGATTGAAGCAATGAGTAGTTGAACATAATAGGCCGAGGATTCCCATCCTGTACAGAGGAAATTCATTTCAGGCAGGGAAGTTGTGGAGTTGGCCATAGCAATCATTATAGAGAAAATTAATTGTGTTCCCATTTCACTCCAGTTCACTATGCAATGAAGTACATCCTGTACAAACTTGGAGTGAAGACAGTATTAGGTAGACAGTGATGGCCATATCACTAAATACTCCAATAATATTCAACAGGGATAATACTTTGCCTTAATATAAACTTAATAAAATACTCTGGATGCTGTAAATCTGAAACAAATGCAGAGAATGCTGAAGAAATTGAACAGGTCTGGTGGCATCTGCAAAGAAAGAAACTGTCAAGATTTTGAATTCTTCATGGCTTCACGACCGACAGGTTCTGAAGTAGAGTTGTACGAGACTCAAAATGGTAGCTGTTTCTCTCCCCATAGATGCTGCCAGATCTATTGAGTTGCTCCAGCAGTCTCTGTGTTTGTTTCTTATTTTGCCTTCACTAAGTGAAATCGCAACTTAGCACAATGGATTGTTCGTCCATAATAGAACCCATCTGCTTTTATCTGATTTATTTTATATTTCCAGCTATATGGTGAAGCAAATTAGTTATTTTATCCTGGTTTGCATATGAAGAATGGCTATTGGATTAGATGACAATTGTGAAAATAGAGAAAAGAGTGGAACTGGGACAAAAAGATAAGATAAAATCTTCTGGTCCATAAAACAGAAGTTCAGAGGCAGCCTTATTTCTGATTAATATTATGAGATAGAATATGAGAAGGTAAGGTTGAGGAAGGGCATGAAAAGGAGCAGAAAAGTTCATAAGAATGGGAGGAATTTGAGGAGGATAGGAGAATAGGGCACTCAGAGGATAAAGAGGAAAATGAACTGGAATTAAGGTTTAAATCAAAAGAAGAATGAGAATTTGTTCAATGCAGAAGTTAAGAAAGGCGAGACAGGAATCTGACAACAACTATATTTATGTAACTCCTTTAATGTAATGAAATATTGAAAATTCTTCATCATAAAACAAAGATTGATGGTGAGCTGCAAAAGGAGATAGTCTATCAAATGACCAAATGCCTGATTGTCCCCAAGTCGCATTTCCAACGCGGGTCCCCCAAGTCCCTCCTCCCTACCTTTTATCTTAGCCTGCTTGGCATACTTTCCTCATTCCTGAGGAAGGGCTCATGCCCGAAACGTCGATTCTCCTGCTTCTTGGATGCTGCCTGACCTGCTGCGCTTTTCCAGCAATACATTTTCAGCTCTGATCTCCAGCATCTGCAGTCCTCACTTTCTCCTAGAATGTCTTGAAGAAGGCAAGTGAGATGAAAAGGTGTCGAGATGTAGCAAAGGAATTTCAGAGCCAAGGATCTAAGTAACTAAAGTCACAGCCACAAAATATGGAGCAGTTGAAACTGGGAATGCACAAAAAGCCATTCTGAGAAAAACACAGATCTGAGAGAGCTGTGGGCTATTTATTTGAAGAAGAACTGATGGAACGATAATCAAGTTAATAATTCTTTACCTCCTTGCCAAATGTGCGCTATGCACAAGATTCCTCATTTAATTGTTTGTCAGAAGTGCTCTCCACACAGTCAGGCAAATTTTACTTAAATCTGGGGCCAAAACTTCCTTTCAGGTCAGAAAAACCTAGCTTGCACATTTTTGCATCTGGCAAAACTCACACATGAGCATTGTGCAACTCCACGTGCTTTTTTTTAAGATTCTTGAAAGCGAACAGATCAATGATTTTAGAGCAAAGCAGAAATATTGACTGATCAGGTTAACATGATCTTATCAAATGGCAGAGTGGGTTTGAGTGGCCGAGTAGCCTACTTCTGCTTTCTATCAAATATTCATACACACCTTGGAGATTATGCTGCTGAAGGTTGGTGTTTGTTGGTTCCGATTTAGTGGGATGCTCTGTTGTGGATGGTGCTGAGCTTCTTGGATGTTGCTGGAGCTGTAACATCCAGGTAAGTAGAAAGTATTCAATCACACCCTTGGGTTAGGCCTTGTGGATTAGGAGGTGAGTAACTCATCACAGAAGTCCTGGTCTCTGATCTGATCTTGTGGACACAGTATTTATATGGCTGGCTCAGGATATATTTATAACAGAATTCAGCGATGGTAACTTGCTAAATGCAAAGGAGAGGTCATTGGATTCTCTATGCTGGAAATGATTTGACCTTTGTGCAGCATGAATGATACTTGCTACTTTATTTTTCTAGATGACCTTTGCAGACATTTTATGTAATTTGCCACCTCAGCCAGTATCAGGTACTGGGCAAGTGTGGTTGGAAATAATTTGTTGCCACCAATCTGTCTTTGCTTTATTTTGGTTCAGTCCAGTGATCAAAGGTGGAGGATACATCACTGTAGAGTACCTACAAGAGACACTGTTCATACATAACATGATAGCAAAACATGCACCTATATTTGGTCTGTTATAACTACAGGACCAGAGGGAGCTGGTACAGATGCGTCTGGAAGATGATCATTAATCCTTTCGGAACCATTACCATAAACATAACTTGCAACTTATGAACCCAAACTTGAATGTTTGCTGCAAGGTCTTGCTGCTTATAGATAAAGGCAGCTTCAGTTTCTGAGGAACTGAAAAATGGTGCTCATCAGTGAACATTCCCATTTGTGATATTATAGTGGAAAGAATGTCATTAGTGAAATAACTGAAAATGATTGAGCCTAGGACACTACTATGAGCAACCCCTTCAGTAATGTACTGGGCTGAGACAATGTTCCTCCACAGTCCTTTGTTCAATGCATGAATCCAACCAGTGGCAGAATTTCTTTATATCCCCATTGACTTCAGTTTTGTTAAGGCCTCTTCATGCCACACTCAGTCAAAAGCTGCCTCAATATCAAGACCAGCGATTTTCACTGTACATCTGTAGTTTGTCTTGGCCACATTTGGAACAAACCTGTAAGCAATTCAGTAACTGAGTGGCTCTGGCAGAACTCAGCTGGGTGAGAGTAAGCTGGTCACTGCAGAGCAAACACCATTCAGTAACACTGTTGATGACATCATTTTGCTCACAATAAAGAGTAGATAGGCAGAATTTACAAGGTCTTGAACAGAGATTGTATGGTCCCAGTGTGGGATCACAGAAAGTGATGGTGCAGGCAGTATTGAGAATGGGAAGGATCAGAGCTTAATAGTCAGGAGTTCAGAGTGAGGAGTAAGGAAGTCAATGAAGCGGTGAAGGCTAGTACAATTGCAACATTTAAGAGGCATTTGGCTGGGTATATGAATAGGAAGGATTTGGAGGGATATGGGCCGGGTGCTGGCAGGTGGGATTAGATTGGGTTGGGATATCTGGTCGGCATGGACAGGTTGGACCGAAGTGTCTGTTTCCATGCTGTACATCTCTATGACTCTATGAGGTTGAACCTGGTAAAAAGGGGAGATTCAAGGTAACAGGAATTAAACAATCACTAGACCAAGCCACTTGAAACCACCCATTTAATTCCAAGACAAGAGTGTTGCATTCACAAGGACAGCTAATCAGTAGTTCTAACTGGATCTAAGGCCCATGTGATTCACATAACCATGATAGTGAATGCAGAGAAGGCCACTGCAGAGATTGGATTACAGGCTTTTGTAAAATATAATTGAGTGTCACAGGCATGTTAGAAAGATTAGTAATGTGCTGAAATATGTATGGTTCACTATTCCAGACTATGGTTGGATTGAAAAGACCAAATTTATGAGGAGTTAAAAAATACATTAGCACAAGCTAGGTGACCCAAAGGATGATATTCAATAGCATGCCCACATAGTTCTAGGTTAGAAGTTAGTACAAAGAGATATGATATGAATAGAAGTAAACCTTCAGGAGCTAAAAAGTCATTTTGGATTATTACTAGGAAAATTGAATGTCTACTTAAATGACAGTATGAAGAAGTATATACATGAAACGTGTTTTGATCAGATGTCGAAACTGATAACCAGGAACTCAACTTTAAATTTTGTTGTAATGCCACAAATGGCTTAAACTTACACAAATATCTGTTGAAAGATTTTTTTTAAAAGCTGGAATCTTTAATTTATCGGAAGGAACTATTATTGAAAATAGCTTTATGATGCAATGAAAATATAAAACTGAATCACAGGTGTGCTGATGGGTAAATGGGGAATATTGAAATATATATTAATCTACATTATGTTCTCGCTGCAGCATAACTAGCTGTTCAGATCAGGCACTAATTTGAATCCCATGGCCCGAGTGACAAACCACTCACCCTTGTGACTAAGCTGAAATCATTCTATCAATTAATGGCTGATGAACTGTCCACTATCATAGAATTAAAACTGGGGAACGAGAGGTAGGTTAGCATTATCATTATCACAGAATAAACATGTGGTATTAGGCTAAAAAGTAACCTTTCCCCTTTTAATGATGGCGTGTGACAAGTTTAGATGGATATTTCAGAACACACTTTTTGCCAAGAAGGCAGAGGGAGTAAGGTTTCATAATTCATTTTTATCGTCTGGCCTCTCAGTAATGATCATTTAGAACCGATGGAAGTCAATATAAATATGTTTTGTTTGCCTCCCTTGAACTAAATGGCCTCAAGATTCTTACTTTGAAAAGGTGTTTCACGAAAAAGTATTTGGTCAGCCTTTTTCATTCCGAGAAAGGGAGAAACCATGCATGAAGCCTATGACGAATACATTATTTTCAAGCGATCTGTTAAGACTTTTCAGGTTAAATTAAATCAGCATGTCTCATGTTGTAGAACATGAAACAAAAAATATGCTTATTACTAATCTTTTCATGCAGACAGTACTCCTTGAAATTAACAAGGGATAAAGAAACAATAAACATTTTTAAAAACTGATATATTTGCATTTTGCATAAATGTTTATGAAATCTCTGTTTTAATTAATTTCAGTATACTTAATCTTGCAAATAATGTTTTGTAGTATTTTGTATGGTGTACAATTGAATTGGTCCAACCAGGAGGAACAAAGTTTTCAGCTTCACCAACTTCACTCTAAGTCTTTCCATATTACCTAAACTACTCCACCTTTAAAGTATTTGTGAAAAGTTCCCATTGTCACCAGTTTTCAATTTTTTTTCCATTTTTTCTGACTCAGTATCCATTTCCTTTATTAATTGGTGTAATGCCTCAAAATATTTATTTCATGTTGGCCATTATGTGCAAAATGATTATTACATTTCAGGTGACTGATGGTGGAACACAAGAAAATAGAATCACAAGTTTTGAATTGGTAATTTGAAAGGGAAGGAGGAGTAATGAGGTGGTAGAACGAGAGGAGCAGATGAAGTAGTCAAGGTATTCTGTGAGTGATGATTTGGAGATGCCAGTGTTGGATTGGGGTATACAAATTTTAAAAATCACACAACACCAGGTTACAGTCCAATAGGTTTGTTTGGTAGCACTAGCTTTCAGAGCACTGCTCCTTCATGAGGTGGTTGTGGAGCATAAGATCGTAAGACACATAATTTATAGCAAAAGTTTAGTGTGATGGAACTGAAATTATGTATTGAAAAAGACCTGGATTGTTTGTTAAGTCTCTCATCTTTTAGAATAATCATGTTGGTTTCAGTTCTATCATATGTAAATCGCAGAACTTTCTTAAAGTTATATTCTCAAGTGAACTTTAACAATTGGTGTTATGTCGGCTCAGGTAATCCATTTAAGGTGTGAGGTGCCCTGTGTGAGACGGTCAGTGCCACAATGGCCAGATTGATTCTATTCTAAAAAAAACAGATTTACTGAATCTTACATGGATTCATGCAGTTTTTGAGCAAAACAAAATGTAATTCTGCAGGTACAAATTCACACACATACACATACAGGTTTGTGGGGTATGTGGGTGTGTGTATGGGGGCAGGGGTTATGAATGTCTGTGAGAGAGTGTGTGTATGTGTGTGAGTGTAAGTTTGTGAAAGGGTGCGGGTGTGAAAGTGTGGAGTGTATGTGAACACATGAGAGAGGATCTGCGTGAGTGCATGGGTCTGTAAGAGTGTATCTCTGTGTGCGTGTCTGTGTGTTCGTCTGTCTGTGAGTCCTTTTGTATATGAGTCTGTGTGTGTGTGTGTGTGTGTATATACACAGTGCAATGGGGTTACCTGTAGTGTGACATGATCCCAAGGTCCCGATTGAGGCCATTCCCATGAATACCGAACTTGGCTATCAACCTCCGCTCAGCCACTTTGCGCTGTTGCCTGTATCGAAGTCTGCCTTTGTGGATGGTCACCCGAAGGTCTGAGGTCAAATGTCCCAGACCACTGAAGTGTTCTCTAACTGGGAGGGAACACTCCTGTCGATTGTTGTATGGTGTCCATTCATCTATTGTCGTAGTCTCTGCTTGGCTTCCCCAATGTACCATGCCTCAGGACATCCTTGCCTGCAGTGTGTGAGATAGACACCGTTGGCTGAGTCGCATGAGTACCTGCCACATACACGGTGGGAGGTGTCCCCACATGTAATGGTGGTATCCGTGTCCACACTCTGACACATCCTGCAGCGTCAACCGTGACAAGATTGTATAGTGCTGTCCTGAAAGCCGAGCAGTTTGCTACAAACAATGATCTGTTTGAGGTTTGGTGGCTGTTTAAAGGTGAGGAATGGAGGTGTGGGGCAAATCTTGGCGAGGCGCTTATCCTCATTGATAATGTATTGCAGGCTGCGAAGAACAGGCAAGGATGCCCTGAGGCACGCTAATGTAAGATGTCGTGTAAGATGCAGTAAATCTATTTTTTAGGATTAGAATCAATCTGATCATTGTGGTACAGACAGACAGTCTCACACAGGGCACCTCACATATTAAATGGATTATCTGGGCCGACATGACACCAAGGGTTAAAGTTCACTTGAGAATATAACTTTTAAAAATGTTCTGTGATTTACATATGGAAGAACTGAAACCAACATGTTTATTCTAAGAGATGAGAGATTAACAAACAACCCACGTCCTTTTCAATACATAATTTCAGTTACATCACTCTGTAAACATTTGCTATAAATTCTGTGTCTTACGATCTTATACTCCACAACCACCTGATAAACGAGCAGCGCTCCGAAAGCTAGTCTTCCAAATAAACCTGTTGGACTATAACATGGTGTTGTGATTTTTAACGTAATTCTGTGAGTGAGGCATGATTGATTAGAGGGAACAAGAAGGAAGAGTACCAAAGAGAATATTTTCCAATCAATCCTCAACCAAAACAGCTTACATTTATTGTTGGTTCCTTTCACTGCCACAACATTCCTGATTTGAACGGAAAGTAGCAAAAAAGAGAGAAAAGCCAAGAGTGCGAGCACGAGAAGTGTAGATACTGATATATTGATATCAGCGTCTAAAAGTATAATCATGTTCTTTAAATTACAATGCTCAATGTCATTTTGGATTGCTAGCAATACATTAAAAATCTTTGTACACTTTCAATTTTTACCAACATAAGGGGACAAGCTAAAACTGTAAGCACATATTCCCTGCGGAAGGGTCACAGTGTCAGAACTGGCTAGGATTGTAATTGCAATGGGACAAATTTATATGGATAGATTCAATTGTATAAGTTGATGTCAAAATTTGGATAATGGAAAAATAAGGACAGATGTATGGCTTTAAAATAGCAGTGAATGCTTAAGCACACACTGATCCAATTATCCCCTTCTTATTATAGTGCGCACATTTGGAAATGATCAATACTGCCAACACTGCTGATTTCATTAAAAATGCATTGTTCAAAGTTGTGAAAGTTACATAATAAATGAGAGAAAGATAGAAATATGTTGTTGTTCTCTCTTCCTCCCCTTTTCATACACTCTACCCATTCGATCTATTCAGTTGTTGACAGAATTGTAAGTTTTGGCAATGTTAAAGTACTATGTACAGATGCAGTAAAAGAAGATTGAAATTGACCTTAGTCAGTTGTACGAAACAGGCTCGATGAATTGGCAGCCTGTTTTACATCACACTATACCATTGATTTCAATAGAGAAGAAACAGCAGCAGAATGTAGAATGGGTAATACTTGTACACTATTTTATGCTACTGCAGCTGAAAACTTATTTTATATAATTAACTCATATTAGTGGAAAAACTTAGGCAAAGGGGTGAAATCTCCAAAAGAAAGCCAGCAAAAACAATTTGAAAACCTCTGCTGTATAGCAGAGGCAAAGAGAGAAAGCTTTTCATTTAAATAATGCTACTGAGGGCCATGGGATGTCCAAAAACTTTCCATCCAGCTGCAAAAGAAGGATAAAAGCAAGAAGAATGAACACGAATGAAATTCCCGAATTGTGTTAGCGTCATTTTTAAGATGCAGGAGAGGAAATGTGTCTGAGCAACACAAGCCACACTATTCGGACTTGCAAAAGCTCTCTGAAGCAGACTGTACTGTGAGCCCTCCTTATTAATACAATAAAGAAAGCCATGTATGCTTCACAAGTAAAACCTGGTGGGGCACATTGCATTTAAAGAATTGATTGTAGTTTGTGTATAGGCAAGCCTCTCAATTGGCTGCCTCCATTAAATCATGCAGGCAGATGGCCAGGCATCATCATTAGTCTCATCTCTTTTGGTCCAATCTTAGAAAATTTCCAATTGCAGAAAGATTCCACCAATTGTGTCAATTCCAGAGAACTTAAGTGTGATAAGATTATGATCCAGATAGTATTTAATAAAGTCATTCATCACTTTGTACAATCTCCTTGAAAGTGTTATGGTAAATATTTGATGGAAGTCAAATTAGATCTCAACAAGATCCTTCTTTTCAGCTTTTTCACCTATTTTAGTTTTTATTTCCATTCCAGCATATTAAAAAATATCAAAGTACGATAAGAAAATAGGTTAACTGACAAAAATGCTAATGTCTACTTCATTCACAGGAAATATCCTGGCTGCTTCACTTTGAAAATAACTTAATTACTATACAGACTCAATGTACTCCAGAGGAAACTTTAAGGAGCCCTTCGATGAAATAGCAGACTTATCATACAGACTTATCATCTGTCATCACTAAGCTGAGTGTGAACCATATGGAATCCGATTGTATTAACAAGAGGTTTGTAGGGTGTCAATGCATTTCAGTATCAGAAATAATGACAGAAGTTGAATACTTAATTTCAAAAACAATATAGTAGGCAAATCTCAATTAGAAGACAAGGCAATTTTGTATTTGCTTGCTTATCTGGTAAATTATAATCCTGTATCATGACTTTGAGCAATATATGGTACTTGTAAACTATTTCCTGATATACAGCATTAGGAACAAGAATCTTATCTCACCCAGCTATTTTAGAAAGTGATGCATGGTGTCTCATCACTTGCTCTATTTGGAAGAGGGATAATCAGAGGATAAAATACAGTTATTTTTATCTTGTATTCTTCACTAGCAGGTCTCGAAAGGCACTGTTAAAGCCTGGTGAGCAGAAAGGCTGGAGACACTCTGGTTCCTGATGATCTTCACTATGGAAGAAATGATGCAGAGGTATGCAATGATTTAGAAGAACAAGGAATGAAAGGATCTATATATTGTTAGAAACTTTGGGTTGAATTTCAATTTTCTTCTTTGGCTGAGTCTTGCTGAGTTGGTGAAATGACTTGTACAAAAAAGTGAGTTTTATTGCTGTATCTTATCAAAGTTATTGCATTAGTTGACATTTTAGCCATTAAGATGAGTCTCATGTCTGACTTCTGCTCCCTCTTAATTCACCACTCACTGGAGATCCTGGAACTGACCAGCATCATAATCAAAAAGAGTCATTGTGCACCTGGACAAGGGCTATAGGTCTGGAACTTCCCTGCATGTTCTGACATTTGTCTCAGACTTGGCAGACAGGGAAAGCAGTGTCACACTTTGCAGGCAGGGTGCTGGAGTTCCCTGCTGGACAAAGTGGTACACAAGTGGGATTGCCACTTCTCCTGGGATCAGCAGTGGAGGCCATGACACAAAGACCTTGCCAGCATGGTCCAAAGTTGTTGTCTGGATGATTGTCCATCACTTTGATTTTCTTCTGAATGTCTTTTTCCACTTTACCAGTGTAACTGCCGCAATCCTCTCTCCAATGCCTCACAATCACTCGCTCTCTGCCACTGCACCCAGCTTCACAGAAGGGTAATGCTCTACCATGCTCACTAACGCATGCACAACTTCGCTGTCACTCTCACCGATCCAAACATCTGTGACACCAGTAACTGTTCATGCCTTCTGAACATCCTACTCACTTGCTTGGGAAATCTGAACCAACAATATAGCTGCCACACCTGCCTGCCTCTCATTCCAGGAGTAAATTAGTTCACAATATTGCAGAAAGAAACAAGATTGGCAGGGTGCTGACATTCAGCTCCTCACTTATCGGTAGAGGATATGGACTGACCGCTCTGAAAACAGCCTGGACTGAATCAGACCGCAAATTGGAGGAACAACACCTCATCTTCCACCTGGGTAGCCTACAGCCCGGAGGGCTCAACATAGAGTTCTCCAATTTCAAATAACCTCACTTCCCATCCCCGACACCCATCCTAGCCCTTCCCCCTCCCTTCTGTATTCTTCTAATCAACCCTTCCTTCCAGTTACCAACCAGATTCATTCCTCTCATCAACGAACCAGGTCGTACCCTCTGCCTGTGTTCTCCATCTCATCAATCTGTCCCCCCAACCCTGTTTATCTGCAGCTCCCTGTACACCCACCTCCAGTCCTGAAGGGTTACACCTGAAACGTTGACTTCACCTCCTGATGCTACATGGCTTGCTGTGTTCTTCCAGCCTACTGCTTGTCTATCTTGGACTGATATCAGAAGCTACCTTTGACTTAGTGTGCTGGTTTCCCTAGGTGAAGGCTTTCGCCCTAGACTGGACTGATGGCTGTTGACAACGATATCAAGATCTTGGCTTTACTTTGGGGCTAACTGACACAATAAGACAGTGGTAATATAAATTTGGCATCTTTGACTGAAAGGACAATGCACATAAAGGTAATGCAAGGCAGGGATGCATTCAGGTAGGCTCAGAATGATGAGCACTATGGAAGTAAGTGAACAGCTCAGAGTCACAGCCTGTTCAAGCCCACAAGCTGCCTGCCTGTCCCTGAGTGCAAAGTGTCCTTACAGCAGCATTACCACGATAATTGCTGATGCAGCCCGAGGTATAACAAGTCATGTAAATGAATTGGACATATGCCAAGAGGTTTCACAGAGGCTGGCACATATCAGATGCCAATGTCCATGGTTATGGGGATCTTGTGGTCAGTACTTTGATGCCTGGCATTCAAAATGGAGGTCCCTTGAAGCAAGCAGTGAGTTGAACCCACCAAAAACCAATTCTGGTTTCCATGTCGGGTTTTTCTGATAGCTGATTTGTATGGCAAGTTTGGTAAGATCAAAACCTGTGTCAAGGTGGACTATTCACAAAATGTTTAGCAAGCAATAATTAGCATCAATTGGGAACTCATTGCTGTCCAGTGAGAATCTTGCCACACTCAGAGAGAAAAGTGTGCAAAATATGGCGAGACAGCTGCGGTGTTGAGATGAGCATCAACGAACATTTCACTCGATTTTATCACTTGCCTCCCCATAGGCCACATTATCAGACCCTGGTAAGATTCCATCCTATTGTCTGCAGAATGAGGTAAAATGGCAGACAGAAATTTGTAAAGTTGAGAAAAATATTTTGAGAACTGAAACTATATTTGCAGAGTTAGTTTGTTAAAAAAAATGCTTTTACGGTTGCGTATTTGGCTATTTTAATAACCTTACAGACATCATATACTCGTTTTAAAATGTAAATGTCGGCAAAACCAGAAAGATTGTTGGAGAAGCTCAGCAGGTCAGGCAGCATCAATTGTGAAGAAAACAGAGTTAGTGTTTCAAGTCCAGCGAACCATTTCAGAAGACATTGTTCTGAAGAGTCACCAGACTCAAAATGTTAACTCATTGGCTCTTGCAACATCTGTTGAGAAGAAAACAATGAGTTTCTTCAGTAAATTCTGTTTTTTTATGTTAGATTTTCAGCATCCACAGTTCTTGGTTTTATTTTATTATATAGTGTAAATGTTATCTAGGAAGGTTGAACACCAATTTGTAGGATTGCTAATTTATTATCTATCGAAAGATTTATTATTCTACAAATACTAGGTGCTCTTTACTTGGTGAAGCAAAACCATATTAACTCATGTGAATTTAACAGTAAATTTGGGACTAGGTTTCCATAGTTCTGAATGATGTTTATCTATGAACTAGTAGTTCACTTTATTTAATTTTTTGCTTGATTTTCCAGCTGCTATTTCAGATCTGCACAAGATAGCAAAATGTTTGCCAAATACAAATTAACAATCGACAGGTGAAAGAAAAACAGAGATAAAGTCTTAAGTATGAAGCATATGGAGCTTGCACAAAATGTAGCACATCAAAGAATCAGAGTTGATTCTCAGTTGGAAGCAGATACATATGAAAATGCTTCAGTTTGCATCACTGCTGCTTTAACATTTGTTGTGGTTTTCAGCATTAATTACCTCTAGGTCACAGTTTCCTCAAATGTCTAACAGAATTCAATTCTTAAGTGTCAGTTTGACTCCTGCCTCTGAAATAGAAGGTCATGGGTTCAAGCCCCACTCCAGGGACCTGGGCACATCATTTATGCTGACACTTCAACACAGTGCTGAGGGAGTGATGCATTATCAGACGTTCTGTCTTCCGGATGAGGCATTATCTCATCTGGCTGCTTAGGTGGACATAAAAGATCACATGGCACTATTTGAGGAAGATCATGTCAACTGAAATAAAAGGTTCTGTTTTCCATCAAGGACAGTGCATTTAAAGTGGCAATGCACACAATCTTTCATAAAGCTACATCCACTTACCTGGGGGAAAAAATGATCTTCAACCATTCACATTCAAAAATTTTTTTTCCCTAAAGAAGGAACAGGAGACATAAAGACCAATAGTACATGAAATGAAGTTGAACAGCAAGACTGAAAGATTAGGTTTGTATGAAAAGGAACTTCTTCAAACAATACACAGCCAAACAAAAGAAATTGTGGGGTACTATGATCTTGGAGTTGAGAATATAAAAGAAAGTTGATCGAGTAAATCTCATTGCAGGTTGCTTCAGTTCCATTTGCTTGCTTAAAGTATGATTATTTTTATAATGAAAAATATCAGTGGGAACACAGTGGAGCAAGATTTTTTGATTTTCATATAATAAACACAATTGAGGAGGAGCCCAGTCACTGATCGTATTCGTCAATTCCAAAATTATGTCCAAATCCAAGTCTGCAACTGACATCAGTTCAGCATCAACTCAATAATGGCATCTTACTTGTACAAGCAGAAATGCAAGTACACCTAGTAGGAAGCAAGTAGTTAGTAAGGCAAAAGGGATTTATTTTGTTGCCAGATGTAATACTAAGTGCAAATCCATGAGCACGAGGACTTCCCAGCAGAGCAAAACTGGTACTTTTCCATGGAAGAAATGTCCTTTTCTGACATCAGCATCACTATCTACTGTCACATCTCTCCCTAGACCCCTACAGAAGATAATTAAACACCCTAGCACATGACATTGAGATATGGCTTGTTGCCTGATAAAACTGTCTTAACCAGTTCCTGAGTTTTGTGCATTTTCAAATCTGTTTGGCTGGCTCTGTTATGAAGCAGAGGGATTACATGATCATCCTGAATAAAGTAGTAGATGCTATATTGCCTCAATGCTGAGCTTCTCTGTAATTAATGTTTAATCAGTCATCTATGCTGCCTTTGTTTCAGCTCAATAGTGACCTTGACTTGATCAGATGCGATTGTTCTCTCAGTGTAAGTAAGGGTTCCAGGACTTCAGCCAACATTTGATAGAATTCCATCATAGCCTCTGTGGAAAACATAGCCACCTTCATAAAACAGGAGCCTATGGGTTCCAAAGTGCACTGGAAATGCATTAGCCATTATATCAGTTAGAGTTTCTTTTTTTAAAAATAGGTATCCTCCAATACTTGAAATTAAGATTTAGATCAGTGTAAATGTATATCAAGGAGTTAAAAGCCAATGCTAATATTCATAACATGCTCCAGATGGTCAGTTTCTTCTAGTGTTAGTAGCCAAGTCAGTAATCAGGAAAGAGAATGCTCAAAGCTGCCACCAAGGAAGGTTTTACATTGAAAGTTCAGGACATTAAATCCAAGTTTCATAATAACCATTTCTTCACTTCCTGATTGCTTCCTTCCTTCTTCTCAGAAACTAGGCAGGCATACAGACATACAAATCAGTAGATATTCCTACCTTGTTCCATGACCATTAAGCTGACTTTACACCTGCAATGTCAATGCAACTCACCTACAATATCCTGGTGAATAGAACAGACAAATTTGCAATTTCTAATTTCTAAAACAAGGTCAATTTACCAGTTAGAGTTTGCAGTCTTAATGTCTGTGAGTATAAAGTATTAGAACAAAGAGATAGAGACGATTGACTATTGAGGTATCGCATGATCGCTGCTGAAGCACCTGTTTCTGAGTCTAATAATATCAGATATCATCAGAAATAGATTTTTAATATAACTTCTGAGTGCTGTTACAATTTTTCTTGATTTAAACACTTTGCTTAACCAGTTTTACATGTCCATCTTTAAATTTGGCTTTTGATTAACCCTTAGAATAGGTTTTCGGTCCTTTTCAAAGTTGTACATGCAATCAGATCAATCTTTTATGTAAATTTTTAATACCAACTCTGTTCATGTTTTTTTATTGGTAACACACCATGTCAAGAAATGACAATGCATCCATTGATAAACTGTAGTACAACTATAGCTTAGACCCTAAATGTTTCATCCGTGAAAAGGCCACATAAAATTGCACGTTCCTTATTTTATTCAGATTTGCCTTCCAAACATTTAGTTCTTTAATTGTTTGGTAATAGCTTACTTCTATAGTTAAAAAAAAGAAATTGCGCTAATTATGCAGAGTTAGTGCCAAATCCACTTAAAAGAGTTGTCAGTCAGTCAGTCAGTAACATTACTAAGACTGAAATGATTCAATCCCCTATATTAACTTTCTGACAATCTATTCTGAAGTTCACCATGATAGATAACTCCATATCTCTAAGATGGCTTTATTCTCAAATTTATCCACAGGTAAAATGGTCACAAGTAAAAGAGTATCACAAAGTAGTAGCATATGGACCTTTAATCTTTCATTCAATTGATCAATTTAATACCTGGGACTTCCGTTTAAAAAAACATATTTTGTTTTAATATGGCTGCAGAAGTCACCTGATCTACAAAAATATCCATGTTTCAAGAAACTTCTGAAATGGACAAAATGGTGACATATCTGGGCAGTTTCCTCGAGGAATGCACACCAGCCCTTATTGATACTGTCTGCAAAATCTAAGGACAGCAAGATAATAGATATCTTAACTGCAAAAATCTGTTTAAAAAAAATGCAGAGAGAAAGACTACGGAGACCCATTATGCAAAAAAAAGGATGAGGTTTTCCTTATTTGTTTCAGTGGTATGGCATTGGCCTTCATAATAGAAGATTGAAATCTTTTCATTATTATGGATTGTCCACGTTCTCTGCCAAAAGCCAGCTTTGATCAAGCCACAAAGATCAAAACCAGACTTGGGAAGAACAAACATTATAAGCTGGTCTGTTTGTAGCATTGAGGGGAGTCTGCAGACTTCTTTAATAAGATCATACCTCCTTTCAGAACTTAATATCACCTCTATCTCGCTCTACAATTCTCAAGTTTGGACCCTATCTCTGTTATGTTCTGGAATACATTATGGAGCTATGAAATTTTAATTAAATAAAATTTCACGTGCCACAGCACTCATTGTGGAAAAGGACAGATTATCTACTCGCATCAGCCAAGTTTTACAACAACGGAACAAATCTATGTTTCTTCCTATGGAACTGTTTTCAACTCTACCTCCCTCACTGTATAACTTGTTTTGTTTGTGTGTATGTGTGTACTTGCATGTATGTGTCATGGATTCAGGTTTTTAAGAAGTTTTGCACTTGAGCAAATTTTACAATAAACCTAACACCTCATATTTGTTAACTCGAGATCTGGCATTGTATTTAGTCATATAGCTTTACATAAAAGTACATTCTAAATTTTAAAATCACATCTTTTTTGAAATCGAATCTGTATAGCCAACTTCAGGAACCTAAAGAGAGGAATTTATTCACCATTCCAGATTTTAGTTGTAAAGAGAGTTTGCCTGAAACAAATAAAACTTTTTTTAAAAGCAGTAATAACATTTATGCACGTTAATAATTAAGCAATGATGAAGTCCAAAGTATCTTTGAGAGCAGTGTTGGACTAGTACCAGGGTAAACTGTAATTGTGTTTTAAAACAATATTAATGCATTGAAAACTGCCAATAGAAGTACATTTTGAAGTGAGATAATTATTGTAATTAGACCACTAACCTAAAAGCAGAAATAAAACGAATAGAACTGACTAAGCAATGAATTATACACTTTATTAGTTTTCAGACCTTTGTTTAAACAGTCTCAATAGCCCTGGCTAGGGTCTTTCTGCAAAGATACATTTCAAGTTGCAATTAAAAGTCTAAAGTGAATGTACTGATTATCCATGAAAGTTTGCTAATATTGGCACTGATGGCAATTTTGTAATTACTTAGCTATTATTAGTGGAAAGAATTTGAATTCAATGGCTTCATCAGTAGGTAGAACTATACCACATGGCTGGTACTTAGATTTATATAGGCCAGAGATGTGTGGTTCATTCCTTGGCAGTATTGACTTAATTGATCTCCAGAGCAGCATCGAGCACTACATTTGGTGTCAAGGTTCCTTTAGTAGGAAGTAGGAAAAATCATTCAGGATTGTTGTTCAGTAATCCTGCTGGAAAGTGACATGTATGAATGTCAGGTGAAGGCAGAATAGAGTGCTACTGTGATACCATCAGCAGCTGAATAACCTTTTGACATTCCCCATGAAAAACAGCCAAGGCACGGTCAGCACCCTCAGAACTGTAGCCTGGCACAATTTATAGAATGGAGAAGAACTGGGGAGAGATTCCTTATTATTGCATTTTACAAAGTATTATATTGCAAATTGTCTTTGTAGGTCAAGCAAATCACAATTTTTACAACATTTGTTGTGGCAAAGCAATTGTAAAGAGCTTCTGTTTATTTACAAGGATAATAAGTTAATGTAATTTCATACCCCTGATAATTCCACAGGGTTCTTATGATGATAACTAGGTTACATGCTTACACAAGATGATGTGTAACAAAACTTGTTTTTACAACAGTTGAGACAGAACTCAAATCGCTCCTGAATGACGAAATGTCAAACGGAAGAACTGGCTAGCATAGAGTCAGTCAAACAGGGATAAATGAATCCATGGGGGTTCACAGGCTCACATTCAGAATTGCAGATTTATAACTGTTTTCAACCATGAAAATACAAATTGGATGGCTTGTCTGCATCCTTTGCACAGGCAGTAAGTGCTGTTTACTTAACAGCGCTGTTTGTCATGCTCAAATTACTTGCCACATGCTGAGTGTGGCCAGGCTAATATAACCTATCATTTTAGCCTGTGGGCATGTTTGATTGAACAAAACTAAAGAGGTTTTATTTTTGTGGAATATATAGCATATTTGTAGACTATAGTAGGTGATAGATTTATTTTTAGAGAAAAGTCTACCTTTCTTGCAAGGGTCAAGTTGTGTAATAAAAAGGCACAAATGCACTCCACTCACCCATAATTTGGTTATATCTGAATATGTATATTTTGATTTAAATACTTTTTAATAGTCCAAGATTTTCAAAAATTAAATTTATTAACATTTTAATTCTGCCCTCTAACATTTTTCAAGAATGGCTTTATGTTTTAAGGTACTTATATAAGAGGATGATATTTTTGTGCTGAACATGGAAGGCGGTTTTGAATTACAAATTACTACGTTACTTCTGGAATGCTCAATCATGCTAAAATTATGATTATCCCATTTTCATGAAGTATGATTAGGGCATAATTCAGACAAATGGACGCAGACCACATCAGTAAAACCAAAATAAAAAAGTGGAAACTGCAGATTTCTGAGATTAAACTCAAATAACCTAGAAATGCACAGCATGCTGGTGAATAATAGTAAAAGATAGTTCATAACCAAAACAATAACATATTTCGATTTCAGATACTAATTGATGATATATTGCACATCTATTGCATTTTCTTTTGTTGTATTCTTTGCTGATATAGGGTCAGTGGGCTCCATGTTCTAGATTGACTGCTTCCTGCTCCTTTAGTACCTTGTTTCAACATTTCCCCACTGATAATCATTTGCCAAATAAAGGAGCCAAAAAATTGGCAAAAGCAGTGCAAAAGCTTCTGCTCTGCTCCCCACCCCCCACCCCCTCCCAGGGTACACAACATGCTGTGGGCACAAAAACAGTGCCTAATTGTGGGACTTCTAGCAGTTCCTGGGGAGGAATCCTCACCTTCAGAAAATGCCGCCAATTTGAATACAGCATAATCTGTCCAAACGTGGAATGGCATATCTTGCCCTGCTCTTTGGGGGCTTGGCTCAGAAGGGAATATCACAGAAAGTTGGGTGCCAGTGGACAGCTAGTGCAGTTTGTGACTGAAGGCTTTTGACACTACACAGCAGAGAGCACATTCACAGTGATGAGAGGGAGTTGAATGTGAAAGAACGCTCTTAATCTGGCAAGTTGTACTTTTAATGAAATGCAAAAAATATACAAATAGACTTCTTAATGGTTGCAGTTCAGAAGATCGACCTGATTTTAACGGTCAGAAAACGTCATTGGTAAAGTTTAACCTGCCATTGACTTTTGGATACTTAGAATCATAGAATCATGTAGTATAGAAGAGGCCCTTCAGTCCATCAAGTTTGTACTGTCAGAGGTATAGTACTATCTACACTAGTTGCATTTTCCAGCATGGCCAATAGCCTTGAATGTTATGACACTTCAACTGTTTATCCAAGTACTATTAAAGAGTGTGATGTTTTTCTGCCTCAACTACCCTCCAAGGCAGTACATTCCAGACCCCTTAAACCTCTGGCTGAAAAATGTTTTCCTCAAATCCATTCTAAACCTTCCTCCTTTCACTTTAAAATTATGCCTCCATCCCCACCCCATTATTGATCCTTCCAACAAGAGAAACAGCTGCTTTCTCTTCAACATGTCCATGTCCCTCATAATCCTATGGAACTCTGTCAGATCCCACCACCCCCCGCCAATCTTTACTGCTCCAAAGAAAACAACCAAACTTATTCAGCCTCTCTTTGTAGCTGAAATTCTGCATATCAGGTAACATCCCAGAGAATCTCCTTTGCAACCCTCTAGTGCAATTACATCCTTCCTGTAGTGTGGTGACCAGAACTGAACACAGTACTCTAGTTGTGGTCTAATCAAGCTCTGTAGAGCTTCAACATGACCACCCTGCTGATCTAATATACAACATGACTGATAAAAGCAAGCCTCTTGTAGGCCTTCTGAACTTCCCTATTTACATGTCTTGCCATCTTCAGAGATTTATGGACAAACACCCCAAGATGCCGCTGATCTTCCTAATGTCTTGCTATCCATTGAGTATTCCCTTGTTTTGTTCTTCCTTCCAAAGTGCATCACCTCACATTTACCAGGGTTAAATTCCATCTGCCACTAAAATCCAACCTGACCAATCCATGTATATCCTTCTATAGCCTAGTATCATCCTCCTCACTGTCAGCCACCCAGCCAGTCGTTGTATCATCTCAAACCTACTTCTCGTTTCCCCGACGTTTGCAGCTACATCATGAACATCACAAATAATAATATCTCGCCAGCTGCCATTCCTCTCATCTTCACCAGGACCAGAAGATTCTCCTGTTAACTGTTTTTTTTTCTCTCCACAGATGCTATCTACTTTGCAAAATTTTTCATTCTTAAATACTGCACCGTTATACTGATTCATAGAAGATTTTGTGTTCACCAAGATATGCACAATTTTATGTTAGAGAGAAAATGTGAACCCAGAAAACATTCTGAAAACCAACATGATTCTGAGCACCATTTGCATCTGAACTGCTGATTGCACCCAGCTAGAGAACTCTTGGGCACTGTTATAACCAATCGATTGGCGTGATTGAAAAGGAGGCTGCTGAAAAGACTAAATTATGTTGACGGTCGAAATAAGAAGACCTCCAAAGACAGTTATTAACGTTATTACATTAATACATTTGCCTGAAAATATTAGTTATAGTAACTTTATGCAGCTAGTTTCCCAGGCAATTTGCTCTGTCGTGTCAATGAAAATATCACAAAAAGAATGATAATGCTTTTTTCCAATTCTATGGTCATGATTTCTTAAATATTCAATACTGTTGCTAGGACTACTTCACCAAAATTCTGTCAAAAAAATTGTTTATGACCCTAAACTGTGCTATTACAATGAAATGTCTGTGCTTAAAACTTACAGACTTACAAAGCAGTCTTGTATGACAATTAGTTTAAATGTTAACTTTAGCAAAGACCTCAATACTTATATTGAAGGACAGTAGTGTTTAAACTTTAACATTTTATTTTTCATTGAATATTAAATGAAAGTTGCTTGGTTTATTCAAAGAGTGACATTTAAAATGTTAATTCTTTTACAATATTTCTTTGTAATATGTAACATTCTTTGCAGCGTATTGATAAATGCAAATTATTTTGTTCTTATTCAGTAATTAACAGTTAAAAACCACTATTGTTCATTCAGTCACAAACTAAATATTCATCTGGTTCTCAGATTGCAATCACAATGGAAATGTAGCTGCAAAAATGTAAAACAGATAATTAAAACCAAAGTTTCTATGTTGGCCAACAAAATAATGTTAAGAATTATTAAATTGGTACGTTGACAGTGATAGCTGAAATATGAAACACAACAATTTTATTGCTGTCATTTGTGATGTCACCTTGAACTCCTGGCTGATTTGCCAACCTGCAAATCACAGAGCTATCAGGTATTCCATAGATATTATAAATTCAAACATTAAATTATTACAATGCAATTCCATTGAAGACACGGTAAATTTACTAACAATCTCAAGAAAGCTAGGATGTCAAAAATAAGCTTTGCATTTATTGATTTGAAGAAATCTAAAGAATTTGGTTACGGAAAAGAATTTATCTTTGTAACTTACCAACATGCAAGAATCTTTTACAACAGATTAAGTTGGGGACACTACATGAGAGAAATAGTGCATCAGATAACTTAGAGTACACTAATTGCAGTATTTTAGTTCAAGAATGATCATATAATTTCTATTTATTACATGCCTCTATTGCAGTAAAACTTTATGTGCACATTATGACTAAAAGGTCCCTCAGTATTAAATGACCTGGTTTTCAGCTAACACAAGACATGTTAGAATTCCCAGCTATTAATGAAAAACAGAATGTAAAAATTCCTTCAACACAATTAAAAACTGAGGGTCCTGCCCTTTGCAGCTTTGAGCACTATGTTGAATTAATGTAGCATGAAAAATCATTATGCGTAGACACAGATGGGTGTAACCATGCAGAAAATGTAATGTTCAGTCAAAAGATCCACATATGTAATAAATAATGTATATATTTTCATACTGTAGGTTTATCCATAGGTTTATATACTAGCAGATGATTTGACATCGTTGATTGCAAACCTTAACACTGTTTGTTTTACTTTCCGCTCCCATAGCTCACTTAGCCAAAGCCTAAAGAGGTTTGGTCATGTGTAAATATTCAACCATTAAAGCAAAAAGGACTCAAGCCAGGATTTAACTGAAACGTGGTATGTGTGAAAATGCTGTGACCTTTGTATAAAGATTAATTTATCTAGTTTTCTCCAAGAAAAAATAATTAACTATTTAAGCCACCAGTACCTGAAAACACAACTCATTTTCATTTATAAATATTGCCTATAATGCTATGGATAAAGGAAATGGGTTTAGAGACATATAGAACAGCAGAAGCATTTCTTCAGTGATACTTAGTACAAAACACAAGAAACTGTTTTGTTTCTTTTTCTTATTTGAGATGCCAACTCCTGTTGGAGCTCTCGAAAAGAGAGACTTTTGTTCTTCGTTGAGACTTTATACCTTGTCTTCAATATGCATTTTTAACAATTTCTGTCAACATAAAATATGTAGCTTATCCTAAAGATCCCCAGGACAGTTGTCATTTTTTTTCTGGTGGGAATACATGGAATTAGGTTGCGTGCATTGGTAATAGCAGAGTAGCCTGATTTTTAAATAAAATGAACACATCATTTGCAGAGCATGAAAATGAAATGCTATGTCTGTAATATATGATAATGGCATCAATTAATTCTGACTAAATAGTAATGACATTTTTTTAATTGACCATTTTTAAACAATATTTTTAAAAGATATGGCATTAATAGCCACAATGTGAATGTGTTTTCCAGGATATAATTAGTCACTTTTCTTCAAACCAGGCACCATACCCACCCCCAAACCCCAAGATACAACTAAGAGTTCAAAGTAAAATATTCACAATGTATCACAGTATTGGTATTCGTTTACCTCCAACCTTCTCTAAGGATGTCCAGAGTTCTTTGACTGAATGGCTAAACTTCTGATGGCTGTGTATGGGGATTAATAACTAGGGATTAAAATTCTTTTCAGATTTTAACATCCTGGGTGACAAATATTTAAGTGTTCTCATCTGTTAAGTAGTGTTATGGAGAGAGGGCCTGGTTTAAGGCTCACTGAGTTTGCTTAAAAGGTTGAAAGCTGGGTTACAAGAGAAACACTTGTGCTCTTTATTACAACAGAGAAAGGCATTTATATGTGATCCATGGTAAATAATTATGGACAACAAATGAATTTTACTTTCCAATTCTTAGTTTTGGGAATTACTAATGGTAATTAATTTTATTTTACTTGAATCAACTGCAGATTCAAATCAATATGCTTGTAATTTAAGAATAGAACAATAGGAATAAAACCTGTGTAAGTCAATTACAATTAACTTTCAAGGCCAAGTGTATTCTACCTTTATTTTAAAAAATTAGGTGTGCTAGGCATTGTGCCAATATGTGCTGGGCATGGTAGTCCTGACTGGCTGATATAGTTGCTAATTCGATTTCCACGCTGACTATAAATTAATTGCATTGGTTTTACTCAGGACAGTAACTTTTTCCAGCTAAATTCAAGGATCTTTGTGATGGTTAATTATTGAAAATGTGTGGAAAATGGGCTCCTTTGTTAATGCAATAGCCCGAATCTAGGTCTGTTGTTTCAAATGAAATAACAATTTTGTTTTAAAAAGAAAGGTGAAGTCTGCACCTGAGGTTTGAATTTGGAATCATCAGTGCTGTTTCAACTTTATTACAGAATGGTATTAGTCTTCTCTCAGAAAATCCAAACTAATGATTAGAATCAGGAGGCACACCGAAGCAGCCGATGTGACTGAAATACAGTTGGATGCCATCATTTGACCAAGTCTTCAAATGTTATCTCCCCTTCCTTCACCTCCTTTCCTTTCTGCATTAGAAAAAAAATCCAAAACTGTTTTAAATTTTATAAAAGCACAACTTTATATTTTTAAAATTAACATTTGTGACTGTTTGATATATCATTGCAACGGAATATTTTTAATCAAATATTAGATAATGACATAAACCCAGAGAAGGGATAATTGCATGATGAGATAAAATACTTAGTTTACAGGCTTCCTGCTGCTTCACCTTCTGTAATAGCATTGGCATCTCTTTGCCCACCATATCCTTAACAACTTGTTCATCACATGAGAGCATGTAAAAAGATGGAAGTTCACCACCCACCCCCACCTCACTCCTGTGTGTCCCATCCCTGGCATGATTCACTATTCTGTGTTGCTCAAAGAAAAGGAATTTGTTCAGAAACTTCAGCACATATTTCACTAAACATCTGTACAGGAAGTAAGGATAGTTTATTTGTTACAATGAAGAAACAAGCATATGGTCAAAGAGGATAAATAATAGGAAGAGAAAGGATACTGGCAGATTTTAGGCATGGCAGCACAAGGAAGGGGCACTGAAGGGTATTGTACTGATTGGATATTGGGAAAATGAAGTGAGGAGGTCAAAATTTCAACTGGTACTGTTGCAGTAAAGTGGGACAGGACAGTATTTACAATGAGGAAAACCTTTTGAATGAATGTGTTACCTTACCAGTTTAGCAGCCTAAATCAGGTCATTGAACTTCTTTGTACATTGTCTCCAGGTCTGAGAGGCTAAACCACAGGCATTAGCATGCACAGCCACATCAGACATGCTTCCATGGCAATGTGGTGGGATAAGCATCTCCATTCTGATGGAAATAATATATTCCTCCTCCTCTTTACTTCATTAACTAAGGACTCTCTGGCATTATTGGAGAATCTGAATGCTCTCCCAGCCAACACTTTGAACCTTCCAATCTATAAGCAGCTTTCAGTTGAGCTCTAAAATGGCTGCTGCATTTTTCCTTCAGGTTTAATAGGCTACTAGAAATTGATATCAATCCTCCTTAGACCCCAAATGGGTGAGTTGCCTAATTACCAACTGATTTGCAGCAACAGCTTTGCAATTTAATTTAAATATCCCAAGAACTGAAAAGTGATGAGGGTTTTTGGTAAACAAAACTAGTCTTTCTCATCAGTTTTTGACTATTAATAAAAAGTTCTTTCCAAGGTCCAATTCAATTTTATAAGCTTGTAAATGTAATATTTGACTGAGCTCCTCACAGAGTAAAAAAAAGCTTGCCTCTACAGAAAATCTGACAGGAGAAATTATTTCATCTTCAGTAACTCCACGAAATTTCTTTGCAGCAACTTTTAAATATATAAGTGGATTGAGAAATAAGACATGAGAAAAATCTTGATCTTGACTGAGCTTAACAGAAGAAAAATGACTTGACCAAGACACAGTTTATAAATCCAGGGAAACAGAAATCCAAATTTCAGTTTAAATAATTTCTTTAATTTCCATTTTTACAAGGGTATTTTGCATTAAAGAAGCTTTAAATCAAAGTTGAACTATATATGGAGAATTGCTTAGTACAAAATGGCAGGTTGATGTATTTAATTATATTGGACTTTCACAGGTAGAAAGTAACCTGAATGTCACAGATATCTTGTTTTTTTCTTAGCATATTATAAGTTAGAGGATCCAGAAGGCCTACATGTTGCTATGCTATAATCTTAGCTGGAAAGAAGCACGATGTACTGCTAGGCATTAAAGCTGTGAGTCTTGTGATCAGGACAAAATAAGAATGAATGGAAATCCTGCAGTTTCTGTTTAACTGAAGTTCCCTCCAGATAAGAAGGTACTAGATACTCTTTAAACTCATTTATAAATCATGTTCTCGAAGAGGAGTGCAGTTTGCTGGCATGTTGTTCAGATTTTAACCAGTGAAGACTTTGACTGGATTCAACAATCTGAACAAAAGGATGCACAGGATCCATGAAAGCAATTACATTTTCTGTTGCCTGGTTACCCTGAGATGTTGTCCGTTTCAGCAGAAAGAAATGAGATTTTTTTTTCCCGTACCAACAGCTGGATAGTGGACTGACAAAACGGATTATTTTTTAAACTGCAGGAGTGAGAACAGCAATTTTTTGAACCATTTTAAAAGTGAAATCTAACTTATAGTAACAGTTTTCAGCATCATAAGAATTAATTAATTCTCATAAATTTATATATTGCAATAAACCATGACATAATGTATTGCTATTCACAACATATATTGACGATTTAGATGAGAAAACCAAATGTAGTATCTCCAAATTGGCAGATGACACAAATCTGGTTGGAAGATGTAGAGATACTTCAATGTATAATGGAGAAGTTGAGTGAGTTGACAATGCAATGACGTTTTAAGTATAGTATAGACAAAACAGAGACTATCCACATTTGTATTAAAAACAGGAAGGAAGATTATTTTCCAAATGGTAAACAGATTGGGAGGGAGGAAAGCGCAATGAGACCTGCGTTTCCTTGTACACCAATCACTGAAAGCAAGTGGAGAAGAAGAGAAATGGAATGTTAACCTTCATAATGAAAAAGAGTTCAAGTACAGGAATGTGGAGCAGGAGCAGGAATGACTTTAGCAATTGTATCTGGCCTTGGTGAGATGATATCTTGACTATTGTGTGCAGTTTTGATCTCCTTATCTGTGCAAGGATGTTTTGGCTCTGGGGGGATTGCACAAAGGTTTCCTAGACTGCTTCCTGGGATGGCAGGAATGATGAAGAGAGACTAGATTGGTTACGACTATATCTTCTGGAGTTTAGAAGAATGAGGGTGATCGCGTAGAAATCTATAAATTTCTAACAGATCTAGGCAAAGTAAATTACAGGAAAGATGTTCCCGATGGAAGTCCAGAACCAGGAGTCACTGTCAAAGGATACTGGGTCGTCCATTTAGGACTGAGCTGAGCTGAATATTTCTTCACTCAGAGATGTGAGCTTGTGGAATGCTTTGCCACAGAAAGCAGTTGAAGCCAAAACATTGATTGTTTTCAAGATTGTTTTCAATATATCATTCTAAGGACGAAAGGGATCAAAGGGTATGGGGAGAAAATGACAACAGGATACTTTGTTGGATGATCAGCCATGATCATGTTGAATGGCAGAGCAGACTTAAATGGTCTCATAGGCTACTCCTGCTCCTATTTTCGATATTTCTAATGTTTCTAGAATGGCTTGACTGTTTGTGAAACCATATAATGTAACAATTGCTCCAGCTCAACTGATGAGAGGATCTGGAGGTGGGAAATCTATATAAAGCATAAATAGAGTCCTTCTTATTTGTAGCTGCCTCATCTAGGTTTATGGTACTGCTGCTGTGACTCTGCCATTTGTCACAGAAAATCAGATTTCTGAGAAATTATACATTTAAAGGAGCCTCAAATTCAAGCATACCAAAGTTGAAGGCCATGCTCTCTGCAAAAGCAATTGGAGCATTCATAAATTACCTCCTTCAGGTTTCCGTTATCTGTCACAGATCTCATAGAATGTCTCATGTTTTGTGGACTACAGCTCTGCACATAATCATCCAGCTGAATGATGTTCAATAACAACAACCATGATTGCCATTCGTGAAGTGTACCCTGAGATTTGAGACTGCTGGTCAACATGGAGGCTTGAGGTACAAGCAGTGAGCAGGAGCTGTCCAGTATCCTTGCTGAGTTTCACATTGGAAATTTTTGCCATCTGATTTTTCTTAGCAAACTTTATCTAAAACAAGTTCGGTAGATGATAGTAGTGAGACATTAATGTTTACAAATGGTCTTGTTGCTGCCCACAAGCCAGATTCGCATCCTGCTGTTCACACTTTGGGTGTTAAAATCAATATTTTTTTCTCAATGTCAAGAATTTAATTTTTCCTATAATCACCACATTTTCCCAACTCACTGGCGATTGCCCGTGTCATTCAGAAGATGGGAAAATTCAGCTCCTATTTCCAGCTATGATGATTAAGGCAACAATCAATGATTGCCAGAGAATCCCATTTGTGGCTCATTAATGTCTTTCAGGGAAGGAAACCAGCTTTTCCTATCCAATCTGGCCAATATGTGACTCCAGATCCAGACCAATATGACAAACTCTTAACTGCTCTCTGAAATGGTCTGATATGCCAATCAATTCAAGGGAAGGGTCACTGGACCCAAAACATTAACTCTGATTTCTCTTCACTGATGCTGCCAGACCTGCGGAACTTTGCCAGCAATTTCTGTTTTTGTTTCAAGGGTAGTTAGGGATGGGCAACAAATGCTTGCTTGGTCAGTCACAGCCACATCTTCAGCAAGAGCAAAAAAGATAAATATGTATTTGGAGCAGGAGTAGATTAGACGTTCAGTATCTCAAACTTGTTTTACCATTTAATAGGAGCTTGGCTGATTTAAATGCAATCTCAACTCCACATTTCTTCCTATCTCCGACAACTTTTTAAACTTATTTTTAATCAAGAGACTATCCCCCTCTGTTTTAAAAGTATTCAAAGACTCTTCTTCCAAGACCTTTTGAGGAAGAGGGTTCCAAGCACTCAACTATCTGTGAGAATGGATTTCTTCAAAATGCTGTTTTAAATGATGGTTTAGAGATGCCGGTGTTGTACTGGGGTGTACAAAGGTAAAATCATACAACACCAGGTTATAGTCCAACAGGTTTAATTGGAAGCACTAGCTTTCGGAGCACTGCTCCTTCAACCACCTGATGAAGGAGCAGCACTCCCAAAGCTCAAGCTTCCAATTAAATCTGTTGGACTATAACCTACAGTTGTGTGATTTTTAACATTTTAAATCATGGCCTTTTACTTTTCACCTGTGATCCCTTATTCTATGCTTTCCCACAGGAGGGAACATCATTTCCTTATCCACAACGTCAAAACTCCTTTAAGATCTTACGTATTTCAAGAGTCACTGCTTGCTCTTTTAACGTCCAGTGGATATAAGCTGGTATCCTGTCCATCCTTTCTTCATAAAATAGCCTATTCATTCCAGGTATTAGTCTAGTAAAACTTCTCTGTATTGCTTCCAAAACATCCTTTCTGAAATAAAAGGAGACCAATATTATACACAGCGCTGCAGATGTACTACATGGTGCTATAAATGCACTACAAAATCAAAATATACATTCCCTACTTTTGGATTCAATCCCCCTCTCAATAAATGGTATCATTCTATTAGCATTCATTATTACTTGTAAACGATTGAGGTCCATCACTGATCCCTGAGACAGACTACTTGTTACATCCTACCAAATCAAAAAATGCCTTATTTGCGCATACTCAGTTTCCTGTTAGCTGGCCAATATTCTATCTTCTGAACCATGGGCTTTATTTTCTATGATAACCTTTCATTTGGTACTTTATCAAACGTCTTAGAGTCATAGAGATGTATAGCACGGAAACAGACCCTTTGGTCCAACTCGTCCATGCCAACCAGATATCCCAACCTAATCTAGTCCTCCCATTTGCTAGCACTTGGCCCACATCCCTCTAAATGCTTCCTATTCATATACCCACCCAGATGCCTTTTAAATGTTACAATTTTACCAACTTTCTCTGGCAGCGCATTCCATACATGCACCACCTTCTGCGTGAAAAAAATTGTCCCTTATGTCTCTTTTAAATCTTTCCCCTCTCACCCTAAACCTATGCCCTCTAGTTCTGGACTCAAATCTAAGCTCAATACAGCCACTAGTTCCCCTTTATCCATAGCACATGTTAACCAGTCAAATAATTCTAATAATTTAGTTAAGCATAATTTCTCTTTCAGAAAACCAGCATGAGTTCTGTCTAATTACCTTGAATTTCTCTTCATGCTCTGCTATATTCCCTTCAATAATAGCTTCTAACATTTTCCCCATGACAGATGTTAAAGTAACTGGCCTGTAGGTTCTCACTTTTTCTCTCAATGCCTTTTTGAATAAGGGAAATACATTCTTTATTTTTCAAACTCATGGAATGTTCCCCAAATCAATGAGTTTGGAATATTAAAACTCATGCATCAACTGTCTCACTAGCTATTTATTTTAAGACACTGGGATGAAGTTTGTCTGGACCTGGAGAATTGTCAGCTGCAGCTCCAACAGTTTGCTCATTACCACTTCCCTAATATCCATGGTTTACTTGATTTCCACTTTCCTTCCATTTCTTGTTTCACAGCTATTTCCGGAATGTGAATTGTATCCTCCATTTGGAAGATGAAACAAAATGACTGTACAATTCAACTGCAATGTCTTTATTTTTTGTTATTAAATTACAGCTTAATGAGCAATTTATGGTTCTAGCCATGAATGTCCCATTGACCTCAAATCTTTCATCCTTTTGTTACCTCTATACCTTTACCTGACTGGATCACCCCAGTGATATTCCCTCAAACCCAATCTCTTCTTCAATGTTCCCCAGACCTTAGTCTCCCCGGGCTCTACACCAGTGTCCCCTAACACTGATCTTTCCCTCTCTCTCTCTCTACTTCTTTTCTGTGATTTCATGCTTCCCAATAACCAGCACCTCAGTTTGGCTGTCTGATGCCTGGAAACAGATTCCAAAAATGATAAATTCTCCTCATCAATTTTGGCAGGTCCTGAAGGAAATCCATTCTTCTAAATTTCACAATTGCTAAACTGGTCCTGTTGCTCTCCCTCCCTCCCTAGCTCCGATAAGAATCGGACCAACGTTGTAGTGGAAATAAAAAGACACCAGACCTTCACTTTAGTAATGCTAAATCTATGTGCTTATTCACTGCAATATTTCATAACAGAAACAGTAAAAATAAAGCTGATTTTAAATGTTTTTCATAGAATCCCTGCAGAATGGAAGCAGGCCATTCAGACCATCAAGTCCACACCAACCCTTTGAAAAGCACCCCACATCCCTACCCGATTCTTGTAACCCTGCATTTGCCATGGCTATTCCACCAAGCCTGCTCATCCCTGAACACTTTGGGTAATTTAGCATGGCCAATCCACCTAACCTGTACATCTTTGGACTGTGGGAGGAAACTCTAGCACCCAGAGGAAACCCACACAGACATGAAGAGAAATGTGCAAACTCCACATAGACAGTCACACAAGACTGGAATCGAACCCAGGTCCCATACGTTGAAACATTTAGAGCTTTTTTTTTGCACAGATTCGAGAAGAGAAAAGATGTTAATAACATGCTGCTATTAATTTGTTAATAAAATTAGAATGCAGAACACATCTTTGACACTAGTATGCATAAGATGTGAAAACCTGAAATTAAACTGGTAATTCATTTTAGCATCTGACATATAATAGGTTTACTGTTCCACAAATTAATTAATAATTCTTTTTAATGTATCTTAAAGTGTCAAAAGATTCCTCCCTGAGCATGAGCCTGATTCCTGCAATTTTTTTTTATGAGTCTTAAAATCAATATGACACCATAAATATGATTAAAAGTTCAATTGGCGATTCAGTCCGCTCCCAAGAAAAGCAGACAATCTGTACCAAAACAGGAGGGAGTCAAAATAGCAGTTTTGAATCTTAGTTGTATTCCAAAGAATTTGAATTTCTGCTTCTTTTGCTACAAACCAGCTTTTATTTTGGGTGGAGTTGTTGAGGATATTGAAAACTGGAACAAGACCACCTTAGGCTCATCCCCAGAGATACACTGAAACTCTCTCAGTAGTGGGTGGAGACCTTCTGTTTGCAACAAGCATGCTCATCGTCAAAAGGGTGTATGGGGACATACATTTAGATGGACTATAAAAATGGAGAAGGTTAGAGACAGGCAGAGACAAAGCCATAGAGATTTCTGAATGTGAAAACGAACAATGTAAAATCAAGATTTTACTGCATCGATAGTCAAGTATACAAGTGAGCAAGATGAAAGATAATTGTAACTTAATGCTCAGATACAGTCAGTAGAGTTTTGGATGAGCTCAAAGTTATGTCGAATGGAAAATGAGAGCTGGCCAGGAAAGCATTGGAATAACAATTCTGAAGAAACAAGGAGCATGGATAAGCAGTGGAGCTGAGGCAAGTATAGAGGTAGAAGCAGGCTGTTTTTGTGATAGGGTTGAGAGAAGCTCATAAGCTCAGCTCAAGGCAAACAGTACATCAAAATTCATGAAGTCATACAGCATGGAAATAGACCCTTCGGTCCAACATAATCCCAAACTAAACTAATCCTCCCCGCCTGCTGTTCGTCCATATCCCTCCAAATCTTTCCTATTCATGATTTGGAGATGCCAGTGCTGGACTGGGGTGTACAAAGTGAAAAATCACACAACATCAGGTTATAGTCCAACAGGTCTAATTGGAAGCACTAGCTTCCGGAGTGCTGCTCCAACGACCTGATGAAGGAGCAGCGCTCCAAAAGCTAGTGTGCTTCCAATTAAACCTGTTGGACTATAACGTGGTGTTGTGTGATTTTTAAATTTCCTATTCATGCATCTATCCAAATGTCTTTTAACCATTATAATTGTACCTGCATCCACCACTTCCTCAAGAAGTTCATTCCACACATGAACAAGCCCGGTGTAAAAATTTGCCACATGTCTTTTTTAAAATTTCTCTCCTCTCCCCCTAAAAGTGTCCCCTAGTCTTGCAATCTGCCTTCCTAAGGAAGAAATAACTATCCTTAACTCCATCGATACCTCTCCTTATTTTAGAAACTTCTATCAGGTTGCCTTGCAATCTCCTATGATCCAGTGAAAAAAACATCCCAGCCTATCCAGCCTTTCTTTGTAACCCCACCTTCCATACCCGGCAACATCCTATGAACCTCTTCTGAACCCAAGATCTGGTTTTGCTTGAGGCAATGGCCAGGGGAGCAGTGACAAAACATTGGACTCAAAATGTTAATTCTATCTTTTTCTCGCCATAGATAGTGCCAGACCTATTGAGTTTCTCCAGCAATTCCTTTTTTTTCACATTTTCAGCATCTGCAGTACTTGGATTTAATTTAACAGAATCCAGGATTAGCTCATTTATGATGGGATCAAAAATGATGACTTTGATGTTCCTGATGTTTAATTGAACATAAATCTGTTTGTAGTTTGACAAATAGTCAAACCAGTAGAAGGAGCAAGGGAATCAATGCAAGTTGTCAGCATCTGCTTATTTGCATTTGTTTTGCATTTGATCCTATACTAATGTGTGTTAGAAATGTTAATGTCAATAGATAGCTGCAAAATAAATGCAGAAATACCAGTAGTTCTGAGTGTAAATCAAGTAAAATTCATACAGTAAATTCCACTCAACAACAGCTTTTTGAAAATTAAACTCTTGAGTCTTCAGGGATATCTTCAGCTATCAAACTACCAGGGTCCTTGGAGACTTAAACTAGATTGATAAAACATGACTTTTTTTTTCCAGAAACTATTTGACTACTTCGGAAGAGAAGCCTAGAGTATCTCTAATGATACCTTCTAGCAAGTTACCTATAACTAACATCAAGTTAAACAGGCCTATCATTTCACAGTTTTGGCTTACTGCCTTTTGTGAATAATGGTACAACATGAGCCTCCCTTCAGTCCATAGGAACCGTCCTAGACTCCAGCAAGCTATTAAATATATAAGCATGGGGCTCACTTAGCATAGCTCCCATTTCTTGGGGCCTTGGGGAAATGCCATCTGGTCCAGCAGTTCAGTCTGATTTATTCTCTTCAGAATTACATCTGCATCCACTTTAACATTTACAATTGCAGTATCAGCTACACATTGCATTCATGGTAACTGAGCTCAGTCAATCAGAGTAAAGACTGATGCAAAGTAACCATTTAAAACCACTGGGAGTGCATCTAAATCTGCTTTGAGGAATTGCTCAATGGCCCTCTGTAGTCTTTTACTGCCTTCTGACTCCTAAATTACTAAAAGTAAATTTATTATTACTAGCGCAATTATTCACAAATGACCTTTTGCTCACTCTGATAACAGTTTTAGTTACCTTTAGATGAGCATAATGTGTAACCCTACTCTTCACTCATATGGAGGCAAGCCACATACATCAACTTAACAGGAGATCAGACTCGTGTGCTTTCAACCACATCAGAACGGTGGCAGAGAGATTTAAAAACAAAGTTCAGTCCTGATTCTAGGATTCTCAACCCCATTCCCAATATCCCCAATCTTCACTGGCAGAGTATAAGAGTACAGGTAGTGAGCTCACCCCTTGAACTGCCAATCTAGCTGCTCCATTGTAAAAATAATTATCTCCTAGCTAAAATTTTCAAGGAGTTGGGCCAGCTTGTGGAATATTTGCCTTTTAGGGCAGGTTAGAACCTTTGTCTGGATTCAGGAACATCTCAAACCTAAGTTCAAAAGGTTTTCGCCATGTCCTTCATGACTTGACCATACCAATTTCATGCTAACTCTTTGCCCATGAAACGCCCTCTTCGCCTTATGCCAACTCTAACAACTCATGCCCCACTCCTTATAGGCTTCAGGTCAGCTTAATGCAAAATCACCTGGCCTCCTAACTCCAATGACTTCTCATATCATCAATGCTAACTCACAGCCATTCCATGCCATTCGCTCAATTTATACAATGTATGGACTCATTCACCCCATTGTAACAAATGATTGTGAGATAACACCATGAAATTCATAATTGGTTCAAAATCTATGTTTCTTCAACTCTAAAATGTGTAAATCAAACAGGCCATTAAAGTATCAATAGCATGAGTTTAAACACTTCACGCCTCTTAGTCCTGTGCAAATAAATATTATAATATTGTCAAGAGTGAAAGAAGGTAATATAAACATTAAAAAATTGTCAAACAAGCAAAGTCGACAATTCTATGCAGCTATGTAAACAATCTCGTACTCATTATCTATTTGCAGGCCTCTTACTAAGCATGTTATGATATTTTTATGTTCTTTAGTTTGATGCTTTTATAAGCTTATAGGAACATCAGATCTTTTCAAAATATTTTAAATGGGAGTTATTTTATTCTTAGCTGTTTTATGCATGTCACTTTTGCAATAAGGTTCTATGTATTTTACATAATGTAGAGAGGGTGAATGGGCATGAAGGAATCATTATCTACCACAGACAGTATAAGTAGTGGATGTAGGTTTGCTCGCTGAGCTGAAGCTTCATCCAGAGGCTCACTATTGATGTTACCCAGTATGCTGATGAAACATCTGAAAACGAACCTGCCAGCTCAGCAAGCAAACCTACATCCAGAATCTCAATCTGAGCTACAAATCTTCTCAAAACTCATTCGTATAAGTAGTCATTGTGGGTGGGTGACTGGGTATGAGTTGTTATTGAGTTGGCATGGGGACCAAGTAGGAAAGTGATGGGATGTGGGGAGAGAGAGTCAGAGGGCCTAAAATATAACTAAACAGGGCAAAAGTTGGTTTTACAATAAACCCAGCTCAGCATTTACCCCGCTTCTATCGGCATATAATTACCTGGATAAAACTTGGCTTTGGCCAAGGTGGTTGTACAAAGTTGGAAAATATCCTGACTTAAGCTGCCAATTTCAATGGAAAGGCTGGCCTGTAAAAATGACCAGAGAAACATAACTATGGAGGAACAGTAGCCTGAACATGTAAAGCTCAAATGGCAATGAAGCACTGTAGCAGGCAGGAGAGGTTGGAATTAAGGTGGATAATACTCGATAAAAAAGTGAAAGAGATATACTGGAGGTGTTTATAATTATGATGTGTTGATATAGTATACATAGGGATGAACTGACAAAACAGCCAGTAAAGAGCACATAGATTTAACACAATAGGTAATAAAATAGAGAGAAAATGAGGGTCATTACATTTACACATTGTTGTTGTCGTCTGAAATGAATTGCCTGAAGGGATAGTGGAATCCGCTGAAATGTTTCCTCCCAAAAGGGAATTACATAAATTCCTGAAGGAGACATTGCGGTCAATGGGCACAAAGCTGAGGAGTGGATTTAACTGAATGGTCTGAACTATATTTATCCCAAGGCAACAGATGTGAATAGCAGGTAGCTGCTTTGGGATAACTCTCTAATACAGTCCCATGGCTGAGTATGTTTCCCAAAAAGAGGCAGGATGGAATGCGGATCATTGCCACTTCATGGAGGCAGATATTAATTTGCAGAATGAAGGCCCACCTTAGGGCCAACTAGACTCATGGAGACAGCACTAACGCAGAGGGCCATCAGAACCAGAGGCTCCACATCTCTACAGAATAGCCACAGCAAGAAAAGACATCTGAAAACTGACCCCCAGAGGGATTTCACCACAGATGGCCCTCAACATTCTGAATTTATGATCTATCATTTTGCTATTCTGTCATGTCTACTTACATGTCTTAGCATTGCCCCTATTGGATTCTGGACAGGGGCATGGAGATGGTCAAAGAGGAGGTTGCTTCCAGTATAAGAGCCAAAACAGTTCTCCTGCTGACAGTGGAAGCACAGCAGCTCCATGATATAAACAGACACTAGCAAAAGATGCCCCTTGATCCTGCTCTGGCATTCAATAAGATGAGTGATGACGGATCCATTTGTGTTCCAAATTCCAGATTCCTACCTACCCCAACCAACTAATAGATTTTTGTTTGGGAAGGGAATCAATTTAGCTCCAGAGTCATGCAGCATGAAAACAGACACTTCAGTCCAACTAGTCCATGCCGAACAAAACCCCAAACTAAACTACTCTCGCGTGCCTGTCCTTGGCCCAAATCCCTCCAAACCTTTCTTATTCATCTGTTCAGATGTCTTTTAAACGTTGTAATAATACCCACAACCACCACTTTCTCAGGAAGTTCATTCCACACATGAATCAATCAATCATTCTCTACGTAAACAATTTGCCTCTTATGTCTTTTTAAATCTCTCTCCTCTCACCTTAAAAATGTTTCCCCTAGTCTTAAAATCCCCCATCCTAGGTAAAAGACAACTGCCATCAACTATCTATACCTCAGAAATTTATAAAATAATCAATCAGATTGCCTCTCAGCCTCCAACACTGCAGTGAAAAAAGACCCAGTCTTTCTTTATAACTCAAACCTTCCATACCCATATTCAATGACCTCACCTCCACCACCTCAAGAGATCTAGAATCCTAAAGTTGCCTGACCCTTTAAGAGAAAACACTGAGCAAATATTGTATTGTAGATATTGGATTCCAAAACCTGCAGTAAAATACAGTATAGTAAGTCTTTCATAAAATCATGAACCAATTGATTTCCTGCCCTGCTGTCAGCTTCTGTGCTAATTAATCACAGCTGATATATTTTCTCAAGTAGGAGGGACAGTGATAGGATGTGAGGGGTGAGAGTTAGAGGGGTAAATGTGACCAAACAGCAAGGACAAAAATGAAGATGTTGAGGCTGTTGTTAAAGTCAACTCAGCTCAGCATTCAACTGTCTATATGGTCACCTCCAATCTTTCTCCAGGGACATTGCTCCTATCTCTATCCTTACCTTATTTCCCTGAGCAAGAATTCGGTTTGACAGGTTTCTTTCTGCCAACATTATTACACTCAGCCATTATTTCTTCGTAAAGAAACATCACTAGATGCAAAGCTGAAAGGTTTCTTCTCATAAAGGAAGGGACTGGCTATGGCAATATTCCAGAAAGCATGTTCATGGGGAACTGGTTACCAGAATCATGAGGGACAATTAGTGACACTTTCTGATAACCTGTGCTCTGACAGCTTGCTTGTGCAGCTATTAGCAAACAGTAATTGGGGTAATTGTAACCATATTCATCACTTATTTGCAAAGGCAAATTCTTGCATCTGGTTAAGGTGGTAGGTTAAAAGTGAGAAAAACTCTTAAACCTAAAACTGTGCCTCAGCAATCTGCAACTGTAAGAAGCTTGGTAATGTAGTGAGATGAATATTGGGGAGTGAACAATAGGAAACAAATTTACTGTCAGGTGGTCGATTCAAGAGTGAATGGAGAAGCAGGTCAAAATGTATCTTGCCAAGGTTTCAACTTTTAACCTAAGTCAACCATGTTTCACTGATAGTAGGCAACCCAGCAGATAAAAGAAGGGCTGGATCCATGAGGTAAAAGCATCTACCTACAAAGCATGACTTGTGAGCCTTGAGATGGAATGTCCCTACAAATCTCAGCAAACCTGCCCTATAAGCTACTTCAATCTTCATAAAATCGCTGATCCTTCAAATTTCCACCATCTCCAACCCCTTCCCAACAACACTGACCGCCACCCCCAATACTCCCTGCCCCTAGGCTAATAACTACTGAATAGGCAGATTCCTCACCAACAGGAGCATTGTGTGCAAGCAAGCATGAGCAATTGTGGATAAAAGGGAACTGCTCCTCCAGGGAGAATCTAAGAATGACCAACCTCACCTAAGGAGCTTAGGGGTTCAGATCTCAGTGGGTATCTGGCACTGACTGCAGGATAAGGGATGAGCATTGCCCATTAATTCAATACTAATGGAAAAAGAGAATCTGTCATTAATCACTTGTGGAGCTTGTCATATGGCACTTTGAGTGTCATACTCCTCCTTTGTATGTGGAGACCCACTGACTTTGATATAGTGGAAATAATCCTTGCTAGACTGTATAATTTTCTATTACAGACATGTCAGTAACCTTTCATCTATGGCTTCATAGCAAAATAGAACCGGATGTTACAGGATAAAATGATAGAAACACTCCAGTTATCATATTAAGTCTTCTTTTCACAATCAAATATTTAATTTAATTCCACTCTCAATCTGGATTCTAAACACTTTATAGTCTTCCCTTTCAAACAACTAATTACCCTATATTTAGTGACTGTTTTACAGCAACAAAGAATTTTATTTATCTCAAAAAAGCCTGCAATCTGATGACGTTTGCTATTAATCAACCTTCTCATTCCCAAAGGAAGAAAAAAAATGCTTGCATTCATACTCTTTTGGAGTACCAAGAAACACACTGCTGTGAAGGGGTGTTTTCAGGTTATTGTAACTTAAATCAGAATCATCAACGAAGGTTGAACTAATTTAATATAATAGTTCAGGAGTCAATGATGTACTCCAGTCACTGCAGGGCCCACACTTTGCAGAAAGCCTCAAGTGTACTGCTGGGCACTGCAAGCTCCAACCCCAGAGAGACCCAGGCACAGACATAACTCCAGACAGGCTGACAGAGGGACCAAATAACCCTGCTGCCTGGACCTGTTTTTGGTTGCCTTCCCAGAAGGGAAAAAAAAGCAGAAGTTGCAAATGACCTATACTAGTCTGACTCACCTGTATACCTCGGAACTGAGCCCCAATGCAACCAGTATGTTCATTTCCAAGCAAGAATTTTTATATTGACTTTTCCCTCCGCAGTGCCCAAGTAAGGGAACAGACCAATAACAAGGCATTCCAATTTGTCTCCTGCATCCTCTTTTGTGAACTATGGAGTCAAAGATCAGCAGCACAGGGCTGAAGTGTAACAAAAACTTGAAGAGTACCACTCTAAGATATTGAAGCAGAGGCTGTAACTTCAGGCATTGCATGGACATTAAACATACAGTCCTCAAGATGCAGAAATTACAGGTAACTATAGTGTTTGTGAATTGATTTAATTTTCTATTTCAAAGGATTTTTGCATTCAACACTGAAGATTTGCATTTAAGAAGCACTTATCACAATCACTGTTTATCCCCAAAAGTACTTTACAATGTGTATTGTACTTTTAAAATACTGTCATTGTTGTGATACAGGATAACATAAAATGTAATGGTGTAAAGTATATCATACAGGACTAATTTGTAAATTACACAAAATTGTCATTCTGTCATCCAAGATTCATTGAAACACACGTATAATTTTAGCAAGTTGGCTCACCCTCAAAACTGAGTTATTTCAGTAAGAATAAATGCCTTACAAAAAGCAAATGCAGAAATACCAACTCCTAATTGTTCATGAAACAATTAAATATCACTTTAGTTTCAAGCGCTACACTTCTGTACTTTCCCAAGACATTTTCCTGAAACTCCTATTGTATAAGCAATTCTGCAACAATCTAGGCTAAACAGTATTGAAGCAAAATAAGGTGATTTTATTCTGCTAGAGGATGTGTGTGAAGCAAAAGAGGTAAACAATGGTGTGTGTTGTGTACCCAGGGTAATGCATAGTAAATCACCTGAGATTTGCAGTTTCCTTTCAAATTGTTGGATCATTCTTTAAATTCAAAGAACTTCTACTTGAAAGAATAGAATTAGATTTATTAAAATCTGAATCTGCTGTAAACAATGCCCACAATAAATAAGAATAATTTATCCTCCAGAAAGTACAATTTTTATGTAGTGGACCTGAGAGAGAATAATGATCATCGTGAGGAGAAAGGACACAGGACATCTCATGAATAGCATATTCCAGTATTTTTTCATCCATATTCTGTTCACAGATCTTACTTTGTATATGTCTCTGTTTCAGTTTGACGGAAATGTCACTGAGCAATTGACATGCTAATCACAATTGAACATTGAATGGAATAGTCTCAATCCAGAGCAGTTTAGTTGTAGTTGCAGGATGTTATCCTGGGAACCTATTGTCAGACAAGAGAAGAAAGGATGACAAGTTTAGACTTGTAACAGATGGAGCTATAGTGTAATGAATTCAGAACAATGCTTCAATTTACCTGCATTGGGAATTTGCTGAGCGTTTCGGTCATAGTGTATTAAAACAATGAAAACACAAGCAGGAATTCTGGATACATTTCTGTTTGGAAAAAGCTAAGATTAACTTCTGCATACAATATAATGTTATCTATTAGAACAAATAACGGCATATATTTTAAAGATTCTTAATATTTCCTACATTTATACTTCCAGTTCACAACACTTACATTTTGTTATATTGTACATTTAAGGATCTTTCAATCAAAAGTTCAGCATTTACCTTGGAGAATCTGTCCTTCGAGTGAACTAGGAAAAGTGCCAAAATAACCAAGTCAGCTCCTTGCCATATTGTTATGTTATCTTCAATACTACAATGGATTTATTTTACAACAAGAGGCGCAACGTTTCTGTAAATTGTAGGCTGAAACAATCTGAAAGAAAAAATAACTTGACTGCAAAATTCAGCTTTGTGATGTCACTGTCATTTCTTCAGCCCCTTCAATGCTCTTGCTTGCTTTCATTGTCGAATTTCAGGGAGCCCATGTACCCGCAGTTAAATCACAAAACCCTTGTTAATTAATAAAAATGCTTTGATGAGCTTTAAACATACTAAAGTAACACCACTCATCCCTATGAGGGTTTCCCACAAACAGCCTGCCACAATGCAGGTAAATGCAGTAAACTGGCTTCCAGGCATGGTGTTAATTCTCATGCTTTTATCTCCCATCTGCTCCTAAAGCCATATGCTCAAGCAAGTAAAAACTCCCCCAGGAAGATGTTCTATCAATGGACCAGGCATAACCTAACCACTACTCTACCTGTATATTGATAATTGACATTTCTATAACACACCTCACAAGTGGAAGCTGTCTCGATAACTGCCGATGTTTAATATAATAAGGGACAGGCAACCTTAGTAAGAAAATATAGAATGCAGTCTGGCATTAAAGGTAAATTTAGAAATGTATAGATTTCTTTCAGGAGTTTTCAGTTGGTATCAGATCTTATTGAAATATTTTATTCTTTAATTAAACTTCAAAAACATAAATCTCTGAAAAAAACGTCCCTTGTTTTTAGAAGTTAAAGTAAATTCCCCATAGAGATGCTGCTTAAATACAATTCACGAATCCATGCATATCCTTAATAAACACAATCACACCTAGTTACTAAATGCTTTCATTTAAAGTCTTGCAAAGACTTTAAAGCCAAGCTAGTCTCTCTTGTTACAAAGACTATAAAACCAGTACTTTATTCATCAGGCCCCTTTCAGCTTACATTTATAGTTGTTCATCAGTGTAGCCCATTAGGCATTTAAACAGCTTAGCCTACAGCATTTTGATGTGTTAATAGAAGTGAAGTGGCAGTTCTCTCAGTATCTTACTCATTTGGGAGTTTCATTTATGTTCTTGCTCTAATTTAACACCACAGTTGAATACTTAAAAATGAAGTGCAATTTTTAAAAAATATTGTAATGAACTCAATTAGGAAATGACATAATATCATGATGCAAATAGATAACAATTCAAAATAAAAACCATTTTATTTTTAGAAATTCGAATGCACCAAACATAAGGTCTGTTCCTTTGTTTTTTTGGGGGGATTGACTGTTGTCTAATGTCTGCTATCCATAAATTAATGTATCATATATTTAAATTCACCAGGTGTTCAGAGGAGCAGAACTGCTAGTACTCCTGTCATCTGCCAATAATCCTGCTCTTACTGACCTCCAACCTCAATGCCTGCCTAAGGGTAGCTACAGGTGAGATAAGCAACCCTGAATTGAAGTGATGGTGAGCTGTCTATGAAGGTACAACATGTACCACCAGCCTGAGATTCCATTTTATTGGGAAATGTCCTGTTGACTTTGCAACACTAAATAAGAGAATGAGCCTAGAACATTTAAGCCCTAATACTTGTTTTAAAATTTCCCTTGGATCTCTCTTCTGGAAATAGCTATACTAGTTCCTGAACAGAAAGGTGAAAGAACATTTGATAATCAGCCACTAGTCAGATTTTCACTCACAATGGGCATAATTGTAACCATATCTAACTTATCCTCTCCCTCACCCCCTTGTATCCCAGGATGGATTGGGAAGAAAATGGGAATGGGGTTAAAAATGTCAAGAAATGGGAAACCATGACGTTCACCCATAATGATCACTTCTGGTTTTAACAAAGGACAGTTGGAGATGGCTCTGTGTTTCTCAAACTTTTAGCTCTTTCATTTTTCACATCAGTTCCAATATTCTGCAAACCCTCAACTGAAAGGAGATGAGAGTGATTGGATCATTTTCCAGTACTCCTAATTAACCAGGAGAATCTGGGACGCTTGTTCCATCTGAGGCCCAAAGCAAATCTGTTCAGAATCGAAGATTACAATCCCTATTTTTCTGGATGCTCGTTGATCTTTACAGGTTTCCTTCCCCGGGACACATATCCTCAGGCTCGCCAATTGTCTCTCCCAATAAGTTGTCCTCCCAAAGTCCCTGACCTATCTACCACTGGAATGTCTGCCTGACCAACTGCTGCAGACCCACACGGACAACCCTCACCCCAATGTTCCTGATCCAAAGAAAGTCTCTCTGCCTCCTTTCTACTATCATAGTTGTGTCTTGATACTGGATTTTTCTGCTTGCCACTCAAGCTGGCTGGCAGCCATGAAACTGATTCAAAAATATTTTAATAAGTTCTTGTTGTTAAATTTGGCACAACATTCATTGGAGCTTGCATGTTTGGGTTTCCAATCAACCACATTGCCCCTTAATGACTCTCTCCAATAAATATCAGGATCAATGATATACAAGGACAGTAAAATTAAGGCAATGAGTTTTATATCCACTTCCTCTCCCTAGCTAAGATTGCCACTGAATGAAAACCCTTTCAAGTACTGAAAATTAATTCATTCACTAATTTCATACAGAGGCAAATAAATGTAGTTGAGGTTCCTTCTGCACTGAAGAGTCCAACAATATTGTGCAGCCTGTTTTGCCCTCAATTATTTTTGTGGCATTGAAGGAGTATGAATGAAGTGGTCCACTATCCTGACCAGCAAGAACCCAATACTTATGTTTGTATTTCTCTCACAATGTTGTCAATGCAGAATTGCTTCTTGGCACTGAATCTGTAAAAACAGAATTACCAAGGTGAAGTGAATTATTCTGGCTGCACACAGTGCCCATGGGATTGCAACCACGCCAGAAACCTGATATTATAGCAGTTATTCAAAGCTTGTGAAGGAAAAGAAACCTAAAAGGTAACACACAGCAGGCATATGCTGCATTTTTCCTTACAGAGCATTAAACTGGACTAGAGATGCAAGCTGGCACCTCATTAGGTTGATGAGAACACTACATTGGTATTACATTGGCATCAAATAGGTTAGAATGGCACAAATGTTATGGTACACTTTGGGGGCCAGATTGGAGCAGATGTCAGTGCCTATTAACTTCCAATAGTCTGGTTCAACAAGGGTACTGACATTGATGTCTGTCTCACAATTGTAGAAATTCCAACTGAGTCTTGAAGAGTAGCAGTGAAAGCTGTCTGCAAGATTTTCAGCAGGGATCTAAAAATGAATGGCAGCACAGAAGACAAATGCTGTGTGCAACATGCACAACAAGGAATGAAAATGCAGGAGGTTTACGGAGACTAAGAGCTGTTCAGAAATCTTAAAAGCAGAAACAGGGAAGAATATAAGACTAGAGAAAAGTCTGTGCTATACTAGTACTTCAATCTAAATCTAAAGAACCTTGAGTCAGCCCAAGCTATTAATTCAATGTCCATAAATCTTTGGGGGCATGTTTCTCTTGTCACCTGGATTTGGAATGAATGAAGCCTTCAGCCACTTAGCAGCAGGTGCTGTTGGGAAGTGAACCAGCTGTGATTTTCTTTTAATGCAACAAAACCAGCTGACAAACAACACTGACAGAACGCAGTTAGTGGCTGTTAATTGGTCTATAAAATAGCATGGATGGAGCTGTGAGTTTCACCATGGATCATTTAGCAGCTACATACAGTGATGATTGCAAATAGCAACTGAAATAAGGAGGAGGCGTTAACATACAGGGTAAAAGCACAAACAAGAGTTGCTGTCAAATAAGCATCAAAGGAACATTACAAGTAACAATGAATTGGACCTAGGTTCAAAGAGCTATCAGTGTTTCATGGTTCCTCTTGATAATTCTGCACCAATTTCACTGAAATATCAACAACATAAATAAAAGAATGGAATTGTCACCAAATGTAACTGTGGATTCTTTGGAAATTAGAGCAGAGCAAGGAACTTCATTCTCTCTTCAGCTCAATCTGTGATTTGTCTGAGAGCACCAAATGCTGAGGGCAGAGGGGAAGAGATTTTTCAACCTGCTCACTGAGTGTAAATTAACAATGGGTTGACCTCCCCCCCCCGAAAATGCTTGTTCACCTTCTGGACTATTGGTCGGAGGTAAAAAGGTATTTTTTTAAAGAACTTCTATTTATGCAATTGCATTTCACAGGAGCATTATAAATCAAAATAGAATGTTGAAACACATAAGGAGTTATTCAGTCACACTGCCAAAGGCTTGTTCAAATGAATAGGTTTTATGACGTTTAAATAAAGGAAAGTGACCCAAGGACATGAAGAAGTGGAGGGAGGACAATCCAGAGCTTAGCCCTAGGCAACAGAAAGCTTGACCACTAACCGTGGAGTGATTTAAAAAGGGGGATATACAAGATGCCAGAATTGGGGGACCACAGATATCTTGGAGGGTAATGGGGTTGAAGAAGAATGCAAAACTAGGGAGAGTGAGGCCATGGGTGGATTTGAATATGAAGATACAAACTTTAAAATTAAGATATTGTTTAATTGGAAACCAATCAAGGTCAGCGAACACTGGGGAACTAAACTTGATCAGAGTTAAGACATGGGCAGCTGAGCTTTGGATGCTTTAATTGTTACCAAGTCTAAATATCAAACAAAATTTTAAAACTTTTATCCTTAGTGTCCTATTCATGTTTATTCTCCAAAATCAATCTATTTTTCAAACAATTTTCTCTTTAAGCTTAAGCTTCCATTCCACAATTTCTTTCCATTTTCAATGTAGATAATTTTTGTCTCAAGATTCCTTTCATTGCTTTCAATCTTCTGCAAACTCATTTTATACTCAACAACCTCTGCATTAATTATGTGATTATCCCTTAATTATGAGAGACACTTAAAAAAAACTGAAGCCAACCATCATGTGTTGTTCTAATCAACCTGTTCTGGGCTGTTTTTATCACACACCTCGAGCAGATGGCACTTGAACTTGCACCTTCAAGGTCAGAGGTAGGGATACTGCCTCTGCAATACAAGAGCCTCCTATGGGCATTCTATTCTCGTTAGTTTAACACAACAGTAGGTTAATTGGAAGGCACTATCTGGATTACAGCAGTGGGAGGAAGTTAGAGTTGAGTTAGAGATATAAATGAGGAGACAGGATAAAGGAGTAAAAGGCAATCAGACTGAAGCTGAGGGTGTGAGCAAACAATAACCTGTGGCATCTCAGAATGCTGTGCAGTGGAGTGGGTAGCAAGAAGATCAGCAGAAGCTGATCCAAACCTGTAGCCTTCCGATGGCATCTGGATGGTGTGGTATTCATTTTGATGGAGGCTATTGCATTGTAGCTTATTCCACTTGTAGTTCAATTAGTTAAATCAGAACTTCAGGCCTGAACTGGGCTGCTTGATATTACATAATCAGTAGGTGAGTGGAGGACATCTTGTAGTAATGGTAGTGTTTCTACATCTGAGTTCAAGGTCCGATTTTCCCGGGGGGGGGGGGGGTCAAAACATGTACAAAAATTAGATTAAATATTCAGCTGACTGTGTTTAAGAAATTGATGTGCTTTATGAAGTCTGGCTAACGTGCTGATTCAGTCAGTGGTGGCATGGTGGGAAAGGGAAAATGCACTTGGAATGAATTTAAAATTACATACCTGAGTTTTTAGCTATTGTTGTTTTTGAATAATGGGAGTTTTCACTTTCAGTTACACAGGAGTGCCACTGGGATCTGTTACTTCAGACATGGAGTATGCTTTGATAAATCTAAGCAATGCAGGCCATCAGTTTCCATCCATGTAAATGACAGATATAGAAAGAGGCTCCTCAAACAATTGCAATGAATTGACCAAGATATTCCCCCTCCCACACAAGTAATTGATCAAAAAGTGAAATGGTAAAATCTTTAAAACTGAAATGTTGTATTTTGTCAAACTGCCTGAACCAGCTTTGTTTTTAAAAAAGAACAGAACTGGGGCAAACATTTGTTCTAAATCTTCAGTTTGGCATAGGCCACTATGGAAGTGAATATATTTACAGGAGATCACAGACACCACATGGTGGGAGCAGTGATGTGCCAGTGGGAATGATGACATGCATATGGAGAAATCGTTTACTACGTGGGATAGGAGGTCACATGCCATCAGATAATTCATGGCAGTTGTGGGTATAATTTGTGCCAGTTGTAGATGTTGGAGACATATTAGCTTGAACAGGCACTGCAGGATCAGCCACAAACACTTTAAAGTAACAAGTCTTCTTTCTTTATGCCTACAAAAAACATTTTATTTACTTATTCATAACACCTGATAATTAGATGGAAATGCTGTCACAAACATGGATACATTTGTGGGTAAGTACACTATTGGCCAACTATTGTCCTGTAAATTCTTGAAAACAAAGTTAAATACTTCCTAAGTTTCTTAAGGCCGCATTCCCAATTTTTTCCCTCTTACTGAAATTTGTACAATAATGACATTGATTGTGAGCCTTGGGAAAGAGGGGAGAGGTTTTGCAGATGGGTTCCAGATGTACTCTTTTTGAGTGGCATGGTGGCTAAATGGGGCAGCATGGTGGCCCCGTGGTTAGCACTGCTGTTTTACAATGCCAGGGACCTGGGTTTGGTTCTACTCTTAGGCGACTGTGTGGAGTTTAAACATTTTCCCCATGTCCATGTGGTTTTTGTCTGGGTACTCCCAGAGTACAAAGATTTGCAGGTTAGGTGGATTGGCTAGCCTAAATTGCCCATAGTGTCCAGCAGGCTAGGTGGGTTAACCATGGGAAATTCAGGGTCACAGGGTGGGGGTGTTCTGGGTGGGGATGCTCTTCTGAGGGTCTGTGTGGACTCGATGGGCTGAATGGTCCAATTCCACATTGTAGGGATTTCAGGAAGTTAAATATTAGATGGGGAAAAGTAGTGTAAAGTAGATGGCAGTTGATCATGGGTGATGGTAGAGTGCTGAGAGAGTGAGCCCAAGATCAGACAAGACATAAGGCAAAGCTATAGGCAATTGTGGGCTGGATTAATGTGTGTGTGTGTGTTGGACGTGGAGGAATCTCTCACATCTTCCAGCTCTTCTCACTTCCTTTTATCTTTCAGGATTCCCAAAATCTGTAAAATGTAGTCTCAAGGTATTGGCCATCCTTTCAGAACAGATATGAGGAGAATTTCTCTCTCTCAGAGAGAGTTGTTGTAGTATATTGTAACTTTAAGCTTTAGAAGATGTTGAATATTTTTAAGACAGCGGTGGATACATTTTTGTTAGGCACCAAAATCAAGATTATCAGAGGCAGATAGGAATGTGCTACTCAAAACACAGACAGATCAGCCATGCTCTTACCAAGTGATGGAGTAGGCTTGAGCGCCAATGCTCTACTTCTATTTTTTTAATGTCATAGAGAGACATATGGCTCCTCATTGTTTATTACTCAATAATGGAACATGAATGACATTTATCCTTGTACAGGTCCATACTATATTAGACCATTTAATAAGGAATATGGTAAACAATAGTACAGGCCCACCTAAAGCTAAATATTTTCCCAACTTCCTTTTCTTATTTCAGATGCTTTTAACTTGACACATTTTCCCTGTAGCTTTAGGAGATTTACCCTAGGACTCCCAAGAGAATGATCATGTCTGAATATTCATTCTATCCTTTGATCTGGATTATTCCCCTATGGGTGAATCATCAGTTCTTTGGGAGTCTTTATCTGTGTGTGGGAGAATGAGAAAGGAGGAGTTTTGATATGTAGGTTTGAGGGTAGGTATATAGTTGAAAAAAATCAGTTTTAAAGTATATAAGCAGTGAAAAAAAAAGACCACAAGCTATTGCTTGGCATTGTAATGATATGGAATAAAAAACTTTGATAATCTTGCTCAAAGGGTAAAAACATATGCAACATAGGTTCTATTTTAATAAAAGCAGCCTGTCCAAATTTGGTGTAATGTGTGAGTCATCACAGCTAATTGTCATAATTTGAACTTGGAGTCAGAGATGTGCAGCACGGAAACAGACACTTGGGTCCAACTCGTCCATGCTGACCAGGTATCCCAACCCAATTTATTCCCACCCAGGCTATATCCCTCTAAAACCCTTTTTATTCACATATCCATCCAGATGCCTTTTAAATGTTGCAATTGTACTAGCCTCCACCACTTTCTCTGGCAGTTCATTCCATACACATATCACCCTCTGCGTGAAACAATTACCCCAAGGTCTCTTTCAGACCTTTCCCCTTTCACCCTAAAACTTATGCCCTCTAGTTCTGGACTCTGCCACTCCACAGAAGAGATTTTGTCCAATTATCCTATCCATGCCCCTCATGATTTTATAAACCTCTATAAGGTCACCCCTCAGCCTCCGATGCTCCAGGGAAAACAGCCCCAGCCTATTCAGCTTCTCCCTACAGCTCAAATTCACCAACCCTGGCAACATCCTTGTAAGTCTTTTCTGAATGCTTGCAAGTTTCACAAAATCCTTCCAATAGGAAGGAGAACAGAGTTGCACGCAATGTTCCAAAAATGGTCTAACTGATTCCTGTACATCTGCAACATGACCTCCCAACTCTTGTACTCAATGCACTGAACAATAAAGGAAAGCATACCAAATGCCTTCTTCACTATCCTATCTACTTGTGACTCCACTTTCAAGGAATTATGAAACTGCACTGCAAGGTCTCTTTGTTCAGCATCACTCTCTAGGACCTTACCATTAAGTGTATAAGTCCTGCTAAGATTTGCTGTCCGAATATGCAGAACCTCGCATATATCTAAATTAAACTCCATCTGTTACTTCTCAGCCCATTGGCCCATCTGATCAATATTGCATTGTAATCGGAGGTATCCTTCCTCACTGTCCACTACACCTTCAATTTTGGTGTCATCTGCAAACTTCCTAATTATACCTCTTAGGCTCACATCCAAATCATTTACGTAAATGAAAAGTAGTGGACCCAGCACAGATCCTTGTGGCACTCCACTGATCACAGCCCTCCAGTTTGAAAAACAACCCTCCACCACTATCCTCTGTCTTCTACCTTCGAGCCAGTTCCGTATCCAAATGGCTAGTTCTCCCTGTATTCCACAATATCCAACCTTGCTAACCAGTCTCCCACGGGGAACCTTGTTGAACGCCTTACTGAAGTCCATACAGATCACGTCTACTGCTCTGCCCTCATCAATCCTCTTTGTTACTTCTTCAAAAACTCAATCAAGTTGTGAGACATGATTTCCCATGCACAAAGCCATGTTGACTACCCCTAATCAGTCCTTACCTTTCCAAATACATGCACATCTTATCTCTCAGGATTCCCTCCAACAATGTGCCCACCACTGAAATCAAGATCATTGGTCTATAGTTCCCTGGCTTGTCCTTACCAACCTTCTGAAACAGTGGCACCACGTTAGACAACCTCCAGTCTTCTGGCACCTCACCTGTGACTATCGATGATACAAAATATTTTAGCAAGGGGCCCAGCAATCATTCCCTAGCTTCCCACAGAGTTCTCAGGTACACCTGATCAGGTCCTGGGAATTTATCCACCTTTATGCACTTCAAAACATCCAGCACTTCCTCCTCTGTAATATGGACATTTTTCAAGATATCACCATCTATTTCCCTACATGTCCTTTTCCACAGGAAACACTGACGCAAAATACTCATTTAGTATCTACCACATCTCCTGTGACTCCAGGCAAAGGCCGCCTTGCTGATCTTTGAGGGGCCCTATTCTTTCCCTAGTTACACTTTTGTCTTTAATGAATTTGTAAAAACTCTTTGGAACCTCCTTAAATTCTATTTGCCAAAGCTATCTCATGTCCCCTTTTTGCCCTCCGGATTTCCCTCTTAAGTAAAGTCCTACTGCCTTTATACTCTATGGATTTATTCAATCTATCCTGTCCATACCTGACATGCGCTTCCTTCTTGGTCTTAACCAAACCCTCAATTTCTCTAGTCATTCAGCATTTCCTATATCTATCAGCTTGCCCTTTCACCCTAATAGCAATATACTGTCTCTGGACTCTCGTTATCTCATTTCTGAAGGCTTTCCACTTTCCAGCTGTTCCTTTGCCTGCGAACATCTTCCCCAATCAGCTTTTGGAAGTTCTCGGCAAATACCTTCAAAATTAGCCTTCCTCCAATTTAGTGCATCAACTTTTAGATCTGGTCTACCCTTTTCCAATCACTATTTTAAAACCAATACAATTAGGATTGCTGGCCCCAAAATGCTCCCCCATTGACACCTCAGTCACCTGCCCTGCCTTATTTCAAGAGTAAATCAAGTTTTGCACCTTCTCTAGTAGGTACATCCACATACTATATCAAAAAATTTTCTTGTACACAATTAGCAAATTCCTCTCCATCTAAACCCTTAATACTATGGTAGTCCCAGTCTACATTTGGAAAATCCCCTACCATAATCACCTCAGATTCTTACAGATCACTGAGAGCTCCTTAAAAATGTGTTTCTTAATTTCCCGCTGACGATTAGGAGGTCTACAATACAACCCAATAACTTCCCTGGATGTATTTCTCGGAATATCCTCCCTCAATACAGCTGTAATATTATCCCTTATCAAAAATGCCACTTCCCCTCCTCTCTGCCTCCCTTTCTGTCTTTTCTGTAGCATTTGTATCCTGGAACATTAAGCTGCCAGTCCTGTCCATTCTTGAGCCACGTTTCTGTAATTGCTACGATATCCCAGTCCCATGTTCCTCACCAGGCCCTGAGTTCATCTGCCTTCCCTGTTAAGCCTCTTGCATTGAAGTAAATGCAGTTTAATTTTTTAGTCCTATCTTGTTCTCTGCTTTGTCCCTGTCTGCCCTGACTGTTTGACTTATTTTCTCAATTGCACCAGTCTCAGATTGATCTCTTTCCTCACTATCTCCCTGGGTCCTAACCCCCACCTGAATAGTTTAAATCCTGCTGAGCAGCTCTAGCAAATCTCCCTGCCAGTATATTAGTCCCCTTCCAATTCAGGTGCAATCAGCCCTTCTAGTACAGGTCACCTCTACCCCAGAAGGATTTCTAATGATCCAAAAATGTGAATCCTTCTCCATTCACTATCTCCTCAGCCATGCATTCATCTGCTCTATCCTCTTATTCCTAGATTAGATTCCATTCTCTACAGTGTGGAAACAGGCCGTTTGGCCCAACAACTCCACACCCACCCTCCGAAGAGTAACCCACCCAGACCTATTTCCCTCTAACTAGTGCACCTAACACTATGCGCAATTTAACAGGCCAATTCACCTGAACTGCACATCTTTGGACTGTGGGAGGAAACCGGAGCATCCAGAGGAAACCCACGCAGACGCAGGGAACTCCACATTAGGCAGTCACCCGAGTCTGGAATCGAACCTGGGACCCTAGTGCTGTGAGGCAGCAGTGCTAACCACTGAGCCACCATGTCGCCCCTATCCTCACTAGCTCGCAGCACAGGAATATTCCAGATGTTACTACTCTTGAGGATCTCATTTTTAAACTCCTGCCTAACTCTCTATATTCTCCCTTCAGAATCTTATCCTTTTCCCTTCTTATGACATTGGTTCCAATGTGTACAATGACCTCCTGCTGGTCCTTCTCCCCCTTGAGAACATTCTGCACCCTTTCTGAGATATCCTTGATCCTGGAACCAGGAAAGCAACATACCATTGTGATTTTTCAGTGCTGGCCATAGAAACATCCATCTGTGCCTCAGTCTGGAGAGTCCAATAACACAATTAATCTCTTGGAACCCCTCATTGCATTTGAGCCAGTCTCGGTAGCAGAAACTTGGCTGTTTGTGCTACATTCTCCTGAGAATCCATTATCCCCTACATTTTCCAAAACAGCATACTTGTTTGAAATGGGGATAGCCACAGAAGACTCCTTCACAACCTGCCTACCTCCGTTACTTTTCCTGGAGTTAACCCATCTACATGCTGCAATTTTTCTCCCTTCTTATAATGGTCATTCATCACATCCCCCTGCGCTTGTAAATTCCTCATTGCCTCGAACTGTCTTTCCAACTGATCCATTCGATCTGATAGGATTCGCAACCAACGGCATTTATTGCAGTTATAATCCTCAGTAACATTGAAGTTCTCCCTAAACTCCCACATCAGACAAGAAGAGCATATCACTCCACTAAAGGGCCATTTGTGCTCCTTCACAATCTACAGATCCAGAAAATAGCACTATCTTATTCTTCTACAAAACACTGCTCCAGGCTAACTTAATACCTATGGCTTGTATTTTTTAGTTTAATCAAGAGACATATCTCAATAAAATATATAGTCAAGAAAGAACCCACTCTACTCACTACTGCAGACTTACTGTAAGGCTATACTTAAAAATATCCACTTACCTGTTTCTGTGCTGTGACCTCTCCTAAACAGGTTCCTCCAAGATTAGTTGTGAATTTCACTGTTTCCCAGATGCACTCCAATATCCAGCAATAAATGAATTCAAACAGCAAAAGGCAGTAACTGCACAGGTTCACTGCTGTGTCAGGGTACAGTTTGGGTTTCTTTCTCTCTCACTCTTTCTCCTGCACTGCCTGACCATGTGCTACCTTTACCTGATCCTCTCCCTTTTAAAAGTGCCATTGTTTTAGCTAAAGTCCTATTGTCCCGTTTCCTTTTGATGGCGGTTAGCTGGCAAGAACAAAGGAGTCCTTCTATTGGTCCATTTTCTTTTGACTGGCTTGCTGGCTAGGTGGGGTTTCTAACACTTAGAACAAGAGAATCATGTCCGTGCAACAGGGGATACCAATGGTTGGCTGTGTGACTGTAACCTTCACAGCACACTCACATTCACACCCAGTAAACAGGAGTATCTCAGCTGCTGATGTACACAAGCCACAGGCAAGCTCACTTGTTTCCACTAACATACGTAGGCCCAGTGTGAACTGGCTTTTAATCCCTATTCCTGTGTATTGTCAAAACAAAACATGTATCATACCTAGAGTGCTGCCTTTTCTCCCATCATGTTCATAATCGGAGATAACTCCCAGGAGAATACATTTCAATTTGTAATACCTTTTCTCCCCTTTTAAATTCATCTCTTTGAGGCTTCCTTGGCACCTCGTCCAGGGCCTCCATCTCTCCAGTGTGCCATTGAGTTTACATTCATCTATAGTTGTAATTCGAAGTACACTATGTTGCTAAGTACTTCGGGGTTTCTCTGCATGAGACTATGTATCTACAGTGCTTGCCTTTTCAGGCATGAGAGATCTTTCTTTTTGGAAGGTGCTATTGGAAATGTCATGGTGAGTGGACAGTCTCTGCACCAACATTGCACTATTGTTTCAGAGCAAGTCCCCAGATTGATAATCTCTTCATTCTTTATGCCAAAAGAATTTGATAAAAGCTGCTCACCTTTTTGGTACCTGATTGGTAGCCCTGACCATTCTAGTTTAATTATGTCAGATTGTTTACACTAGGATTCACCTGATATATTAAATCTGTGGACGACCAACCAGATATGTAAACAACAGCAATAAATAGAGACAATGAGAATAAAAACAGCAACTGTATAGGCATTGGGTAATTATCAAACTGTCAAAGGACTACACTAAATGGTAGGTCAGCTATTTTTGTCCTTGGAATTGTGACAAAGGAAAACAACAACAGGCATTAAGTAAATTAACAGCTGCAGATACTCTGTGGTGGCTAAATGCAATATTACGACACCACATAGACCAGAATACTTCAGATCTATTTTGGGACCTAACTTAAGAAAGAATGCAAACTCTCATAGAACATAATCCCAATGGAGACAGAAAAGTAAATGGACTGGGGTTTTCCATTTCTACACTTGTTAATCTGCAATTTTCAACCATTCATTTCCACGAATAGAAAATCACTTGGTGAATGCAGAAAATAAGAAAAAAAAATGCTGAGAATATTTTATCTTTGAGGAGAAAGTAAACTTTAGATTGCCAATACTTGATTTTGAACTAATAGGTGAGTAACCATCAGGTCACAACATGTTAAAAACTAGAAAGATTAAAAAAATGATATTTAATGTGAAAGTTTTTACGGTGGGAGTTAATAAGGCAGAGCTTAATATTTTAAAGAATATGATGATGACTGTGAGCATTTGGAGTTCAGGAGGTAAAAATAGTAAAATGTATGTGAACTGTTCAGTTAAATTTACAAAGTGCATGTCGCTGTTCGCTTTAAGCTTGCTGCTGTAAGTAAGAAGATCAGTCGTTGCCTGAGGGAATTCCTGTACTGATAAATCTGACAAGCTTCTTGCAAAGTGTATTCAGTGGGAATAGAAAAAGCATACATTTCATTTGAAGACTGCTTCAAAGTGTTTTTACTAAGCGTAGTTGCATAATTAGAGTCCTCTATCAGTATACTGCACTGAAAGCAAAGGCTTTAAAAGGTAAAAGACATAGTCATAGTCATACAGCACAAAAACATACCCCTTGGTTCGACCAGTCCATGCCCACCATAATCCCAATTAAACTAATCCCATCTTCCTGTGCTTGGTCCATATCCCTCCAAATATTTTTTATTCATATACTTATCCAAATGTCTTTTAAACATCATAACTCAACCTGCATCCATCACTTCCTCTGGAAGTTCATTCCAACTACTCTCTATATAACAAAGTTGCTCTCATGCTTTTTTAAAATCTTTCTCCTATCACGTTAAAGATATGCCCCCACCACCCTGTGTAAGTGACACCTGCCATTCACCTTATCTATATCACTTCATGATTTTATAAACTTCTATAAAGGTTACCCCTAAACCTCCTACAGTCCAGTGATAAAAGTACCGGCCGATCCATGCTTTCTTAACAGGGTAACCAGAACTGGACACAGTATTCAAACAATATTGCATAAAATAGATAGAGTCTCTACAGTTGGAAGCAGGCAATTTGGCCCATCAAGTCCACACTGATCTTCCAAAGAGCATCCCACTCAGACCCACCCTAATCTATCCCAGTCACCCTGCATTTCCCATGGATAATCCACTTAGTCTCACATGCCTAGATACAATGGGCAATTTAGCATGACCAACCAACCTAACCTGCACATCTTTGAACTGTGGAAGGAAACCCATGTAGTCTTGGGGAGAATGTGCAAACTCCCACAGACAGTCGTCCAAGGCCGAAATTGAACCCAGGTCCCTGATGCTGTAATACAGCAGTGCTAACCACTGAGCCACCACACCAACCAGATAGCCTAATTATTCTGACGTTTTCTTCAGAGAAGCTTGCTATACCCAAACTTAGCATCAACATTTTTCTACAATCCAACAGTGATGACACTTTGAAAGTTCTTCATTGTTTGCTGAACACGGTCAGGATATCCTTGTGGTCATGGAAGATTCTACAAAAGTTCACATCTGCAAATGCTAGAGACCTTATTGTGTGAATTCTAAAAACAGACATCAGGGTTTGATTTTCATAAGGCAGTCTGCGTTAGGTTTTATACTATATTTTTCAACTTAATTAAATATTTAAAAGATTGCTTGGAAATTTTCACACCATTTTCATTAATTCCTTTGTCAGTTAGGTACATGTACCTATTCTCATGTGGCTAACCAACAGCAGTTGCCTGAAAGATGGACATGGGACAATATAAATTTTAGGTCAATGTTTCAGAATCGGCTAATTCCGAATGAAGACTCCCTATAATATCAAATTGTAGAATGGTACTTCAGGTTTATTCAGCTGTTTGTGCTGCTCATTGTTCTGAATCTATACACATTTCATGAACCATGGACATGTTTATAGTGACAAATGTGCTAGATACGTACAATTCAGTTTTTTATGAACAATATTAATACTACAGTTTGTGATAAACTAAAGGAAAACAAATAACTCAGAGGATAATGAATTTGTTGGTTATCCTGAAAATTTGAATAAGAAAGAGTCAATGGAACAACACTTCCATGTTAACCGGAACGTTTCGTAACTCTAACCAAGAAAGAACACATCTCTGCCATTCTGATATACAATAAATACAAATTCTTTCAGTATGTTCGCACAAAGCTATGCAAAGTATTTCTGAAAGTACCATCATGGTATGTTCTGGTGTCAATTATATTCATGCCATGAACTGGATTTTCAATTGCCCAAGGGGGCACGTTCAGGTAGGAGTGGCCCATTGAAACGCCCACCTGCTCCACTGATGAAAGCTGACAATGTTGCAGAGGAGCATGGCAGCCAGATAGAAAAAGCACAGCAGCAAAATGTGGGGAGTTTGATTTGGATGCTCTCTTGATAAGGATATGCAGCAGAATTGACAAGATGCTTGGGGTGAGCAACAGGACAGAGACATGGTAAGGATGTGACAAATCCTATATGGAGAGAAGCAGTTGTGGCAGTTTATTCAAACGGAGGCAGCCACATGTCCTGTGTTATGTCTCATGGTATGTTAGTATATCTTTAAGGGACATTGTGATAATATCATCACTGCTTCACAGCACATAATCTGATGTTATATATACTCCATCTTCCCTTCAATCACTTAAAACATGACATTCTACTGGAAGCATTTTCCGATGCATCTTAATAGCTTAATATTAGCCCACACATGTGCTTGAGAAATTTAATGTTTTACAGAAGTTACTTGTTATGAATTTCACTTAGATTCTTTGATATCCATGGCCTTTTCTCGCATTCTTGGAGATAATGTAAATATAGTTGCATCAGGTGAAAAAACTCTGTTGGAGGCAAACTCGTGGCCAATACTTACTGTTGGCAAGTTGCCAGTGGCAGCAGGTAGAGACATTTAACCATGTTCCGGGCAGGAGAACCGACTGCTTCATTCAACACTGTAAACAAAACATGACAGAAAGACGATGGGCATTCCACACTTTGTGTTCCTGCACCATTTTTCAAGACCTTCCCTCTCCTTTCAGCGCATCTTCAGAACACAGGTCAGTTACTGCCCCATTCTTTATATGTCAAAGCATGCAAAGAGTTAAGAGTGATAAAATTATTTCGAGTATTAAATGCATATCCAAAGAAAACATTCCATGCCGTTGGACTGACCACCTGTATACAAGGGCTCGTGTAATATAGAGTCTTTGCATCTGAGACAGGAGATCCAGGTTCAAGACCCACCTACTCTAGAGGTATATAAATAACATGTGAAAAGGTTGATTAGAAAATACCTGTACATTAAGGTGTATATGTTGCTAACATAAATATTTTTCTGGTAAAAACAAACATTTATTACAATTATCCTCACAGACATCAATGGAAATTTTCTTCTTCAAAGAATCACATCATCCAGTCAGTATATCCTTTTTCTACTCAATACTTGAAATGATGGCCTTAAATCAACCATCTGCACTTCAGTTGAAGTTATACAAAGACAGTCTGGCTTTGTCAGCCTCTGCAGCTATAAAATCCAAATTTAAATTAAAAATTGTAGCTATTGACACACACAATTTAGTCAACTCTAAATTCTAGACCCACGCCAGCTAATAGGTTGTAATATCAGAAGACAAGGTGTAGAGCAACACTGAAGCTTATTACCTGCCACTGCAACATGACCTTGTTGTGAGAAATGGGCCACATCCCACAAGGCTTTGCTCTTTTTTCCTCAAGTTATTAAGAGAATTTCTGATTAAAGGGAGGATGAAATGAGTTTGCCTTCCCCTCAGGTCCCAGAAGGCCAGTAGTAATATGCCTGAAGCATTATTCCTATTAAAAATGTATCAGGCTGTGACCATGTTCCACGTTCACCCAGGCTGTAGTTCTTGTTTCAGACAGAGCACAGACCTATTAATCAATGTGCTTCCTTTACCAATTAATGTAAAATGTACAGCTCCCTCACCAATCTTCTTTGAAGAAGCACTGAGAGATGACCCAGTTATGAATTTAAACTGGAAAAGTACAATTGTCCAACAGCTTTCAGCAGGCCTGTTGAGGTGTTATAAATAGGAGCATGTATCAAACCAGGTCACCTGCTTAATTGGACAATTTATTTTGTTGCTTTTACAATATTCAATCACACAAATGTCCATTTGCAAATTGGCAGACATGGATAATTATTTGAAATTGAGGAAAACAAAAATCATTTTGTTTGGCTTGATGGAGAGGAGTTTCCTGAAGTAGCACATGCAATTGGAGTATTATTTTTTATTGTTATTACATTGATATATTTGAATTTCAAAGAATTCAATTCAAAGGTCTCCAGCGATTTGATAGTCACTCAAAATGTAACGTCACTGTGCTAGTTCTATGGCAAGACAATCTTCCAAATGTGCTTTTTAACAGAGGAGTGGAGCTGTAACCTGATGACAAATTGTGCCTTAGAGGAGCTCAGAATAGCTAATCAAAATCTACTAGAAGGGAATTTGAAACCCTAAGTAGGTCATTTGTGCAAGCACCTACATGACCAATCTGTAAAAGTGACAACATTTTCAAAAGAAAAATCTATTGTGACAAAAGTTGCTTCAGAAAACTTGAAGGTGCTAAAACTAAAGAGAATGAGAAAGCATGGTTGGTATAAGTCTTTTTTTTACATTTCAATGGAGTTCCAGGTTTATGTATTTACAATAGCCAATTATGATATACAACAGGTGCTTCATGAATGCTGAAGTACCAGATCATTGGACAAGGACAAAAATGCTTAAAAAAAAAGAGAGCTTGTAGTTAACTCAGTGGAATCTGCTTTTGTGCTTCTACCAGAGGCCTTAATTCACATTTTAAAAAGATTGGTTACAAAGAGAGTAGTTAATTTCTCTTTGAACTAATTGTTATGCCTTACAGATATGCTCTGTGAGCTGATAATTAAGCAATGAAATGACAGCAAAAAGTCTTCAATGTTATTTACTATCATTTTCAAAAGTTGTTTTTTTTAAAAAAAAAATCCTTCAACATTACTCCACAGGACTGGTGCCTCAGACATTCCAGTAACCTTCTAGAGCAGATTGTTGGACTGATGTGAAAACCTGCAAGCCCCTTAGAGTATTGATATCCACAGCACTGATGGCAGCAGCTTGAGCCTACATGATGAGATGGTGAACTTGCATAACAGCAGTTTGAGCTTCCACTGCAACAGCCAGATGCTCAGTAGCTTCTGCTTGTGCGGAAATGCAAGCTGAGACATCAGCCAGATTATGGTTGGGCCTGCAAATATTTTGATGGAATTGGCCATGACATTCACACTCAAAAGGATTCAAGGTTTACTCAAAGACAGGTGTTATTGGTTTCTTGCTCCACAACAGTGACACAGTCTGCCAATGTGCAAAGTATTTTAATTTGCATGCCCTTCAGCCTTTTACAATATCCCATAATATTAAAATGTTCATTCAAGTCCACTGTGATCTGATCTACCCTGAAAATCTATCCAAGATGAAGTAATGGGCTTTTTACCTTTTAACCTTTTGCCAAATGCTGAGCATTTGTATCTGATGAGGCAATATTTAGGTTATTAACATAAGAACTAGATGTGAATAACATAGTACTGAAAAATTCAACAGTTGTTTATGATGGCTTCTGGTATAGAGTTACTATCAAAGGTTACGATCACATCTGGCCTCGGACTGAGCCATTTTGTGACAAAGTGTTGCTTTCTTCCTTCAGCATGTCATGTTCCAAGTGGCCCCAATAAGATTGAAACTGAGACCTTTATATTATCAGATCACATGCTATGACACAGTGATTACATCATGAGAAAGTCTCAAAAGGTATATAGCATAACAATATAACCCAACACTCTGGTGGAGAATGCATAAGTAAGCTTACCATGTGGAAACTGGCATGTGTAGGCCCCTTTCCCTGGCCACTCGTGCCTTGCACTGTGTTTCAATAGCTCCAGCTCCTGCCTGTAGGCTGTCCTGTAAAATATGCATTGTGCAAATCTCTGAGCTGATTACTAGAATTAAGAGATCAATGAGGTACTGCATTTTGGGAAAGCAAATCTTAGCAGAACTTACACACTTAATGGTAAGGTCCTAGGGAGTGTTGCTGATCAAAGAGACCTTGGAGTGCAGGTTCATAGCTCCTTGAAAGTGGAGTCGCTGGTAGATAGGATAGCAAAAGAGGGTGTTTAGTATGCTTTCCTTTATTGGTCAGAGTATTGAATACAGGAGTTGGGAGGTCATGTTGCGGCTGTACAGGACATTGGTTAGGCCACTGTTGGAATATTGCATGCAATTCTGCTCACAACATCTTTCCGATTGGAAGGAGAAACTTGAAAGGATTCAGAAAAGATTTACCAGGATGTTGCCAGGCTTGGAGGATTTGAGCTCTAGGGAGAGGCTGAACAGGCTGGGGCTGTTTTTCCTGGAGCGTCGGAGGTTGAGGGGTGACCTTATAGAGGTTTACAAAATTATGAGGGGCATGGATAGGATAACTAGACAAAGTCTTTTCCCTGGGGTCAGGGAGTCCAGAACTAGAGGGCATAGGTTTAGGGTGAGAGGGGAAGATATAAAAGAGACCTAAGGGGCAACTTTTTTATGCAGAGGGTGGTATGTGTATGGAATGAGCTGCCAGAGGATGTGGTGGAGGCTGGTACAATTGCAACATTCAAGAGGCATTTGGCAGGGTATATGAAAAGGAAGGGTTTGGAGGGATATAGGCCAGGTGCTGGGACTAGACTGGGTTGGGATATCTGGTCGACATGGACAGGTTGGACTGAAGGGTCTGTTTCCACGCTGTACATCTCTATGACTCTAACTGACCAGTCTTTTGTCATTATCAGTTTCTTGTTCCTTCTAGACGAGGTGTTCCTAGTCAATGCTTTACTAAGCGGTAGGTCTCGAGTAGCTGTAATGAAAAGACACAAGGGTGCGAAAGTGGTGAGTAAAGGGCAGAAATCAAGAAGTGCTTACTTACATAATCCGTAATTTGCAATTAAGAGGAGTTTATGGGATGAAGGTGAGCATAGATCACAGATTAGTGAATTAGCTAAACAATATAATTCTGTTTAATTGCTTATTTCCTGCTGCTGGCTATAGCCTCAATTGTTGTTTACACCAGTTATGGGCAATGTAAAGTTTTCCAATAAGTTGAGGACATGTAGCCAAGTTTATCCCAGCTGGCTGGATATTGCTGTCCATGGTTATATATCAATTTGACCTGTAGGATAGAAGAATATATATTGTGTAATGTGTTTGGGTGATGGACCTGTCACAATCAAATAGCTAAAACATTTGCAAACAGATTTGGGTTTGAGGCTAGCCGCAATTTTGAGGGTGTGAGAGTTGTGAGACTATGAATGTGAAGTAATAGCTGTGGTTGATAAGAGTGTGTTCGCAAATAAATGAAGGAGGTGTGCTGCATGGAGCACAGTGTGAGGCTAGTTATTCATTTTTAAAGATATGCATTTACTGGTTAGCACAAATTGGATATATTGTTTTAAATTTTGTAACAAACAATTATAATCTGCTTTTAGGGACAAAAAAAAAAGGACTATTAAAACATGCATCCCAAGGAGCACCTGACTTGTCTTGTGGATTCAACTGCAATTGGACACTTAAAAATCCCAAGTGATAATTGGAATTTAATGAACATTTCCAAGAGCAGTGAACAGAAACTCATTGATAATGGCTTCCTTGGAGGTGAGAATAGCTCTTTCTTATCTCACCAAACCTGGGAGAGTGGAAGCCAGTCAAGTTATTAACTGACACTGTTAAAGTTAATTACCTTGGCTAAGAACCAATGGATGGGATTATGTTCCAGACCCTGGCTAACACAATACCTAATATGGAAGCATGACTTGACAATTTGGGAAAGCAGCCATCTGATTTTTGAACAGTATAAAATGTCAATCTGAGTACAACGATTTATGCCGAGTTCTCAGGAGAACTTGTAAAGACAATTCCAGCCGCTGCTCTCACAGAACAAACTATGAACAGCATGTGAGAAAAGAGTTTTCTCTCTCACCCACAAGGCTCAGAGGAAAGTGTCCAGATATATTGCTTCCTTTACTAAAAATGAATCCAAGCAGTTTAAGTGTTGTGCCAGCAAAATCAGTAAAGAGAAAAGGACCTGAAATCTCTCTGCATACCAAGCCTGGTTAATTTACCAGGAAGTCTTCACAACTGCTAAACACGGCTCTTCAACTCTGCACTCCAGGCAGCCAACACTTCAACTGTCAGCTTTTTATCTGCAACAAGACTCTGAAGAACTGAACTGAGTTTCATCTTTCTAAGTATCTTTTAAACTTGACTGTATTTTATCCTTGATGTCCATATTTAGCTACTAATTTTAATCTTTTAACTCAGCGATTTGTAATAAAATCATCTTTATCATAGTTAAGACAAAAACTTCACTTGTTTTTAAGTTGAATCTCTCATAAGCTAAAAAAAAAGGGACCCGTGCAAACACAAACACCTAAAATCTTGATTTGGAGATGCTGGTGTTGGACTGGGGTGTACAAAGTTAAAAAGAAAAAAAATCACACAACACCAGGTTATAGTCCAACAGGTTGAATTGGAAGCACTAGCTTTCGGAGCGCTGCTCCTTAATCACGTGGTTGTGGAGTATAAGATTGTAAGACACAGAACTTGTAAGACACAGAATTTATTGCTATAAGTTCTGTGTCTTACAATCTTATACGCCACAACCACCTGACGAAGGGGCAGCACTCCGAAAGCTAGTGCGTCCAATTCAACCTGTTGGCTATGACCTGGTATTGTGTGTTTTTTTTAAACTTTGTACACAAAATCTTAGCTCATTGATTGCTTTGATAAAAAGCCTTGTACATGGTTATGACAATGGTGCACTCAAACTTCAGTTCCTTTTGTGAGGTTATTGAATTTCTTTCTGTACTGCATTCAGGTCCTTCAAGAAACACTGCCATTGCTTTCTGACCACCTTCTACACCAGATCTTCTCACACTGCATCAGAAAACTTTCGAGCATTCCCCGTTGTGTTTGTTCTTCTAATAGCTCAGACCCTCTTCTCCAGGCACTTCTATCACTTGCTATTGCTAGATTGCACCTTTCCAGTTGTGCTAGCCTACTGATCTTTGCCACTTGTTGAAACATGTAGCCTCAAGTCGCATTTACATTTGTGAGCTGCTGCATTACAACAAATAGCAAGAGGTAATTATGGATCACAATTACAAGTCTATTTTTGGGCATTATTTATTTTTCCCCCCTATATCCCCTACATCTCTTGGCAATGTATTGTGATTTATAATGTTTAATCATTTCTGAAATCTAATAAAATGGTACAATTTTAATGGGGGCTTGAACATATTGTTCTGGAAATAGCCATACAGAAATCTCAATATGGCAGCACAAGTTGAGAAGAGAGTTAAAAGAGCAGACAGGATACTTGGTTTTATTATCAGAGACATGAGGTTGGATATCACATGCCTGTACTTGGTGGGTTTTGGGTGAGAGGCATGAATATTGATTAGGTATCTTGCCCAACAACTTTCTAAAAACTGCAAGAGCTTATCTACATAGCGTAAGGAGTTGGCACACACCAAATTCAGCAGTTTGCCCATCATTAATAAGTAAAATAACAAATAGTTTGTTAAAAGCCCAGTTGTACCTGATAGTATGCTACCCTTTCCAAAATATGGTTGGTGTGGAGAATAGCATGGAAATGGGATTCACAAACTTACTTAATTGTTCAAAATACCAGGAAGGAGGTTGGGGAGTCTAATTATTGCAGCATGCCTTGCCTATTGGAGAATCCTCATCCCTCCCCTTAGAACTGAAACTCCCCCTCCCTTCCCATCCAAACGTTGCTGAAACTCCAATGTCCTGGACGTACCTGGATCTGGGATCAAGGTGGCTTCTTTGGTAGGTAGGGTTGCAGTGCCCACTTTGAAAAGCTAGCATCAAGAGTCAGACATTTTCCCAGTGAGAGACATATGACCCACTGAGAGCTTGTTTAACCAGCCCATAGTGCTCTATGGATACAGCCACACCCAGACTTGGCCAATCCGCTGACCTGTCTTCGCTGTGGGGGTGGTGGTGCTGGGAACTGTATTCTGCTAAGCTATTCTCGAACTCTTTAAATCTCTGCTGGAGCAGTATATTCAGTTTTGGGCCTAATGCTTTAAGGAGGATATCAAAGTTGAAAGATGCAATAGAATGGGTACCAGAGATTAAAGGCTTCAGCTACATTAACAGCATGGAGAAGCTAAGGCTGTTCTACTTAGCATCGAAAGGGTTATGAGCTTGACGGGGTTATTCAAATTCAGAATAGTTTTCGAAGAATGAATATTGTCGAAACTGACTGAAGGGTCAGAAGTTAAAAGGACATTAATTTAAAGTGATTGGTAAAGGTATCAGGGATGTGATGAGGAAATTTGTTTTCTTCAGAAAGCAATGAGGATCCAAAATAAGCAAATTCAATTTAACTGGTAAAATAAGATTTGACAATTACTTGAAAGGAACAAATATCAGCCCCCTATTCCTTGCAAGTTTTAACAACTTTTCCCTATAACACACCACCTGATAATTGTAGTAACTCACTTTCCATGCACCAACTGCAATCTGCACAATCTGTTGCACCTCAACTCCTGTCCCATCTCATTTCACTCACTACCCCCACTTTGGCGTAAGTTTTATTTTTAAACAAGGTAATCTTAGAAATTTATTTTATCTTAAAATAACTTCTATTTAGATCAAAAAGAAATGAATTCTGTATCTTGATGTCAATGCTGTGTTTACAGGTCTGTACAGCTACCTGTGCTCACAGAATCTTCTGCTGCTTAAGGGTGAAATATGCCCTTTTTTTCCTAAATTCTCTGCTGTTCAAAGCTATTGGCTGGATGATCTTCGATTATTTTCCTAAATATCTACCACAAAGATATTGGAGTCTTTTATAAATAGTTATGATGTGAAGTTGCGTTGAACAAGGTGTTTCACCAGGGGTATCAATATCTATGGTGATCTCTGGTACCATAAAAAATTGGCACGGATAGTGGCATTGAATAAGCATTTATCACAATTAACTGTTTTATATGAACATTATATTGCTCGGGCATAAATGTTTAGATTTTTATTAAGCTATTTGGTAACAACAGAAGAATGACCTGAAGTAAGTTGGGGTATGAGATTGGGCCACATGCTATGATGAAATAATTATATAATTATATGTTTGTTAATGGCATATTGATGTATTAATTGTGAGACAGCACTGAACACCCAGATTTGCAGCATATCCTTCTCCTGCCAGCAAGGTGTACAGGAGTGAGGCCAGAACAGTTAAGAGGCAGGTGGTGGGCAAGGTGCTCAACAATAATACAAGCAGGCACAATGGAAGAGCCTGCAAAGACCATCAACAAGTGGGCATAATAGAAACAATGCCAAAGGCAGTAATGCAGCAGGGGAACGACAGAACCAGTGAGGAGATGGCCAGAGACTGGGGGGTAGCAACAAAACAAGCCTAGTTATGAAGATTATGATAAGATGACAACCTAGAGCGAATATCTTATTCCTGGAAGCTCTCCACATAGCTTTGAGACAGCAGTGCACTGGACCACATAGCTGTTGACAGTTAGTTCTATGATGGGTGGAAGTCAACTTCAGTTCCTACTCAGCCCTAGCCCAGTCCCAACCTACTTGCATTCCTAAAGACAAGTGAGGGAGCAATTATAGTGCCAGGCAGAGCTATTGGATCAGACCAGGAAGTTGGAAACAGAAAATTATGGCCTCCAGAAAAATCCAAAGGATATTTCCAGGCTTAATGGCAGTCTCCAAGAAGAAATTATTGCAGCCCTCAGGCAGTGTAATACGGTTGTTTAAATAACTGAAATGTAAAATTATTTGTCACTTCCCTTCCAGAATTGATTAATTCTTCACTCGAGCTGATAGATAAATTTATTATGGTTTTAGTTGCCTTGGGGCTTTCTGCCAAGAGTAGAGTTCTTTCTGAGGCTGCTGGTTAGCTCAGTTGGCTGGACGTTTGGTTTGCAGAGGGAGGCCAATAGCATGGATTCAAGTCCTGCACTGATTGATGTTATCATAAAAGGACTCTACTTCTCAACTACTCTGCTCACCTGAAGCATGTTGACAGAAGCCTGATGTTCCTCTGGCACTATGGTGACTTTACCTTTTAATGCAGAACAAAGGAAATCTGCCCACACCCACCCCCACAAAATGGATAGCCTGTCCATACATGTGAACTAGTTGGGTAGCTTTTAATCAACCTCAATTAGAAGCAGGATGGGAAGATAAAGATTGGCTCTTTCCAACCAGAATCTAATTCCTGAGGTACTGAAAGGCATCAAGCATCTCCCTGATGTCAAACTGCCTGACTATCCTTCTCCCTACACCATATATCATTGAAACATATTTTCTGGGCATAAGGTGGTGTTGATGAGTCACACCTATTAATCCAGTGCACTTTCTCAGAAATTAGTGCACAAACACGCAGGTGTCCATCAGTTGATTACTGATATATGATGATCCTCATTTGAATCTGTAACATGCAAGTGCGTCGATAATAAATGCGGCCAGAGATATCACCTGATAAACTGAAAATCAGTTTGAATACATAGTTGTGGTAATATAACCAGTTTTAATGCCATTTACTAATGGCTCCTAGTTCAAAACTGGCCTTCAAATTTTCCAGGTCTGAACAGATCATCTGATACCAGTTTTACCAACCACATTACCATTTTTCAAATCATTCATTCATTGCTGTGGGTGTTGCTCGCTAAGCCAGTATCAATTACCCATCCCTAATTCCCCTTGAGTAGGTCTTGATAAACTGCTGCCTTGCACTCCTTGGGTAAAGGGACAGCTACAGTCCTCTTATACCACTGGAGGACCAGCTATGACAATTATTTAGAAGGCCTTGATTTAGGTGGCCAGTGCCCTTTCTCATTTTGGGTAGGACCTAAGTATAATATTTAAATACAAATCAAATGACAATGTAAAGCCCCTCAACACTTTGGTTTCCAATTAGCCAGCATTAATCCTACTACTGTTCCACAATTCGTCAACTATTTAACTAATTGTAATTTTTAGTGTAAAATGTAAATCTGCACAAAGCAAATTTTCAATTGCGTTCTTGATTTAGAATGAAAATCTGCGCCAAAATATCCAGATTGTTTAGATATAAAACACAGCAACTCATAACATTTCAGCAAGCAGTTGATGCCTAAAAACTGTGCACAGTTCCAAATATCGTTAAATATCCTGCAACCAAGAATATATATTACACAACAAAATATTGGTGACTAAATTAATTATGATCTGACAGAACACTTTCAATACCTAACATGGTCAAATGTATTGTGTGCTATAAAAGTGTCAGAGGGTGGGGTAGGAGTGGGTGGCTGAGTCATTTCCTGTCATCTCATGGCTGCAATAATTATTTCATTTCACCTTTTCGAACAGTGAATTACATTACTTGTAATCCAATTTGTGAACATCACTTTCCTTTAAAAGCTGGCAGTTATTCTATAACAGCAAGGAATTACAAGTACACACTTTGGTGCCAAAATCCTCCTAAGTATTTCCTACCACTGGAATTATTTCACTGGTATTATTTCACTGGTATTACAGTGGGAACACTACTTACACATCAAAACTGCAGTTCCGTTATACATACAGCAAACTAATACTCGTGGAAACTGCTTCAAGTAACTTCCTGGCTTGACTTATGAGGTTATGTTCTAAAACCACGATGTACAGATTTTCTTGTTTGCTTACAGATCTGTTCTTTTGACATTTAATTATTAATCCAACCAGTTAAATGCAAAAGAGAATGTTTTTATAATCAAGACAAAATAATGGCAACTGACAGTGGTTTTCAGGACAACAGCCTTAGATTATGGTGCCTGCTCTAAAATGGTTTGAAAACATTAATGCAGTTGATTAAGTGAATTGTTGTGTCAGGGCTTCAGGACCCTGGAGCAATGATGTGCTGATGTCACAGAGTTGCACATCACTGAACATAAGTAGTGCAGTGTGAGTGGGGTTCGTAATCTCTTGAATAAACCAAACTACTTCTCGACACTGGAAGTTTATGTCATCTGAAGAGCACACAGACACGAACACAAAGACAACAGATTACTTCTTGCCTAATATAGCTGTAGGATCAGATACTGGTATATTTATGGGTGCCATGCACAGCAGCATTTAGTATTAATGTATAATAAACAGTTTTACTTTGAAGTCTAAAACGAAAGACATTTCTTGACTTTTCCTTCTCTCCAGCCAGACTATTTTTATTCCAAATACATAGTGTCAAAACACATTAAAGATTAATCATTTTAATATTGAACTGAAAAAATGTTTTAGTGTTCAATAATAATAGTGTATGTACTTCAAAGTGTGCTGCAGTGAGTAGTCAAATGGGAAGATGTGTAGTCCATGATCAGAAAGAAACAGAAGATGGAAAGAAAAACCCATATATCTCATTTAAACTGCATGTCATGCACTGTCACAGTAATGAATACAAAAAGACCAGTGATAAATGACCATGTGCAGACGGTAAAACACTAATAAGCCAAGCTTACCACTTCAAAGCTTATGACAATAGGGAAAACAGACGAAAGCTGCAGTAAAATTCACATCTTACAATACAGTACAAATATGCAAAAGGCAAACTAAAGCAAGATGTTTTTACCTCCTTACTTGAAGCATATGTTTTCCCTGTGAAAGATAGCACCTATCACATTAACTCACTATAGCACTAACCCATTTTTCATTTACCAGACAGATACTCTATTGGGCTTGGGAGAACAGATAAAGCGAACCTGGGAGCAGATTACAGGTAATAAGCTTAAGCAAATGTTTATGACAACCACATTATAATTAATTACTTCATAGTCACTTGGTAAACATACACTTACACACAAGGTTTTTTTTAAATAAGTGATTTAAGCAGTCCTACCTGCTGGAAAATTTGAACAGCTGCATTGGCCATTCAGTACTTCCTCCAACCCAGAATAACAAAGCATTTATTGCAGCCAATACCAGAAAATGATATATGTCAAATAAGCTGGCAATATATTTTTAATTGAGCAACCTGATTCCTCTTTCCTCCACTGAACAAAGACATTTGTAATCTAAATTAGTTAAAACATTTTCCACAGGCCTATGTTAGAGATCCATTAATTCCTCTTTGGAGTCAGAAGAGTAAAAGAGAATGAAAAAGACAGACAGACAGTATGCCACCATCGCAGCATTACTCAATTTAACCAATTTATCTTCATGAGCATTGTCCAATCCACATTAGTAGTGACATAGAGCTCCTTTTGCATCATACTGTCAAACTGCCAAAATTCTGCAAAATACCCTTAGCTTGTAGAAAATTTACAAGTTCAATATTTTCTGTTAATTTTGTTCTCGGAGAACAAAAATGACAATTGTCACTTTGGATCATTCCTTATATGGAACTAAATAGTATACCATTCAGCTTCTCAAATAAGCCAATTTAAAAAAAGATGTCAACTGCATGTAAATGATGGTCTACTAAAAGCCCTTAAAAATCTATCTGGTCAGCAGTCTTTACCTTCTCCAATGGATATAACAAACAAGATCATGAGTAAAACAAAGATATGTTGAAATATCATTTGTGTCACTGTGTTTTTAATGGTACAAGTTTAAAAACAGGATTAGTCATAATTTCATGAGAGAACCTCTTTCAAATTATTTAATCTAAAACTACTTTCATATAATGGTTACATAATTTCTTAGTTTAAATCATTCTTATTTCAACTTTCTGGAATTCAGCAAATAATATTCCTGTTTTGTTTAAAAAAAAGCTCACATTGCCAGCAGATTACATTACTGTAAATGGAAGAGTATGTTGGAAATCATGCTGTTTAGTTGTATTGTAACTGCCTGAACAAATTTGATGGATAAGCTTGTCTTTTCTTGTTCATGTTTTCATGAACATGTGTGTGCACATGGAGATCACTGTTGATTATCAGTCACAACAGCCGAATACCTGTGTTATGGACCAGATAAAACCCCTTAAAATATATCTAGGAGGCAGGCTAGTCCCTAACTTTGATCATATTTAAAGGCAATAGAACTGAGTTCCAGATGTGATTTGATTAGTCTGTTATGAACCATGATTTGGAGATGCCAGTGTTGGACTGTGTGTTCAAAATTTAAAAATCACTCAACACCAGTTTATAGTCCAACAGGTTTATTTGGAAGCACTAGCTTTCTGAGCACTGTTCCATCACATGGTTGTGGAGTATAAGATCACAAGACACAGAATTTATAGCAAAAGTTTACAGTGTGATGTAACTGAAATTATATACTGAAAAAGATCTGGGATGTTTGTTGAGTCTCTCTTCTTTTAGCATGACCATGTTGGTTTTAATTATTTCATATGTAAATCCCAGAACTTCTTTTTTAAATTTACATTCTCAAATGAACTTTAACAATAGGTGCTATGTCAGCTCAGATAATGCATTGAAAGTATGAGGTGACTTGTGCGAGGCTGTTCAGATTGATTCTATTCCTAAAAAAAAGATTTACAGAATCTTAAATTGATTCATGCAGTTTTTGAGCAAAATAAAATGTAATTCTGCAAGTACAAATTCATCCCACAAACCTGTGTGTGTGAGTGTGTTTTAGGGTGGGGGAAAATGATATGAGTATCTGTGAGAGAGTGTGTATATGAGTGTGTGTGAGTGAGTGTAAAGGGATATGAATCTGTGAGAGGGTGGATGTTAGTACGTGTGTGTTGGGGGAAGGGCATTATGAATGCCTGTGAGTGTGTGTGTGGGCGATTGTAAAGGGATGGAAGTCTATGAGAGGGTGGGTGTGAGTGTGCGTGTGTGCGTACGCGGTTCAGTGGGCTCACTTGTTGTGTGGTATAAATCCAAGGTCCTGGTTAAGGCCATCCCCATGGGTACCGAACTTGGCTATCAATCCCTTTTCATTATTGCCTGTCCCGAAGTCCACCTTGGAGAACAGTCATCTGAAGGTCCGAAGTCGAACGTCCTGGAGTGCTGAAATGTTCTCTGATTGGGAGAGAACACTCCTGACTGGTGATTGCTATGCGGTGTCCATTCATCCATTGTCATAGCCTCTGCTAGGTCTCAATGCACCATGCCTCAGGGCACCCTTACCTGCAGTGTATGATATAGACAATGTTGGCCAACTCACATGAATACCTGCCACGTATATGGTAATTGGTGTCCCCACATGTAATGCTGGTACCCATATCAATATTCTGACACATCTTGCTGCATCACGGATTTAAAGCAAGACACATTTTGTTCACCCACTGCGGGATCATCATCAACATCAATATCAAAATAACAACTCAATTAGAAAACTTAACTTATTAATAGATACAGTAACTATATTAATTAGCTGTTCCAATATCACAACATTCCATAAACACACCTTTGGAAAAAGGCAAATTCAGAAAACAGATTGTCACACACGTAACTCCAAACCAGGATGAAAGCACATCAAAAGACAATTCTGAAAGAGAGAAAACTCCAGATTTCAGCTTTAGAAATAGATGTGGCAGCTTTTCACATTTTCAGCAGCTTCTGCTACTGAAAGCTAAAACTAAAGATCCTGGTTTTGAAGGAGTTTGACCACACCCATTCAGGCTGCTTCTATTGTTCCAACTTTCAAAAGAAAACAAAGGGCTCACAAACTGTAAATTTCACTGGCTTCTAAATAGACAGCCCTTTGCCTCTGTCCTAAAACCTCTCAAAAAAAAAAAAAAATCTCATAAAGCCACAGTATTGTCACATGTCAAAATACTAGGCTTTAAGCAAAATACAAATTATTCTGCCACCACAGTTAAAATACAAACAAAAAAATTAACATAGACTTAAAGTCTATCAAAATATTTAACAAAATAATATTATTTAACAACTGCTCATCAACTATTCCAATATAGCAACATCCCATAAGCACATCCTTGGCAAAGGCAAATTCAGCAAAACAGATTTGCTACATGCTGTTTCCAGTCCAGGCAAAGGAAAACTAGAAGAATCCAGCAGTAGAGAGAGAGAGAATGCATGCTTTTGTATCATCAGAGTGAAAGCCATTTTTGACAGCTTCAATTCCAAAAAAACAACTTCAATAATCAATAACAAAACTAAAACCTGGGTCTGTGTGAGCCTGACTCCACCAACTCACAATTCTTTTGCCTTTATTTTAAAAAAAATCTCAAAGCTATTTACTTCGCTTTCAAATGGAGCAGACTCTTTAGTCAGGTTTACAACACCCCTCTTCAAGAGAAATAGGACAGAACAAATACCTCAGTAAGGTATATCATACACTTAAATTTATGCAGAACTAAGCAAGTATACAAGGCTGGAAGATTTCTTCAGATCAGTCACAAAGTTCAAGCAAGTATATGCCTATATAACTCAATATGTTTTTTTAAGAAAGAAATACCTAACATGTTCCCATTTCCTGGGTAAAACACTGTTTCTGGAGGTGATAGGAACACTAATTTAGGTGTAGTGGTAGCACACACAAATACCACGACCTGACGTAAAAATTAGGTTTGGGCTGGAACTTTCATGATTAACCTTCCACTTCACCCCCAGTTGATGCCCTTAATAGCATTAACTCCTTGCCACTGGGATTAATTCAGCCACAAATAGGCTTGTCACCTTGTCTGAAAGGTTAACCTATTTATGAAAAATCACATAATACCAGCACACTAGCTTTCAGATTCCAATTAAACCAATTAAGCCTGCTGGATTATAACCTGGTATTGTGTGATTTTTAACTTTGTATACCCCAGTCCAACGTCAGCATCTCCAAATCATGACAACCTATTTGTGAGTTGCTTATCAACTGGGTGAAGATGGGGAAGGGAGAGTTCCCTCATCAAGATAACCAGTGCCGGATTGAGGAACTCTGTCTAGAGCAAGGGGATGTCCACAGAGAGACATAGCCTTGTCCTTACTTCTAAGTCCTCATTTGGTGAAAGCCCAATTCAGGAAACTTCCCAACCTAACCTCATCCCTCAAAAGTCACTTTCCTTACACCTTACACTTCACTTCTCTTTGGTGATCTTTCAGCAGCAACTACAGTCTTGTCCCTATCACTATCTATGAGCACTCATTGGGTGACTGTCATGTTTGGACCCAGGTGGACATTGTTGACTATGAGATCCTTGTTTGGGTTTGTTAACTAGGGTCAACTAGGAAGCATTGGTTGGCCAATGTTTTGCAACTGTATTGTTTAATAAAATATAAACAGGGGATTTAGAATTGCCTCAGATCAGGGAAAAAAAAATATATTTAACCAGAGATAGCCAATGTATTGCAGGGAAAAGTTTTCTTGACTAGGAGACAAAATATATATATAAATAAAAAATAAGGAGATTTAGAATTTCCTCAGGTTGTGGGGATTGACTCTAAGCTGGCTAGTCCACAGTCAGTGTATTACTGTTGCTGTTGGTTCCTGCTCTTTTTTTGGTGCGGGGTACATCTCATTCCTGAACTGGCTGAATTATATGGCCAGTTTGTTAACTGGCATTCCTTTTAGTGAGGACTGATTTCTAAACTCCTGATGCTCACAATGTGTTTCAGGTGAAACTCAGTTCTCATTAGGGGATTGTTGTTTCACTGGCTGGTTACAGCCTGTGTGTTACTCTTTTCTCTTTTTTTGAGAAAAGAACAATGTTCATTTTGTGGTAGGGCTTAGCCCTTGGACTCTAGTTTTCTTTGTTTTTTGGTGTAAGTGTCTTCACTGTTTTTGGTGGTTGGACTGAGCCCTTGTGGAAGAAATACATTTCACTAGAGAAGCTGTTCCTGTGGGGAGGCCTAGCCCTGGGACTGGGCCTCTGAAGATTGAACACCTGTGTGTGCGTGCTGGGAGGTGAGCAATTGCTGTATCCTGGAGTTTGGTTGAAGACCTTGCCTTCAGGAATGGACCAAACCCCTGTGAGTTAACCGCACCTGTACTATGTTCCTGTGAGTGGGCCTGGTTTTCCAAGGCTGGGCCAGGACTCCACAGAGACTGAACACCTGTGCTGTGGGGTGTGTATTTGCTGCCTTCGGGAGTCGACTCTGCCCTTGGTTGTGGATCCTTTTTTTCTAGCGGTGGGCTCTGCAGTTTGGAGTGGACTCCATTTTGGACAATGCACCTTGTGAAATGGAGTGGACTCCATTCCTGGGAATGGACTTTATATTTGAAGACTCTATATTTGGACTGTGGACCAGAAAGGACTCTGTTTTTTATGTAATTAACTGTTTTGTGTTGTTTGGGTCTATCAGCTGCACTGTCTTGCGTGTCTCTGGGTCTGGCAGGTCTTACTGTGAGCTGGGAGGCTCATGGGTTGTCCTGAAAGCTGTCACCCTGAGATCCGGAGGGTGGGTAGGCCATCCTGTGAACCTGAAGGTTGGTAGGCTGTCCCGAAGGCCTGAGGGTGGGTAGGCCACTCTGATGCCAGTCACCCTGAGAGCCAGAGGGTGGGTAGGCCGTTCTGAGCGCTGTCGTCCCGAGAAGGGGTAGTCGGGACGGGCTGCCCTAGAGGTGGTCGAAAGGTGTGTCAGGGCAGACCGAGAACTGGAAGGGGCATGGGGTGGACCGAGAGCCGGAAGGTACATAGGGCGGGCTGTCTTAGAGTGGCCGGAAGGTGGGAGGGACGGGGACTTGCTGGGTCTGTATTGTACACTGTTTATGTAACTGGGTTGGCTTTTATGTACAAATGTCATTGTCGCTGACCTTATATGTGGAACTGGGATTTGGGGTTTGTCCTCCTCTCCCTATAAACTGTTTGAATGGTAGGGTTTGGTGCCTAGCTTTGCTGCTCCTCTCCCTTGTAAAATTGCTGTTGTAAACAGCTGTAAATGTTAACTGTTTTTTGTAAACTGTGTTTTGTAATTTGGTTAATAAAATTAAAATATAAACAGGGGATTTAGAATTGCCTCAGATCAGGGAAAAAAAAATATATTTAACCAGAGATAGCCAATGTATTGCAGGGAAAAGTTTTCTTGACTAGGAGACAAAATATATATATAAATAAGGAGATTTAGAATTTCCTCAGGTTGTGGGGATTGACTCTAAGCTGGCTAGTCCACAGTCAGTGTATTACTGTTGCTGTTGGTTCCTGCTCTTTTTTTGGTGCGGGGTACATCTCATTCCTGAACTGGCTGAATTATATGGCCAGTTTGTTAACTGGCATTCCTTTTTATTGAGGACTGATTTCTAAACTATCTGATCCACACAGTCAATGTGTTTCATGTGTAATTCAGTTCTCATTAGGGAACTATTGTTTCATTGGCTGGTTATAGACTGTGTGTTAGTGTTTTCTCTTTCACTTTGAGAAAAGGACAATGTTGAGTTTGGTACCCTTGCACTCTAGTTTTCTTTGTTTTTTTTTACATGTTTTTACTTTTTTTGGTGTTTGGACTGAGCCCTTGTGAGAAACTACATCTTTCCAGATGAGCTGTTCCTCAAGGTAGGCCTGACCCTTATTGGTTGACTAGGCCTCTGTCAAGACTGAACATTTGCTGTGTCCTAGAGTTCAGGAGTGGTCTCAACCCCAGTGAGTTACCTGCACCTTCATAATGTACTGTGTTCCTGTGAGTGGACCTGGTTCTCTGTGGATAAACTAGGCCTTCCTGATGAAGGACTTTTGCTCGAAACGTCGAGTTTCCTGCTCCTTGGATGCTGCCTGACCTGCTGTGCTTTTCTAGCACCACTCTGATATATACCCTGGTTTCCAGCATCTGCAGTCCTCACTTTTGCCTCTATGGAGACTGAACACCTGCATGTGTGCTGTGGAATGTGCATTTACTGCCTTCAGGTGTGGACTCTGCTTTTGGTTGTTGACTCTACATCTGACAGTGCAGTCTGCCAACTGGAGTGGACTCCGTTCCTGGGAATGGATTCTGCATTTTGAAGAAAGTTGGGGATAAAGGACAGGCTGTTCTGGAGGTGGCTGTAAGGTGTATCAGGGTGGCCCAACAATCGGAAGGGTATGGGGCGGACCGAGAGCTGGAAGGGGTATAGGACCGGGTTGCCTTACAGTGGCCAGAAGGTGAGAGGGATGGGTGGGTTGCTGGAGGGTTCTGTATTCTATGCACTTTTTTTTAATCTACTTGGACTGTCTTATATGTATTTGTTACTGTTTTGTGACCATTGAAAGTGGGATTTGAGGATTGCCCTCATTTCCCTGAAAACTGGTTGAACAGTGGGGTTTGGGGCCTGAATTTGCTGCTCCTCTCCCTTATAAATTGCTTGTTTTCTGCATACAACTGTTAATGTTAATTGTTTTGTAACTGTATTGTTTAATAAAATTTTTTAAAAAACAGGATTTAGAATTGTCTCTGTTCAGGGAAAGTATATATAACCAGGAAACAGCCAGTGTACTGCATGGAAAAGTTATCTTGGGAGACAAAAAAATATATATAAAACACAGGGGATTTAGAATCTCCTTAGTTCAGTGGACTGACTCTGAGCTGGTTGGCCACACAGGTTAAAAAGTTCTCTCAGTTAGGAGACATTGCCTTCCTGCTTTGTGTTTTTGTTTGTTTTTCAGTGGGAGAAAAATGAAAAAGTATTAGCAGGAGATTATTCAGTGGACTAACTGAGCTGGCTGGCTACAGCCACTGTACTGCACACAAGTAAATAAAGGGTGACTTTGTGATGGTATACTAGCCTCTCTATAGTTATTTCAGTGGCAATGGGAGAAAAGAGTATGTGGCTGAAGACCATTTGCTTACAACAGTCATGTTGGAGTTGAAGTAAGTATTTCTGGCATTATGTCATTACTTTGAGATGTTTGACTTATTCGACCTTGCTGTTAAAGACTGGGCCCAGTATGTGGAAAGAACGCAATATTCTTTGTGAGCAAATGACATTGGGTCAGATGAAAAGCAAAGACTTATCCTTCCTTCTGACTGCTTGCTGAACTGCAGTATTTTTGGTTATAAGGGGCTTAACTTTCTCAGAGGCACCAGACATTAAAACTTTCTAAGACTTGACTGGGTTAGTTAATGAATATTATGATCCCAAACCATCTCTAGTTCTAAGGCACTATCTGTTTTATTCAGCTATTTAGAGAACTGGGTGAATCCCTTTTGGGATTTTTGACGAGGTTAAAATGACCGGCAGAATGATGGAATTTTGAGTTAACCTGAATGAGACACTGAGACACTGTATGTTGTGACCATGTAGACTGCTTACTAGCTGAACTCCAGCTAGACTTTAAACAGGCACTACAACTGGCTTTGTCATGAGAAAATGTGGTAAGTGGAAATGGACATAGCACCTTTTAACAGAAAATTATGAAAATCCTGAACATCAATTATCATATTTTTAGATTAAAACCAACACTCACATTAAAAAGGAGGAAAGTAGTTTTGAAGTAGCCCCTGCATTTTTTGAATTGGTGACCCTCCTTTTCAGAAGATTCTGCAGAATGTGTCAGGGTTGACAATGTCAGGATGACATATGACCCAATACTGTACTTGTATAAGTTTCAGCTGAATGACACTTTAATATGAATGTAAAACCACAATTACTACATACATCACAAAGCCAGCCATTTTGTAAGTCATTTCAATGCCTAATGATGAAATAAAATTAATTCAAAAAGTGAATACTTGCCAATAGGAACTAGGGCGAAGTTTAACATTAAGTTGTCTGAAACTGAATGTTAATTCAGTGATTTTATTCGGTGAGATACATAAATTGCAGAGTCATTTCTTCTTTTAATTTAGATAATATTGTTTGTATGCAATCAAAGATGACTACTTTTTGAGCATTCAGCTGCTATAAAAATAGTAATTAGTTTTAACTGGTTGAACAAATAAAAAAAATGGAAAATTTTAAGTGGGATATAAAACTTCACTTTTGTACCACAGTCTCTCTTCAAAAGTTGTTTTACACAAACCACAAAAAGGTTGAGTTTAATGTTTCAACTGAGATCTGTTACCCAAATCAGCTTTGCTGAGTGTTTTTTTTTAAATTCTCTCAGTACTACACATGCGAAATGTCAGGAGAAGTACATTAAATGCTCCACAAGAAGTTTGAAGCCATTTCAATCCCTAATGATGAGACAAAATTAATGCTTTGTAACGTGAAAGAATCTGCCCAGTCACAAGAGGCCCGAGGCAGTGAGATCCTGCACAAAGACACAGTAAAAGAAAATCTTTAATGACAGAGCTTTTATGGATCAACCACAACCATTCCTTTCATGTATTTCTGAGAAGCACCTGGTAACTGCAGCTGCATCATAATATATGATCTTAAATGTAGACTGATTCCCCAGTGACCTGCAGATTCAAGCCTTGTCATCAAAAGCTACAACGGAGGTATATAATTTATCATTATGCTTGCAATGCTGTCTGGAGTACTATACAGACCTCTGAGATCTTGAAACCAATTATGTGTCAGGAGGTGAGGTCACTTATTTGAAAATATAAGAAGTTAATTCACTGGGGTTTCGTAATATTTTAATATACATGTATACATCCACTCAAATGTTACGCTAAGCCTGATGTTAGAACACAGCTGATAACATGCATTGGCTATCCTCTAATTACAGAAACTTATATTTTAAAAATAGCATTGTTTTAATTGGGGTTTTGTTAGAATACCTGCTTCAAATAGCTCACATCTGACATAAAATGTGAAACAGAAACTATAGCTAGGTTGTTGTTGATTTGTGTATTACTATAATGTGAGAAGCTATGATAATGACTTGCCTCCTGTTCTGAAGAAGTCATACTGGACTTGAAATGCTAATATCATTTCTCTTTCCCGAGATGCTGCCAGACCTGTTAAGTTTCTCCAGAATTGTGCATTTGTTTAAATACAGCATTGGCTGTATTTTTGCTTTCAATATTTGATTAAGAAAGACTTCAAAGTAAACAATAAAAATAAAGCACAGAAAGCCTTTATCTCACACTCGTGTCTATAAAGTATCATTGCGGTTCATGCTTGTACAATGATTCCCAGAGCATACAAAATAACTGAATGTAATTAGAATTAGGAAACAATTCTAAGACGTTCAGCAACACTAGATAAGCCTTAAGGGAATGTTATGTTTTGGAGAGGATATAAATGGGATTGTGCACAGCATCTGTATTCAAGTGAAATGATGAGACAGAAAAGCAGTAAATTGTAATATTACATGATACATTCACTATTTGTCAGGTAGCAGATGCCATCTGGTATCATTCTATCCATATCCGTAATCAGCATCTTCCTTCTAAGAAAAAAATGTACAATAGAACTTTGTCTTTTCTTAAGCAAGATAAATCTTTGGACCTTCTACTTTTATCAACACCTTTGAGCTAAACAAGAACAGACTAGTAGATACAACATATGAGTAACAAAAGATAAGTGCAGCTCTCTCTCTGCAAATAATAGAGCTTTTTATTTCAATTTCTGCCTCAGGTGTGAAGGTGACAACCATGTCTAGATGGTCACTGCATCATACACAGAAAACACGTCAAGTTGCACATTAAGTAGTTCGCTCCATTTCCCCAAAAAACTTAAATGATTTATGAAGTCTGCCAGTATTTACAACGCTTTGAACCAAATGAAGAGTATTAATTACAAGCATGATTTAAAACATCATTTCAATAAGTATCGAAAAATTCCTCACTTTTCAAACAGCTGCTCACTACCAACTAAAAACTCCAGTTGAATTCTTTGAGTGTTTCTAACCCTTCTGTCCAATTTTTGTTTTTACCACTCTTGTTTAGCAAAATAATCCAGATGATAAAATTTTAAAATATATCCATGGACAACATGCATCTGTTGTGGTTATATTTTCACTTAACAAAAATTTCTCAATGTTTTCTTTCACTATGCAGTCCCTTTCTCTGTAACCACCAAGAAACTCAGCAACCCATTGTCAAAGAAAAATGAAAATGGATCACTTTCCAGGCCTTTTTATAATTTATGGAACATACTGTCACTTAGAATCATAGAGTCAAAGAGATGTACAGCACGGAAACAGACCCTTCCATCCAACCCATCCATGCCAACCAGACATCCCAACCTGATCTAGTCCCACCTGCCAGCACCCGGCCCATATCCCTCCAAATCCTTCCTATTCATATACCCTGCCAAATGCCTCTTAAATGTTGCAATTGTACCAGCCTCCACTGCTTCCTCTGATAGCTCATTCCATACATGTACCACCCTCTGTGTGAAAATATTGCCCCTTAGGTCTCTTTTATATCTTTTCACTCTCACCCTAAACCTATGCCCTCTAGTTCTGGACACTCCCCACCCCAGGGAAAAGATTTTGTCTATTTATCCTATCCATGCCCCTCATGATTTTATAGACATCTATAAGGTCACCCCTCAGCCGTCGATGCTCCGGGGAAAACAGCCCCAGCCTATTCAACCTCTCCATATTACTCAAACCCTCCAAACCTAGCAACATCCTTGCAAATCTTTTCTGAACCCTTTCAAGTTCCTTCCCAACATCCTTCCAATAAGAAGGAGACCAGAATTGCACGCAGTATTCCAACAGTGGCCTATCCAACAATGGGTTACTGAGTTTCTTGGTGGTTACAGAAAAAGGGACTGCATAGTGAAAGAAAACGTTCTTAGAAATTTTTGTTAAGTGAAAATATAACCACAACAGATGCATGTCGTCCATGGATATATTGTACAGCCGCAACATGACCTCCCAACTCCTGTACTCAATACTCTGACCATTAAAACTCCTAGTCCTGTACATCTACCTTATGGAATATTTACTCCCCAGTCCTTCCAGCATCCAATAGCTTTTTGATCATAGTGCAGAAAGTTGCCAACTTACAGAAAGCCATAGTCTGTTTACAATTTATGACTGACGTCCTGAAGATGCATTATAGCTAAATGTTGACTTTTCCACCTCCTGATGCTGCCTGGCTTGCAGTATTCTCCCAGCCTCCTGCTTTTCTACCTTGGATTCCAGTATCTGTGTTTTATTGTCTCTACTATTTATGACTAACCCAAATTATATCCAGATGTAAAGTGTGAGATTAATGTAATCTTACTATCATTTATTTTAGAGTTGAGATTTTGTGTGCGTGTGTAAGGACGTTTACTGATTACCTTGTCGGAATTTCTGGAGCAATGACTTTTTTTTTTAAGAAAGGGTATGAGAGAGAGACTTCTTAGAGTGCTAAGTGGAATTTATTTGCATTGGGGGATGTTTAATGGATGGACCGAGAACAAAACATTGAAGAGGATTAGCTTTCAGTTGAAAGGAACAGGGACCTTTTCTTTGATTAGGAGGAGCACCCTTAGCTTGGAAAGCTTTGGTCTCCATTCATGGCACACTGGGTTGAAGTTAGATGTAGGTACATAGTTCTCCTGGAGTGAGGAGCTAGTTCATAAAAGTTAGAAATAGGTTACCTCAATGTAAGGGTTTTCAGTTGAAAATTCTAGACCAAAATTGTTTGGTTACAACACGAAGGGGCTATTCAAAGCTGAGAAAGTCTAAGGTCAATTGTATGAATATTCAAGGATAAGTCATAACTCTCAAATCCATGAATAAATTTCTCTATGTGATGGGGAAAGAATTATTTCTGGTGTTTCAGTACTGTTAAAACTTATTGTTGGGATAAATGGAAGGTCGCCTTTTTCAGTACTTGATCACTGGCTGCTTGGCACATAAGCTCAAATCTCTTTTTCTACTCATTCCATTCTAAGGAAATTAACTCCAAATGTTTCAATTTTATAGATATGACTAAGGGACTATACAACTCAACTCAACCAATATTATAGGTTGTTTAAACTTACGGGCCATTTGACATGAATTTCATTCCATTTTCATTAATATCTGTATGCAAACTAACAGCAGAAGCATCATTGAATGATGTTCAGGAGCAAAGATTGTGACAAGCTTTTCCTTTTACGAGCCAATTGCAATTTTAAAAAAAAATTACAGACATTTACCTTGTTCATAATGAAAATCTTTCATGTACATAGACAGTTACTGAAGCAGTTCGGATCTGTACAGTCTTGGCTGACAAAAAAAAAAGAAAACATTGTGCTGTGACTTTCTCAATAGTTACAACAAAGCCAAAGACATTTCTCAGATGAGCAAGGTACGATTGAGATGTCTCTGAAGCATCTGGAGGGCCCAATAGCTGCCCCTCATTGTATTTTGGCAGAAAGACCTCAGACAGTGGTCTTTTCCCACCACACCTTGGCGACAGCTGTCCCAAGCTTTAGTGCACCGCACAGCACATAGTCCTGGACCTTGGAATGTGCTAGTCTGCAACACTTGGTTGACTTCAACTGTTTGCTCTGGAACACCAACATGTTTCAGTCAGTCCAAAGAGCATCTTCCACCAGGTTGACAGTCTTTCAGGTGCAGTGAGTGTTTGTCTCTGTGTGTATGTCAGGGAACACTGACTCCTACATTATGGAGATGCTCATAATGAACCTCGACAAAAACTATTGCACCTCTCTCCAGACTTCCTTTGCAAAGGCATATCCCAGAGGAGATGCATGACTGTCTCTACCAAGCTTCAGCTGCTTTGAGGGCAATGTGTGGTGGGGCAGAGTGTCCAGACACACAGAAAGGATCTCACAGCAAGGCCCTTCTCACCACCAGCCAAGTGATGTCTTGATGCTTGTTGGAAAGTTCTGTTGGAGGAATTCTGCCAATGACTGACAGTCTGCTCAGGGAACCACGTGACAGGATCCACCCTGTCCTTTTCCCGCTCAGTCTTGAGAACACTACGTACTGACCACTTCCTGATAGACATGTGGTGTTTTCTTTCACAACTTTCTTCACTACGGACAAGTGATATGGAAGGTTCCAACCACTCGTAGCATTGTGGCAGTGATGCCAGGCCCATCCTTCGCAAGACTGAGGACAATAGAACCTCAGTACATTGGTGTTTGTGTACCAAGTGTCTACACACAGCTTGATGCAACCACACATGAAGGTAGCCATCAGGAGGACGGCAGTGTTGGGGGGGCTTACTTGCCCCCAGGGGAAAGTGAGGCATGCAGATGCTGGAGATCAGAGTAGAGAGTGTGGTGCTGGAAAACCACAGCAGCTCAATCAGCATCCGAGGAGCAGGAGAATCGACATTTCGGGCAAAATCCCTTCATTACGAATGAGGCTTGTGAGTTGAAGGGGTAGAGAGATAAATGGGAGGGTGGGGGAATGGGGGGTTGAGAGGAAGGTAGCTGAGAATGCGATAGGTAGATGGAGGTGGGGGTAATGGTGATGGGGGGGGGAGGAGGGTGGTGCGGATAGGTGGGAAGGAAGACTGACTGGTCATGAGGGCAGTGCTCAGTTGGAAGGTTGGAACTGGGATAAGGTGGGGGAAGGGAAATGAGGAAACTGGAGAAGTCCACATTGAGGCTGTGTGGTTGGAGGGTCTCAAGGCAGGAGATGAGGTTCTTCCTCCAGGTGTCGGGTGATTAAGGTGTGGCGATGGAGGAATGCCAAGACCTGTATGTCCTCAGCGGAGTGGGAGAGGAAGTGTTCGACCACGGGGCAGTGGAGTTGGTTGGTCCCAAAGATGTTCTCTGAAACATTCTGCAAGTAAGTGTCGTGTCTCCATAATGTAGAGGAAACCGCATTGGGAGCAAAGCATACTGTAAATGACGTATGTGGAAGTGCAGGTAAAACTCTGATGGATGTGCAAGGCTCCTTTTGGGGCCTTGGATGGAGGTGATGGGGGAGGTGTGGGCACAGGTTTTGCCATTCCTGTGGTGGCAGGGGAAAGTGCTGGGAGTGGAGGGTGGATTGGTGGGGGACAAGGACCTGACAAGAGAATCGTGGAGGGAATGGTCTTTACGGAAAGCAGATAAGGATGGGGAGGAAAAGTTATCTCCAGTGATAGGGTCTGTTTGTAGGTGGCAGAAGTGGCAGAGAATGATGCAATATATACGGAGTTTGGTGGGGTGGAAGGCGAGGACTGGGGGTGGGAGGTTCTATCCTTGTTGCAGTTGAAGTGGTGGGGTTTGAGGGGCAGGGATTCGGGAAGTGAATGAGATGCGGTGGAGGGCATCCTCGACCATGTGGGAGACAAAGTTGCGGTCTTTGAAGAAGGAGGCCATCTGGTGTGTTCTGTGGTGGAACTGCTCCCCTTGGGAGCAGATGTGGTGGAGGTGGAGGAATTGGGAATAAGGGATAGCAGTTTTACAGGAGGCAGTGTGAACACAGCCTATTTTGACCTTAAGGTGAAATGGAAGATAGCTCAGACAACTGCAACAAAGAACCTTCGGGGAATAGGCCAGAGTTGTGCCATGTACAACAACAGAGTGCCTCATACCTGGTGACTCGGTTTTCTCCTGCAATGGAGAGGGAGCGGTGCTTCTATCAATTCAGTTTCTGCCTCACCTTCACAATGTGCTTCTCCCAGGTTTTGGCACATGCCCCAGCACCTAGACAATTATTTCAGTGAAGAATAAATGTGCAAGGATTCAAAGGTATCCTGACTGGTCTGGAAAGATCAGGATGTCACAAAGTCTCAATAGCAGTGACAGAAAATCATAGGCAGGACTTTCAGATCCTGTTCAGGGATCCGAAACAGATGCAGCAGAAACTGCAAATTGTTCCACCTGCCAGTGTTCTGGTTCTCTGACTCCAGCCCTTTTCCTCGACATTTTTGTGGAGGCAGGATGAAGGTAGCACAGCTATCCATCTGCACATGCTGGGTAGACAGCATGGTTCATTAAGAAGCTATTGAGACAAATCAAAGGAGACCAATTGGAGTTTTCCATGAACCAATTTAGCTAGCGAGAGATAGTCTCCTGATAGCAGACCTTGGACCAGTGCTCAAGGCAAGCTTATAAGCATGCCCTGCTTGCTTCAATGTAGAGTACCCACAGGCTGCCAATAGAGGGATTCCAATCAGAATGAAATACTGTTTCTCCTTGGCTTTGATAAACCACAAAAAAACCCATCAATTTTCTACCCCAGAGGCAAATACCTGCCCCTCCTAAAGTGTGTAATTTTCTATCCATTGCCAAAAATAGGCAGAAAAAATACATAGGAAAGGTTTCTATAACAGGTTCTCAAAAAAAATTCTGTACAGCATATTTTTTCAATAACTGACCCATAGCCTTAACAAAATTTTCCAAAGTTTAGTTTTTGTGTGTATGTGATATTGTAGGGTTGGATCACTGCTTACATGAGGACCACATGGATATAGTCCCAACTTATTGAACTGAGGTAATGGAAAGTGTATGCTGGAAGGCAATTTTCTTTTAAATCAGTGAACAAAAATAGGTTGGTGTTTCATTTCATTGACAATCTCTTTCAGGTTATATTTTTAATTTTTCTAGTAACCAAAGCATTGTAGAGACTTTCTGCTACCTTATCTCATGGTTGTGTGGTGTAAAAATAAACATATTTTCTAAGAACACAAATAAAAATCAACTATTAATTATATCTCTTTTTGGTAACTCTTTAAACATTTTTTTAATGTGGAGACAAAGAGGATCAAAAATGAGAAACGGTCAATTCAGCCCATTGAAGCTCATCCATAATTTATATTCAAAGTCAACAATCTGAATTTAATGTGTGAGTGCTCCATTCATGATGCATGTCCACATGGATAAATATTGTTATTTCTTGACTTAGATCTAAGCAATGGAAGGCTAAACAAGTAGTATTGCGGCTACAGTCTCATGTCGACCGTCAAGTTATGTTATGTCTACATCGGTGCCAGCATCCAAATGACCACTGAGATAGGTTGTATGACAAAGATACTACTTCAGAATCTGAAACCTGATCTCAATCAGTCACATATTGGAGTTCAGATTTCCAGAAACTTTGGATACAGTAATAACCATGGCACAACTCTATTTTGTTTCACACCAAGAGTAAGATTAAACCATGGTAAAGACCTAAGGGATTATTTAAAATGTTAAATCAATGCTGCCTGCTGCTTTAAATGATTGCTTCATGCAGTCTTTGCTATCTACACTATTCATTGGTTGCATACAGCAGTAGGAGAGCTTGAGATCACAAGTGCATATAGCATGCAGAGACAGTAAACAACTCTTAAAAACAAAGTGTATGTTTTTTTTGGGAAGTATATCTGTACTTTAGGATATGGTTGATACTGTGAGTGTTAAACTTTGAGGCAAAGCACTGGGTCTTGGTGCAAGACACGGAGGCATCATACAATGTCCAGGTCACAGAAAGCCCTCAAGGTATACGCTCAGTGAGCAGGAAGAAGCTGCCATTACATAGATCATGTGCTTCTTCAAGAACATGGATGCAGAGCAAGAAGAACTTTAATGATGTGACATGATTTATCAAGATAAGCAAGTCAATGTACAAATGGGATGTCATATCCATAGTATGAGGTGTTAATTCTCATCGTGTGATATGCAAGTGAGACAATGTACATCTTCTCAGGAAGAGGTGCAACATCACATGACCATGTGTGTGTCTGTGTCTGTCTCCTGCAGAACCTTGTACCAAGATATAGCCATAGTAAACTGTTTCTTAAATAAAGGTAATGTTTTTCTTACGTCAGCAGGCTTAATAAATATTTGGCACCACAACAAGAATATGATATGGTAGCGGAGAAAGTGAGGACTTCAGATCTGGAGATCAGAGCTGAAAATGTGTTGCTGGAAAAGTGCAGCAGGTCAGACAGCATCCAAGGAGCAGGAGAATTGACGTTTCGGGCATGAGCCCTTCGCCCTTCTTCAGGAATGAGGAGAGTGTGCCAAGCAGGCTAGGATAAAAGGTAGGGAGGAGGGAATTGGGGGAGGGGCATTGGAAATGCGATAGGTGGGCGCACGGTGGCACAGTGGTTAGCACTGGTTCAATTCCTGCCTCAGACGACTGTCTGTGTGGAGTTTGCACGTTCTCCCCGTGTCTGCGTGGGTTTCCTCCGGGTGCTCCAGTTTCCTCCCACAGTCCAAAAATGTGCAGGTTAGGTGAATTGGCTGAGCTAAATTGCTCGTAGTGTTAGGTGTTGGGATAAATGTAGGAGAATGGGGTCTGGGTGGGTTGTGCTTCGGCGGGTCAGTGTGGACTTGTTGGGCCGAAGAGCCTGTTTCCACACTGTAAGTAATCTAATCTAATCTAATCTAGGTGGAAGGGGGTTAAGGTGAGGGTGATAGGCTGGAGTGGGGGTGGGGGGCGGATAGGTCAGGAAGAAGATTGCAGGTTAGGAAGGTGGTGCTGAGTTCGAGGGTTGGGACTGAGACAAGGTGAGAGGAGAGGAAATGAAGAAACTGGAGAAATCTGAGTTTATCCCTTGTGGTTGGAGGGTTCCTAGGCGGAAGATGAGGCACTCTTCATCTAGCCGTCGTGTTGCTATGGTCTGGCGATGGAGGAGTCCAAGGACCTGCATGTCTTTGGTGGAGTGGGAGGGGGAGTTGAAGTGTTGAGCCACGGGGTGGTTGGGTTGGTTGGTTTTGGCCTCCTCTATAATGGGGAGACAGGCCGCCTACTTGAGGAATGTTTCAGAGAACACCTCTGGGACACCCAGACCAACCAACCCAACCACCCCGTGGCTCAACACTTCAACTCCCCCTTCCACTCCACCAAGGACATGCAGGTCCTTGGACTCCTCCATCACCAGACCATAGCAACACGACGGTTGGAGGAAGAGCACCTCATCTTCCACCTAGGAACCCTCCAACCACAAGGGATGAACTCAGATTTCTCCAGTTTCCTCATTTCCCCTCCACCCACCTTGTCTCAGTCCCAACTCTTGAACTCAGCACCACCTTCCTAACCTGCAATCTTCTTCCTGACCTCTCCGCCCCCACCCCCACTCCGGCCTATCACCCTCACCTTGACCTCCTTCCACCTATCGCATTTCGAACGCCCCTCCCCCAAGTCCCTCCTCCCTACCTAAGATATGGTAGCAGCAAGAATGGAAGATTAAATATGGCAAGGTGTCTGCAATTACTGAAAAGCTTTGAGCGGATCTCCGACTTCAATTATACATTGCTGAATTAGCTCTGAAAATTTGGCAGATATCGCACCATGTTGGCCTTGCTATGAAATTGAGCAATGAGCAGATTGGAATGCTTTAACATGTGATGGGTGACTATACAGATATTACCATGGTCATACAATGGATCAATGAGGAAAAGCCACATATGAAGAAGTAATGAAACCACTTGTTGCCTGCTTCAGTCTGCAAAATACCGTTGTCGATAGGCTAAATTTAGCAAGGGTACACAATGGTAAAGGGAAAATATTGACACATTTATAAATAATGGTGTAGAGTTGCAAAAACCGTGTATGTGGTAGTTTAAAAGATGAACAACTTATGGACAAATTTATTGTTGGAGTCTTGGATAAAGTATTGTCTATCAATTGCAGTTGAGATATAATTTAACCTTAATGCATCAATTCAACTGAGTGGATAAGTTGGGGCTAGGAAGCAAAATCAATATGCTTTGGACTGACAAAGAGAACCAGATCCCGAACAACAATTGACTCAGTGAAGTATAAAAAAGTTCGAAAGCAGAGACATGGCTGTGTGTAAGAGAAATGTATCCATCAAACATCCCACTTAATGTACAGAAATACCTACTGTGTTGTCATTGTCTGAGCTGGTGGAAGGTGCAGAAGGAATCTGTGTTTTTTTCCCATGTGGTGAAGGATGACATGTCTCACACTGCTGGCCTCTTGGCTGCTAATACCAAGTCATTTCACTGAAGGAGAAGAAATAAGAATGTGTCACAGCTAAGGGGGTAGAAGTGCAAGTATGTTAATAATATATTTACTGTGGCAGTAATGGGAGAGTTGCACAGCCATGAGGAAGGCTTCCTATTCAAGTTTCAGCGTCTCTGTAAAACTAGTCCCAATCTTTGCCTGGTTGGACCAATGTCTTCCCTATACAGAGGCAGGGAGCTGAACATTGGCAAGCTATTACTCATATTGACTCCAATCACCCCATTAGAGACTGTAAGTCACAGGATGCTTCTTTATAAAATTAATTTTCCTTTTCCCTCAGCCGACTATGTAAATATTCTGTATTTGCACAATGAGACCAAGAATGTTATTCGTATCGATTGCACCACAAGCCTCTATTGCTAAATTCACACAATCATTTACAAACAGTATCTATCTGTCATTACTCAATCATTCAATTAATGTGCTTTACTTTCTCCTCATACACTTAGTAGTTGTTACAAGCCTTGCACCCCAACAATGGCAGCCATTCAATCATTGCATCACCCAAATATATTACAGAGCACCCACTAACAGTTTCCTTTTCTGCAAGATAAGGTGAACCATAACAAGAAAAGCAGCAGGAAAGACTTGGAAGAGGACCTGCTCACTTACATGTCTTAACCTAATGGACAGGATGGTGCTCATCACTATGGGAAGAGGAAATGCTCAAGATCTGACAACTGGCTGAGCTGAAGGGATTGATACCGAGGGTAGCTATACCCCCTTTTCTTATCGCACTTCTCCCTAGTCCACAGTCTCTTCTAGTTCACAAACAGTAGATATTGTCAGCACATAATTTGGAGATGCCGGTGTTGGACTGGGGTGTACAAAGTTAAAAATCACACAACACCAGGTTATAGTCCAACAGGTTTATTTGGAAGCACTAGCTTTCAGAGTGCTGCTCCTTCATCAGGTGGTTGTGGAGTATGCTTCACAACCACCTGATGAAGGAGCAGCGCTGCGAAAGCTAGTACTTCCAAATAAACCTGTTGGACTATAACATGGTGTTGTGTGATTTTTAACACTGTCTGCACATAGTTTCACTGACATTGTTGTTAGTTTGAAATAAAAACAACATTGGGTAAAATTTATTAAAAATAAAGTGCATTTTAATGTTGACCAGCTGGTTGAGATGAGTTGAAGTGAAGATAGACATGGGGAAATGGAAAAAATGCCAGATGGGAATTAGCAGCTGTCCTATAAATAAAGCATTTCCTCCTACAAAGGATATTAAATGGAAAGTACAAATTTCCAACGGCAGGAACAGTGTGGAAAATTACTTTTTTCTATTGTGATGGCATTATTTTTTTCTGTATTGAATAGCAGCATTTTACTTTAATTAAAACACAGCCAAATAGGAGATTATTCAAATATATATTGGTTGAAATTGTTCAATTGATAAATGCAGAAAATTCTGATTTCATATATGGAGCAATATATATTTCTATCTGAAGCCCTTACATCACAATTGCTAGCAAATTGTCAGCTGCCTTCTACATGATAGCCATTGGTAAATTTCTTAGGGTACTGGATCATGAACTATTCAACCGTATTAACAAAGAGTAGAGCATGTATTCTGGGCTAGATTAGAAACTGCCACACCCTGGGAATGTGGCAGGAGTGATAGTGAATGGAATCTGGTTGCCAGTGGGAAACCATGAAAAATGTGCAGCACAAATCAGTGGCTTTTTAACCCAGCCATGATATAACATGATACCATACTTTCAGGTCTACAAACCAATTAGGTTGAGCAGATATGATAAAGACATGCTTGAGCCAATTTCAACTCTGGTATTTAAAGTGACATTGCAAACATCAAATTTGAGAGATTCTGAGGATGGGAACAGAACCCAAGGAAGTAAAAGAATGGAGTGCACACATTCAATGACTACACTCGATTTTAGTGATACTGAGGAATTTAATTGCCCACAGGAGATACTTTTCTATACTGTGAAGAAGGCTGCTATTGAAATGAAGAAGGTGTGATTGAAGATAGCCAAGCTCAGCAGCATAAACCTGGTGTCACAGACTTTGAACTGAATGTCAAAAGCAAATTAATGAGGTACAAAATTAGAAAGGGGACTCCAGTAGGACATTCAATTACAATCTGACTTGTCTACTCAAATGTGCTATTGCACACCATTCTTCTCTGACTTAGTGTGTAGGTGTACACATTCCTCTCTATCTATACACTTCCCCAACTGCCTCCCAATCGGCTGCACAATGATATTTTTACATAAGGTCAGACTTCTCTGTCACGGTCACACTTAACAAATGTTTTCTATACATCTGTTAATGCATAATGTCACTCCCATATCTCTTTCTCTATTTGCAAGAGGAAACAGCACTAAACAGAACTACAATGCAGAGAACAGAGGCAGCTTGCCAGCCATGTTGTCACCTATAACTGCAAAGGAGGACATCCGCTGACTTTCAATGTGTTTGACTGTAGGAATGAGTAGGATGTCCTTCTTCTACCTAATAACAGAAGTAACTATCTCACAAGGCATACAACACTCATGTTGATTTAAGGACCAGATTTTCTTGTTTGTTATAGTTCCTTCACTAGAAAAATTATTATAATGCATGATAACCCTTCCAAAATAAAGATCAGTGTAAGAGTCAACTTACTTATCTAAGGCAGAGCCCTATGATGAATCATTGCATTAATAATCTCTCTAATCAAAATAGAGTGTTTAATAATGATATTTGAAGGTGGAGTAAGCCTTTTACAATTACTGTCCAGATTGTTCCCAACTCTTCATTAGGATTTCTGAAGTATGCATAAATTCTTTAAGTGGGTGAGCATTTTAAATCAAGGCTTCTGAAACCATCCCACCAGCACATCAAAATGAGGTACAAAATTCACATGCACTCTTTCGAATTTGAAAGAGTGCATGTGAATTTTGTACCTCAGCCTTACTATTTTTAACATGGTCATATGAAAAAAGGATGGGCTCTGAAAGTAGAGGAAAATTGTTTCTCCAGAAGAAACAAGTCCACTGTTTCACGACCCAATCTGCACCTCCGGAATAAGGTAGGTAAACTTGCAGCATGAGTTGGTACCTGGGATTTCGACATTGTAGCCATTTCAGAGAAATGGCTGAAGGAGGGACAGGAATGGTTGTTGCAGATTCCGCTATTTAGTTGTTTTAGTAAGAACAGAGATAATGGTAAAAGGGGGTGGGGGGAGTGTGGCATTGTTAATCAAGGTAGTATTATAGCAACTGAGATAACGTGAGGACTCATCTACTGAGGTAGTATGGACTGAGGTTAGAAACAGGAAATAAGAGGTCACCCTGGTGGGAGTTTTCTATAGGCCTCCAAATAGTTCCAAGGATGTAGAGGAAAGAATGGCAAAGATGATTCTCGATAGGAGCGTAAGTAACAGGGTAGTTATTATGGGGGACTTTAACTTCCCCAACATTGACTGGGAATACTATAGTTCAAGTAGTTTAGATGGATCAGTTTTTGTTCAATGTGTGCAGGAGGGTTTTCTTACACAGTATGTAGACAGGCTAACAAGGGGCAATGCCAGTGGGTAATGAACCCAACCAGGTGTTAGATTTGGAGGTAGGTGAGCACTTTGGTGATAGTGACCATAATTCAATTATGTTTACAATAGCAATGGGCAGGGATAGGATAATATTGCAAGGAAAGTGTGAATAGGCAAGATTTAGAATGCATAGGATGGGGAAGGAAATTGCAGGGGATGGGCACATTTGAAATGTGGAGGTTATTCAAGGAACAGCTACTGTGGGTCCTTGATAAGTATGTACCTATCAGGCAGGGAGGTAGTTGTCAGGAGAGAGCGTCATAGTTTACTAAAGAAGTTAAAGCTCTTTTCAAGAGGAAGAAGAAGGCTTATGTGAGTATGAGGCGTGAAGGCTTAATTAGTAGGCTTGAGAGTTAGAAGTTAGCCTGAAAAGATCTAAAGATAGGGCTAAGAAGAGTCAGGAGGGGACATAAGAAATTGTTGGCAGGTCAGATCAAGGGAAACCCTAAGGCCTTCTATATGTATATCAGGAATAAAAGAATGACTATAGTAAGATTGGAGCCAATCAAAGATAGCAGTGGAATGATGTGTATGTGGAATCTAAGGATATGGGGAAGTCCTTAATGAACACTTTTCATCAGAATTCACATTAGAAAAGGGCAATGCTAGTGAGAATACGGAGATATAGGCAACAAGATTAGATGGGATTGTGGTTGGCAAAGAGGAGGTTTTAGCAATTTTGGAAGATCTGAAAATAGATAAAACCCCTGGGCCAGATGGGATTTATCCTCAGATTTGCTGGGAAGCCAGGGAGGAGATTGCAGTGCCTTTGGCTTTGATGTATATGTCATCATTGACAACAGGAGTAGTGCTAGAATACTGGAGGATAGCAAATGTTATTCCCTTGTTTAAAAAGGAAAGTTGAGTCAACCCTGGTAATTATATGCCAATGAGCCTTACTTCGATTGTGGGTAAGGTGTTGAAGAGGTCATAAGAAATAGGATTTATAATCATCTGGAAAGGAATAATTTGATTAGAGATAGTCAACACAGTTTTGTGAAGGGTAGGTCATGCCTTATTAACATTATTGAGTTCTTTAAGAAGGTGACAAAACAGGTGGATGAAGGTAAAGCAATTGATGTGGTGTATAAGGACTTCAGTAAGGCGTTTGATAAGGTTCCACACAGTAGGCTATTGCACAAAATCCAAAGTTTCAGGATTGAAGGTGATTTAGTGAATTGGATCAGAAATTGGCTAGCTGAAAGAAGACAGAGAGTGGTTGTTGATGGGAAATGTACCGCAAGGATCTGTTTTGGGGCTAGTGCATTTTGTCATTTTTATAAGTGATCTAGATGTGTGCATAGAAGGATGGGTTAGTAAATTTATGGATGACACTAAGGTAAGCAGAGTTGTAGATAGTGCTAAAGAATGTTGTGGGTTATAAGGGACATAGATACAATGCAGAGCTAGGCTGAGAAGTGCCAAATGGACTTTAATGCAGAAAAGTGTGAAATATTTCACTTTGGAAGAAATAACAGGAATTCAGAGTACTGGGCTAATGGTAAAATTCTTCGCAGCATAGATGAATAGAGAGATCTTGGTGTCCAGCTCATAAATCCCTGAACGTTGGTACCCAGGTTGATAGGGCTGTTAAGAAGGCATATGGTGTGTTGGTGTTTACTAGTAGGGGGATTGAGTTTCGGAGTCACAAGGTCATGCTTCAGCTGTACAAGACACTAGTAAGGCCACACCTGGAGTATTGCATAAAGTTCTGGTCACTGCATTATAGGAAGGATGTGGAAGCTTTGGAAAGAGTTTAGAGGAAATTTACTAGGATGTTGCCTGGTATGGAAGGAAGGTCTTACGAGGAAAGGCTGAGGGAACTGAGGCTGTTTTCATTGGAGAGACAAAGTTTGAAAGGTGACTTCTTTGAGACATATAAGATAATCAGAGGGTTAGATAGGGTGGACAATGAGAGCCCTTTTCCTCGATGGTGAAGGCTAACAGAGGTGACATAGCTTTAAATTGAAGGGTGATAGATATGGGACAGATATCGGGGTAGTTTCTTTACTCAAAGAGTAGTAATGGCTTGCCTGCAACACTAGTAGATTCACTGAAGTTGAGGGTATTTAAGTGGGCATGGGACATACATATGGATAATAATGGAACGGTATAGGTTAGATAGGCATCAGATTAATTTCACAGGTCGGCATAACATGAGGGCCAAAGGGCACGTACTGCACTGTAACATTCAATGAATCCATTGGAAGAAAGAAAATTCAGCCCTTCACCTCAGCAGAGGGTAACATGATATAATGATAGCAAAATATATTTGTTATCAATGCGGTTAGGTGTTGTTAACCTTCCACAGGGCTTCCCAATGTCCTGCTAGAGGTGGTGGAAGGAGACTACAATGACTCCTCAGAGAATGTCACTTACCTGGAAGGTGCATCATCATAGCATTCAAGCCAACCACACACCAACTCGGTCACTCATGCTTCAGCAGAATTGATAAGCAAGATGGTTAGGTTATGATTAGATGATTGATCTAGCAACTGAGGAAAATAACAATGAGCAAGACAGCAGTGGTGAGTCTGAGTCACTGGGTGCACAGCCTTTCGAGTTGGGCCCAGCTGAACATTGGGAGTCATCAATGAATAAGATGCAGCATCAGAAAATTTGTAACATACTATCAGATATTTTAGCTGCACTGTGAATACTAGAGATTGGGACCTTGTGCCTTAAATATGAATGATATGATTGTACAAGACTTTACAATAATGTTTTCATCCATAGAAAGAGTGGCCACTTGAAGAGAGACAGTATTGGTGAATTGAATGGCTCATATAACGTACTGGAGAAAGTCAATAAGCCTGATAGCATCTGTGGAGAGAAAAACAGAATTCACGTTTTAAGTGATATGACTCTTACATGGAATTGACATATAGAAACCGACAACCTACTTTCCCCAACAGTGAGTCTGGAATGCAGCCAAACATTCCACAGTGAAATTCACAAACTGGGGAGATACAATCAGTTTTCTGATGTTCCAGAAATTTCTGCAATTTTAAAATCTCTGGCCCACCCACTCCCAAAACACATGCTGTTTTGCAAATTAAAATTCACTCCCTTATTTCAGATTTACATCAAATGATTCCAATACAAGTTATTCTAGCAGAGATTTCATTCATTCTTATTTTTAGTTTCTTTTCCTAGCATTGTATTTTATGTAGTTGTCTCTTTTGTTTAATCAAAGTTTACCTCATAAAACCTCATCCCCACAGCATAATTAAAAAAACTTCCTTTGATAGTTGTCTGTTGAATTTAACATTTCAAATCCATTTTCAATCCTCTGCTTTTTTTTCCTGAATATATATTCTTTAAAGGAATTACTTTTGAATTTTACCTTTCAAGGACATAGAAGCATCAATAGTCTATTGTTTCATACAGTTTTCTTGGCTATTCTTTTTCCTTTTACAGCCAGCCGCCCATTAATCAGATTCATCGAATCATTGGATATCAATTGGATACTCTGCATAATTTAATCATAGAGGTTACATAGGTCAATCTTTAATTTCACCTACTTACATGCATTCAAGAACAACAAATACTAATAGTAATCTATATTCTGCAATCATTTTAAAGGAAGCCAAAAGTTTGCAATTCTGAAAGTATTCTTTTCCACTAGTTCATTGCCTGACGTTAGTTTGAGATTTTCAGTAATTTACATCATGGCACTCTCATTCTATGTCAGGGTCTGTGCTGTGTTTGCCTTCAGGTCTTTGTCTTAAAGATAATTCTCCTTCAGATATCCATGCTCGAATGGAATATGGATGGGACATCACTGGCAAGGCTAGAATTTTGGGTCCATTCCTAACTGACCTTGAAAAATGACCAAGAGTACTTCATTGAACTGCTGCGATCTGTTAGGTAGGTATATCCGTAGCATACTGTCGTTCACAGTGTATGGGTGGGTGGAGGGAGTGGAAGTTTAAGATGGTGGATGGAGGTGTCAATCAGTAGGCTGACTTGTACTCTGTGGTGTTGAGGTTCTGGAGTTTTATTGAAACCACATTTGTATAGAGACTGACAGGTCATCCCCACAGTAAACTCGTCTTCAATTTCTAAATCTGAATCAAGCAATAGTGCAGATTCATTTATCAGCCATGGAAACACAGTGTAAGCAGTGGGATCACTGTTAGTGAATCCTATTCTTGGCCAGATGATTACTAAGGGCTCACTAATGGTGGAGTACCATTGATCACTAACATGGAAGGTGATTTGACAGCTGTTCAAGTCACATGTGAGAATACATATTCCATTCCCCTGATCATTCATGAGACCATCTTTGGGTTCAAATGTCAACTAAATATGAAGTTAAAACATTACCCATCAATTACGATTATGCTACACTCCAGTGAAACAGGTTTTCATATTGTACATGCAATAAATTTTTGAATTAACAATAAAATTTGTATTGAGTTGAATATTTAGATGTTTTGAGAAGCATTTTGCAAACTTTAAAAATAAATCTAAGACGTACGGATTCTCTTGGACATTACAGCGACATTAGGACAGCATAGAAGCATAGTGGTTAGCACTGCTGCTTCACAGCACCAAGGACCCAGGTTCGATTCCAGATTCAGGTGACTGCCTGTGTGGAGTTTGTAAGTTTTTCCCATGTCAGCATGATTTTGCACTGGGTGCACTGGCTTCATCCCACAGTCCAAAGATGTGTTAGCTTGGGTGGATTGGCCATGTTAAATTGCCAAAGTATCCAGGGATGTACAAGGTGGATGGATTAGCCATTGTTAATGCGGGGTTATGTGGTTGGGGAGTGGGCCTGGGTGGGATGTTCTTCTGAGGGTCGGTGCAGACTTGATGGGCCGAATGCCTCCTAGTTGCACTGTAAGGATTCTATGATTTGAGCACTTGCCATATAGTTACCATAAAATTACATGCTAACCCAGAGATATGGAAATATTTGGTGTAACTTTCTGCAGTAATTATGGCAAGCTTGCAGCCTCCCAATCCATGTTCAGAAATTACATCCTAATTTTCGATATCTTTGTTGCATTTATTTCTTTGCCTCCACACAACTGTCAGCATATTTTAAGTGTCTGTTGTTATTTTTGAGTTACTATTGTTGAAGGAAACCCAAATCCTATTGTCACTGTGTTTCTTTAGCTTGTTCAGTTTTGCCCAAAGCATCATGACCTCTTTCATATGATAAGAGAGATAGATGTTACTACTGTGTCAGTAATCTCCTTGCTCCAGTAGATTCTCTATTGGCCTTGTCTTATGATTTTAAAAGCACTGAAGTTTTGCATTCTTTAAAATTCATACACAGATGTTCATTCCATCACATTCATTCCTTAAGCATTTTTTGTCATGGGTCCTAATCAATAATGCATAGTTCTGCAACTACTAGTTTCAAGTCTGCAATTGCTGCTGTATGGATCAATATTTCCAAATGGAATTCCTACTTCAGGATGTTCCTGTTGAAATATTTTTATAACAATTTAATTTCTTCCCTGTTTTCTACTTTGCATACTTTTTGCAAACTGTGATGGAAATTTGGCCACAACATGCAACTGGTATGCCCATTGTTTTTGGTGTCATGGGACCCATGTTGGGTTCAAATTGGTGTTCCTGCTATGTGGACATTCCAAGTGCTGCCAAGTGTTTGACATTATTTTGGTAACTATGAATGACAGGATGAAAGAAAGAACAAAAGAGAGAGAGAATTATTCATTGTCACATACATCTTAGGAGATACAATGAAAAGTGTTCTGTTGCCACAAAACACCATTTTGAGGTGGAAAAAAATGGAAAGAAAGTACTTAAATGGAGTCCATCCTCATCAGCTGGGATCCCAAACACTTTTGCAAGGTCCACGCTCCAGGCAGCCAGAAGCCCATGTTCCTTCATTACTGCAGGCAACACCTTACCACCAATTGCAGGAATTCTACACTGCTGGGACTGGGCAGTGTATTTTGATTGTGATATCAATTTCCATGTAACTCGGATTTGACACCAACTGGGCTATTTTTCCTTGAAATCCCCAGCTAATACCCTCTCCTGAATGTGCACAGCAGCAGCAGGATGAATAGTGCTGTTTTAAAACAATATACAACTGCATTCAGGTTAGTTGACAATAGATTTCCACACACAGTTGCTGAGTTAGAAGATTTTTGTGGTATGTTGTGCAATATTGAATTGCTGAAGTCCGCAGTGAGTGTAGTGACAGGGAGCCACTGTCAGTCAGGTAAACGCTGACATCCTGAAAGGGGACAGTAGGTTAGTAGGTTTTGTGCTCCACATCCCCAGGACAAAGTCTCAAAAATCCGAGTAATCTATTGAAATATAGCTTACTGCACATTTTCCAATGGTACCTTCTGCTTTGATGACAGCAGTCTGAGCTTGCATGGCACCAAGCTGCACTTCCATTGCAGCACTGACTTGGTGGGTAGCTTCTACTTTAGCTGCAATGGCAGCGAAGGCATCAGCCACAAGACACTGCATCATGATTGAGTCATGCACTGCATGAATATAATTGTCTATATTAGGAAAGGATGGTCTCTAAACTTTGTGTAAAGCTATCTGCAAGTTGGTGTCAGACTCGTCTGTTCTACTGGTCTGCAACAGCAAGTATTCTGGCAGGCCTGTTAAATGCATTAAGCATTTCAGTGTACTTACCCATCACCTTTTGCTGTACATGGCCTTATTGCCACACCTATCTGAAGCCTTAGCAGAAGAACCTGCTGAACCTGCTCACAGGTGGACGAGCTAGTATTACCCTTTCACATTACACATGTGCCAACTGTCTGCAGCCTTCCCTATGGCAGGTTTGGTGGCTGAGGCAAGCATTTAATTAAGATTTAAGAAGATGGCAAATGTGGACCCAGAGGCAGCTTTGAAGTGCTCCATGGAGAACCTTCTGTGCCTATTTGGGGACAGGTCCTGCCATCAACAGCTGAAAGCTAATCTCAGCCGTGCGGGGATCAAGTAGTGCCCAGTGCTGGGACTAAGAGTCCCTGAAGAAGAATCTTGGATCCTGGACTTCACTTAAAAGCAGGAACTTTAGACAGGCTTGTCTGGTAGCATCTATTGAAATGGGTGTGGGGTTTGTGGAAATCAAGGCTAGGTTTTAAAGGCTAGAGTTTTGATTAAGTGCAAAACATTTCAGGAATGCTGCTCCTGTTACTGTGGGCTAAAGTAGGCAAGGAAAATTGGTTGCTTTTTTTAAAAATGGTGCCCACATTTTCTGTTCTAAATCTTATGTTCTGCTATATGCATATTGTGTAAACCATAGCTATCAAAACTAACTCTTATTAACTTCAGTTTTTTTCCTTCTCTAAGAGGTATCAATGCATTCTACTGTGGGAATTAGAGAGATACATATTAAATTAAGTCTATCTCTACATTAAAAATCATCCATCTGGACATAGCTACAATTATTTGGAAAGAAGGGCAGGATACATCAGAATCAAAGATAGGCATAGAAACAAGTAGATATGCATAGAAAATTGTGTTTAGCTCAAAAATAAACCAACATTCACGGTGGCTAAATCAAAAGAGATTTCTTGTATCTGACATCTTTTGAGTGCACACTCAACGTGGGATGTCTTTCAATAGAATCTTCTAAACCCGTAGCTACAGCCACCTAAACGGACAAGGGCAACAGATGCATGGGAACACTGGCATCTGCATGTCCCTTCCAAGTCACACACCATCATAACTTGGAGCTTTATCGCTAATCCCTGGCAGCTACTGTGTCAAAATCCAGAAGCTCCATTCAGAATAGCGCTGAGGGTGTGCTACTACATATGGACTGAGTGATGAAGATGGCAGCCTATCTTCACCCAGACCATGAGACATAGGAGCAGAAGCATGTTATTCAGCCCATCAAGTTGGCTTTGTCACCTTCTCAAGGACAATTACCAATGGGAATAAATCCTGGCTAAATCATTACTACCAGCATCACATAAATAAAAAGAAAAGATTAAATTCCAATTGGTTCCAAATTTGAAGGTTTATTGTAACGTCACTTAGCATCATATCTATTGACAAGAAGTACATGAATATACTCATATATCCCATAATTCAACAGTTACAATTAACTGAATATTTAAATGCTACACATATTTTACATGTGGAATAAACCAAGTCTCTAATTAACATTATTTATAAACTAGCTATATAGTGCTCAATGAACAATTTTTTCTTTTACTCACTTTCCTTTGCCTTGAATTAAGTTGGATACAACATACACTGAATTATTTTCTGATAATTAACTGCAGTTTCTTTCTTGTATTAGGTTTGCTACAAGTATAATCCTGTGGTATTGTCATCATGCATCATAAAGCATTCATGTTAATCACCAGCAAAAAAGAATATTTACATCAGCTTTAGAAAGAAATAAATGACATCTCAATTTACATTTGAATGACTGTACAAGAAATTTTATGAAGCAATCATATGGATTGCTATTGTTTTAACAGTGATTATTATGCCAACAGGCTTGGTAGCTTATTTAAAAAGTGACTACTCTCCAGGGCCTCAATACTGGAATCATTATGCTACATTACATAAGTGATGTTCCCATTTGTCCTGGTGAGAAAATTAGAATACAAATTAGATCTAATAACAGAATTAGTGATTCAGGACAGTGCTTTACATAATAATCCAACAACTGGATAATTGTTAACATTCCCTCTTAAAGTGCTCCACCTCAAATCCACCAGAAAGAAACCACATAAAAGTCATGTTTCCATAAACTTGATGTCACATGATACAAATAACATTTAAGCAAAGGTGCACAAGCAGTGTGATATTCCTTCTTTATGTGGATCTGAGTTCCCAGACAACATTCTTCCTCATGAGGATGAGATGGGAATGAACTGGATCCTGATGGTTTCCCTAACTTATATTCACATCTACATTTAATAGACTCGGTTAAAATATGACAGGTCTCAGTTGCAACACTCTTAAAGGTGTGTGTTCTCAGGAGTAACAGTGAAGAGTTAAATGCTAGTTTGCTTTTTCTGTATTGTCACCAAATTGCATTGTATGAAATTGACACGTGGAGCAAATAGTAAGCCAACGTATGGTAAAAAAAATCAAAAGTTTGGCTTTGGTATGAAACAGAGGCTGTGCACAAAGGCTGTTCTAAAAGCACTTGAGAATCATTACTATTCACGATTTGGAGATGCCGGTGTTGGACTGGGATGTACAAAGTTAAAAATCACACAACACCAGGTTATAGTCCAACAGGTTTAATTGGAAGCACACTAGCTTTCGGAGCGACGCTCCTTCATCAGGTGATTTATTACTATTCACAGTTATGTTGTACCATACTAGCCTCACAATAGAGTGTGAGACCACAAAAAAACACAGCAGACACATTGTCCTTGTTTTCTAAAGACAATGTATGATGACACATTTTATGTTCTTTACACATTTTCCCATCTGTTCTTTGCAATAGAGGGCAATGTTGCAACTCTCCCGTTCCAAAGGATAAAAAATGACCAGTGGTTTATTTTCTCTGATGCACTGTTTCAAAAGACTGTTTATCAATCCAACTAGATAGGACTCGAGGTAACGTTGGCATTAGTTAAGCTTTTTTGAGCATTTCATAAGTTCAGATTCCCCACAGATTTTGCATTTATTTCAATATCATTCCCAAGAGTCACTCAATGCTACATTTTGTTTCCTTTCCAATCGCAGGTTTGAGCTTGAATCCATCCAGACTGACAGGATGAAAGCCTCATTTCTCTTCTAATTATAAAAATCCTCTGCAAAATGATTCCGTCCAGTCTCAAGGTAGACTTTTGTGGTTGTGAGCCATAGCACATTATTCAGCATGCAGCTGCCAGTCTCATTTAGAAATGCCACAAGGCTGGCTTGAGCAGGAAAATCTTTTTTGAGTCTGGAGTTAAAACGTATACAGCCAGTTCTGCTACAATGCGTCTTTCGTTAAAACGAATTGGCTGTAATGCAATTGGTGAACTGGGAATACTGTTTCTAAAATGCAGACTTGTAAAACGTGTGTTGACTAGAACATGATTAGATCGCCAACATGTTTAAGTGTTATTTGTATTACATAATTTTTATATAGCACACAGTAGTGCAGCAACGGAACTATCGCGTTATAGAAGAAATAATTGTAGAGGTGAGATTTGTCTATGGTCTCTCATGAAATAGGGGTAGCAGAAAATTGGCAGCTCATTGAATATGCATTTTATTTGTCATTCAATTGCCTTAAATTACGATTTATTCTTAAAGAATCTGCTTCAGTTATGGCAGAGACTAGATAAGTATAGTAAAGAGACTCACTTGAAGGCTTGAGAGCATCAAGTCATTTGCACACAAGATTGTATGATTTATATGGAGTAGAGGCATTGCACTTCAGAATGAAAAGTTTAATGACTTCCTTATTTGGCAAACCAGGTTGTCTGGATGGAAACTGGCCTAACTCCATCCGCTTAGTACATGGTTAGGATCAATAGGTGAGTTCCAGAGGTTGTTGGACAGGAGTGTGCATTGGCTGGCAGTTATTGCAGTTTTAATGCTGAAACAGGGGGCACTGTCTTGCTCTTTGGTGTTCTATAATAAGATAAGCTCAATAATTTACTAGTCAGCTTTTCCAGTGGCTTCTAGTTGCCCTTACTTACGTTGTCATACACCCAGTAACAGGAGTTCATAGCATTGAAATCTCTGACTACATTGAACAACTTCTTCAAATAAATCTATTGGTGCAAAATACTAATTGCAATACTGAAATTAGGCCTACACTTGTCGCCAGCAGTCACCATTGTTGTCTTAAAAAGGATGCAATGCCAAATTTCGCAACAACCAAGTCCATGAGTCCAAATCAAACATTGCCATTTGCACTGCAAAACTGAAATTGAAGTTGTAATTTGCACCTTGGCTGACCCTTTATGCCAGATACCATTTTAATCTAGTGTGTGATCTTCAATTCTTACAAAGTACTCACTGAATACCAAAAGGTTGGACAGCAAGTGGGTATTTTGCCCACAAGAGAAACAAATGACAGTCTGGCACACAGTTTTAACTAAATACCAGAGAACTTTCTGTTGGATATCAGTAACATGTTGGCATTCTAATTAGCTTTTGAATGTATGATAGCAGGGGTGGATGTGAAAGGCAGAGAGAGACAAACTGGAAGTAGAAAAAGAATTCTGAACAGAATAGCTATAAAGGCAGATTAGTAAAGGTGGATTGGGAAATCTTTCAAAAAGCAGTCCAAATGTGAAAAGTGGACCAAGTTAGACTAAGGATTTATTAAACTGAAAAGAAAATAATGCAAGATTTATTCAAAGTTTCCACTTCTAAATACAATTCTATTATTAAAGCAATTACTTCCATTTTCTTTGTTAAGCTTTGTATCACAACAGGTTTAGAACTTAAATATATCTTAGAAAAGGTAATTCTCTGACTGTTGGTAAGGGCTGATGAGATTGCCTGCTGTGCAAACAACTATGCAATAAAAAATTGTAATAAAACTTAGATAAACAAGGCCAGTTGAAGTTAGGTACTTTTGTTAACCAGCTGCACTTCCTAGTGTTTCTGACCTTTTTGAAACTTGTGCAGTTTTCAATATATTCAAAAAGTAGAAAGATGTTCAACTGCTTTTTTTCCCTTAGCTGAATCTTCATGAAATGTAACAATTTCAATCAAAATCAAACAAATTTAGGACAAACACAAAATAGCAGTCGCAAAAAGGATAAAAATATTCTAATTATGAGAAATTACATTTTTTGTGTATCATTACCTGAGTGGCAAAAATAAACTTATCAATTCCTGATTAGACTATTAAAAACAGTAAATACATCTTTAGAATTTGATCTACCAATATGCATCATGCTACTTTTAACTAAAATTATGTCATCTCCTAAACATAGGCCATTTCTTAATTATATTTAGATATGACTATGATGACTTTGCTATGAACATTCTAACTTCAGTGCAAACGTTCGTATTCTTTACAATTGTATTCCTACAGTATCTTCAGAAATACATTGCACAAAGGCTGGTGAATGCAGTATCATGGAATTTTGTAAAATACTTGAAAATTAGATATTGTTGAAGTGATCAGTGTTAGGACCATTGCCTTTTGCTGTCAATGTTAATGATCCAAATCTTATACAACACAGAAACAACCCGTAGGACCCATCATACCCTGTGCTGTCTCTTTGAAAGACCTTTGTAAATAGTCCCATTCCCCTGTAATTTCCTCATAGGCCTGTAAATCATAGAATTCCTACTGTGTGGAAACAGGGTCATCAGCCCAACAAGTCCACACCGATCCTCTGAACAGCCCAGACCCATTCCCCAAGCCTATTACTCTACACGTACCCCTAACTAATGCACGTAACCTAAACATCCATGAATACGTAGAGATGGGAGTTTCCACTGGGTGCTCCAGTTTCCTCCTATAGTCCAAAGATGTGCAGGTTAGGTGAATTGGCCATGCTAAACTTCCCATAGTGTTCAGGGATGTGTAGGTTAGGTGTATTAGAAAGGGGTAAATGTAGAGTAATAGGTTCGGGAAATGGGTCTGGGTGGGTTACTCTTCGGAGGGTCGATGTGGACTTGTTGGGATGAAGGCTGGAAAATGTGTTGCTGGAAAAGCGCAGCAGGTCAGGCAGCATCCAAGGAGCAGGAGAATCGACATTTTGGGCATAAGCCCTTCTTCAGGAATCGTGATTCCTGAAGAAGGGCTTATGCCCGAAACGTCGATTCTCCTGCTCCTTGGATGCTGCCTGACCTGCTGCGCTTTTCCAGCAACACATTTTTCAGCTCTGATCTCCAGCATCTGCAGTCCTCACTTTCTCTTTGTTGGGATGAAGGGCCTGTTTCCACACTGTAGGGATTCTATGAATTACAGGCCTTTGAGGAAATGACAGGGGAGTGGGACTATTTGGAAAAGTCTTCCAAATAGACAGCATAGGGTATGATGGATCCTATGGCTTGTTTATGTGTTGTACAAGATTTGGATCATTAGTGCTTTTCCAGCACTACTCTAATCTCGAATCTAATCTCCAGCATCTGCAGTCCTCACTTTCACCTAGTTGATTTTAACCTTACTGGAAATGCTCTTGCAAGGATGCCTATCTTGAAGAAGTTCTCCTCCTCTCTCTCCAAAGATCTCCGTGAGTCTCTCTATCACTGCACTCTTTGCTACCTTCTCCCCAGCCCCACTCCCCTCCCATTTATCTCTCCACCTTGGGGGCTTTTGCCTGAAATGTCAATTTTCCTGCTCCTCCGATGCTGCCTGATCTGCTGTGCTTTTCCAGCATCACTTTAATCTTGAAGCTAAAAACAATGGTCATATCACTGATCATGGTAATACCTCAATAATAATTAGCAGAATTATTGCCACAATAATAATCACTGATAACAAGCATTTTTAAAATCAAACCCAGGATCTGTCTTCGAACAGCACAGGCTTCTTCAATAAAGTAGTCTACTGTACTTTACTTCATTAAAAGCATTTGCACAATACAAGTATGCTAAGCCAAATAGGGCTGTCTTTATCCAAAAACCCAGTTGCTGCTGCTACTTGTAGCTATTCCTGCCAGGAGATCCACTGTCAGCCTGCCTTGCACTATTCTCACAAATCCACTGTAGCTTATCTCCAGCCACTCTGTGATGTCTGTTATCTAGCTATGCATAGATTGACTTTACTTCTCTCACTATCCACTTAGTCTTTGAAAAGATAAGTTCGAAAGCTTTTCAGCTCTGATCAAATGACTAAAACACTGGCATTTTTATTTTCAAGATGTCGGTTGTAAGAGTTCTTTTTGGTCTTGCAATTTAAAACATCACTTCATTTGTCTTATGTTTTGTACCACAACGACTTTCCTTCTCAATCTCTACCTTCACCTAAAGTGTGGTGACCTCAGGTTAAACCATCATCAGTCATCTCTGTCTCTAATGAGAGAGCAGTCTTATTGTCCAATAAGACTATGATGCCATTACCTTGTTATATGGAATGATTAGTATCTACATTCTCAAGGTGTCTAATTTTCTTCTGCAAATATTTAATTATTGTCCAGTCCTATGAACCCCCAGGAAAAAGGAAAGAATGGAGCATCTTTTAAGTTTTTTATCTTATTATAAGCTTTGAATTTTTCTTTGTTATCAATGAATCTTTCATCAAAACATTTGACTATTTCTATCCTTCTTCTAGCTTCTGAATCGCATCTGTTATTTTATGTTAGCATTTAACTAAAATAAACAAACTCACCGACTTCTTACAGTTTGACACCATACCCATCTCGTACCCACCATATTCTAGTTTCTTCAAATAACTGAATAATCACTTTAGAAAGTTCAATCAGATGGATAAAATGTATTTTTTTATTCGAGAAAGCACATCACATGTCTTGAATAACCCATGCTCTGTCCAGTTTTAACATAGAGTATTTATAATGATCTGGATGCAGGTTTGCTCATTGAGCTGGAAGATTCTTTTTCAGATGTTCGTCACCATACTACATAATATCATCAGTGAGCCTCCGAATGAAGCTCTGGTGGTATAGCCCATTTTCTAGTTATATGTTTGAGTTTCCTTGGGCTGGTGATGCCATTTTCTGTGGTGACATCATTTCCTATGGTGATGTCATTTCCTATTCTTTTTCTCGGGGGTGTAAATGGGATCCAAGTCAATGTGGTTGTTGATAGAGTTCTCGTTGGAATGCCATGCTTCTACGAATTCTCAACTTCAACCTGGCCAAGGAAACACTGACTACATTATGAAAAGACCCAAAGACACATGCACCAAACACCACCAACTTCATCAGCAAGGACAGTATCATCAAGCTAGTGGACCTATGCCTTATCACCCACTTCACCTTCAAACAACAAAACCTACAGACAAACCAATGGAACACCCATGGGATCTCAGATTTCAGGGGTCTTAGCAGAGGCAGTAATGCAGAGATACGTACAAACATCCAACCCAAACTTTGGGTCCACTATGTGAATGACACCTTTGTCATCACTATATGAAACAAATTAGAGGAAACCTTAAAGATCATCAACAATACCCTTACTGGCTTAAAATTCACTAAACAGGAGGAAAACAACATAAACTGCCTTTCCTAGATGTCGCAGTAGAATGAACGACCAATGGGGAACTTCAAACCAGCATCCACAGGAAAACAACACATACGGACTAAATATTGAACTACAGAAGCAATCATCCCAACATCTATAACATTATTCTAATGAGCCACCCTACACTGCAGCCCAGAGGAACAATGCAGGGCAGAGAAAAATCACCTGATGTACACAGTCTGCAGATTTCTCAGCAACAAAGCCAAACAAGCAGACAAAGCACGTCCAGAAACCTTAGCCACTCTCCCCTACATCAAAGACATCTTGTAAATGACTGCCAGACTACTCAGACCCCTTGGCATCATGATAACCCCATAAACCCACCAACACACTAAAACAGCAGCTAATCAACCTGAAAGACCCTATACAGCCAACAAGCAAAACTAATGTCATCTACAATATACCTTGCAAGAACTGTAACAAACACGACATTGGACAAACAGGCAGAACACTGGCCACCAGGATAAATGAACATCAACTAGCCACAAAATGACATGGTCCTCTCTCGCTAGTATCCTTATGAGGAAGGACACCACTTTGATGGGCCAACACACCCATCTTAGGACAAGCCAAACAGAGACATGCATGAGAATTCCTGGAAACGTGGCACGCTAACCAGAATTCTACTAATGAACACATTGATTAAGAACAGGAAATGACATCACCATAGGAAACAATGTCACCACAGGACATGACATCATCAGCCCAAGGAAACTTAAACATTTCCAAGTATGGGGACGGCAAACACGAGAGAACACAATTTTAAAGTGAGGGAAGATAGGTATAAGACAGATGTCAGAGGCAGTTTCTTTACTCAGAGAGTAGTAAGGGTACTGAATGCTTTGCCTGCATCGGTAGTAGATTCGCGAAGTTTAAGTGTATTTAAGTCGTCACTGGACAGGCAAGTGGACGTACATGGAATAGTGTAGGTGGGATGGACTTCAGATTAGTATGACAGGGTGGCACAACATCGAGGGCCGAAGGGCCTGTACTGCGCTGTAATGTTCTATGTTCTATATAAATAGAAAGTGCGCTATACTTGCAGTGCTTCATCTGGAGGCTCACTGAAGATGCTACCTAGTATGGTGACAAAACATCTGAAAATGAATCTTTCAGCTCAGCGAGTAAACCTACATCTAGATTAGAGTGGTGAAGGAAAAGAACAGCAGGTCTGGCAGCATCCAAGGAGCAGGAAAATTGACGTTTTGGACAAAAGCCCTTCATCAGGAATAGAGGCAGGGTGCCTGCAGAGTGGAGAAATAAATGATTCTGGTTTCCAGCATCTGCAGTCCTTGTTTTTACCGAGTAAATCTACATCCAGAACCTCAACCTGAGCTACAAATCTTCTCAAAATTCAATATTTTATAATGATCCCTTCCATCAAATTGTCTATAACCAGCATTAAGATCCCTGGTTCTGTCTTGTTATGCTTTATTTCAAGTTGGCAGAACATTGTCCTCCTTCAAGTTTTGAATTTATAACAAGCTGTGGTAGTTATAAAAGAGTCGAAGCTCAGTTTGGTTCAAGGAAGACAGGATTTTGGAGCAGCTCCTCATGTATTTCTGGATCATCTACTTCAATGCCATTGACTTGCACTATTCTAACTCATGAGTCTGTCATGAGTATCTAGATTTATGTCAGTCTTTGCTTTGAGCTTGTGAAATGACCCAACTATCACAGCCCCCTGTGCAGAGAATTCCAAAATTGATCAAATCTACATGAAAATATTTCTCTTCATCTCAGTTCTACTTGGTTTGCCTTTTAATCTGAGACTGTGTCAATTGATTACAGAAAAAGCAGCCTGTGAAAATAACCTTTCTGCACCTACCCTGTTTAACTCTTGAAGAATTTTCTAAGTTTCTAATGATACAAAGTGGTCAATGGCATAAAAATGCAGTAGCAGGTTGGTCATCCATTTCAGAAACACAGAATGGTTAGAGGGCAGCGGTAGTTCATTTGGCTATTCATGTCAGTGCTAGTTCTCCAACGATGCAATTCACCTGATGCTTGTCATTTCCATATCATACTCAACTTTTGATATTCAGTACCATTGCAGTTAATGTAATTAAATCAGGTACTGTATATCAGTGTAGCAGATCCAATATTAGCTATTTTTGCACCACCACTCGAGTAAAATTTCACCCAAAGAGTGGCCTGGCACATTTCCCATTTCTTGCAACATCCTCAGATGTATGTTGTCAGGGTTAGCAGCTCATTTTGACTTGAGATCCTTTATTCTTTCCAGATTACATCTGCATCCACTTTGACATTTGCAACTTTTGTGTTGGCTGTACATTGCATTTATGGTAACTGAGAATGTCTGCTGACATTAAGACTGATGTAATGCTTTGGGAATTCACCTGAATGTGCCCTGTGTAATCCTGTAATGGTACTGTGCAGTTCTTTATCTTAGCTAAACTCCTAAAATAGTTAAAAATTAAAGAAATTAATTAAGATAGACTTGAAACACTTGCCAGTATTTTTTTGTCGTCAAAACTAAGATTCAACACATAAATTCTTGATTGCATAACACCTTATGAATTGCTTCATTCTTGGCTCAGACTGATGGATTTTCTCACCATATTGTAACAGCTCATCCCAGTGACTAGGTGAAATGAAATTTCCTGCCTGAAGATTTCAACAGACAAAAAACAGGTCACTTCTTCATAAATCAAAACCATTTTCCTTCTTATATTGATTAATGATGTGCTGAGTTTCACACATATGAAAACATGTGCTGAATCAAATAATAATGTAATAATAAAAATATGTAATCTTAGACTGATCTTTGAAATATGCCAAAAGAGGCACAGTTCTGGTAACCAAAACTATTGTAATTGGCTTCTGTGAAACAACATAATCAAGTTTTTTTTTTAAAAACTAATTATTATGTTCTGTAAAATATCCATAAAAATCACATCTGTATCTTTGTATAATACAAGGAAACTCAAATATGTTAGTATTGTTGTACATAGTATTTAGAATAATGCAATTGAAAAAAAAAATTCATAATTAGATTGGTTACAAACCTTCAAAAATTAGATATGAAATATGTTACTAGGTCTATAATCATAGCAAGTTCCACGAAGGAAATGTGGTCATGTTGAAAAGGATAAATGTTAATATACATTAATCTTCACCTTAGATTCAATTGCATTATTGAAGTCATTGCTAATTTAGTAATAAGGGAAATATGTCAAAGAGATGACTCACATGCCAATCCTCAACACATTGCCTGCAGTCAGCGCATTGCACTTTAGTCTTTTCAGCTTGTGTTCTTTTCTCCTCTGCTGAACACTTCATTTATAGAGAGATTCTTTTGAGAATCTTTCTATGGAACAGGCATTTTCAAGTATAGTTAATACTTTTTGTTTGAAGTTACTGATATATTGTTAAGCATTTCTGTCACTGAGAGATTGCTGATATTTGTAGCGAGTCAGAGAAGGGGTGGAGTGGGTGGAGAAGGGGGGACAAAGCCAAGGTATGCAGCTGTACTGCTGGAGTCTACTGGCAGAGAAAATAAAAGCCTCATTTCCAAAGTAGCAGCCAGACTGAGGGGCTGATATTGGAAAGATGGGGCCTTGAGATGATGATGTGAAGAGAGAAAGCAGGATGAACATCATGGGGGTTTAAGATTGCAGATTCCAACAAATGCAGAAGCATTGGACAATGAGAGAGGCACCGTGAATCTGTGGGATAGCTGTCATAGGGAGACCAGGTTGTTTGGAAAACCTTATCCATCTGACCAACAAACATTGGTGGAAAAACACCTAACATGGGCGGCACGGTGGCTCAGTGGTTAGCACTGCTGCCTCACAGCGCCAGGGACCCGGGTTCAATTCCCGACTCAGGCAACTGACTGTGTGGAGTTTGCACGTTCTCCCCGTGTCTGCGTGGGTTTCCTCCGGGTGCTCTGGTTTCCTCCTACAGTCCAAAGATGTGCAGGTCAGGTGAATTGGCCATGCTAAATCGCCCATAGTGTTAGGTAAATATAGGGGAATGGGTGGGTTGCGCTTCGGCGGGTCGGTGTGGACTTGTTGGGCCGAAGGGCCTGTTTCCACACTGTAAATAATCTAATCTAATCTAATGCTGGTTCTACCGATTCTTGCCTGCTTTTAGTTGTGAGGTATGATGAACCCCAGGAGACCTGAACTATTCCTTTAAATTTAAGAACCAAAATTTTGTCTTGTTACAGGGGCAAAAATACCAATATTTTTGATTTATTTGGAGATAATCTCACTTTCCTCTTTAATCCTGATCCAGTGCATTTTCCCTCTAAACTCTGTCGTTTTGGCATGCCTTACATTCAAAACACAAACCCCAACTTGTATGAGATTAGCTTGCTCATTTTCCTCCCTCACGCTATTTTCTTTTATTCACTCAAGGGAATATGAGTCATCGTAGCTTTTTTGGCTTATCCTTAATTTTCCTCAAAAAGGTGATGGAGATCTGACTTCTCAAACTACTGCAATCCTGTGGCATAGGAACACGCGAACTGGTGTTAGCAACAGGGTTTTGGAAGTCTACACAATGCACACCAGTATTGAGAGATCATGAAACTGAAAAACCTAAGTGTGAAATGTTTGTTAGCACATTTAAATTTCAAAAGTAAGTGCTGTATATCAATGTTGATGTGTTTTAATGCATTGCTTCGTCACAGACATGTAACCTCTAAAGGTAAAGTTGACTCTTTCATTGACCACATTTGTGTAATTGTTTAAATTACAGCACAGTTCTAATAAAAAAGGCATCTTAATGTAGTGAAATAATTATATAAAACATTGTGCAAACCTTTATTTTAAATTGTAATTTATATGCCCTGGCCAATTAACAAAAGCTTGATTTTGCCACATAAAAAAAGCTTGAACAATCAGTTCCCTTTGTTTTGGCTTTGGTAGTTAAAAAAATCTAAATTCCTGATCCTGTACATTAATTGACATGTACCCTGGATTTGAAACTATAAAGTACATCTTCTACACTTTCTTTCCTGCTGACGAGTTCTGGTTTGGAAAATGACGTCTATTATTAATGCTTGGCAGAATTTCAATTGCTGATTGTTTTCAATACTACAAGTGTTGAATTTATCTGAGAATGAATGACAATCACAAGAAGTTCTAATAATAAATTATCCCTTGGATAAGTTTTCTGATTTGTTGGCAAATAGATTTACAAATACAAGGTATTTTCACATGGTAGCAGTTTCTCCTCAGTTTCATTCATAATGACACATTCATGAGAAATACATTTCTTCCCAAATAATTTCTACTGTAATAGGAAGGAAGCTGACAACTGTATATTGCGCATAATGGATGCATAGCAATAGAGGGTAACAAAGAGTGACATAATTTAAGATGGTATGGGCATTCTGAGGTCTCATGGGATAGCATGGGGGTAGGTAGGACATTTGGAAAGATGACAGTGAGGGATCTTTAAATATTATTAGCAACACAAAAACTGTGTTTAACAATGAGCCTGACTTTCTAACTGCTCTATTTCCATAGCCACACTCCTCTAGTAATCCAATGCAGCTTGAAAACTGCACTATGAATCCAACATAAAAGAATAAAAATGACTTGCGATTCAAACATGGTCAGGTGTGCAGTTTACAAGCTGCAAACATGCTCAAGTCAGGTTTCTCTGAGCCTAGGAGAAGATTTGGTTCTGAATGTCTATTCAAATTAAAGACACTAATCTTCGGTTGGCAAACAGCCCTGCTCCACAGTGAAATTTTCTGTGTCAATGTCAAATATCTCCACCATCTCTACATCAGAATTTCACTACAACGTGGTGGATAATTTCTCAATATTAGATTGTAATCATTTAACAACTAGTTACTATTAACTCTCCACCTCTTGAACTGTGAAACTTGAAAGGGTTCAGAAAAGATCTGCAAAGATGTTGCCAGGGTTGAAGAATTTGAGCAATAGGGAGAAGCTGAAGAGACTGGGGTTGTTTTCCATGGAGTGTCAGAGGCTGAGGGGTGACCTTTTGGAGGTTTGTAAAATCATGAGGGGCATGGATATGATAAATATACAAGGTTTTTTCCCTGGGGTTGTGAGTCCAGAACTAGAGGGCATAGGTTTAGGGTGAGAAGGACAAGATGTAAAAGAGACCTAAGAGGCAGTTTTTCAGAAGGTGGTGTATGTATGGAATGAGCTGCCAGAGGGAGTGGTGGAGCCTGGTACAATTACAACATTTAAAAGGCAACTGGATGGAGTAGGACTATATGAATAGAAAGGATTTAGAGGGATATGGGTCAAGTGCTGGCAAATCGGACTAGATAAGGTTAGGATATCTGGTCGGCATGGACATGTTGACTGAAGGGTTTGTTTCCATGCTGCACATCTCTATGACTCTATGGCTTTATGATATTGATCCAATTTTAGATAATATTTTATCTTTGTTATTTTATGAAGCACTGCAAACGAAAAAACAATAATATATGTTAATGCATTTGGAGGGCCTGACATTTTTTGCACCAAGCCTTATTTGAGCAACCATCTGTTTTTCATTCTGAAACAATCAGTATGGTAAAGATCCTAACGTACAAATGAATATTTTTCTTCATTCTAAGCAATAAGTCTCATATTGGTAATTTGGTTTTATGGGATATGGGTATTACAGGAAACGTTAGCATTTGCTTATCCATAGATATCCCTGACCTGAGTTGCTTTCTAGGCCATGTTAAATTTCACTTAAAAGTCAATCGGTTCAGCTTTTTCAACAATAGGTGTGAAATCTGTGTCCCAATGCTATGTCAGACTGATAAACCTTCCGTATAGTTTTACATGGATTCATGCAGTTTTGAGCAAAATATAATGTAATTCTGCAAAAACAAATTCACCCATAAACTTATCTGCGTGCATATGTAGGAGCCACTCATTGAGTGTGCATGTGAATGTGTGGGTGTGTGGGTGTGGGTGTGAGTGCACATGATCGAGTATGTGTGAATGCTTGATTAAGCGTGTGTGTGAGCTTGATTGGGATATATGTGAGAGGGTGCGTGTGTTGGTGTGAACGCAGAAGGTGTACGTGTGTGCATATGAGAGACAGTTTGTGTGTGAGGGAGGTTCTGCGTGGCTATGAGAGTATATAGGGAATGTGTGTGTGAGTGAGAGAGAGAGAGAGTGAGTGAGCGAGGGAGAGAGGGGGGAGAGAGAGAGAGAGAGACACATGAATACTCACCGCATACATGGGGGGAGGTATGTCCATGTGTAATAGTGTTACCTGTGTCAATACTCTGACATGTCTTGCAGCAGCTGCTGTGGCAGGGTTGTACAACGTTGTTGACTTGAAGGCTGAACAGTTTGCTACGAATCATGATCTATTTAACGTTATGTGGTTGTTTAAAGGTGAGAAGTGAAGGGGAAGGTCTTGGCAACTGCATGAATCCATGTAAAACTATACGGAAGGTTTATCAGTCTGACATAGCATTGGGACACAGATTTCACACCTATTGTTGAAAAAGCTGAACTGATTGACTTTTAAGTGAAATTTAACATGGCCTAGAAAGCAACTCAGTTCAAGGATATCTATGGATAAGCAAATGCCAACGTTTTCTGTGATTCCCATATCCCATAAAACCAAATTACCAATTACCTCATCAATAAAGTGTTCCAGGCTGCAAGGAATATGGAGTAGTCATTTGGCTCCCAGGAAGTACTGGAAAATGAAGGGTATCCTGTCTGTTGCAGCCTGTGTATGTTTCCTGAGGAGCTCATTACAGTTTCCTGCTGTGGCACATCGGAACTGGCGGTTGATGAGTTGAGCATCGTACCCCCTGTTCTTCTGTTCAAAGAACAGAAACCAGTATATCCCATTATAAAGATGTAAGTTTTAATCTAAGATTGTTTACTGTATCACATCTCCATGACACTGGATTCCTTTGGCTATAAATTCTGTGAGCATGATCTTAACCTCCACAGCCACCTGATGAAGGAGCAGCGCTCCGAAAGCTAGTGCTTCCAAATAAACCTGTTGGACTATAACCTGGTGTTGTATGACTTTTAACTCTGTCTGAAAAGGTCATAAAATAACATTACAGAATGGCATGAGTCAATGCCCATCCCTGATATCCGTCGAATTTCACTAAGTCATTTTAAAATGTAGATATTGTGTGGAATCTTACAATCCCACAAGATGTGAGGTTAAAGGTCTGTAATTAAGGAGGATGGAAGTGTACTTCACATCTCCACTAGAAGAACATTCTAGGTGGATAGGTCCATGATTGACGTCCCCACCCCATCACCAACTGGGACCTGTAAGTGGCTAATGAAGGACCATTGAAAGGCTCAGCCCACCATAGCTGTAATTAACCCAGCTGCAAGTGGGCCTACTGACAAGTGTGTCTCCTGGAGTTAAAAAGCATACCTTTCATCTGGGTATGAAGACTTCAATCAAAGGCTCTCTGTCCGTTTGCTGGCACAGATATAGGATGAGGTGAACACAGAGTTTCCATTTTGCTCTGGCATTAAACCCCCTTACACTGCTTTTTCTGCTATCCTCCCATCTTTACACCACTCTCACAAATCACCAACATTTGTCCAGGATCATTGGACTTTAGGGTAGCTCAACTGACACAACCACAGCCTTCTAAGTGGTGTCACTGAGCACAAGAATCTGATTCCAGATGAGGGTGCACCAGTGGCCTCAGAACTGCACGAATGACAGTAGATGCATTCTTCAGAAGTTGCAGTGCAATTCTCTCATTGACTTTATAGTCAGTAGGCAAGATACATGCACCATTGGAAGATGCAGCCCATTGAGTGTCTCTAAACCTCAGAGGTTTAAACTCACAACACAGGATATGGAATCTCACCATGAACTCTATGCCTTAATTGGAAAAAAAATGAATTTGTGAAAATTCAGACCAACACTTTTTTTTGTCTGTTTAAAACATCAACTGGGAACTGGTTGCAAGCAAAACCAACAAATTCATCAGTTCAGTCAGTCAGATTTGTTAAATGGTTGCACCACGTAGCCAAATTATTTGATCTATCTCAACTAATGTTGTAGAATGTTGAGAACCAATGTTGTAGAAATTCAGCAATTAGAAATGTTACAACCTGCTGAAAACCCTTCACTATACAACACTGTCACTTCAAATTTAAAGCATCAGCCCAGAAACCAGCCAGATAGGTGATTGAGATCCAAAATCCCAGCTGAATTAACTGTCATCTGAAAGAGACAAAATATTTTGTTGAAGTTTTACATCTCATCAAGACAAGTTGCAAGAAATACAAATGTGCATTATGTATGGAAAGAAAATGCATATTCCGATTTGTTGATCATACATTTGTTATATTTAAATCTTCAGCTACATGCAAACATTTCCTTACAAACCTTTCGGTCTCATACCGCTACAATGTCACAAGCAAGACAAATGGCTTTCACTACTAACAGGATGCAGTCATCAAGACAAAAAGAAAATTCTGCCCAGCAGATAAATGATTGATGTGGTTTATAAATTGGAGTAGCAATGTGATGTTAGGTATGTTGTTCATCCATCCCAAAAACGGTAGGATTGCCTCAAACAGCGTATCCCTTTGACTGTTTGCAATATAAAGGTAACGACTACACCAAACCAGTCTGTGCATCCAAGACTCAAAACAGAGTGATCACATGATAATACAACATAACTTCTTGACAAGTAATCCTGACTGGGAGAAAAGTTACACTGACAACAAATTAGAATTGTCAATCAAGTTTGCAGTGTGGTGTATTTTGAAACTGGAAGCTACATGTATTAATGCACAATGCTCTGCTCTTTGTAGCAGCTAGGAGAAAGTGAGGACTGCAGATGCTGGAGAGTTAGAGTCAAAAAGTATGGCGCTGGAAAATCACAGCAGTTCACGCAGCATTCGAGGAGCAGTAGAGTCAACGTTTCGGGCCTATACCTTCTTCAGGAATGTGACGGGGGAAGGGACCAGAGAGATAAATAGGAGGGAGCGGGTGCGGCTGGGGCAGAAATAGCTGGAAAGGTGATAGGTAGTTGAAGTTGGGAGGGTGACGTTGAAAGGTCAGAGTGGAGGGTGGAGCAGATAGGTGGGAAGGAAGATGGACAGGTAGGTCAGAAAGGTGGTGCTGAGTTGGAGGGTTGGATCTGGTATGAGGTGAGGGGAGGGACATAAGGAAACTGAAGAATATTGATGCCGTGTGGTTGAAGAGTCCCAAGGTGGAAGCTGAGTCATTCTTCCTCCAGTCTTCGGTTGGTTTGGATTTGGTGATGGAGGAGGCCCAGGACCTGCATGTCCTTGGCAGAGTGGGAGGAGGAGTTGAAGTGTTCGATCACAGAGCAGTGGGGTTGTTTGGTGCATGTGTCCCAGAGATGTTCCCTGAAATGCTCCACAAGTTGGCGTTCTGTCTCCCTGATGTAGAGGAGACCACATCGAGAGAAACGGATACAGGAGATGAGGTGGGTGGATGTGCAGGAAAATCTCTGCCAGATGTGAAAAGATCCTGTGTAGCCTTGGGTGGAGGTGAGGGGGGGAGGTGTATGCACAGGTTTTACACCTCTCACGGTAGCAAGGGAAGGTGGGGGCAGGGCAGGGATGGTTGGTGGGCGGGGGGGTGGGCGTGGACCTAATGAGGGAGTCATGGAAGGAAATGTAGATAGGAGTGGGGAGGGCATAGAGTCATGAGTCCTACAGCACAGAGACAGGCTCTTTAGACCAAACTGGTCCATGCCCACCAAAGCTTTCATCCCCGCAAACCCCATTTCCCTGCTCTTGGCCCATATCCTTCCAGACCTTTGGTTTCCATGTATTTGTCCAAATGCCTTTTAAATGTTGTTAAAGTATCCATCTCAACCACTTCCGCTAGTAGCTCATTCCATATGCAACCTGCCCTCTGCATAAAAAAACCCTCAGGTTTCCTTTTATTCTTTCCCCTCTAACCTTAAACTGATGCCCTTTAGTCCTTGATTGACCAACCAGGGAAAAAGACTGAGTGCGTTCACCCAATCCATGCCTCTCATGATCATATACACTTCTATAATATCCCTCCTCAGTCTCCTATGTTCCAAAGAAAAAGGTCCTAACTTGTCCAACCTCTCCCTATAACTCAGGCCCTTGATTCCTGGCAACATCCTTGTAGATTTCTTCTGCACTCTTTCCAGTTTAATAACATCCTTCCTACAGCAAGGTGACCAAAACTGAACATAATACTCCAAGTGCGGCCTCACCATGTCCTGTACTACTGCAACATAACTTCCTAACTTCTACACGCAATAACCTGACTGAAGGCCAGTCTTCTTCACTGCCCTGTCTACCTGTGACTCCACTTTCACAGTACCATGTACCTGAACTTCAATGTCCCTCTGTTCCACTACACTCCTTAAGGCCCCATCATCCACAATGAAACTTCCACCTTGATTTGACTTTCTGAAATGCAAGACAGAAAGAACATTACATACATTGTGTCTGTTTCTACTAAATTGGGCAAATTTCATGTTAATTCTCATGGCAGTTTCTTGGCCAGAGTCAATCAGCCTAGTTTAAATTTACACCACAGAATTCGTTCTCAGTTATCATCTAACTGGTGTATTCTTCATGAGAATTCCTTTACCAGAGTACACTTTTCAACTAATCATAACACCATAAGATGTAGGAGCAAAATTAGACCATTTGGTCTATCACATTTGCTCTGCCATTCAATTAAATCATGGCTGATCTGACAGCCAACAACTTCACTTTGCTATCTTAGTAGCAAAACCCTTGATACTGTTTCTGATTAAAATCTCAGCATTGAAAATACTCAACAACCCAACCTCAAACATATTTTTCTGTGTTAATTCAGGGTAAATGTGTGACGATAAATGCCTTTATTTTTAAGTATTAAAGTTTGCTGCTGTTTTAACTTAAATACACATTTCATGGGTGAGACATAGCAAATCTCTTTCCAGACAAACATATTGATTATGGATAGTAAGCTAACACATATTGTGCACATTAGCGTGAGAATATCTAAGTCCCATACTGTAATATTTAACTGTCACTGCACCCAAAAACTGCAAAAGTTTTAAGCTCATGACTCAGCACAGAACAATCAACAGTCTTTTTCCTTCAAGTTTTCTTTAGGATATTATGCCAACTTAAATCATCTACCACTACCAGGCAGACATAGATACTCACTCACATGCATGCACATTTAACAAACTACTTTAAAAGAATATAGTGAACAAAGAAATATCCAGTGATAACTTAGATTAGTTGGGAAGCATCAAGTACTTTTTCATGTTACCTCTTGCAAACAATAATGCAAGTCTTCTACTACCTAACTTAAGTGTGTCTTTTCTAAGGTTATCTGAGGTTTATAATGAAAATAAAGCTCAACTTCAACTTAAAATTGTTCATAAAGATCTTCAGTCAGAAATTTGTCCATAATATAAACAAAAAATTCTCTGCATGATGCTTCCGAGACTTGACTTAAGTAAGTTTGGAAATAGAAAACACCTCACTGATAATCCTATTTCTCAAAATGCATGATGAATATCTGTTAGGTAAGCATGGGCTCTTTGTATAAAGACTGAGCAAACTGAAACAGATTAACTTAATTTTTATAAATTGATAAAATTTATTGTTAGAAAATTCACAGATCAATAGAGTTTCATTAAACTTTATCTTCATAAAATATAATCCAATTAAATCCCAACTTTATTGTTAATAATAGGCAAGTTCCATTTTTATGTTAAACTATGAATTCTTCTAAGATATGAAGGAAATAATTAACTTAATTGTATGCTAAAGTTAATTCGACTTAGAACTGAAAGTAAATTTACAAGTATAAGCCACTATTTTTCAATATTTTTACTCAATATGTACTGTTCTCACAAGCCACAAATTCAATTTTTCATTAATATATCCTCATTTCTACATTTCTCAGATTCTATGCATTCTTGATGATTTTAATCTTCATTCCAGCTCACAGCTCTACTTTTTTTTTCATATTGCTATCCATACGTGTATTCAAGGTCCCCACTTCAACTTATCCTTGCCATGTCCCCTAACTACCATGGTCCCGGTCACCAACAAGACTATCTACGGCAACTCCGTTTATTTCAAATCAAGATTCTTACGCCATTAATTAAATTCTCCAAGCATTTGCAATTACAAGGGTAATACATATAAGCAGAACACATTAGGAAACAACTTTGTCTCTGTAAAGTGAAAAATGCTGCTCACAGTTCATGTAAAATGAACAGTGACGCTTTATGATAAAAGAATGACCCTAACACTTTGAAACATGAAATTACTTTGTTTCAGGCTGTGGCAAGATCTTCATTTTCTGATTTGCAATGAGTTCTGGCATACATGCAAAATGGCAGCCCAGCAGGCTGAATGTGTTATCTGCTGTTTCTTAAAAGATTTAAGGATCTGGCCGTTTCAAGGAAAATGTGCACTTATGATGTAGAGGCAGTCTTAAAAAGGTAACCCTGAAACTGGTGTGTCAATGAGAGGGGAGCCCAACGGATCCAATTTGTTAGTCGAAGCAGATTTCAGCCTGCAGATTTTGGGCTGTAGGTTAGTCAAGTCAGAAGGAGGGGCAAGAAACTCGAGGCAGCAGAGGTCCTGTTGTGAGCAGCAGTCGGAGCTCAGGAGAAGTTCTGAGGAGTGACATAAAGTTGATGAAATTTTGTTGGAAAGAGAGGAACAGCCAAAGAACATGTTTCAATTCATTGGGGCTTCCTATAGCAGGGATCAGAAATTGAATGGGGTCATGAAGTCAAATGCAGCAATGGCTTACATACCGCCACTTGCTGTCATAGTTCTTCTCCTCCCCCAAAAACAACCCTCACTCAGGGCCACAATGATTTGTAAGCTTGAAAATGGAGTCACAGTAAGAAAGGTTTTGGAAGCACTGCCATACATGTAAAGCACTATGGTTTATTTTAAGGATCTGGGGACTCACTGAAATCTCAGAAGCCAGCCATTTGAGACTTGAGAGTAAGAGTGAAGAAATCCTAGAGGAGAATTTCAGCTGAGAAAAATCGAGGTCCAGAGACACAGGGAAGTGCTTTTTTTGTAAATCTAGCTGTCGAAGAAAGAACAGGAATTACAGCATGAGGAGGTGCTGGAGTGTGACCTCAAGAATGCAGGGTGTGCTGTCCCTGTAAAAGAAGTTCAATCATCAGGAAGTGAACAGTTGTTTAAACAGTCCGCAGCAGAGCAGTTCTGAGGGAGTTTCACAGCTGGATCATCGAAGATGCAGAAATAGAATCCCTACTGAAGAGATAAGGTTTGAATATGATTTGGTGATTCAGTATCTCTGTTGTCTGGAGGGAGGTGAGATCTGTTGCACTATTTCATGTGCTCTCTACAGTACTCAACCACATTTTGCCTGTGAGCTCATTTATGCTGTGTCCCCATTCTGAACATTACTACATAAATTGCCCATGCTTTGTAGATCGTTTTTTGTTTCCAGCTTTGTGTGGTAAAGTTAATTTTGTTTGATCTCTTTATTCTTTCCCCATCCTTCTGACCTGACCAAGCTATAGCCCAACTTCTGCAGCATGAAATCTGGATGCAACCTGTGCTTACAAACAGACTTCAAACAAATCTAGCAACTCAAACTTAGGCATTCACAAGGGGCTGTGGCTATGTAATCTGTAACTTCATAGCCTGGCATACCTTCAACTCTACCATCACCATCAAACTTGATTCAATATAACTACGTAAGACCAAATAATGGCCAAAGACACTGGATACTGTAAAGACAAGAGCTCTGACAATATTCCAGCAATAATGCCCGGAGCGGTTACTCTGGCAGCATGGCCTGGGCTGGGAATCCCGAAGCAGTGACTCTGGCAGCATGGCCAGGGCTGGTGTAGCCCGGAGCAGGTAGTCCAGCAGCATGGCCTGGGCTGGTGCAGCCCAGAGTGGGTAGAACATAGAACATAGAAAAGTACAGCACAGAACAGGCCCTTTGGCACGATGTTGTACTGAGATTTAATCCTAATGTAAAATATAGTAGCTTAACCTACGCACCCCTCAACTTACTGCTATCCATGTGCATGTCCAGCAGTCACTTAAATGTCCCCAATGACTCTGCTTCCACCAGCACAGCTGGCAACACATTCCATGCATTCACAACTTTGTGTAAAGAACCTACCTCTGACATCTCCTTTATACCTTCCTTCTAATATCTTCAAACTATGACTTCTCGTACCAGTCAATCCTGCCCTGGGGAAAAGTCTCTGGCTATTGATTCTATCTATTCCTCTCATTATTTTGTACACCTCGATCAGGTTTCCTCCTATCCTCCTTCTCTCTAGAGAGAAAAGTCTGAGCTTATTCAACCTTTCTTCATAAGGCAAGCCCTCCAGTCCAGGCAGCATCCTGGTAAACCTTCTTTGCACCCCGTCCAAAGTTTCTGTACCTTTTCTATAATAGGGTGTCCAGAATTGGGCACAATATTCCAAGTGTGGTCTCACCAGGGACTTGTAGAACTGCAGCAAAACCTCGCGGCTCTTAAACTTGATCCCTCTGTTAATGAAAGTCAAGACACCATATGCTTTCTTAACAACCCTATCCACTTGGGTGGCAACTTTGAGGGATCTATGTACTTGCACACCCAGATCCCTCTGTTCCTCCACACTGCCAAGAATCCTGTCTTTAATCCTATATTCAGCATTTGAGTTTGACCTTCCAAAATGCATCACTTCGCATTTATCCAGGTTGAACTCCATCTGCCATTTCTCAGCCCAGCTCTGCCTCCTGTATATGTCACGCTGTAGCCTGCAGTAGCCCTCTATACTATCGATGACACCTCCAACCTTTGTGTCATCTGCAAATTTACTAACCCACCCCACAACCTCCTCATCCAAGACATCTATAAAAACTACAAAGAGCAGAGGTCCAAGAACAGAGCCCTGCAGGACCCCAGTCAACACTGACCTCCAGGCAGAATACTTTCCATCTACAACCAGTCTCTGCCTTCTGTCAGCCAACCAATTCTGAATCCAGATAGCCAAATCTCCCTGTATCCTATACTTCCTGACTTTATGAATGAGCTGATGGGGATGACGCCCCGATGTCTGAGGTAAGTCTTTTAAACAATTAGACTCACCTTCCCAGAAGTCCCATTTGCCGAGAGGTGTGAGGAAGGAGCGAAGGACTTCTGGGAAGGTGAATCTAATTATTTAAAAGACTTACCTCAGGCGTCCGGGCTTCCATTTGCCGAGAGGAGCGAAAGAATTCTGGGTACTCTGGCAGCATGGCCTCAGCTGGGAAGCCTGGATTGTGGTAGTGGAGAAGGAAAAGTTGGACTCTAAGTTATCTTTCTTTATTTTTTGTTTTGTTTTAAGTTAATGCGAATGACACCATGCATAGTAATGGTACACACTTTTCATTGTATTATATATTGAATACATTTGACATCAATGATTCAATAAGCAAACGATTCAATAATACTTCAGACTTGTTCTCCGGAATTAGCTGCATTCCAGCCAAGTTATCCTAGTACACCTACAACACTGGCATCTTCTCACCTATACACAGAATTGCCAAGATATATTGTGTCCTCAAGAAGCAGAACAATTTCAACCCAACAAGGGGCAGCACGGTGGCTCAGTGGTTAGCACTGCCGCCTCATAGCACTAGGGTCCCAGGCTTGATTCTTGCCTCCCACAGTCCAAAGATGTGCAGGGCAGGTGAATTGTCCATAGTGCATTAGTGCAGGTGCATTAGTCAGAGGGAAATGGGTCTGGGTACTCTTCGGAGGGCCAGTGTGGACTTGTTGGGCCGAACAGCCTATTTTCACACTATAGGGAATCTAATCTAATCTAAAATTCCCACCCATCAGTCTACTCTTGATCATTAACAAAATGTGGAAGAGGTTGTCAACATTGAAGTCACACTTGCTCATCAATAACCTGTTCATGTACCTCAAGTACTCTGATTAGGTACTACCAGAGATACATAGATACTGATCTCAATACAGATTTGGTCCAAATATGGACAAAAGAATTAAACACCAGAGGTGAGGTGAGAATGATTGCACTTGAGATTAAGATCGTATTTGACAGAGTGTGGCATTAAGGAACCTTAGCAAAACTGAACTCAAATAGGAATCAGAGAAAACTTTCCACTAATTGGAGTCATAGTGAGCTGCTTCATCAGTTACCTTCCCTCCATCATAAATTCTAAAGTGGCCATGTTTGCCGCTGATTGCACAATGTTCAGCACTATTTATGACTCCTTAGATATTGAAACAGGTCATGTCAATATACAGAGTTGAAAAATGTGGTGCTTGAAAAACGCAGCAGGCCAGACAGCATCCGAGGAGCAGGAGAATCGATGTTTTGGACATAAGCCCTTCTTCAGGAGTGAGGCTTATGCCTGAAACGTAAATTCTCCTGCTCCTCGGATGCTGTCTGGCCTGCTGTGTTTTTCCAGCACCACATTTTTCAACTCTGGTACTCCAGCATCTGCAGTCCTCACTTTCTCCATGTCGATATACACCAGTCTTGAACCATATTCAAGTTTAGGTTGATAAGTGACAAGTAACATTCATGCCGTGCGTGTACCAGTCCATGACCATCCCCAACTAGAAAGAATCTATCTCCCTGACACATTGAACACATTCCTTCTGAGGACAAAAGAAGCAAACTTCACTCAAAGTTTTCTACTGTGATGAAGAACCTCAATCAGTTCATAAGCTAAATCAAGTATTCAGGTTAACTCTACTCAAGAAGAGGAAGTCTTCATACATTTTAGAATAATGTACGAACAAAAAAAGCCACTTGAGATGGATTGCATTTCATTGTTTACATTGTGGAAACAGGCCCCTCAGCCACACCCACTCGCATCTACCCCTTCACCTAACATTAGGGGCAACTTAGCATGGCCACTTCACCAAACCAGCACATTTTTGGATTGTGGGAGAAAACTGGAGCACCCAGAGGAAACCCACACAGACACAGGGAGAATGTGCAAACTCGACACAGATAGTTGCCTGAGGCAGGAATTGAACCCAGGTCTCTAGCACTGTGAGGCAGCAGTGTTAACCACTGTACCACCATGCCACCCTACATTATTCTGTGACAACTGTTAATGACCTAGAAAACGGAAGGTACTATGGATTTTACAAGTTTGCAGAAGTTACCTTATTGTCTTCCAACTACAAATGGATTTTCTAAATCATTGGACATCCTTGATGCCACAACCAAGAGTTCATCATGGACTCTTGGTACAAGTAAGTCAATTATTTAGAAAATTTAGAACAAAAGAGCACAATCAGCTTTGCAGTCTGTGATCAAATCTGATAAATGATGTTATCCAAACAAATACTTGTGAGAATTGAAAGATCATACATGAGTTGAACTCATCACAATCTCAAAATGACCTGATGAAGGAGTGGACTTCAAAAGCTAGTGCTTCCAAATAAACCTGTTGGACTATAACCTGGTGTTGTGTGATTTTACACTCAAAAGGAAAAGATTACTTCTTTCAGAAAACAGCTCTCTTCTCTGACATGATTTGAGGAAACCAATGATCTTCCAAGGAATACAAAAGTTCAACAGTGACATCAACATCACAATACATCCTCTGCAAAGGGGATTCAGGAAATTAAATATCCACCAGGGTTCCAATTAGCAATGATCTGAACCTGAATCTTTCATCCTCATAAGGCAAAGTTTCAACACTACTAAGTCATCAGTCATTTATAAAGTCTGCGATGTGAGTAAAGATAGATTTGTGTTAAACTTACGTAATAAACTTACTTTACTTAATTACAACACGTGCATAAAGTAAGTAATAACCAGAGAAAACATTTGGGCGGAAGCATGTGATATTCAGTACTTGGTACCTGAAAAGGTTAACTGACATCACAAGATAAACTCCATCCATTAGGATAAAAAGGACTCTCCCTACAAGGGGCTAATCAGAATGTTTGTTATTAGTTTTGACTAGTGCTGAGTACTATGTAACTAATATAGTAAGGTGTACCCACTCTTAAATCCTGTGAGACTATCATGTAACTAGATGTAACGTAAGCAGCTGTTAAGCGCTATGTAATAAACTTGCCCTGTTCAACAAGACCAAGCCATTTTACTTTGTGTGGCATCTTTCGCTAGTTGGTATCAGTTTTTAGAATAATATTAATTAGAAGGATTGTGGCAATGAATCTACCTTAGGCATCTCACATGGCTATGAAGGATATGACCACAACATACACCAGTATGTTCCCCTCCAAGCCACACACTTTGCAGACTTGGAACTGTGGTGAAATTCCTAAACTATCTCTGGGTCAAAATTCCACAACTTCCTTCCTAGTAGTGCTGTGAGTGTACCTATCATCCATGGACTGCAGCAGTTTAAGAAAGCAGCTCATCCAACATTCACAAAGTCAGTTTGAATAGGCATTTACCGCTGACTTCTTCAACGTTACCCACAGCCATAAGCAAACAACAACAAGAGATAGAGACAGCCAGTTCAGAAAACATGAAACACTTCATACTTTTCGCATCTTTTTATATTTTGTGTACTATGAATTGCTTTTTATGCGTAATTGGTATTTAGTACAAGTTCCTGGTGGATTGGAATGGCTTACTTCTTACTTTTTTATGGGCTAATCTCAAGTTACATGGAATTATTTGGAAGATTTTTAAAGGCCTAGTGAATTTTCTCATCACATTTAACCAGCTCACATTATTTACCAACTACCTATTCCACCCTTATGAGTCCCTCACGTCTGATTCTGTCCCAAGTATACCACCTTTCATTCCCGGAACAGTAGATTTCTGCTGATAGACTGGCTCACCTTGCACTCACACCCACTTTAAAAGGCTGCACTGCACCCAGATAAGCACTGGTATTCTGAAACTCCCCTGCTCACTCAAGAACAAATTGTCAGTAAAGGGGAAGGTGGCACTGTAATTCTACGACAGGTCCCAGTTGAGAGGTAGTGTAATGAAAGACCTTTTTCTCTAGGACCAGCAGAGGAAGTGACGGCAACACATCCTGGATGTCTAGTCTGAAGTTGTCACCTTGTTGGTGTGGAGGAAGGGGGTGAGCTTTGACTTGCAATTCCCCACAAGTTCTGGCATATTCTCCACAGTGAAGATGCAGGCCATGGTGTTTTTAATCATTTGTTGCAGTGAAAGTGAAACGTGAACTTTTAAAGTGTCAATCAGCTGTTAATTAGAAGTTTGAATTTTTCTTCAAAAATTATTAGTCTCCATGGAGATTGTAACAAGATAATAATGTTTTCAGTGTCAATTCAGTCTAAGTACATGTTTAATACAAGCATGATGTTCCTGGCTACTGAACATACAGATGAAAACAATCATTTATATTATATTTATTTATATGCAGTAATGACCTCTTGTAATATTCATTATTGCTAGATATTAATTGTGGTATGTCCTTTAGATAATCCACATAGATTTATTCTCTCTCTAAGGATGAATGGAGTCACTTTTAACCCAATTTCTGCTTCAGCTTATTAGCCAGCCTTGATATCACAATTGTTTGTGCTGGGCTTCATTATTTAAACAAGTTCCAAGGCCCAGGCCTTGCACTGAATTCTCTGAGGGGTGTATGTTCCTCCGTTATACTTCCCCAACACCCAAATGTCGTTACACCTAAAACAATCTCAACAATCTGCAGCCTTAATTATCCCCTTTAGTGATAAATGGGCATATATAAACAATTCATCACCACTTTTTCCCTGAATAAGCAATCTTGCTTTGTTATATTAAGGTATGGGAAATCAATTCTATTTGAGTTTCCTTTGGCTACCTTAGGCTTAATATATTTCTTTAATAAATGAATAATTTTACCAATTACTAAGTTCCATGCTACATTAGTGAACCTACTTGAAGTCTTATTAGTTGGTAAACATATTTTGATATCAAAATGATTATTCTAAACTGATGAACCTAGTTTCCGAATACTCATATACCATGTAAAATGAGGTCAGCCTATAGAAAGTAAAATTATACATGAGAAATGTTATCTTACATAAATTAATGATTACCAATTGTTCATAAAAACTTAATTTAAGAGACATAGAAGAAATGTTATTGGTGAGGTAGACATTTTGTGAACACAGTTTACCATACACTGAAAAAAAGAGAAGACTTCAGAAGTTAGACAATTAGTAGTGAATATTTATTTAGCATAATAGGGTCATTGCTGAAATAAAAGATTTAGGGATGCTTCTAAATTGTAGATGAAAGGATTATCATTGGATGTTCAATGCCATTTAGATTCTCTGTTTGCTTTTCTAGCTTGGGTTGCCTCACCTTAGTTTCACTGAAACCCACATATTATTGTTAATGAACGTTGAGGCTTTCTCTGGTGGACATGTTTGAAGTTACATTTTATTCACTAGGGTTGTCACTGTTACTGGTCTTAATGAACCAACTCTTTCAACTGGCTGCACATTTTAGCAATAGTAAACGAACAAAAGGATTTAAGTAACACCTGAAAACAGACGTGAGAAAGATCAATTCTATTGTTCAGTGTAGTTTTATTCCAACAAAAATATTAATGGCTGTCATCAATTTTTGGTAGGATTCTAATAAAGGTGACTCTTTTTCTCTCTCTGTAAATCTAAAGAAAATACCAACCTAACATCTCTGAACAGGTTGGTTAGAAAATATCTATAATAACGTTTTGTGATTGTGGACCCTGAAGGTGCAAGGGTTCTTGTCACTGAAGGATAGCTTTTCTTGCAAGGCTGCTCTTTATCTTTTTGACAAGTTCCTCTTGAACAGGCACAGAAAGCATTATTGCTCAAAACAGATCCTTGAAACAGTCAGACTTTCTTCAAAAGTTAATAGAACTTTTTTTCATCTTTCTCATCAAAGAACTTGCTACCTTTCAACAAGCAGGGTCACCTTTGTCTTGGTCTAGCTTCATAAATCAATCGTAATCCCCAATAACTGATTTAAATCCCTACCACTAACCTGTTGCCATGACAATTAATTATCCTGTACCCATCCAGGCAAATCCTTCTGACAGCAAAATGAATGGAATATTGTGCTTTCTCTGGGCGCTTCTGAACCTCAGTCTTCACCCACCTTCCCTGTTGATTTCTAATTGATGTCATCAAATATCCCACACAACACTGACAGGTATATTATACAGACTTATAGTACTGCATTAAATGATGCTTCAATTGCCAATGTTGTGCTTATAGATAATTGAATGTGTGCTATAGTCTGATCAAAGCTGCTCAAGGTTATTTAGAAGATTAAGATATTTCTGTAAACCATTAGGATCTGTTAAGTACAAATTGTAGCTTGGGTCTATAAGTTGCCATTCAAGAATTTGTTGAAGAATTTCAAAATCCATGATGATTTTAAGTTTCCTAATATCATTTTAGAGGAATGAATTGCTAAGGAAAAGAACATACAGATAGAGGAAAACCACAATAGGACAATTTGAATAATCTAAAAGATTTGTTAGCAGTAACTTTCAATCATTGAACATAAAATTTTGAATTAAATAGATTTATGCAATGTATGTATCTGAAGTGATGAATATCCACTCTGGACGCCTTCTATCTGAGATGATGAGCATTCACTTAGGTACCTTAATAACACAGAAAAACCCTAAAAAAAATTTTTATGGAAAGCTCCTGTTGGAACTTTGAAGAATTATTTATTACATCTATAATAGATCTGTTGAATGTGTCTGTCCAAACTCTGAACATTCTGGAGGGGTTGGTGAGATGAGGCTGTGGAGGTGAGCTGAGACTGGGCTGTGCCTATGGATGTTCCTTTGAAGCTGCACAGGTACATGGCACGGTGACAATCAGAACAAACAGCAAGGCCAAACTGGCCATGTAGAATAAATGGACTCTAAGATTTATGCTTTTGCAGCTAAGCAATAATCTTAAAGGGACTGCAACATGCAACAAGTGGGCTGGGATTAAAAATATTCAAGTTTCAAAACTATCATTTTTAGAAGAAATGTGTGAGGTCTGTGTGGAGAGAGGGCAGGACAATCCAACAAGAACTGATGCTGACTGGTGAAAAGTAGAAAGGAAGAGGAGTGGGAATTAAAGCGTGACTATAAAGGTGAAAACAAAGCAATGTAAAGACAGTAGGAGGCCATTCAGCCTCTTGACCTTCTTCTAACACTCAAATAAGTCAGAACTGAGCCATATCTTACTTCTAGCTACCTACCATGGGTCAATAACTTTCAGTACCCTTTTTTACCAGAAATCAGTCTCACGTTTTACTTTTTAATTGAAGCGTTATTTGAAGTTATAGTACTGGAGAAGCTCATGTTAAAGTTACATTAAGCTACACCTAATCTAATGATGGCACAGTCTGTGTGTGTGGAGAATCAGGGAGTCCAGCATGAGATACTGATATGTCAAAATGGTCAGAATTGACTCCTGACAGTCTTAAGTAATTATATCTAATAAACCAATGTAAATCCTACCTATCACTATCATGCAATAAACTACCTGTTAAGTAAGAAATTGTGCCTTCTTAAGACTCACCAGTGGTCAATCACCTACCAGTAATGGTAGGCAGGCCTTCAGTTGTAGCACAGAAAGAAGGGTTTGGAGCAAAACCATACCCAACCACCCAGAACCAAATATGACATGACCAAGACTCGACAGCCAAATCAAAAAAAATTATAAATAAAGTTAAAGATCAAAATAACAAGGAAATGAAAGCAAAATAATATAGATGCTAGAAATAAAAATTGAAAGGTCAAGCAATATCTGTGGAGAGAGAAAACCAGAATGTTTACATTTGATCTGAACCATTTTTAGGATTAACAAGCAGGTTCAGGAATTCTGGACCCTGGCCTGCAAGTTGTGAAGTTCTGACTTCATGGTGTGGAATGGTTTTTCCAACAGAAATTTCACCTAGAATCCAGTTTGATTGAAAAACTTGGGTACTTGTCAGGTGGAGAATATTACAGGGAAGACCTCAGATCAGCAGCAGCTAGGTGCCCTACTGCTAGAGTAAAGATCAATGTGTGTGTCTGTGTGGAAATTGAGTACATACAACATTGCTTATAAAATTAAGGAGATTGCCGGGGAGGGGGGGGGGGGGGGATGGTGGTGGTGGGGGCGTGGGGCAGAAATATCAGTGTGTGATGAGCTAGAACATGAAAAGAAAGCATGTTATTTTGGCCGGGATTGGAAGAAGGACTGTTGCTTCTCCTGGCCCACAAACAGTGCTGGATATATGGTTACATTTCCCATACAGTAGTCATTAAAATAATTAAATAGGCAACTTACTTTGAGACAGGATGAGTTTGGGCTGGAGTTTCTTAAAATATCCTTCAATGTTTCAAGTTAATGTCTAATCATCACACCTGGAAAATATTAGAAATGCAACTGTCCTTCAGGAAATTCAGAGGCTGAAAAAGAGAGGAAAGATCATAAGAAAATACTTGTGATAGGTAGAAGCTAAAGTTATTGAATGACCAACAGTGATTAACTTTTACAATATATGTGCACTATTATAGAAACCCTATTATGTTTCTAGTTTATATAATTTAAAAACGTTATTTACATTAAATTGTATTTTTGTCAAAATAGGCTTGGGTAAAACTGCTATAGCCAAAAAGGATAACCTAAACAATTAAACACCTCTAAAATGTATCTATATGCAGAACAGACATTATGGGTATGATAAGGTTTTTAATCATTGGATCAAGGATCAAATTATCAAGTTCAATAAAAGCTATGCCACACATACAATTTTTAATTTGAATTAGACTATATAAAGCCTTAGAATTCAACACAAGAGTTCAATCTGCAAGCAAACAGTTTGAAGAACATGTTTGGCACGTTTTTCTCTTTTTTTAACAAGTTATTGAACTCAGACTCACTGGTATCACTCATCTCAGCCTTGAGCATCATGTGTGGTACCTGCAGATTCCAGAGCTGGAAGGCTGGAAGCTAGCCTTCCACTTAATGAAGCACGGTGGTGGCATCCTTCCTAACTCCAAACAAATTAAGCTTTGTGATAAGGTCACATATCCACCTTAGAGAAAGATATGGCAGGTCTTGTTCTCAAGAGGCAATGTGGTCATCTCACCATGTTTTGAGCAAGCAAGTGAGATCTCTGATGAAAGCAAAAGATTCTACCCCATGCGTCACCAAATTGTCACAAATATCATAATGTTAAAGTTGACAAGTTTACTGAATTATTTTAATAAGAAGTTATTATGTTAAACAAGTCACAGATAAAAATATATGTGCAACATTCAGCAAGAACAAGTCGTACCTCTGGCAGAATGAAGGATTTTTGGATTTTAGGTTGGAATCCCCATTTAACACCAATGTTGGGCTCCCTGCAGTCACCCATGAATGATTTTTTTCCTGAAGCAGCCAATTAATGGCCTGTATCAAAAAAAAGAACATTGTAACTAAGCCAAATTCATCTATTTGAGGGGAGGGGTTTAAGATTCTCCCTCCACCCCACTCCCTCGTGGAGCCTAGTAAGAAATAAGCAGACTCACTGAAAACTAATAAGGTTATTAATTCTCAGTTGTTGAGTGAAGAGGAAAATTTTAATGAGCTAGAGCCTCAGGTGCATGATCCAATATTTTCCAAAACTCAGGCGTCTAATTCAGACCAAATATGGGAGGTCAAATTTTAATCAGACAGACTCTTTGACTGTCTCCTGCAACTTCATTAATTTTCAATTTCTCTAAATCCATTCAATTTGTCTGTCAAACTTGCATCCAAATAGGCTTTAAGGGGCCTTCAGATCCTACCTTGCACGTCTCCATATCCTTTCAGTTTTCCCTACCCACTTTCAGAGGCACAATTTCAGAAATCCTTTGAAGATATTTCTGTTTGTTTACAGGGCACAATGGGTCATGATATTTGTCACGTATGATGCACTTGAGAAAAGTTAAGCAATTCAGGCAACTCTCCCAGGTCTTCTTTTCCTTGCTTGGCAGCGTCCAGAGAATGTTGATAAAGTCTTAGCACTTAGCATCTCTGACTTGTTTCACAAAACTGTGCACTTCGTGCTGATTTATATTGAATAGGACCCCAATGATTCTCAATGCCTGAGTCAATTCTGCAACAGACAGTTTGCACAGATGACAGCAGGTACCTCAGCCAACTGCATCCATGATGTAGAACCAGCTGACATATTTCTCCTTTCAATAAACTATGCAGCCCCAAGGATAAATGAATCAGATGCTGCCACACATCAATATCGCAAAAATAAAAATGCCACCAACTTAAATAGACTGATGAGGCCACCCTTGCTTTTTGGCAGCCATGAATACAACCACAAGGTTCCCAATTCAGAGTGACAACTGCAAAACTGAAACAGCAAAAGAAATAGGCTTTCACACATTTTCTATTACTTGTCAGTGCACCTGCACAATTTGGTTTATATATGCAACATGACTTCGTTGTTTTGTCATTGTAGAACATGAAATATTTGAAAAAATAAAGGGCGATTCTGGTTGATCTTATTTTACTTTTGATATCATGATAACCTTCTTTATGTCTTAGTATCATTTTATCTTCCTCACATTTCTGAAACACAAAGATCTTAACATTATGAACAGTGAGCTTTTTTCATATACGCATTAAATGGGAGTTTAAATCTCAGTATTCAATTTCCTTTTAGAATGCACACTTCTTTAGATGAAACATCTATTCCTTTATATTGCATTTGATACATCTTTTACATTAGAGCATGAAAGACATATGGGAATAAAGCCACAGGATAGGCTTCCAATTTTGCCATTTGGACAAAAAGCTGACATTGGGAATCAGTGATCACTGTAGGAAATGTTTGATTATTAATTCAAAATGAGAATGAGGAGAAATTCTACAAAACAAAATTGATTTGCAATGCTGGTTTTATACTCAGGTAGCAATCAGAAAATCTAGCTACAAATTGCAAAGAAAACGTTACTTTAAATTTATTGGACCTATGGATAACCATTATATATTGAAAACCTAACTTTATTTTATTGTTAGACACTATGCTATACTGGAATAGATTGCCTTCAAAAGGAAAAAAAAATATGCTTCACCAGCTTTATTGAATTCTTGGAAGAACTAACAGTAAAGACTGGCTTGGGTAATGAAGTAAATATACCTGTAACATATTCAGATTTTCAAAAGGTCTGTGGTGAGGTATCATGCAATAGACCCCTGACTGAGATCAGAGCAGAGGTGGAGACAGGGGAAAGTAACAGAATGGATAATAAGAAGGCTACAAAATAGAAAGCAGGGATTAAGCACAGCTACTCAAACAGGCAAAGCTGGAAAGTGGAGATTTACAGAAATTAGAACTGTCCCACTCTTATTCACTATTCAAAATAACAATTAGAATTCTGGAGTCAGAAGAACAATTTATAAATTAGTATATGACACCAATTTAGAGGGATTGAGAGAGATGAATTTAATATAAAAGAACAATGTGACAAAAAGCAATACATTTTCAGAAAATATGTTTAACAGCAAATTAATTTCAACATAGGCAAATGTGAGGTGCAACGTTTTGGTAAGAACAATAAAGGAGACCACATACTGCTCAGATAATAAAATACTAATGGACTACATAAAACCAAGTTAATCTGGATATGTAGGTCATAAGTGTGGTGATGTAGTAAGGCCATGGAACACATAAGGAGTGAGGGTGTTTTGTAGAGGAATAGAATTGGAAAAAACATGGAAATCATGCACATGATTACACAGAGCCTTTAACAGGCTACACTTGGAGTACTATGTGAAGATCTATGCTCCATATTGAAAAAGAGCAAAAGGCATTGGGGGAAGCAGCAAAAAGGATTGACAGGATGATATCAGAACTGATATATTCAGAGGGTTTTCACTCCAGGTGGATGCATGAATCAGGAGATTTCCAGTCTGGTTAAAGCTACCTTGAGAAACATGCTCTGTCAAAGCTGCTTGCTGTTTAGGGTGAGTGAGGGGGAGAAGTGATGGAGGTCGATATAGAATTCATTCAGACACACTGCCTAAGATGGTGATAAAAGATCATAGGGAATGCCGAGTACCGAGTGCAATTTCAGTAGCACTTCTCAGTTCTCTAAGATGTTTCCAAATGTTGTGATAAATAGAAGCCCACTGGGTCTCACCCCTTACGTCCCATCATTCTTACCCACTCCCCATGGCTCATCCATGCCAACTCATGTCAATTCATGCAGCTCCACCAATCTCTTTGACCACTTGTAATCTCAATGCCTAAATCATGCCACCACACCTCACTATGGACACTTATATTCGCCATGAGAATTTCATGTTAACCCATGCACCACTATCCTTTGCCTTTAACAAAAGTGGAAATTGGAGTCTTCAATATGGAGTGTATCTTGAGTTACAAGCATTTGTAGTACTTGAAGTTTACATACCTACTTTGCATCTAGTTTGTTAACCCGAGTAAAGTCTGTTATATGCATAAAATAGGTCCTGCAGAATACACGTCATTCCCTTTGATTGTGTCCCTGCTCTTAAAGCTGAATTTCTGCTGTACAAATTTATATTTAATTTGCCATTTCTGTATTATTTTGGTACATAGATAAAGCAAGTTATTGATAACTAATCAAGCTTTCTGACAGCTGCTAAAAATTGCCTGTCATTTCCTGCCATGTACAAGGTGGAAGGTGTTCCCACGCATAATAGTGGTATCTATGTCCACAATCTGACACGTCTTGCAGCATCCACCGTAACAGGGTTGTATGCAGTTGTCCTGAGAGTCGGGCAGTTTGCTACGAACAATGATCTGTTTGAAGTTTGGCGGTTGTTTACAGACAAGTAGTGGAGGTGTGGGGAAGGTCTTGGTGAGGTACTCATCCTCATTGATAATGTGTTGCAGGTCACAAAGAACATGGCGTAATATTTCAGCTCCTGGGAAGTACTGAACAATGAAGTCAGTTGCAGCACGTGTCTGTCTCCTGAGGAGGTCATTACGGTTCCTTGCTGTGGCACGTCAGAACTGGTGGTCGATGAATTGAGCATCATACCCCATTGAGCATCTACCGCAAACCCACAGACAACCTCACAATGCTACACTTCTCCAGCTTCCACCCAAAACATATTAAAACAGCCATTCCCTATGGACAAGCCTTACGCATACACCGGATCTGCTCAGATGAGGAGGAACGTGACGGACACCCGGAAGTACTCAAGGATGCACTCAAAAGAACAGGGTATGATGCTCAACTCATGTGACTCAGCCAACGTTGTCTATCTTATACGTTGCAGGCAAGGATGCCCAGAGGCATGGGACATTGGGGAAACCGAGCAAAGGCTACGAAAACGGATGAATGGGCACCACACAACAATCAACAGACAGGAGGGTTCACTCCCAGTTGAGGAACACTTCAGTGGTCCAGGACATTCAGCCTCGGACCTTCGGGTGACCATCCTCCAAGGTGGACTTCGGGACAGGCAGCAGAGAAAGGTGGCCAAGTAATGGCTGATAGCAAAGTTTGGTACCCATAGGGAGGGCCTCAACCGGGGCCTTGGGTTCATGTCATATTACAGGTGATCACTATTGCACTACACACACACACACACACACACACACACACACACACACAGATATTCCTACACATACACACACTCTCACATGCACACAGACATAGGTACACACAGACGCGCACACAGACACCCACACACATCCTTATAGACACACACACTCCCACACTCACACATGCACCCCCTCACAGACTTAAGACACTCTGCACTCACTACACACACACACACACACACACACACACACACTTTCTCACACTCACAACCCCCACCCCAGACAGACACACACGCACAGACAGACAAAGACCCATATGCACACATATATTTTGAGGGGTGAATTTGTACTTGCAGAGTTACATTGTACTTTGCTCAAAAACTGCATGCATTCATGTAGAACGCTGAGCTCAAAAACTGCATGAATTTATGTAAAACTCTGTTATCTCACTTTTTAGATTAGAATCAATCTAAACATCATGGCATAGACAGAGAACACAGGGGGCTAACACCTTCAACATATTGTCTAGCTATCACCATTGTTAACAACTAACCCGAAAATGCAACTTTTAAAAAAAGGTTGTGTGATTTACACATGAAAGAAATGAAACTATCACTATATTCTAACAGATGAAAGGCTTAACAGACAATCAATTTTTCAATGTATAATTTCAGTTACATCACACTGTAAATTTTTGTTATAAATTCTGTGTTACAATCGAGCCCTCCACTATCACCTGATAAAGGAGCGTCGCTCCAAAAGCTAGTGTGCTTCCAATTAAACTTGTTGGACTATAACCTAGTGTTGTGTGATTTTTAACTTTATAGAGTGGTGGAGCTTCTCATCAAAAGGAAAAAGGTAGTTCAAAGTTTGGGAGAAGATTTGTAGCTCGGGTGCTCGTTGTTGTGGTTCTGTTCGCCGAGCTGGGAATTTGTCTTGCAAACGTTTCGTCCCCTGTCTAGGTGACATCCTCAGTGCTTGGAACCCTCCTGTGAAGCGCTTCTGTGCTGTTTTCTCCGGCATTTATAGTGGCCTGTCTCTGCCACTTCCGGTTGTCAGTTCCAGCTGTCCGCTGTAGTGGCCGGTATATTGGGTCCAGGTCGATGTGTTTGTTGATAGAGTCTGTGGATGAGTGTCATGCCTCTAGGAATTCCCTGGCTGTTCTCTGTTTGGCTTGCCCTATAATGGTAGTGTTGTCCAGTCGAATTCATGTTGCTTGTCGTCTGTGTGTGTGGCTACTAAGGATAGCTGGTCGTGTCGTTTCGTGGCTAGTTGGTGTTCGTGTATACGGATCGTTAACTGTCTTCCTGTTTGTCCGATGTAGTGTTTTGTGCAGTCCTTGCATGGGATTTTGTACACTACATTAGTTTTGCTCATGTTGGGTATCGGGTCCTTCGTTCTGGTGAGTTGTTGTCTGAGCGTGGCTGTTGGTTTGTGTGCTGTTATGAGTCCTAGTGGTCGCAGTAGTCTGGCTGTCAGTTCCGAAATGCTCCTGATGTATGGTAGTGTGGCTAGTCCTTTGGGTTGCGGCATGTCCTCGTTCCGATGTCTCTCCCTTAGGCATCTGTTGATGAAATTGCGAGGGTATCCGTTTTTGGCGAATACCTTGTGTAGGTGTTCCTCTTCCTCTTTTTGCAGTTCTGGTGTACTGCAGTGTGTTGTGGCCCTTTTGAATAGAGTCCTGATGCAACTTCGTTTGTGTGTGTTGGGGTGGTTGCTTTCATAGTTTAGGACTTGGTCTGTGTGTGTGGCTTTCCTGTAAACCTTTGTGGTGAATTCTCCAGATCATCAACGCCACACTCACAGGAATCCGATTCACTAGAGAGGAAGAAAAGGAAAACCAATTCCCATTCCTAGACGTTATGGTACAGAGAACACCGAACGCAGAAATGACTAACACGAGGGGTCATAGTTTTAAGCTGGTTGAAGGAAAGTATAGAGGGGATGTCAGAGGCGGGTTCTTTACACAGAGAGTTGTGAGAGCATGGAATGCGTTGCCAGCAGCAGTTGTGGAGGCAGGGTCATTGGGGACATTTAAGAGACTACTGGACATGCACATGGTCGCAGAAATTTAAGGATGCATACATGAGAATCAGTGGTCAGCACAACATCGTGGGCTGAAGGACCTGTTCTGTGCTGTACTGTTCAATGTTCTATGTTCTATTCACAAACATTCACACCTGTTCATGTCATACAAAACTATATAAAAATGATGCTTCCTCAAAGAGATAGTGACAAACTTTGCAGAATTGTGAAGTCAGAACGACAAACTGCTTCAATAACAGGGTCTGTGCTATTTAAAGGAATCACAGCCGATAATTACCAAATCGGTTAGCCTGCAGTATATATATGTATCATGTATTTCGTAGCTCCATTGTTTTCCCAGACCTTTCAATTCACCAACTTTTCTTCCCTACTTTTTCCAAGAGCATGAAGAGCTTATGTGCAGAACATACAGAGATTCACTCTTCATGATAATGATATCTTCATCACACATTACTATATTCCTTGCCACTGCAGTAGTATCACAACAAAGGGGATTCAATGCCTCAAGAAGTAAGCAAGCAAGCAGACTGTATTATTGAAGCAATTGACATGATTGAACTATAAGTGAATGCATAAAGATAAATCCACAACGGTGTTACCTGATAGCATGATATTATCACTAAGGCCATAATGGTTCTTCCAATTTGTACAGGAATTCAGTCTAATCCAATTAACAAAATAAAACAAAATGTGAAGATTTTGCTATTGAATTTAGTAATGGAGATTGATTCAGAACGGTGATTGTGCCACTGGACTGCTGGAGAGGTGACATAATTTCAATATTTAAGGCAAGGGACAGAACATGTCAAGGGAATTATAGAATCATAGAGTTAGAGAGATGTACAGCACAGAAACAGACCCTTCAGTCCAACTTGTCCATGTTGATCCGATATCCCAACCTAATCTAGTCCCATTTGCCAGCACTTAGTCCATATCCCTCTAAACCCTTTCTATTCATTTACCCATTTAGATGCCTTTTAAATGTTGCAATTGTACCAGCCTCTATCACTTCCTCTGGCAGCTCATACATTGTCCCTTAGGTCCCTCCCAGCCTAAACCTTTAGTTCTGGACTCCCCCATCCCAGGGAAAAGACTTTGTCTATTTATCCTATCCATGCCTTATGGCTGGTAGATAGGTGACATAATTGCGATATTTAATGCAAGGGACAGAACATGTCGAGGGAATTGTAGATCAAGCAGTTTAACTCAATGGTTGGAAATGTAATGGAATACCTACTAAAGAAGAAAATAGTGAAACATCCACAAATGAAAAATAAAGTACTCAACAGACATGAATTTCACACAGAATAACCCTTTGTGATCAGACTTATTCATTTTTGTTAGGTAACAGATAGTAGACAATGGGAATTAAGTAGACATACATTACCTGGATTTTTGAAAGGTTTTCAATAACATGACCCTAAATAAACCAATGAATAAGGTCAGAAAATACAGGGTCAGAGGACCAGTTGCAGAATAGTTTGCTGGTTTCAAGATTAAAAGCAGAGAGAGTGAAATGGTTGAATATGGCAAGTGGCACTTTATTAGAATCTGTGCTGGGACCCCTGGCTATAAAAATTTAACTTGCCAATTTGGATGAGCAATCCAAACACACTTTCAAGAATTATGGCTGACATCAGATTGGGCAGGGTAGGGAGGAGCACATGTGAATAGGATAGTCAATCTTGTAAAAATTACAGAAGGACATTAATACATTTTCAGAATGAGAAAATAACTGGAAAACAAAGTTCAACACACACAAATGGGAGGTAGCACTATTAGTAAGAAGAATAGGGGGAACATTCTAAATTCATGGGAATGGAAACAATTTTCCACAACAGGCCCCTAAACATCTCAGGAAATGCAATCATGGGACAATGCAGAAAAGTCATCCCGGGAAAGAGAATTCTAATCACAGGTTGATCCTTTTCTAGAGCTGAATGCCGATATGTCACTAGAAAGCAAAACAGCACCAAAGCATCGACAAAATGAACGACAATAAGAGGAGCTGTGAGCAGATGAGTAAGAAACAAAGAAAAATGTAAGTGAGCTGTCAGAGAAACTTATGCCACCAGGATGGGGATAGGATGAAGCCTTTTGCGGTCAAGCGATAAAGTCTTTTGTTGTTAAAATGAGAACCTTTTGCTACTGGTTTGAGGAGAGCAGGAAAGAGGTTGCAGTGGGAAGGTGGAGGAATACAGGGAGGCTGCACAGGGTGAGAGGAGATGGGAAAATCAATGTTTCGGGCAAAAGCCCTGGAGTTTGAACATTCTCCCGTGTCTGCGTGGGTTTCCTTTGGGTTCTTTGTTTGTATAAATGATTTGCCTGATGAAGGGCTTTTGCCTGAAACATTGATTTTCATGTTCCTCGGATGCTGCCTGACCTGCTGTGCTTTTCCAGCACAATGTAATCTAGTATCTGATTTCTAGCACCTGCAGTCCTCACTTTTGCCTAAGGTGAGGGGAGGTAGCAAGGGTAGGGAGTCAGGGACTGCAAGAGAGGAGAGGGGTAGGGTCTAATGGATGGGGAGAAAGGGAGTTTGCAAAGAGAGGAAATATGCAGGCAGCAAGTGAGAGTAGAGGGGAGGCTACAGGGTTGGGGTGGGTGATACTTGTGGAGTCTGCAAGGTTTAGGAGAAAGTGAGGCTGCAAAAAGGGGAAGGAGTGAGCTTCTAACGGGGAGATGGATAGGCTACTTGAGGGCAGAAAGGGTGGCTACAAGTGAAGGGAAGAGAGGAAGGCTGAAAGGAATGGGAGAGAGAAAGGTTGCAAGCAATGGGTGGGAGTATTGGGAGACTGTAAATGAGAGAGAAGCTTTTTAAACCAGTCAACAAAGGAATATTCAATTAATCAGGGAATCAGAAAAAAAATTAAAATCACTGATGTAACAAATTCCTTGCAAACAAAAAAGTGGAATCTGCAGCTTAAGGATGCATATGTTCAGGAGCTACTGTAAATGAGGAAAGACTGACTGGATCTTCTTGTAATTAACACCATGTCAATCACAAAATTTAAATCTGGGATCATGTAAAAAGTGTAAGAAACATTTTTTTGAAAGTCTTTCAGCTTTGTACATAAGTGATGGAAACACTTTAATTGTGACTTCACTGCTCTGTCAAAGGTTTGCTTAAGATGATGGCTTTTTCGATATTAGTTTTTTAAAAAGACTTAAACCTGTCTTCTGGTGCCAATTGAAGCATTGGCACATCTATAAAATTAATGCTCTTCTTCTGTGTTTTCACTTCAGATTTAATGGAGGGTTAAAAACAAAGCGAAGATACTGATGAATTCTCCTAACTCTTCTTGTGTGTGTCCAAATAGCTCATAGCTACACAGACATAAATTGCATTGATACTACATGACTGCATCACGTAATAAATTAGTTCATGTGAATGATAAAGGAATCCCTGAAAACTAAAATGCAACCCTTTAAAGTCAAACAGTAGTCCTCAAGAAAGTCTCAAGATGAGCTTTTGGAGAAAATAATTGTGCTTTGACAAGGAGGCCATTTATTACTTGGAAGATACAAGTCTAGATTGGAAAGTAGATCAAAGGGATTCCAGCATACAACTACATTAATCACTGAAGAGAATGTCTGTCCCATATTTAAAGGAACTTGGTGCCTAACTAATTTTGAGGGATCTAGCATCAGCGAGGGGGTGTCCACTGACAGCCAGAGCATGCCCCCCCATCCTTGCAATTGACTTGGTGTTCCCTTTTTTCTCATTATACCCACCCCACAACCCCTTCCATGCCATGATTCGCTTGTATCAGTGCTTCCTTAATCCAGGGTCTTAGGTGAATGTAATACCAGCAGCACCTACTGCCTCGCTGCTGTTGCTGCTGCTGTGTGCATTGGAGTTGCAGCTGATTGAATAGCAGCATTCCTACCCCAGGATGCTTAATTCTGGGGGTGTCCTGCTGCCAGACTGTTAAGTAGTACAAACCTCAATGGCCTTCCTACAAAGAGGTGATTCACAGTTCTCACCACTTATTCAGCCAGCAGCCAAGACCCCTTCTGCCTTCAAAAGTTGTAGTCCACTACTTGCAGTCTGGTTTCCACATTACAAAACAGATATAGAGGCAATGGAGAAGGAGCACAGATCTGCAATGATTATACTACAGTGCATAGGTATATATAGGACAGAACTGATAGGCTGGCTCCCTTTTCTATTGAAGGCTGAAAGCTAAGCCATCACTTATGTACAAAGCTGAAAGACTTTCAAAAAAATGTTTCTTACACTTTTTACATGATCCCAGATTTAAATTTTGTGATTGACATGGTGTGAACTGGATGGGGGTTGCTGAGAGAGTAGGGACATGATAAAAAGGGAGTGCAGCAGTTTAGAGTTTTCAGTTAGAGTTCTCAGGTGGTCATTGCTGCCCCGGAGCTCTTGATGCCCAAACCTCAGCTTGTGAATTGACCTGAGCTCCTGATCCCTACTTTGTGAGTATCTGCCATAAGACATATTGTGCATTATTGGAACATTCTTGCCATGTTTGCTAAGTACAACTCCCAGCAATACCGTGTACACTAACTTATAGTTTTCTGAACAGTTATTTTTCAGCTCACAGATAATGGCATACGCTCCGGAGAATCAGAGAATATGACTTTAACCCTGAGGCTGAAATGTTTACCGAACAGACACAATGGCTCCTGCTTCATCCATTTTACAATTCTTGCTGTTTTGACTCAAATAAATCATGATGATTAAGTCAAAATTTAGGACAAAAGCCAAAGCATAGTAGGGTCAGGAAAATGAAGTTAGTAGATATAAATAAATATAACTGAAGCTCAGAGGAAGTAGTGACTTTTGAACTTAGATGTGAAATGACATGACATCATATACACTTTATGCATAGAGAATACAAGAAAAAATGAATTGGAAAACTAAGTGCAAAGGCCTTTAGGACATAATGATAAATGGCTGTTGTCAACTACTGATACATAGTACAGGTAAGCTAGCCTCAATCACTGCAGTAAATATCACTCACCAAATTCTTCACTGACACTCCCCTGCACTTCAATTTCAATAAACACTTCCTGAAAAGTAAGAACAGTAGGTTTGTAATATATTATTATTTGAGGACAGGGAGAAAAAAAATGGATTTTGTTTTCTTCAGTTCTGTGAAATTGATTGGTTTCTTTAATAAAGGTCAGAAAATAAGTTTTTAGCTGTGGGTTCAGACATTGGTGTAATCCCTGTTGATGCTATTACCGTACAAGTCAGATCCTAGAGTGAAATCTGATTTGACTGATCATATTTTGCTTTGGCTTTATTTAAGAAGGAAATCTTTCATTGATGTACAAGCACATAATAAGACACAAGACAATAAGAAATATGAACAGGATTGGCTGTTTGGCCCATGAGCTTACTTAACCATTCAACAAGTTAATGGCTGATCTGACATTCTTCAGACCCACTCTCGTGCACTGTCCCCTTTGATTTCCCTACTGATCAAGAATTTATTTATTTCAGCCTTAAATATACATAAAACTCTGCCATCACAGCTCTTTGTGGCAAGGAGTTTCAAGGACTCTCAACCATCAGACAAGAAATTCCTCCTCATCTCATTCTTAAATTGGTGTCCTTTTACTCTGAGACTATGGCCTCTGGTCTTAAACTTTCCCATCATGGGAAACAACCTTCCCACATCTATCCTATCAAATTCTATAAGAACCTTGCATGTTTCAATATGGTTGAGTTTTGTTCTTCCATGTTCCAACAAGTATACGTTCAGTCTACTCAACCTCACCTCAAGACAGTCCGTCCATACCTCTCAACAGTCTAGTGAAGTTTCTTTTGTCTGCTTCCAATGCCAGTATATCCTTTCTTAATTAAGGGGCCTAGAACTGTTCATAGTATTCCATCTGTGTTTGGCACAGTCTTAATAGTTTTACTACTTTTATACCCGACTTTTATACCCTACTCCCTTTGAAATAAAGGCCACCATCCCATTTGCCTTCCCTATTACACTGAACCTGGATGCTAGCTTTTTGTGACTCAGGAGGAGGACTCCCAAATCTCTCTGACCTGATGCTTTCTGAAGCCTTTCTCTATATAAATCATATTCAGCTCTTCTATTCTTCCTACCAAAGTGCATCATCACATTTCCCCACATTATATTTAAACCACCAAGTTTTTTGCAACTCATCTAACCTGTCCATTTACCTGAGCAGAATCTTTCTATCATCCTCACCACTTGCTTTGCCAACTTTTTTTGTGTTATCCACAAACTTAGATATTTATATTCACTTTCCTCATCTAAGTCACAATATATATTGTAAATAACTATGACCTCAGCCCTGATCCCCATGGCACTCTACTTTTTAGAGGTTGCCATCCTGAAAATGCCCCTTTACCCAAATCACTGTCACAATACATGCGAATATACTATCTACAGCACCATGGGCTCTTATTTCATTAAATAGCCTAATGAGTGGTACCTTAACAACACCTTCTTAAAATTCATATATATATTGCATCCACTGCTTCCTCTTTATCTATCCTGATTGGTACCTCCTCAAAGTACTCTTGTAAAATATCAGGCGTGAGTTCACCTTCATGAAGTTATGCTGACTCTACCCAAACATATTGATTATCTCTAAATGCTCTGCTATTTCATTTTTATGATAGGCTCTAGCATTTTTTTCAATAACATATGATAAGCTAACTGATATATGTTTTAATGGGATATTTCCTGAAATTAAAAACAACTGCAGAGGTCACATGATTGTGACAAGTCACAGTATGCAGTGTTTTTTTTTAATACAATTCTCCAAACACTCTCAAAATTGGTAAAAGTATGAGCTAGTAACAGTGCAGTGAGGAAAGCAAGGCATCCAGGATCTGAGTGAATAAGGAAACAAATAAGATATCTCCTTCAGCAATTGTATTAGGAAATTGCTTCATAATATTCGGAAGGACTAAGAAGGACCATGAATTAAAGAGGGAATTCCAATACCAAATTAGGGACAGAAATAAAAATAGAAAGACGAAATAAAAGTTTGGATGAAAGATGAGATAAAAAGGCAGAAAGGCAAAGCAAGAAAAAAATTGGTTAAAATTAAAAATTGACATTTTAAAAGCTGTCAAATAATTCACAATCTGAAAGAACAAGATGTATATGCAATCAATTCTCATTCACAGAATTTGATATACAGTCATTAACATTTATCACGTTGTTTATGTTTATATTTGTAATTTCAAGTTCTGCATATCAACAGTCTAAATTCAGTTTATTTCAATGTATTCAAGCTTTCTGGTGACAACACACGTATTGTAAGCCAACTTTAGAATTATGTCAGGTCAGGAGGTAATATCCCTTGAGTCATAGAGTCATGGAGATGTACAGCACGGAAACAGACCCTTAGGTCCAACCCGTCCATGCTGACCAGGTATTCCAAACCAATCTAATCCCACCTGCCAGCCCATATCCCTCCAAACCCTTCCTATTTATGCCTCTTAAATGTTGCAATTGTACCAGCCTCCACCACTTCCTCTGGCAGCTCATTCCATACACGTACCACCCTCTGTGTGAAAAAGTTGCCTCTTAGGTCTCTTTTATATCTTTCCTCTCTCACCCTAAAACTATGCCCTCTAGTTCTGGACTCCCCAACCCCAGGGAAAAGACTTTGTCTATTTATCCTATCCATGCCCCTTATAATTTTGTAAACCTCTACAAGGTCACTCCTCAGCCTCCGACACTCCAGGGAAAACAGCCCCAGCCTGTTCAGCCTCTCCTTATAGTTCAAATCGTACAACCCTGGCAACATCCTTGTAAATCTTTTCTGAACCCTTTCAAGTTTCACAACATTCTTCCGATAGTAAGGAGACCAGAATTGCATGCAATATTCCAACAGTGACCTAACCAATGTCCTGTACAGCTACAACATGACCTCCCAAGTCCTGTACTCAATATTTTGGCAATAAAAGAAAGCATACCAAACACCTTCTTCACTATCCTATCTACCTGCAACTCTACTTTCAGGAGCTATGAACCTGCACTCCAAGGTCTCTTTGTTCAGCAACACCCCCTAGGAACTTACTATTAAGTGCATAAGTCCTGGATAGAATAAAGGGAACAGACAACTGGCATAGGATTAATGAATTATGGCTGCTGCCAGAAAACTGAGCCCATACCTGCAGAAAGCACTGCCTGTGTTCACAAGCAAGTAGTCTACTCTTATTTAGGAAATTGCTAGAGTGATAATGGAAAGCCTGCAGGAAGATAGAGATGCAGTCTATGGTAGTTTGAAGCTGGGCAGCCTGTAAAGCAGGAAAAGCCTCTCTCACCTGGTTCACTTTAACCACAGCAAATGAAACACAAGCTTTCTTTCTGTCATAGAAAATTGTTGCTGATTCCTGAACAGCAAACTATAGTAAGTCATTATTGTTACTTGTAAAATACTTAAAATGCAAGGTTTGCAATGAGCCAGCCAACTACAGCAGGAGCTGAAAGTATCCTGGTTTGGGTCTTCAGTCACAGCAGCATGTGTCCTAGCTTGGTGATAGCCTGCCTGATGAAGCGTAGCCATAAGAGGTGTTCCACGAAGACCCAGTGTGAATAATGCCTCTCACCCAGACTGTGCTCCTCCCAATTCTATCAGCTCCTCCTGTTGTCCCCATCTTATTTTCTGCTCATTCTCATTCACAGTATTCCAAAGCCATCTCTGCTATACCACCTTTGATGGGAAGAATCAATAAAACAGACAAGAGCAGTTGTCAGGATACAATTATTCCTAAGAATCATAACCCAGTGCAGAAAGAGCCCATAAATAATGAGCAGCAACAAACCTGTATGGAGGGATTCCCCCATGAATTAGCTCTTTGACAGATTCCTTGTTGGCTGTTGCTGTGCAATTTAATCATGTGTTGAATCACATGCTGAAGTCAACCATTTACACAAATGTTGTTCTACAACTATAGGAGAACCCTTTTTAAAACTATTATAATGAGCATTCTAATTCACTGCAGTGTTCAGCATTGATATCTACAGATTAGCTCAAAGTGGTTGCATTTTGGAATAGAGGCAAATCTGTTATCCACTATATTGGACCTTTTGATGTCCATTTCATTCCTTGTAAAATGGGCACATGTGACTGAATATCTACGGATGGTATGCACATAAAATAAATGAAAAGTCACAACTTTTGCTTCTACAATAGCAGAGTAATTTTGGTGGTTTGTGGTTTGCCTGTAAGTACTGTAAGCTCATTTGATCCTCAAATCACTGTCACACAAGCAATCTGTAATAGCACATGTAACAGAAAGGATGTCATTAGGTTTTGCAGAGTATATTTCCTCAATTCAAATAGAGTGGAGAGCAGTATTTATTGCATTTCTAAGTATGATAACATACTGCGAAAACATTTGCACAGGGAGTAAAAGCACAACACTTCTCCATGTATGGCATTATAACCATTCTTTAATATGATTGAAAGCAAGATAAAGGTTCCTGATTGGATTAGAAGTGTGTGCTACAATGTTATGGGAGTAAATGTAGGTAATATTTATTTCTTAGCTGTGTTAGCACATGCAAAGCGCACACACAGGAACTTGCATAGAAGCAATACTATCTGGACAGTCCTGTTTGTGGATATTAGGGAGTATGTAGATGTGGACTATATAGGGTTGGGGAACTATGATTTGGGAAGCTTTTGGGAGGGAAGATCACCATTTGAGATGAGATTGGTTACACCATGGCATGATTCAGAAGTAGGTCATTCAGCCTCTTTCACCTGCTCTGCAATTTAAAAAAGATAGTTAATCTGACTGGAACCTCAAATCCCCCTTCCTGCCTACACATGGTGACCATTTAGTTCTTTGCTTACCACAATTCTATCCACCACTGACTTTAAAATATTGAAAGACCCTGCTTCCACTTCTTTTTCAGGAAGAGAGCTCCAAAGACTCATAGCCGCCAGAGAAAAAAGTATCATCTCATCTCAATTTTAAATGACTGAGATTCAAATATTTGGAAATAAAGCTGCCGGCTCTTCCCAGCGAGATTCTGAACTCACCATTTGAAGCTTCAGGGGAAAGGCAGGAGTTTTGTTTAAAATGTATTTTCCCACCTTTCTCATCATTTCCATACCATTTAATGGAGTAGAAAGTTCTAACTTATGTCATTTCATTTAACTTACTGGCCAAGGCAAGGCTTTTTCAATTTGCTCAAATGTTCCCAGTAAATTACAGAAAAATACTGTTTCCCCACATTTAGTCCATTTCCTTATGAAAATATAAACTTTTAACATAAATGAAGCCACTTTTTATAAAAAATATTGTTAGCAATTTTTCACTGATGTAGGGATGACAACTTAAAATCATGTGCAGAATTCAACAACTGATATCGCATTGTCTTCCTATTGGCAATGATTTTAATTTGGCTCCTCTGAGCAGGAGAGGCAATGCATTAAAAACTGTCAGAATCCTTTATAAATTACTGTAGACTGTGGTGCATGACTTGATCTTTGAAGCTGCAAAGTTTCCTGCATTGGAAATGTATATTCTTGATGGAATTCATCAACGTTTGCCAGTTTAAATAAAAGCAAGGTTTAAAAATATATCCTGGGCAGTCACATAGAAAGGGCAAACTGACACAGGAAAATCAATACAGGTTGTTTTAAAATGAAGGACAACAGTTTTTGACCATCCTGATTGGCTCCTTGATGAAGCCACGGAAGTGGTTGATGAGGATAATGTGACAGATTGTGCCTATATGGACTTTCAAAAGCATTTGGTACATATCGTATTGCAGCCTTCAAGGTATAATTAAAACCTGCTCAAGTTTTAGTATAAGGGATATCATATTTCTTAAAATAATCAACCTTAACACAGTTTGAAGGTACCAGTGTTGGACTGGAGTATACAAAGTTAAAAATCACACAACACCAGGTTACAATCCAACAGGTTTATTTGGAAGCACTAGTCTTGGGAGTGCTGCTCCTTCATCAGGACATTGTGTGCCACCTGATGAAAGAGCAGCACTCCAAAGGCTAGCGCTTCCAAATAAACCTGTTGGGCGATAACCTGGTGTTGTATGATTTTTAACCTTAAAACAGGTTGGCAGTATATAAATTCAAAATTGATAATGTTATGAAACATAAAAATACAGCAATCAACAACAAGGATATTAATGGATTTCAGGTGATGTATACAGTCGAGAGTGTGTTGCTGGGAAAGCACAGCAGGTCAGGCAACATCCAAGGAGCGGGAGAATCAATGCTTCAGGCATAAGCCCTTCATCAGGAATAAGGCTTGTGGGCCAGGGGACTGAGAGATAAATGGGAAGGGGTGGGATTGGAGGGAACGTAGCTGAGAAAGCGGAAGGTGGATGAAGGTGAGGGAGAAGATGTTAAGTCGGGGGGGAGTGATGGACAGGTCAGGAGGGTGGTGACGAGTTGGAGGCTTAGGACTGGGATAATGTGGGAGTCGGGTAATGAGGAAGCTGTTGAAATCCACATTTACCCTGTGTGGTTGCAGGATCCCAAGGCAGAATATGAGGCATTCTTCCTCCAGGCATCAGATGGTAACAGCTTGGCGGTGGAGGAGGCCCAGGAGCTGCATGTCCTTGACAGAGTGGGAGCGGGACTTGAAGTGTTCAGCCACGGGGCGGTGGGGTTGATGGCTGCGGGTGTCTCAGAGATACTCTCTGAAATAATCTGCAAGAAGGCATTTTTTTGTTTGAGTTATCTGGAGAGATTTGAGACACAATGATGTTTTTTGTTTAGGCTAAGAATGGCTCAACATCACAAAGGATTTTTATGGAGTGATAAAGGATAAATTGTTTCCAATGGCAGAAAAATCAGTTACCAGAGGACACCGATTTAATGACATTAGTAAAATAAGCCACTAGAAATATGTTTTTCATGATATACCAGGTTGAAGTGACCTCAAAACCACCACCTAAAAGGGTGGTGAAAGCATTTGAACAGTGAAAATATCAAAGGGAGTTGGATAAATACTTGAAGGCAAATACTTTCACGGCTAAGAGGAAAGTAAAGGGAGTGCAACAAACTGAATAGGCCTACTGAAGAGCTGACATGAAGGGCCAAACCACTTCCTTTTGTGCTGCATCACTTCACAATTTTATGTTTGTTTATTTAGGATTCCTCAAAAGGGGAAACCTTTTTCTGAGTTTCTCCTTTATAAATATTCTCCTTTATAAAGGAGAAACTCAGAAAAAGGTTTCCCCTTTATAAATATTGTGAAAATTTTTAAAGGAGCATGCCTAAGTCTTCTGTATTAAAGGGAAAACAGGTTTCTTCAACTTTGTCTTTTAGCTTCTAATAAATTTTAAAGCCCACTCCATTGTCTAAAAGAAGTGCCATTTTAGGTCAACCCATGCAAGGAAAAGCATGTAAAAGAAGGTAATAAAACCAGTAAACCAGAATATATGCAGAATATTGCCACCTGAACCTTGGGCAATTTAGAATTTATTTGATATCTGGGTAAGTGAGAACATTTTCAGAACAAAGGGAGTGGGAGCTAATCTATGGGAGTGGTCAGAGATTTTCAATCTTCCTTAATACAAAGGGTCAAAATCCCAAATATGTAACTGTGATATCTATCCTACTGTTACTGGTATTTTTTTTAAGAATGCTTGCACTTTTTTGCTTCCTTCAACTAAAAGACAGTAATCAAAGAATAGCAAAATTGAGTTACTGTAATAACATGGAGAAATATATGTAAAAAACGTAATTACTTATCAACCTCATCCTTCACTAATCTAACCACCTCACACACTTAGACATTCACTCATTTACCCCTTTACTCACTCATTCACTTCTGCACTGAAAAGCTTTGGGATTTTTAGACATTTAACTGAATACAGCAGCTGTTGTTGTGAAAGGAAGGCATGTTCTCTGTATAAAATCTCCTTTGCTGGTCACTCCATGGATCTTTGCCATGAGGGATTTTTTTCTAGATATTAAAAATGATGTTTGGCCTTAGAAAAGTAAGGGCTTTTTTTTTTGGCTGATCAATGTTGAACACAGCAACTCCAACTCTGCAGGATTTGGGATACTTTCTAAATGTTTCCCCATTGCAAGCCTTAAACTAACTAGTCTGTAAATTGCCAGCTTTATCCTTCTCTCCTTTTATGAACAGGGCTATAATCTTGGCAAAACTCCAGTCACAGAGTCCTGGAGATGTACAGGATGAAAACAGGCCTTGCAGTCCAACTCGTCCATGCCAACCAGATATTCTAACCTGATCTGATCCCATTTCTTAATTAAGTTAGTTGCAAACTTCCAAAAATATATTTTTTTAAATGTGGCTGTTTTGTACAAAGAGAGCTTTAATAGGGCAGATCATTTTAAAATTATTATTAGCTCAAAACATTATTCAAAGCTCAAAATAAACAATGCCGTCTTGTCACTATCTTACAGGGAGGGGAAAACGTACTTGGCAAATTTTCTCCCCAAGACTACCTAAGTTGTAGGTAATATGAATATCCAGGTGTTCAAAGGTGAAGGATTCTAGGGATAGATTACTCACCATTTTACTAATTCCTTTAACACATATGAAAATATTATTTGAAATACTTCTGCAAAATCAATTTTGTTATTTGGATCGAAACAGCAGAACCAAGTCTCTTTCTCTGCCAGCACATTTTGCACCAAAAGCTGGTGAGCAGCCTTATGGACAAACAAATACTACAAGATCTTCAAATTAGTGTTGAGATACTCCTAGCGACAAAAATCGGATTTTCCCCCTGATCACACTCCAAGTGCTTGGTCAATGCATATGTTCTTGAGATGGCACAAGCTTTAGTTGAAGAACAAAGATATCACCAGGCAAATACTAAAACAAGTAGGATTCATCATTAAATATTTCTGAATGTAATTCTATAGAGGAGATCAAACTTAATTGTTGAGGTTGAGAAAAAGGTTTATATAAATGTCAAGTTTGTAAATTTTTGCAAACTTTTATATTGTATTATTAATAAAAAGCCTTTAAAGGCAAGCTCAACTTTCTGCATGATGGTCTAACATGGTGCATAATGCTTCAGCATTAGCTGAATTTTTCATAATATCCTTTGGCGTTACAACTCAAAGGAAGATTGGAGGATTTTGTACAGTTCCTCTGTAATTTCTTTTAGCATCCCATCCAGACTGGGTGCCATACCCATTTTAAGACCTGATAGTTTTCTCAACACCTCTTTATCTTGTTCATTATTCCAGCAATCCCTTCATTTCCTGAGGTTAAAAATCACACAACACCAGGTTTTCGTCCAACAGGTGTAATTGGAAGCACACTAGTTTTCGGAGCGTCATTCCTTCATCAGGTGGTTGTCTGATGAAGGAGCCGTGCTCCAAAAGCTAGTGTGCTTCCAATTAAACCTGTTGGACTATAACCTAGTGTTTAACTTTGTGCTCCCCAGTCCAACACCGGCATCTCCAATTCATTTCCCAAAGTTTTAATGGAGTCCTTTTTGTTGTAAAAATTTATGCAAAATATGTCAGTCGCCACTCCTTCTGCCTCTACTACTGGATCTCATTTTAGTTTCCACAGCTGGACTATTCCTTTAAAAATGTTTTCAATGATTATGAAACTTATAGAAACATGTAAATTCTTTTTTTAAAAGCAGAAACCACTTCTCTTATTTTTTTCATCTTGCTGTCTTGTTATGTTTATATTCAGCCTGATTCTCCTTTGTATTATCCAGCTGGTGATCTTTCCAATGCGACTGTGACTCCTCCATTAAAGAGATTAAACTTCCTGCAATGCATTTAAGATACTGAAATAAGAGTTTTTTTAAAAAATGCTTTCCAAGTCATTGCCTTTCACAATGACATTTAAGCTCTCAAATAAGGTTCTATTCTGCATATTCTTTCTCCTTGAACTTGAAAATTGATGTTTTATGTCAAACAATAATTTAATTTCAGTAAACTCATCTCATTAACATCATTGGGAAAGGAGCTTGATCCAGAACGAGTGCTTCAATCAGAATGCTTAACAGCATTAAACAATATTTATGAAGTAACAAGAGCAACTGTGATGAACAATCAAGGGAAACACTTGATAGCACTTATTCATAACATGTGTTATGAAAATGTACATTTAATGATCAATGCTCATTCAGCTGTAGTTTTTAAGATGTATTTAGCTTACATAGGCACAGCCTTTAAGTCCAGGCATGTTGGAGTATTGTCATTGTTAGTATTCTAAGTACATTCATCAAATAGTTCTGTTAGTGGGTGTGATATTAATAATGTGGAATATTGTTTGTATTTGTCCACAAGTGACATCTACCAGAAAGGACTGCCAGGTGGAGATTTGAGGTACACTATCCATTTTCAAGCATGTCTTGGTTGACATTTTGTGGGTCAGGAGAAAAATGGTGACTTCTGAAATACAATCGTTAAATCCCTTAAGCATGGCATTACTAAAACCACTTATTGCTACCTCCGTAGCATCACCCAGCCCCTCAGCTCAACTCCAGAGAAATCCTCATCTATGATTTTGCTGCCTTTAGATTGATAATTCCAATGTTCTACTGGCTGGTCAGCCTTCTGTAAACATGAACTGATTAAATACATTGTTTTTCTTTGCCAATCGGAAGCACAGAATTAAACAACATTAAAGAGTGGTGCTAGCCAGGACTCCTATGTAGAATCAGACGCCATAAAATAGCACCAGGATCCGATGTATCTTTAGGTACAGAAAATCTGAGCACAAGAGACAGATATCAATTAATGTATTTTCCAGTGCAAAATATCGTCTAGTATAGAAAAAGAGGTCTTGATAATATGACATGTTGTTACAGTCTAACCAATTTATGACTGTTTTGTATTCATCAATAGCAATGTTTGAAGATTTAAAACATCTGGAAAAAGACAGTCTGTGCAGATTAAATAGAACATGAATTATTATTTGATTGGAGGCTGCAATGGATTTCTGTCACATTTCCAGAATACAATATTAGAAAGCATCATCACCATTTGTTGTGTCATTTGAATTGCGACTGGAGGAGGGGAAGGGATGATTAGTGTGTGGGGCAGATGGAATATGGAGGGGGAGAGAGAATGGAGTAGTTGGGAGAGAGAGGGAGGTGAGGACCAGGGAATGAGAGGGCAGTAGGGGAGAGGCAGGGAAGGCAGAAGGACAGGGAGAGGGGAGGGAAGAGAGAGACAGAAAGGAAGGAAGAGAAAAGGGGGAATGGGCGGGTAAGGATGGGGGTGGAATGATCAAAAAGCTTGTCAAAGAGATGGGTTTTAAGAGTTTTATTAGAGCAGTAAAGCAATGTGGAGTGATTTAAGGAGGAAATTCTAGAGCTTGGGGCCTAGTTAGTTATAGCCCACTAATGGTGATTAATTATATTTGGGAACGCACAGGATGCCAGAATTAAAAGAATTTGGAGGATTGTAAACCTGAAGAATGCAGAGATAGGGAAGTCAAGCAAAGAGTTGTTAAATAAAGGATGAAAATTTAAAAGTCAAAGCTTGACCAGGTGTCAACATAAGTGAGCGCAGGGGTGACAGGGAAATGGGTCTTGCTGAGAGACAAGACATGGAAGCTGCTTTTTGGATGACCTCAATTCTATGGAGGGTTGAACATGGGAGTTCAGCTAGGAATTTATTGGAATAGTCAAGCCTGGAAGTAACAAAGGCATGAATGAGTTTTTTGCAGCATTTAAGCTGAAACATCAAGTAACATTACAGAGTTGAAAATCAGCAGCCTTAATAATGGCATGAACATAAACTTGGAAGCTCATCTTTGGATCAAATGTGACAACAAAAGTCCCATTTTTAAAGATGTTTAAAATGTTCATCATTTTACCTCTCCTGAGGTAAGTCAACTGATGTGGTAGATAACAATGAAAATAAATGTCTTGGATTTTCTTTACACTGATGCTCAAAAACAATGGAATGAAAACTACACACAAGAGAGTCTTTCAGATCATTGTAAAAATATCCATGTCAAAGAAAATCCTTAAATTAATGGAGAGTGAACTACCAATGGGATTTTCTACAGTTCAGCTGAAGATCTATAGAAATTCTGAGAAAAAAGACAAGTTCATTGCTATTTGTGCTTTTTCTTTTCTTAACCTTAGTTTCCATTATTCTTCCACTATAGTTACAGCAGACAAGTAAAAGAATGCTCATGAAATTCACCCTCATACATCCAGAACATTAATAATGGATTCGCATTAGTATGAAGGTGCCAATAAAATTAGATTGTAAATGATGTTTAGTTATAAGTTGTTTGATCTTTCAGAGTTTTATGGTAAGATTTTATGATAAACATAAACCATCTGGACTTAGGAAGGAATAAATTTTTCTGAATGGTATGGAGTGAGCCTCTGCCTAAAATGTGCTTTAGTGGATTTTCGGCAAGAACTAGACTAGGCTCTGGCCCTCCATGATAAACTAGCCTGCCAACAATTATTCGACACACAGGAAAAATGGTCAAGGACAAGCTATTGGATAGTTGCCAATGAGTGTGAAAAAATCTTTCAGCAACATGCATTGGTTAGACTACAAGATCACTTTGGGCTATTGATCATTCTCTTTCTATACCAGAAGACAATTTTCATTGAAAAAAGGTTTCTCAATGGAATCTGTCTTTAGTATTCAGACACTCGGCACCTAAAGGCAGAATACTATTCTAATTTTAGAGTTCCAAATTCCACAAACTAATCTCAACTGTCACCATACGAGTATGCTTTTTGTTCCATTTGGAAACAGAGAATTAAACATTCTTATTAATATTTGAAACATCTGTTGTAATTAACTGGTTGGTGGTTTCAGGAAGAGATAGAACAAAGGGGTAAAGGTTCTGACACAGCAACAACTATTCTCTAAAATTAATTTTGAAAACAAAATTAAAAGCAGAAGTCTGCAAAAAGTAAAATTAATTATTTGCTGTTTTTCACAATAGGCAAGGTATAAAATAACTATGGACTAAAAATGTTATGAAGTGCATTAACAGGCCTAGAGATTTCAATGTTTGATTATCACATACCTATTAAGGCAAAGCAACAGCAAAGCAATGGGATCATCATCTACATGATTAAAGAAAGAAAACTCTAATACTTGCAATTTGGAATGCTGAAACATAATCTTAAGAATGACTACATGGAAAGAAGAATTTCAATGTATCATATGAGATATCAAGACTTTAAATTGACCATCCTCAATGAGTCTTGCCTTTCTGGTGAGAGGCAGCTATACCACCAAATTGGGTATACACTTCCTACTTGAATAGAAAGGTTGACAGCAACCCTTGTATCCAAGGAATTGGCTTTGCCGGGTGGAATAGAATTTTGGATGCACTGTCATAACTTCCCGGTTATATAAATGAAAGACTCATGATACTTCATCTACTCGTCAGCCATGACTAAGTTGTCATCCTCACGAGTACATATGCTCTGGTCCTTTACTCTGATGAAGATGTTACAGAAAAGTTCTATTCTGACCTTGAAGTCATCCTCACAGCTAATCTGGAAGTAAAGGGTAGTCATACTGGGTGACTTTAATACCAGAATTAACCATGTCTCCAAACTCTGAAATGGTATCATTGGGAAAAAAAATGGGATGGGAAAAGCCAATGAAAAAGATAACTTTCTTCCAACAAAGTGTGCTTAGCCTGGAGTTATTATAACCAATACCTCCTTCCACCAGAATCAGAAAACCAAAACAACATGCAAGTACATGATCAGTGAATTGGTACCTCATGTATGTGGTTGTTGTTTGGGTTAAAACTCTGAATGATAACTGTATCGTTGAATCCATAATAGTTGGAGGGAATTAATGCTTGCTAAACAGATCATTGACTTAGTCAGTCAGGGAGGTAGTCCCACCAACATTTTATGGCCAAATTACAAGGAAGAAAGATCAATGTCTCATCCCTAAGGCTACACAATCACAGAGGAATTCTAAGATTGGTTCGCAACCATTCTTGGAAGTCATCTCACATCAAACTCAATTTTAAAACAACAGGATCAAATAAGCAAAAACAGAAAGTACTGGAGACATTTGTAGGTCTGGTTCAGACCATTGAGTTTGAGGTGCATCAGTACCAGGAATGGTTTGACAAAAATGACGCTCAAATATGTGACCTCCTAGAACAAAAACAGAGAAACTTCATTACCTGGCAAAACAGTTCAAGGTCTCAACTTAAAGAGGGGATATTCTATTTCCTCTAAGTTTGACACCCAAAAATAAATTCAAAAGATAAAAGGACATGAGGAAGAAAGGGAAAGTCTGTGAGATTGGACAATTTGCTGATCATCATGGCACATCTCAAAATTATTTGAAGCCATCAGGACTATCTTTGGACCATGGTCAAGCAAACAAAATACCCTTTGTGCACATGATGGTACATATTTTATTTAATTTGTTCATGGGATATGGGCATCACTTGCTGGATTAGTATTTATTGTTCATCCCTAATTGTCCCTTGAGCAGAATGACATGTTAGGCCTATTTCAGAGGAGAGAGAAGGATCAGCCTTATGGCTGGAATTACAGGCAAGGTAAACCAGCTGAGGATGGCAGATTCCCTTCTTAAAAGGACATTAGCAAACCAAACATGTTTTTTTTTCAAAGAATTGACAGTGGTTACATGGTTGCTTTTAGGATGCTTTTCAATTACAGATTTCGTGAATTCAAATTTCATCATCTGCGAGAGTGGGCTTCAAACCTATATCCCCAGAATATTAGTCTAGATTTCCAGCCCTGTGACATTATAATCATGTGACTTGCTCCTCTTAAAGATGACAATGCCATTTGTTAATGCTGGAAAGAGCACTTCAAATCACACTACTCAACAGTGAATCCACAGTGGCAGCTGATGCTCTCCAGACTAGTCCTAGTATACAGTGGTGGAATCCATTGGTGAACTATCATCAATCCAAGAGTTTCAACAAGCAATCAAACTGATCAAACACATCAAAATCTATAGCTCAAATGGTTTTCCAGTTGAGTTCCTAAAAGATTGAAAACATATGCTGACATCAAAACTCCATGCAATAATCTCCAGATATCGAAGGTTAAAGAATTCCTGATGTCTGGAATATGGCAGTTGCAACTCTTTTCAATAAGGGAGATAAATTGTGCTGTGGAAGCTATTGACGTACTTCCCTCTTTGTAATAGCAGGTAAATTCTTAACACATATTCTCCCGAATTACCTACCTCCTGTGGCTGAAGAATTTGTCCCAGTAATACTGTGGCTTTAAATTCTAACAAAACAATCTTAAGCAAAGGTCATTGTTGCCAGGCAAATCCATAAAAATAATTGAATGAAACACCAGGGACTTTTCATTGAAATCATTGACCTGGACATAGGATTTGGCTCTGTGAATCACAAAGGCTCCAAGGAATCTTTTCCAGAAATCTGGATTTCTAGAAACATTATTATAATCCTCCTATTGTTTCATGATGGTAAGACCGAAACTGTCTTCAGTGGGAGATATGAAACAGATGCTTACAATATGTGGATTGGAGCCAGAAAAGGCAGCATGATGGCCCTATTCTACCTCGAATCTGTCTGATGGTGGCTATTTTATCAAAGTTCAATTTTTCCCTGATATCAACAATAAATACAAATCAGATGCAAAAATCTTTATCTTCCCTGCCAAAACTAAATTGACCATTGTAGATATACAGAAAGAGTTGAGTTTTCATATTACTCCAATACTATTGTCAATTTTGCATCAGATTTGCAAGCTAGTCTTGATCTCTTCAAATTCATAATAAACTCTGCCTATCCTTGAATGTCCTTGTGAAAAGAATACCTTTACTAACCCACATCTGCTCAGCCAAACATTTTATCCCCCATATATTTGAGATGGCAGATTGGCATATGTTGCACACCTTTCATAGCTGGACAGCCACCTTTCTCGAGTATCATTGATGAGAAGATCCAAAACCAGATCAGTCGTGCCAATTCAGTCTTCTACAAATCATTGCAGCAAATGCTTTACAACAGAGATCTCAGCAAATGAACAGAATTACCAATGTACTGAGCAGTTGCTGTCACTGTGCACCTGTTCTTTAGTGAACCAGGACTGTGTATCAGTGACCCCGAACAGTGCATGAAATTCCATGAGCAGTAGCTCTGCCACATGCTCTGAATTCAATGGGAGGACTGTTGAACAAATGCTGGTGTCCTTCTTGAAGTCAGCTCCAAATGTATTCAGGCAAACTTCTACAAAACCAATGTCAATAGGCTAGATACTGTCAGCATAGCCAAAACCTACTTCAACCAATCCTGACAAGTTGAGGGATGAGAGAGCAATGTGTCAGGCAAAGAAAAAATGTTTCAAAAACACTCTGTAGCTCTCCTGGAAGCACAACATTGGCTTTAAGGACTGGGAGGAACTTATTACCATTCATGCTGCTGCCAATCTGCTGGCTTAGCAGAAGCTCCTGGAGTAACATGGTCAATACAATTGATAGGTAGTCTGCACTTCTTAAATAAAACACCAATTATTACAGGGAGGTGCATTCAGGCTGTAGCGAATGTCAGAATGATATGAAAAACTGTTGCAGAGAAGAAATAGGACTACCAATAGAATAGCAGGAAAAAGAGACGGTTCTCAGGTTCTCTGATGTGGCAAAGGAGGCCTTAGTTCAGTAGGTAGAAATGAGGACAGATGCTATGTTTCTACAGGGGGACTTGATAACTGTGATGACAATTTTTTTTCAAAGAGAACAAGAGAAGATAGCCACCTAGATCAGTGAAGCAGTCTGGTCTCAAGATGTTAGCTTGCTGCAGTGCTTGAAACAATTTCAATGACCTTACACTGGTGATCAAGATTTGGAGAAGCTGATGTTGGACTGGGGTGTACAAAGTTAAAGATCACACAATACCAGATTATAGCCCAACAGATTTAATTGGAAGCACTAGCTTTTGGAGCGCTGCTCCTAACAACCACCTGATGAAGGAGCGGCGCTCTGAAAGCTAGTGCTTCCAATTAAACCTGTTGGACTATAACCTGGTGTTGTGTGATTTTTAACTTGGTGATCAAGATCTGTGACTGCATCTTCAAATGCTATCTCCTTCCTAATGACCACCAACATCATATACTACTTAATATATCCCATCCCTTGCACGTACCAATCCATTATGGGAATTCATACCTAACATTATGATGTTCTACCCATAGATACTTACCAATGATGCTAGCCTCACACATATCTCATAACTTCCACATACTTTAACTAATCAGCTATGACAAACACATTGATTCATTCCTGGGATGAGGGGCTCACTGGCCAGGATCTGAACCCAGGTTCTCAGAAAATACCGGATCTCTGGATTAACAGTTTGGCAATAATACCATCAGCCATCACCTCCCCATTACCCAAATACCTTGCAATTTTTTTTTCTCTCCTTCTCTCTATCTCTGCTGCTAATTCCTGGCTTTCTCATCTTCTTAAACACCCTAATACCTCAAAATCTGGAATTATGTACAAGCTGTAAATTGTTATGACTACAGATCTCTTGTTTTCAAATTCATCTTCCCTTACTCTAAGCTTCCCCTTGTTTAGCTTCCAAAAACCCAAGCTTTACCTTCTATCCTAACACAGAAACCTCACAATGAACTGTACAAACACGAGTGCACAAATTATGAAGTTGTACTGTCACCTGATCTGATACCTACAGCTACAATTGCCAGTACACATTCTTTAAAGAGTAATATACCCGTGTCTTCAGCAGAGAGTTATCAGTTATGCAGCTGGCACCCCAGAGGGCAAGGTTGCAAATTAGTTTTGTGCTGAACAGACTTGAGATTAAAATATCTTGGGGTGGCATAAAGGAGACTGTTGGCAAATATGTTCAGGAGACATTTGATGCATTGATAGGCCTGTCACATAATCCAGGAACAAAATGGAATTTAATCACAATTTGACATTGTGCATGTTGAGCATTCTAGCTGACATAAATGTCACAGAAAGAGTACTGATAACTTGAGTGGTTGGGTTACTTTAAGTGTTGAAACTATTTACAACAGAATTTGGGCATTCCCTGTTCTCTGGATTTTTCCTATCTTCTGCTAGATGATTACATCAGAATGCATATCACATTCTGCTTAGTAATGCAGAGTACTTTTCTGACTCCCCCACCCATAGAAAGACATCCCACAACATTCCCCGTCTCTAACTGAAAGTTGTACATTAAATAAATCACAATTCTTTGGATATACACTAAATTAAAACTGTGTTTAAATATGCAATTATGTAAAGAACTAAACTGGAGTTGCTGAAAGATAATAGTGGTTTGCTGATATGCCTAAACTTGGTTCTTGTGAAGTTGATTTGAGATTGCGATATGTTCTCTCAGTTCTGGTTTGAAGAAGTATTGTGCTTGCATCATGCCTTAGATTAGTTGATTACATAATGTTTCTTGGGGGCTTAATGTTCTGATACTTGCCTAATTTGGCAATAGTTTGTTCACAACTCCTCGTTGGGTGTTTTCACTTGATTCATTCATGCTCTGGACAAATACCAATGATTTTTTCAGAATTTCATGTTCCATCAGTTGAATTGTACCTTTTGTTCACTTAGGTAACTCTTTAGCTGCATGCCACTTCTATGTGACTTGCAATTTCCACATGTTTGATACTTCTGGGAGTATCAATAAGCGATTGATGATAGGGAAGAACTGTTCACACTTGTCTGCTGAATAACAATACTGTTGGTAAAGGCATGGTTGCATGGACTTGTGATTAGTACTTTGAGGTCCTTTGTCTGAAAATACATCTTGCAGTGCTTCAAATACGTTAGAGATTAAACTCAATGGCTGCACTGATTGATTTAAATAACTAACCTTTAGTGATAAATTTTGAGAAGTAATCAGCCACAATTAAGAAATTAAGAAATCACCTCCACAAATACTGAACAAGTCTGGTCTATGGAATGTGAATTGCTTATGTTGGCTTAATGTGGCGATTGGACACAAAGGTTTGATATGCCTTGTATTCCTTCATGGCCGTTTCAATATTATAATGCATCCCCAGCCAATATATTGTTACTCTAGCCAATTCACCCATGTTCATATAGATTTGGTATGATTTCTGTATGGTGTCAGGCTTGAGGGATTCTGATGCAAGGGCTTGCCTTGAAGATAGCATGTAGGATATCTCAAGGTCTTCTCTAGGAGACCATTATTTTGCATTTCTGGAACGTCTTTGAAGGACATGGTTCTGCCATCAGGGACTGTCTTCCATAATTGCAACAAAATTGGATAGTTGGCCATTGCTCATTGTAGGTGCTGGCATTTATACTATTCAAAATTCATAAGGTTAATATGTAAAGATGTCTTCCATTTTGGTATGGGTAAGATCTACTTCCAGTTTTACATAGGCCGAATACAGCTTATGGCATAAGTGTAACCATAGAAAACCTAAATTGTAGCATATATCACAGTAACAGCTTTGTACTTTGACTAATAAATGCTGTAAAAATAGCTCATTGCTTAATGATTTACATCAGATCACCTTGACTGGCTTGTAGGAAGTTTCCTTGATTAATATTATTATAATATGGCATGTGTTGATGTTAGATTCAAAAATCCCAAGGCCGATGTCTGTCTAAAATATTAAAAAGTTGGCTTGCTGATAGAGTACTGGAAGCAAAAGTGATAAGCTTCCCCTTTTTGCAGTTTGCATACTCCAAGGTCTTTTTAAGTGACGAATCAACCTTTAGCATAGTTTCACTGTCAGCAGGAGGCCAGACCTTAGGGAGAATTTTTCTGAACTCACCCTAAGCTGAGATCAGTGTGTGTGACACTCCCATCTCACTAAATGAATGTTCATTAAAACCTGCTACATCTTGCAAGCAGACCTGCAACCTCAGTGCAGGGCAAGGATGACAGTGCTTTACCATGAACTTTCTTGTTTCAGGCTCCTTCTAACTGGAGCAAGAAATACTTCCAATACCTTGCAGTAAGGCATCCATTGTTGTCTATGGGATGTTGCTGATGTACTGTACATGAAGAGAGGGGAAAGCATAGCTTTCTCTTTCTCGTGAGAGAATCAGGTAGAGATTGCATGTGGCTTCAGCAAGATGGTAGGTTTTGTCATGATAGGGAGTGCCATTTACTGGAGAGATATTACTTTGTGGAAGCCACATCTAAATTTGAAAATGTACTTGAACCACAAAAGTTTCCATTCCTTAAATGTGTAGTTTCTGTATGATCATGCCCAACTTATCATTTTTGTCAATGTTTGGTATCCAGGCAGTTGTCATATGCCTTGAGTTTATAACACCCTGCTGTTTGATGAGCTTTTGAGCAATGTTGAGATGGTTACTTGGTTAAAAAGCTAGCCATTGGCTAATAACTATAGAGTTCAACCCATCCAGATATGGACAGTATGTAGTTAAAAGAGGCATGTTGCCATACAAAATGACATAGGACCATGACTAAGCTTCTTACACTATTGTTGGAGGTTCTGCCCTGGAAGAGCCCTGCAATCATTTCCAGATACAGGGCAAGAATTTCGGGAAGCAGAAGTTGATCAGGAGGAAAGGAGAAGGGAGCTAATACATTCCCTTATTAAATGGGCTGTCTATAAATCATTCATCTGATTGCAATACCACAAACTCAACTCCAACTTTCCATTCAACAACAGTAGCTCCCTTGCCTTCTCTCAGTTGTATAGATTCCTCATGACCACAATGTTGAAATAACAACCACCATAAAAAATAATTCCAAAACAACTGTATCAAGCAAGTCAAGAGTCCTATGCAGTCATAGCCACTTTATACTCTACTCAGCATTGACCAATTTACAAAAGGGCTCTTGTGATGCAGTGGTAGTGTGTCCATCTCTGAGCCAGAAGGCCCAGGCTCAATTCCCATGTGCTTCAGTAGTGTGTCAGAACACACATCGACAGGTTGATTAAAAATATTAACAGTGGACTCCGTAAAAAAAAATTAGGCCACTCATTAGAAAATTTGGAATATGCAGCATCTTATTATCACTGAAAGGACCTGAGTGTTGCCCACAGCCGCTAAGTAATAGCTTTCTACTCATCACACTGAACTCCTTGGCCTTTTCATTTGTCTGACTTTTTTGGGTTATTTTCTTTTTTTCTAGATTTAAGTATTTGTTAATTCACTGAAAGATACTTTTGTTCACTCTTAATTTGCTGATCTGAGATATGTCCAGCAGTATTCTTTAAAGGTGTTCCATTCAGTGAATTCAATAGATTTTCCTGTCATTTTATAGCTCAAGTTGCGTTAACAATTAACAAGTTTTTCTAATCTCTAAAACAAAATCTTAATTATTTAACCTCAGCAGCTTCAGTCGGTTGTACAGAAACACAAAGCTTTAAAAATTATAATGGAATGTGAACCATTCTAAATGGGGTGTAATTCTAGAAGATCAACAAGTTATTTGTTTATTGGAGCATTAAGCCTGATAATCTAAATACTGACTGCACTTTTATAAAGCCAAGACTTAGTAACTGATTAACTGGTTCGCTACAAAAAACATTATGAGGAATTCACAAAACACTTTTTCTAACCTACTTGCAACGCACATTGTTTACATCTGCATTACGAAAACTGAAATGATTCAAGGAATGGTTCATAGTTAACAAAGTCCTTTTCCCAGAAGGGGCAACTTTGTAGTCAGAGAATGAAACTGCTTGAATTGGCTGTACAGGATGCATATACTATAAGTGAGTCAGCATTTTGTCCATTATCGTAAAAGTAGCATAGCTGTTGCCACATCCAACAGTAATAAAGTTGCCATCAGAAATGTTGAAGAATACCATCAATTTTTCTGCTGTAGATCACCAGCAGCCAGCACTGCTTCTCTCGACATGCATATATTTAGAGCTGCCCCTGATAAATGAGCTTTTTGTTTCATTGCTTTTTCTGACTGGATATAGTTCAGTACATTGAAAAAAAATACTGGATTATATTCATATACAAATCAAGGTCCATAAATTAAATTATAAATAAAATAATCTCATTTGTGCGCTAACCAGTAATATTTAATTTGAAGTAGTGTGAGTAGTTTAGTTGCATTTAATACAAATACTCACTCTATGCCTCAACCTTTGTTATTTGGCACAAGCTCAAATTGAGCAATACTACTGAAGAATGTAACTATTCATTTTGATTTTTCTATTATTGATTAATGACATTAAGACAGATATCACATGGGTTAGAAGATGGGATCCTGAAAAATAGCAGGGAGCCAGGCCCAATTATTTCCAAATGATGGCCCTCCAAGTTAAAACAATAAAAACCCCACTAAGAGCAGTTTTCCCCCAACACTCATTAAGGCTGCTGCCCTGCAGTTGATCAAGAGGCTTCTGGAACTGGAGTTTTCATTCCAGAAAGGGGCCATGGGCAGGGAAGGCCACTCCCACAAGCTCTTGGGTGCCATCAGGAAGGGACAAGTCTGCTTTGTCCCTTTGATTTTCAAGTCTTTATGTACTTTACTGAGGGTGCCTCCATGTCGAGCTGTCTCAGCAAATCCCATTGTTCCCGATAGTGCTGCCAAAACCTCCAAGCTTACTCACAATATCTGAATGGGCCCACAGCATCTACGTTCCACTTGCTGATCTTAATTGGATGATGCAGTAGGAGGTTGCCAATTAGAGGGCCAATACAATTAAGACTGCAAGTACAGGTTCAAGTCTTCCATTTTGTCCTGACATAGGAATTCTGAAGCCCATGAGGTCTATTGTGTAATAAAATGGATATATGTCAACAAAAACTAAAACAGCCCAGTAAATACTTGCTAAAGTACAAGGTAAAAGTCATTAAAATACTTCCCATAAATTTATAGAGTATTGTTTTTAATGTCTGACCAAAATAGTTTACAATATTTTTAAACTAATAAAATAAACTGTAAATCCAATTTTACAGGTTAAGCCAAGCAAATTGTAAACTTAAAGCAATTACATTCACATAACTTTCAATTATTAATGGCACCAAAGTCTACATACTGAGGTGCTTACTGGCCAATTAAGTAAATGGAACATTAAAATATCTGTGCATTTTCCAAACAATTGCAGAGCATTGTGAAAAATTCCAGTTAAACAAGTTTCTAGGTATGAAAAGCAGCCAAGACAGATTTAGAAAAATAATGCACTCACCATGCATCAATCTGCTTAGAGCTTAGCATTGTTAGAACTTGTTTGACTTCCTTGTCTGATCCGAGATCAGATACATTTTTTCCTTAACTTTTTCTTTAAACTAAAGCTTCAAAACAGTGTTTTAACGTTTACAAATTGCAAAGAGCCATTATTCGAGTGAAAGGAACAATGAAGTAAATGCAAATAAAAAAAGACCAATGACAGAGTTAAAACAAGAACAAAAGGTCAGGAATCGAAAGGATTACGAAGTACAGTCAAAAAAATGAAGCCATCCAAGTACAGACATTGAAAAAGATGACCTGATGACCTAGTTTGGCTATAGTAAAAGGGGAATTTGAAGATAAAAACCCAGAAGAAGAAGAAAAATCAGATAGGTGGACAACATTGAGATCTTCACTGATGAAGGGTTGAAGAAAGTCAGCGAAGAAGCAAGATTATGCCATTGCCCTTAGTTAAACTTCAGTAACAACAACTGAATGAAGGAACAAAATAATAACCATGAGTAAGCAGCCACGAGTTACAATAATTTTGGGTTAGTAAATTTGCTGATGACACAAAGGTTGGAGGTGCCTTTGATACTATCAAGGGCTGTTGCAGGCTGCAATGCGACATTGACAGGATGCATGCTGGGCTGAGAAATGGCAGATGGCAGATGGAGTTCAACCTGGATAAATGCGAAGTGATGCATTTTGGAAGGTCGAACTTGAATGCTGAATATAGGATTAAAGACAGGATTCTTGGTAGTGTGGAGGAACAGAGGGATCATGGTGTTCAAGTGTACATATCCCTCAATGTTGGCACCCAAGTGATAAGGTCGTTAAGAAAGCATATGGTGTTTTGGCTTTCATTAACAGGACGATCGAATTTAAGAGCTGCAAGGTTTTGCTACAGCTCTACAAAACCCTGGTGAGACCACACTTGGAATACTGCGTCCAGTTTTGGTCACCTTTTTATAGGAAAGATGTGAAGGCTTTGAAGAGGGTGCAAAGAAGGTTTACCAGGATGCTGCCTGGACTGGAGGGCCTATCTTGTGAAGAGGGGTTGACTAAGCTTGGACTTTTCTCTCTGGAGAAGAGGAAGAGAGGTGACCTGATCGAGGTATACAAGATAATGAGAAGCTTAGATAGTCGATAGCCAGAGACTTTTCCCCAATGCAGGATTGACTGCCATGAGGGGTCATAGTTTTAAGGTGTTAGGAGGAAGGTATAAAGGAGACATCAGAGGTATGTTCTTTACACAGAGAGTTGTGAGCACCTGGAGCTAGAGCTACCTTTACTTTTTTTGCGAATAGATATTGAAGCTACAGCCCAGACACTCGATATATTTATATTAAAGATTAATAATCACTAATCAAACATACTGAAATGGTTTTAAAATTCTTTACTACTGTATATTGAAATTGATGAGCAATCCTAAATTTTAGGTTAGAATCGTACATATCTTAGACTTACGTTAACCTTTATTATATAATAGATTTAGAATGCATAATTGCACAACTTAAATGACAAAAACGTTTTGATCAAACTTTAGCTTCAGAGCATGTGACAGTAATCCAACAGGATGACCTCTGCTGATAATGGCCTTTCCTTTTTATGTATTCAAACTGTTATGTATTAACTCTATGTATTCAAAATGAGTTCAAGCGTTTATATAATAGTGTGGCTAGTGATACCACTTAAAGGGATGCAGTTTGCCTTAAACAGAAAAGAGAGGATTTGTAATGCTTATTCTCCTTGTCAAAAAATTCTCTCCATCTACTAAGACATTGAGGTGATCCAGGATGGTGGAAGTGAGAAAAATGAATGCAGTCTTCCAGTCTACAGAATATGGGAACAAATGTGGAAGAAGCTTTCTTGTATCAGAAGAACTACTTTGCACAAATACTATTTTGTCCCTAAAGCATATCATTGTGAAGGCCTTGTTAAAATGAGAAAGTGAGGACTGCAGATGCTGAAGATCATAGTCAAAAGGTGTGATGCTAGAAACACACAGCAGGTCAGGCAGTAGCCGAGGAGCAAGACAGTCATCCATTCAGGCATAAGCCCTTCATCAGGAATGGGAGGAGTGCGGGGGGAAGGGAAGGGAGCTGAGAGATCAATAGGAGGGTGGGGGTTGGTGAAAGGTAGCTGGGAATGTGATAGGTAGACGTAGATGGGTGGTGATGGTGATAAGTTGGATGGGAGGGTAGGGCAGATAGTGGGAAGGAAGATGGCCAGGTGGGGCAATTCAAGAGGGCAGTGCCAAGTTGGAGGTTTGGATCTGGGATGAGGTACATGGAGGGGAGATTTAAGTCGATATTGATGCCATGTGGGTGAAGGGTCCCAAGGCAGAAAATGAGTAGTTCCTCCTGAATTCTCAGGTGGCTTGGATTTGGTGGTGGAGGAGGCCCAGGACTTCCATGTCCTTGGGGGAGCGGGAGGGGGGTTTGGAGTGGTCAGCCACAAGGCAGTGGGGTTGTTTGGTGCATGTGTCCCAGAGATATTCCCTGAAACTCTCTGCAAGTTGGAGTCCTGGCTCCTCAATGTAGAGGAGACCACATCGAGAGCAATGGACACAGTAGATGAGATGGGTGGCAGTGCAGGAAAATCACTGCTGGATGTGAAAAGATCCTTTGGGACCAAGGACAGAGGTGAGCGGGCAGGTGTGGGCACAGGTTTTACACCTCTTGTGGCAAGGGAAAGTGCCAGGGGTGGACAGTGTGTTGGTGGCGGGGTGGGGGGGGGGATGCGTGGACCTAATGAGGGAAACATATCTTTGGTGGTGGGATCTGATTGTAGATGATGGAAATACATCTGGAGATTAGTGAGGTGGAAGGTGAGGATCAGGGGTGTTCGATCCTTGTTGTGGTTGGAGGGGTGGGGTTCAAGGACAGAGATGCTGGAAGTGGAGGAGATACACTGGAGGGCATTATCGACCACATGGGAGAGGGAATTGTGGTCTTTGAAATAGGAGGCTATCTGGGATGGCCTAGAGTGGAATTGTTCCTCCTAGAAGCAGATATGCCAGAGGAATTGGGAGTAAGGGATCACGTTTTTACAGGAGTGGGGTTTGAGCAGAGGTGGAGTCCAGGTAGCTATGGGAGTTAGTGGGTTTGGAATAGATGTTCGGGTTGAATCGGCCGCTGGAGATGAAGAGGCCCAGGAAGGGGAGGGAGGTGTCTGAGATGGTCCAAGTGAATTTAAGGTCAGGGTGGAAGATGTTAGTGAAGTCCATGAACTGTTCAACCTCCTTCTGGGAACACAAGGTAGCGCCAGTAGAGTCATCAATCGCAGAGGAAATGTTGGGTGATGCTGTTGGTGTAACTGCGGAAGATGGACTGTTCCATGTATCCTACAAAAAGGCTTGCATAGCTGGGGCCATGCGAGTGCCCATGGCTACACCTTTGGTCTAAAGGAAGTGGGAGAATTTGAAGAAGTTATTGAGGGTGAGGACCACTTCCACCAATCAAATAAGTGTGTCAGTGCAGGGGTACTGGTTGGGTCAGTGGGCAGGAAGAAATGAAGGGCATGGAGGTCTTTACCGTGGCAGATGGATATGTACAGGGACTGGATGTCCATGATGAAGATATGGCATTGGGAGCTGGGGAAACAAAAGTCATGAAGGAGGGGGAGGGCATGAGTGGTGTCCAGAATGTATGACAGTGTTAAGATATGAGGAGGTAAGTTCAATGGGGGCAGGAGCAGGCAGAGACGATAGATAGACTGGGGCAGTCAGGTTTGTCACCTCCCCCCTCACCTCCATCCAAAGCCCCAAATGATCTTTTCACAACTTGGTAGAGATTTTGTTGTTCTCGATTGTTGTCTCGATATGGTATCCTCTACACTGCGGAGACAAGATGCCATGGGACACACACATCAAACAACCCTACCACCCTGTGGCTGACCACTTCAACCCCCCTCCCACTCCACCAAGGACCTGGGCCTCCTCCACCACCAAACCCTAGCCACCTGACAACTGCAGGAAGAATGCCTCATCTTCCATCGTGTGACACTGCAACCACACAGCACCAACGTAGACTTCACCAGTTTCCTCATCTTCCCGCTGCCCACCTCAGCCTAGATTCAAACCTCCAACTCAGCACTGCCCTCTTGGCCTGTCCATCTTCCTTCTAACCATCATCTCTACCCTCCCCACTGACCTGTCACAACTAAATGCAGCTAAATGTGAGGTGATGCACTTTGGGAAGAATAACAGGAAGGCAGAATACTGGGTCGATGGAAAGATTCTTGGTAGTATGGATGTGCAGAGGGATCTTGGAGTCCATGTACATAGATCCCTAAAAGTTGCCACCCAGGTAGATAGCTTAAAAATGTGTTGCTGGAAAAGCGCAGCAGGTCAGGCAGCATCAAAGGAGAAGGAGAATCGACGTTTCGGGCATAAGCCCTTCTTCAGGAACCCAGGTGGATAGTGCTGTTAAGAAGGCATATGGTGTGCTAGGTTTCATTCGTAGAGGGATTGAGTTCTGGAGCTGCAATACAAAATACCATACAAAACACTGGTGCAGCCACACTTGGAATATCGTGTACAGTTCTGGCCCCCATATTTCAGGAAGGATGTGGAAGCATTGGAAAAGGTGCAGAGGAGATTTACCAGGATGTTGCCTGGTCTGGAGGGAAGGTCTTATGAGGAAAGGCTGAGAGACTTGATCCTGTTCTCATTGGCAAGAAGAAGGCGAAGGTGGGATTTGATGGAGACATGCAAGATGATCAGAGGATTAGATAGGGTAGACAGGGGAAGTCTTTTTCTGAGGATGATGACATCAGCGTGTACGAAGGGGCAAAACTACAAATTGAGGAGTGATAAATTTAAGACAGATGTCAGAGGCAGGTTCTTTACGCAGAGAGTGGTAAGGGCGTGGAATGCCCTACCTGCTAATGTAGTCAACTCAGCCACATTAGGGAGATTTAAATAATCCTTAGGTAAGCACATGGATGATTTTGGGATAGTGTAGGGGGACGAGCTGAGAAAAATTCACAGGTCGGCACAACATCGAGGGCCGAAGGGCCTGTTCTGCGCTGTATTGTTCGATGTTCTATGTTCTATGTTCTAACCCCGCCAACTACATCTACCTTTCATTTTCCCAGCTACCTTCCTTCCATTCCCATCCGCCTATTTATCTCTCAGGCCCATCCCCCCACTCCCCCCTACTCTCCCACTACACACACACACCACACACACACACACACACACACACACACACACACACACACACACACACACACACACACACACACACACACACTGTCAACTCTCCTGCTCCTTGGATGCTGCCTGACCTGTTGTGCTTTTCCAGACCATCATTTTCAACTCGTTAAAGTTATACCAGTGCACTGGACCACTCAACATGAAAGAGCTGTTCATATTTGAAGAGATAGCCCTTGGCATTTTGAGATAGAACCCACACAACGTGGTGGAGGGGGAGACTTTACTGCATGTTGGAGTTAACTCTAAAGTCTAAAACTTTGAAAAAGTCAGATAGCCAGTCATGGGATTATAATTCATGATTAACCCCATGCTGATTGTAAGAAATGGAGGCAATATGAAGACTTAACTCTGCCTGCTAATTTCATTAATAAATCTATGCAAACCAGTGTAATTTGCATTTTGGTGTCATCAGCAAACCTACTCTTATGCTCACATCCAAATCATTTATATAAATGACAAAAAGTAGTGGAAACAGCACCAATCCTTGTGGCATCCCACTGGTCACAGGCCTCCAGTCTGAAAAACAACCTTTCACCACCACCCTGTGTTCTACCTTTGAGCCAGTTCTGTATCCAAATGGCTAGTTCTCCCTGTATTCCGTGAGATGTAATCCTGCTAAACAGTCTCCCATGGGAACCTTGTCGAATGCCTTACTGAAGTCCATATAGATCACATCCACCGCTCTGCCCTCATCAATCCTCTTTGTTACTTCTTCAAAACACTCAATCAAGTTTATGAGACATGATTTCCCACACACAAAGCCATGTTGACTATCCCTAACCAGTCCTTGCCTTTCCAAATACATGTACATCCTTTCCCTCAGGATTCCCTCCAACAACTTGCCCACCACCGACATCAAGCTCACTGGTCTATAGTTCCCTGGCTTGTCCTTACCACCTTTTATAAGAACAGTGGCACCATGTTAGCCAACCTCCAGTCTTCCGGCACCTCACCTGTGACTATTGATATATTAGCAAGAGGCCCAGCAATCACTTACCTACCTTTTCACAGAGTTCTATGATAAAACTGATTAGGTCCTGTGGATTTATCCACTCTTATGCATTTCAAGACATCCAGCACTTCCTCCACTGTAATGTGGACTTTTTTCACGATATCACCATCTATTTCCCTACTTTCTATTACTTCCATGTTCTTTTCCACAGTAAACACTGATGCAAAATACTTGTTGAGTATCTCCCCCATCTCCAGCGACTCCATATAAAGGTCACCTTGCTGATCTTTGAGGGGCCTTATTCTGTCCCTAGTTACCCTTTTGTCCTTAGTGTAATTATAAAACCCTTGGGATTCTCCTCAACTCTATTTGCCAAAGCTATCTCATATCCCCTTTCTGGCCCTCCTGATTTTCCTCTTAAGTATACTCGTACTGCCTTTATATTCTTTTAAGGAATCACTGAATCTATCCTGACATATGCTTATTTGTAAAGTTCTATCTGAGGTGCCTTGGTGAATTTCTTCAGTGTAGCATATTGATGGTCTCCACTGAAAATAGCTTTAGTGGTTGTGTTGTCTATGAAGCGGTACTCTGTGCTGGATTTCTTCCTGTGCTGTGTGTGGGAACTCTTCCTTCCCACAGGAGAATGGAAGATGTTTGACCTTTAGGAGCAACGTTCATACTTTATCAGCCTGGATTACTGTATATTTCAAAAGTATCCTATGGTCCACCATGGAATTCAAGATTTGCTCACTGAGCTTCCAATATCTGTTCACTCACTGCTGTGCTCCCACAGATTACCACCTCACTGCAGTTTCTAGTTATCCTCCTCCAGGGAGCTGGTAACTTCCCTGTGGGATTATATCTCTCACCGGTTCAAAAATGATTTTAAAAATCACTGAATTATTCTTTCTTGTTAAGGACTGTCACAAGGTTTTCCTCCATAAGGTTCTTAAACCTTCAGCTGACTGCTACATAAGCATGTGATGTAAAGTTGAGACCATGGCTCAACATCAACTGCATGAACAATCAGATTAAATCTGCACCACTGCCTACCATGCTAGCATAGTATGTTGTGTGAGACGCTGCTCACAATGAAGGTCACTGTCACTCTCCTCTAAGTATAAGAAATGACGTGACCTCTTTGGTCTAATGCTGTAAAAGGAAAACTACCTGCTAGTCTAATTCATGGGTCTTAATTTTGAATAAGGGAAATTATAAAGGCATATGACACAAATTGGCTTAGGTGTTCTGGAAAAATACATGAAAAGGCATGATTGGTCAAGCTATGGGATTCTGTCTTCACATGCGACATCCTACATGTACACAATTATCATAATCAATTGCTCAGGGTGTCCCTATCAGTCACCAATTTTTAGCAATCATAAATCAGGTCTGGCATGGATATGCTGTGAATCACTCAAACAAATTTACCACTGCTGCAAACCTCACGTCCACATCTGGCAGCTTCTACAAAATTCCATCTATTAAGCTATGATGTTTATATCACTCAAACACCTTCAATGCTCCTCAACATACATTCCTCTCTTTTGCAGGACAAGGTAGCCCACTGTGGGCAGCATCAGCATCAAAGCGCAATTAGGAGGGGATGGTTTTATGCATGAATTTCAATGGAGAATTTGGTATCAGTGATACTTAATGCAGCTGACAAAGAGGTTATAGTTACTAATGTAGCTGAAAGTATCCAAGATGATAGGATATTTCTGTCTTATGCACATTCTCAAATTTCACTATCTGGAATGATAAGCAAGCGACAGAGGTTGTGACAATCACCAGTGGTATTCCTCCATCTTTCCTGCCCTCACTCGAACACACTCCTCTTTTTATTTATGCTATTAGAGAGCCAGGACCTGTCACCTGACTAGCCAATGGCACATCAGAATGAAAATCCAGACAAAGAAACTTTGCTTGATCTGTCACTCATTCACCAGCTTACACAATGGCACTGGGATATCTCACCCTTTTTGCTGAAGCTGTTCCTCATGATAGCCAGGTCATGAAAAATATAGCAGACCACTATGAATTCAGAACCACAATACAGCTGGGACAGAAAGGTTCATTCCAAGGAGCATAAACCACAGAACCATTGCCAAAAGTCCGCTGCTCAAAATTCCTTAGGGCAACATGACTATTTATTCGAGCATTGGCCATGTAAGTGGTGGGTTATGGAGGGCATTCATTGGTGAACTGGAGAGTATATAGAACTTGTTGTCAAGTAGTCAACCTCTACTTAAATATTGTGGCCGAGAGAACTGTAAACTGACACATGCTGCCAGGACAGCAATCATTCAACAACTTGATACTTTGAACATGGCCACATAATAACTGCATGTTGTGTCAGTGATTTGGAGATGCTGGTGTTGGACTGGGGTGTACAAAGTTAAAAATAACACAACACCAGGTTATAGTCCAACAGGTTTAATTGGAAGCACTAGTTTTCGGAGCGCCGCTCCTTCATCAGATAGTTGTATGAAGGAGTGTGCTCTGAAAGCTAATGCTTCCAATTAAACCTGTTGGATTATAACCTGGTGTTGTGTGATTTTTAACTTTGTTGTGTTAGTGGAATGGTTTGTAGTTTCAGTACTTCTCGCCATTGAGATGCAAAACCATTTGTTTGTAGTCAATGAGTCCTAGCACCACTACCCTGACAAAGCCAGTGATGTGCTCCTCTTTGTTCTGTTTGGCAAGAAGATAGTGAGGTCCCTTACCTGGCTTAAATAATCTCTTGTGACTTCCTAGGTATAAAACTGCATGGTCAAGGCAATGCTCCCTGCAAAGATCCACTTTCAGGCTACACTTACCATGATATCCATTGGCAGTGTCATCCTCTCCTTGTTCTAGGGTTACAAGTCTAATTACTGAAATTTTAGTCACCACTTTTATGAACACTGGACTTTATTGGATAGTTATGATTTAAAATACCCCCTTCAACTTAAAGTGAAACAAAACTTTATATAAAGGAGAAATTATGGAATTCCAGATAAAGAACACCACTCATAGATTGGCTCGTGTGATCTGATTGTCAAGGGGAGAAAATTAAATCTGAATTATTGAAATACTGAATTACTTTCCTTACACAGTGTCTTACTGTAAAGGACAGCTACATAGAGAAGCAAAGAGGCAAAGAAGGTATTGCTGTGAAGACACAGAGAAGTACTGTTTTGTGTGAACAACCAAGCAGGAAATTTGTGACAGTTAATTTTCTGTTTGAAATGAAGAGAACAGAGCTCAAAAGGCTGTTGGAGATCGAAGAACAGAACGTTGCCAAAGTGAGGCATGCCAGTGAGAATTGGATTCAGAAATCTTGGGCTGAGCACCACGGTATTTGAAGGACAATGGTGCTTTTAACCTAATGTAATATGAAGAAATGGAGGATCTGGGACATCGTTTAGAACTGTAATACAACTTATCTGCCAGAAGTGTGGTGCATGGCAAAAGGTTGTAATTCAGACCTCAATGGCAATAGTTAGTTATAATAAAAGTGTATTTTCTATTTTTCAATGTAATAGTCACACGTTATGTATGTTTGATTCACAATGATTCAAAATTTTAAAAAAGGAAGAACTGAGCATGCTATAAAGAAGAAACAAAAACAGAAGTTGCTGGAAAAGCCCCGCAGATCTGGCAGCATCTGTGAAGAGAAATCAGAGTTAATGTTTTGGGTCCAGTGGCCGTTCCTTAGAACAGTTTTTTTATCCTATTGAGAGAGGACCAGAACTTCTTCAAGGTGGACATTTCCAGCAGAGGTGCGGCATTGAGTTAATACTAAATAAAAACCAAAAGAACTGTGGATGTTGTTCTGAGGGAGGATCACCAGACCCGAAACGTTAACTCTGATTTCTCTTCACAGATGTTGCCAGACCTGCTAAGCTTTTCCAGCTATTTCTGTTTTTGTAACAAAGATTCTTTTTTTTTTAAGTCTTAATACATGAAATCTTGTCATTTAGTTATTTCTATCAATCATTGGAAATTATTTTTTAAAACATGCAGAATTGGTCTCTGTGGATTGTAATAAAGCTCTTTGATGAAGCATGGACGTAAAATCTACTGTTCCTGGCTTAGCTCAAGATAAATAATTGTGTGCAGAGGACCCTAAGCAAATAAGGCTCCTGCTGCTGTCTTTGGTTCGAAAAACAGAGGCTGATGGAGCAAAGGGGAAATACAACTATCGAACCAATGACAAGACGTGATGCATCCAGAGTTTAATCCAAAGCATACAATCTTATCCAATTTAAACAGCTTCTTACAGCTCCTTCCATGACAGTACTTCTACAAATTTCATACCAGCAATTAGATCGTCAAAAGCACCAGATTTGCAAGTTAATGCTTATAAATAATTGTGTACTTAAGAGATGGCATTAAGAAGTTGTGAGATCTGCAAATGGCAGATTGACATCAAATCAGAGTTAGACACTGGCATACATTATAATCCACCTGCTTTGTATAAGTTAGGTGTAAGCACAGGATGCCTGCTCTATTACCCTCCATGACTTAGCGGTTGGCACAGGCCATTTCTGATGCAGTCAAAATTGGGGCTACACCATTTTTTGCATTACTTAGCTTCTGTAAAACAGATTTGGCTTTTACGTTGACATAGCATACATTAGAAATGGTTCTCAAATAGTATCACTTTCATAGAGAAAACAGTTAACACTGGCTAATAAAATGAAATGGTAAATATCAGATCAACTATCTATAATTTAATTTTATTTAATAATTAATTGTAAGTTCAAGTTTTCCATAAATCCCACTTTTGCAAGCATATTTTCCTGCAGTTTGTTGCTGTTTCTTACAACTCAGCATTTTTTTCAATTTCACATTCCTTCTTCAGATACAAGAGCTTAAACTTTAGTCGACTTTGGGCGTTGGCTGAAATAAATTGTGGCCTTGAGCCCTTATTGGCTGGCACCAGGATCACCACAATGTCAGGTGAACAAGATCTCCCAGCTGATTTCCTCTAGAATAGGTTTCCATAATTGGATGGCTCCTGATATTCCCAGCTCAGAGAACTGGCAACTGGGAAAAGGTGGAGGAGTGTCTCTATTAGTTAATGATTATATTAGTACAACAGAGAGGCTTGACCTAATGCAGGATACCAGTATGTGGAAATAGTTTGAGTAGAGATGATAAATAATAAAGGCCCAAACAAAAACAGAAACTGCTGGAACCTGGCATCTGTGCAGAGAAAGCAAGAGTCCACATTTCAAGTCCAATGACCTTTTTCAGAACTAATAGTAGTTAGGAATAACTTGAAATATTAATTCTGCTTTCTGTCCACAGGTACTACCAGAACTATTAAGTTTCTCCAGTAATGTTTTTGTTTTTGCTTCAGATCTTCAATGTCCATAGTTATTTATACATTAATTCTCTATCAGACTGGTCTTAGAGTTTTCTGCTTCTTCCTGGAGAGCAGGTCGGAACTGTCCCTATCCAGCACCACCCTCCTCTGTCTGACCGAGCGCATCCTCACTTTGAACAACTTCTCCATTATCACATCTCACTTTATTCAGATGAAAGACTTCGGTGCCCTCCGTCCTTCATTCTAAATTTGGAAGAATTTTGAATTTTCATTCCAGTTTCCCCCTTGCTCTCACATTCATCCAAATGAACAGAAGGATGTTCCAGCTGCAGTTAGGAAAAATGACTGAAAACCAATCAAGGACCTAAATTATGACTGAGACCATAAAAGGGAGAAGGATTTGCAGAATCCAAAGGAATTTGACAATTGTTAGTTATAGGTGGTCAAACTATTTGAAACAATTTGGACAAATAAGGAAACCAGAATGCAATTTGGCAGGACTGAATTGAACAAAAGCAGCTTGGAAATCCCTGACTTCAACAGAAATTTAGAGACTGATAACTGCGAAGAACTATCTTACACCAGGACACATGGTGAGAACACTTAGAAGAGTTCCAACATGGCCAGCTACCAACTCTCCTGGGTGATAATCTTTGGAGTTGATTATAGAACTCAGGGTAGTGATTGAGTAACTTCTAGTATTTAAAGGTTACTATTCACTGAAGTACTTAATAAATTATTTGAGTTTTATAGAGCTCGAGATGTTCCACTATATCTTTGTGTATGTGTACAGAGACAGGAAATAAATCTTGATTTAAAATTCAAATAGTAATTTCACCCAAAAAATGGCTGTTATTGATGTTAAACACAAGTTTTATAACAAGATATTTCCTCAGGTGCAATGCTCAGACCTATTCACAATACGCGATCAAGCCTGACTCCATACAGCTGAAGCATAACTTTTACCTCTATTCTCTTGAATATTAAAGTAAGAGTTCAGTAGCCTTTTTAAAACTATTTTCTTGACAAGAATATACTCAGAAAATGTACACTTAAGTCTTTTGATTTCTATTGTTTCCAGCTTTGCACCATTAAGAAAGTATTCTAGTTTAGGTCCAAAGGGAAGTTGGCCACATTGAAACTCACTTGTCAGAGTTTTGTCTACTCAGAATCTATCATTATGTTTTTTTAAATCTTATATCTCCATAGAAATGGGTGACAATGCTATACTATCATGACAAACATGATTATGTGGCTTTCCAATCCAGCATTTAAAGCATTAATAAAGTCAGTAAAGTGTTGAGGCCTCAACACAAATCCTTGCAAGAAATCACTAGCCACTTCCTATCATTGGAGTATCCAGCCGTTATTACGGCTCTTTTTTTTTTGTTGGGCCAGTTAATCCATATCAATGTATATTAAAATTTAGTTCTGGCAGTACCTTTCAATAATTTTCATTGACATTGCCTAATTCACTGCTTTAGTCACCTCTTCAAAAAATGTAATCAGGTTTTTCAAGTATGACTCACCCTTTCCAATTATATGCTGGCTTTCTTGAGTCAGTTGAAAATCTTATAGGTATCCAGTCATGATGTTTGTTGATCGACACTCAATTTCCCAATAGGCATTAAACTAGATGTCCCACAGTTCACTGTATGCCAACTCACATCTTACTTCTGGATGGTCAGTTGGTTAATTGGAGATAACTCAATTTGAGCACATTGGACATTCCCATCCACTTAATATCAAAATTCTTTGCCTCGGCATCTTAGAGATGCCTTTCTCCATTGTACCTCAAAAATCAACTGTCCACCTATTATCTCTGATATTCCCTGTTAGCTGTCAGCTCCCATTCCAAGCATGCACTCAGTTTAAAGTACTCATCCCCTTGCTTTAGCAAACTTCAACTTTACCGCACCCACTATTCAGCACTCATAATGTTCTTTCCAGTGTAATTACAGCTCCATTTTAACCTTATTGTTGCAGCATAATAGATTGCCTTGCTCGGCCGAAGTCAAAGGAACTTGAAGCCACTTTGTATGTAATAGTTAGAAAGCTGGGAAGCCAAAGACAATTACATCATTTCAGTCAAAGTTTCAAATATTTCTCAGAAATAGCTGATATTTTTCCAAACACATACCATCTAAAAGTATAAAATAATGTTATCAGTTGTCACTTGTGTCACAGATTTTTCTACTTCTCGCTCTAGGTGCAGCAATCTTCCAACCGCAACAGATAATGAAGACAAGGTATTCAACAAGTGTAAAAGATATGTTAAATTAGTAATATCCATATGAAAAAGGGTGTTCTCATGAAATTATGACGACCATCCTGAGAACTGCCCTGCAGCGTTGTTGTAATCTAGTAGTGGTAATTGAAAGGGAGTGTCAGGTATGTTGCTGCTATTTGTTGGCAGAAATGTGGTTGGTGTCATCCAGGTATGTGCAAGAGGGATTCAGATTACAAACTATTGCTCATTGTGCAGGGACATTGCCTACTGGGTGTGCCTCTCATAAGGTTTGAAATGTCATGAAGCCTGAAGTACCATTTGCGAGAAAATGCTGTAGCCCAGTGGCACATACATAGAAGCTCTTGGATATTTTTCATGAAGTAAAGAAATATATAAATAATAGTATGTGTCATTTTTGTTTCACTCATTACACATTCTATTCAGACTCTGGAGCGATTAACCGATAAGTTGTAATAATGTTTTACTTGTAATGTTAACACCAACAGGTTGGTCCACATATAAATCTATGCTGCCAGATCTAAATTTTTCTACGCATTGTAAACTCTAAATTTTCCTTCTAAAATGTATGAGTGAATTCTTGAAATTTAATAAATGCACATTGCCAATTACTATGATAAAGGACCATCTAGACATGTTGATTAAAACTTCTTAAAATTAAATCCTAGTCATAAGAAAACAAGTGAAACATGACCACAAGCTTTTATTTTTGAGCCCATCTTCCATTTTACTACCTTAAAAAAATGTCCACAGATACCACCATATCTAAAGTGATTAGCATGAAGGAGTAAACTTCTTCCAACATAGCAACTGTAATATCAATTAATGTTTTTCAGTTGTGTAAAAATAGACTTGTGATACTGGAAAAAAGTTATTAAGTTGAAAAAAGACCATGAAGTGAAAGTTAAAAAAAAATTGGCTTCTTGCATCATTTTCAAAATTACAATGTAATGGTTGAGATACAAAGATATTTCAATTGACTTTATACTTTATAACAATGTCAAGGAATCTAAATAATGAATAAAGACTTTTTGACAACTATTGTAGTTAGTCCAAACACAAACATAATTAAATTTACATTAAAAGTTTGTAAACAGCAAATACTGATATAAACTAATCTGAGTTTAAAGTTGTAAATTCTTCAGATCTAAAAACAATGATTGAGATATTATACAATGTTTACGATAGTATCAGGATTGTCAATGGAGAATACTGCTTCCATACAAAAATGGAACTGTTTGTACACACCATTTCTCGAGTCATTTGTTACAATGGCAAGCTTCCAAGATCACAGAATCACAGAATTAGTATGGTGCAGAAGGAGACCATTTGGCGCATTCTGTCTGCAGTGACTCTCTGATTACTATCTTAGAGCTAATCTTCTGTCTTTTCCCCATAAATTTGCATTATTTAAATAAAAACAATCATTTAATGCCCACTTGTATGCCTCAGTTGACCTGCATCCTCCACACTTCCAGGCAATGCATTCCACACCCTGATGATTTGCTTTGTGAAAAATGTTTTTCTCCTTGTTTCACATTTGTTTTGTAAGAGAAGCAATCTTGTGCCCTTTTATTCTTTGTCCATTTATGAGTGCGAAAAACTTATCTATATCTGCATTGTTCATATCCCTCAAGCTTTTGAAAACTTCTATCAAATCTCCACTGAGCCTGCTCTTCTCCAAGGAAAACAGTCCCATTGTCCACTATTTTCTCATCTCTGAAGTTTCTCACCCCAGCAACCATTCTTGTAAACTTCTACATTACCTCTCCAATGCATCCACATCCCTCCTATAGAGTTCTGCGTAGAATTGTACACAATATTCCAGTGATGGTTAATTAGTGTCTTAAGAAAGTTCATCACATCTTCCCCAACTCTTGTACTCTATGCATGTATTTATGAAGCCTAGAATATTTTCTGCTTTATTAACAGCTCCCTCAACCTGTCCTTCCACCTCTAATAATTAATGTACGAATACACCCAGGTCTCTCTGCTCCTGAACACCTTTTACAACACTGTCCATTATTTTATACTGTGTTTCTATGTGGTATTACCTTCTACATCTCGAAGTACAAAAAAAGTTTTGAAGACCACACACAAATGGTAAATGTCAAAGAATTAATCTGTTCTGTCTACAACTCACTTTCCTTTATCATGCAGTTTCTTCTCCAATTAGTGTCAGCATGTATCTCGTATCATTCCCTCACTTCTCACCTCTCACTACATTTCTACTTTTTTGCCTTTTTCCCTTTCAAGTACCCCAGAACTGACACTTGATAAGTGGAAAAGTGAACAGGACAATAATGAAGGAGAAACATCATTCAATCTTGCACTTGCAGCCTATAGTTCTTCCACAATACCATGAGTACTTTAAGGGGTAGCACAGAAATGAGATCTGTAGATAGTGTCGTTTCACAGAATTGGGTTGCGGCCAAGGCAGGTGGGAACAGTAGTTCTGTTGCTGGCTCACTGGAGTGTAAGATGTACAGGTTCTGCTGCTGAGGTGTTCAATGAGATGGTATACGAGAAGGAAAATGGTTTGGTCGGTGTGCACGTGTTTGGTGCATTTGGCAGGACCTCCAGGAAGTCTGCTGTCAAGACAGATGAAGAAATCCAGTTCCAACTTGACCATGCATCGACCTTGAAGCTCAGCCTTTCCAATCTGCAAGTGTGACCAACTCGATGATAGCATTTGTTGATCTAAAGCAGCATTTGATGTCTCAGCCTTCTTTACAAGCCAAAGCCACATAATATTTAATTGGTCCAGTGGAAGCTCCGACTGAGGTCATGCAATCCTGTTTCTCACTCTGCAAGTGCAGCTGATTGTCCCACAATCTCAAACTACCAACATTAATGATCAAAGAGATTTCCAGGGGTCTCACAATAGCAATCTAACTTCCAAAAGATTACTAACACTGTAGCACTTTCAAAGAGTGGTACTGGGACCTTGGAAAATGAACCTCCCTCCCTTCCTAGAATGGCTGCACTAGTGCTATCAGCATTGCAACCTCCCCAGTCATGATGCACTTTATAGTTACTAGTCATCCAGTCAGCCCAGACTGTTTCCATCAATATTGAGACAAGACATGAGTTTAACAGCTCAAGAGCATCCTGGCAGACAGTCTGCAGTCTCCTCCACTGAATGTTAGCAGCCTTCCATCAACCATCCTGTAGCCATGAAGATGTTACTGCGTAGGAAAACTGGATCAGACAAAGATACATGTAAGGTAAATACTTAGGGAATGCACAGAAAGGATTATGTTATGTTTATAAAGAAAATTGAATGGCTTGACGTGCAACGATTTTGTTACTGGATTTTAGAGTGCAGTGCTACAAAGATCGGTGTTGGGTCCACTACTTTTTTGTCATTTATATAAATGATTTGGATGTAAGTATAGGAGGTATGGTCAGTAAATTTGTGAATGACACTGAAATTGGTTGTGTAGTGGACAGTGAAGAAGTTTACCTCAGAGTACAACAGGACCTTGATCAGATGGCAAATGGGCCGAGGATGGCAAAAGGAGTTTAATTTAGATAAATGTGAAGTGCTGCATTTTGGTAGGGCAAATCAGGGCAGGACTTACACACTTAATGGTAAGGTCCTGGAGAATATTGCCAAACAAAGTGACCTTGGGGTGCAGGTTCATAGCACTTTGAAAGTGGAGTCACAGGTAGACAGAGTGTGAAGAAGGTGTTTGATATACTTGCCTTTATTGGTCAGTGCATAGGATTATAGGAGTATAGGAGTTGGGATGTCATGTTGCGGCTGTATAGAACATTGGTTAGGCCACTTTCGAATACTGTGTTCAATTCTGGTTCCCTTGCTATAAGAAGGATATTGTTATACCTGAAGGGATTCAAAAATGTTTCCTGGGTTGGAGAATTTGAGCTATAGGGAGATGTTCCATAGACTGGGGCTGTTTTTCCTGGTATGCCAGAGGCTGTGGGGTGACTTTACAGAAGTTTATAAAATCATGAGGGGCATGGATAGGGTGAATAGTCAAAGTCTTTTCCCTAGGGTAGGGGAGTCCAAAACCAGAGGGCATAGGTTTAAGGTGAGGGGGAAAGATTTTAAAAAAAGACCTAAGGGGCAGTTTTTACACGCAGAGGGTGGTGCATATATGGAATGAGCTCCAGAGGAAGTGGTGGAGACTGGTACAATTGCAACCGTTAAAAGGCATCTGGACAGGTATATGAATAGGAAGGGTTTAGAGGGATGTGGGCAGTGTTGGCAAATGGGACTAGATTAATTTAGGATGAGTTGGACCAAAAGGTTCTATGCTGTACATCTCCAGGACTCTTGACTAACAAAAAGGCTATAATGGACAGATCTATAGTATAATGGAAATCTGGATTGAATTCATTGAAACTGCAATTAAATAAGGTGATCATGGAAAGGTCCATACAGAATGTGGGTGCATCGTCTGCTTCCTCCCTTCCTCCTCAACAACTTCTTTTTAGTAGGCTATAGAATCACTGCAGTGTGGAAACAGGTCATTTGGTCAATCGAGTCCACACCAAACCTCTGGAAAGGAATCCACTCAGACCCACCTCCCCATCCTTTAACCCTACATTTCCTATGGCTAGTCCAAAAATGTGCAGGCCAGGTGAATTGACCATGCTTAACTGCCCATAGTGCTAGGTGCATTTGTCAGAGGGAAATGGCTCTGGGTGGGTTACTCTACAGAAGGTCAGTGTGGACTGGTTGGGCTGAAGGGCCTGTTTCCACACTGTAGGGAATCTAATCAAACCCAGCTAGTCTGCATACCTCTGAACACTATGGGCAATTTAGGTTAGATTACCTACAGTGTGGAAACAGGCCCTTCGGCCCAACAAGTCCACACCGACCCTCCAAAGAGAAAACCACCCCCCTATATTTACCCCTGACTAATCCACCTAACAGTACAGGCAATTTAGCATGGCCAATTCACCTGCCCTGCACATCTTTGGATTGTGGGAGGAAACCGGAGGAAACCCACGCAGACACGGAGAGAATGTGCAAACTCCATACAGACAGTTGCCTGAGGTGGGAATTGAACCCAGGTCTCTGGCACTGTGAGGCAGCAGTGCTAACCACTGAGCCACTGTGCCACCCCTATGGCACCACGGCTATTCCACCTAACCTGCACATCTTTGAACTGTGGAAGGAAACTTACACAGACACGGGGAGAATGTGCAAATTCCTAACTGATGGTCGCCCAAGGCTGGAATTGAACACAAGTCCCTGACATTGTGAGGCATTAGTGCTAACCACTGAGCCACTGTGCCGCCACAGTGCCATCCTGTGCTGGCACTGAACACAGCACATAGAACAGTACAGGCACTTTGGCCCTCGATGTTGCACCGAACTTTTATCCTACTCTAGATCAAACTAACCTATATAGCCTTCAATTTACTATCATCCACGTGCCTAGCCAAGAGTCGCTTAAATGTCCCTAATGTGTCTGACTCTACTACCATTGCTGACAGTGCATTCTACTCACCCACCACACTGTGTAAAGAACCTACCTCTGACATCTCCTCTAAACCTCCCTCCAAACACCTTAACATTATGCCCCCTAGTGACACCCATTCCCACCCTGTGAAAAAGTCTTTGGCTAGCCACTTTATCTGCCTCTCGCCATCTTATACACCTCTATCAAGTCACCGCTCATCCTTCATTGCACAATGAGAAAAGCCCCAGCTCCCACTATGTTTCTTCATAATACATGCTCTCCAATTGAATGTTGACTCCTTAATGACCAGGTCTATGTCATTGTGTTATAGATAGAGTCATAGAGATGTACAGCATGGAAACAGATGCTTTGGTCCAATTCGTCCATGCCGACCAGATATCCCAAACTAATCTATTCCCATTTGGCTCATCTCCCTCTAAACCCTTCCTATTCATATACCCATCCAGGTGCCTTTTAAATGTTGTAATTTTACTAACCTCCACCACTTCCTCTGGCAGCTCATTCCATACACACACCGTCCTCTATGAGAAAAAGTTGCCCCTTAGGTCCCTTTTTTATCTTTCCCCTCTCAGCCTAAACCTATGCCCTTTATTCTGGATACCCCAAACCCAGGAAAAGACTTTGTGTATTTATCCCATCCATGCCCCTCATGATTTCATAAACCTCTATGAGGTCACCCCTCAGCCTTCGACACTGTTGAATTAGTTATGGAGAATGCAGATCACTCCAAACCAGGGCAGCTGTTCTGGTGAGATTGACAAAGTTGATCCAGAGCAAGTGAGGCGATAGAAACATAGCCTCAGCACCCTAATAATGTTGGTGAGCAGTCACCAACTGGTTTGCTGTGATTGCTGAAAGATTGAGGGAATAGCAGACTGGGGCAGATAAAAGCATTGTGATTATTGCCAGAATAGAGGGCAAGTCAAAAATTAAAACACAACATACACTTGTGTCTTTAATAAATGTGGACTTCAGTGAAAAGCTCTGTCTAATACACATACAAAATGTATTGGCACAAAGGGCGCCTACTTAACAGGAATCAACTGCGTTTGCAGTAAATAAAATATCGTGACTAAATGGTTGCATGTGTCTTGATGCTTTACAATGCTGGTTGTCGAAAAGATGTGGAACTAGCAGATGGGACAAAAGATTTGAAATATATTCTGTCGTTAAAAATATCAGTTGAAATGCTGTTAGCAAACTGTCAGCACTCTGTCAACACCATGTCAGCACTGCGTTGATTCTAGAATGCAGGGTGCATTTATGAATGCCCACAACACATTTCCTACAGTCCCTTTGAGGTGTGGAATTTAAAGCAAGCCTGTTAGCTACAGATTATAGTTCTTTTTCAAGACAACCAGTAGATAATATCCTGTGCCCTTAACTAGCATGTTATAAGTAGTTGATGATTTTACATTTTGAATGAGATCTTTTCACTCCAATACAATGCTATCTGGTATTGAAAGCTCAATCAGTCAAATTGATTACATATTTATGAAGCTCCAACTGCATTTCCAACATTTTCAAAAATTTCTCTGACATGAAACTCTTGAAACAGGAGTAAAATATAATATTGCTCAGGTAATATCTGAATATACTGAATAATCCTGCTCACCACATTCATGAACAATTTAAATCATTGTTGTTTTTTGCTGTTATCCTACTTAATTTTACTGGAATCAAGCAGGTAACCATTTCTTGCACTTTCCTTCTGTTTTCCTGCCCAGTTCAATTTTGCCATCATGGGAGGAACAACCATTTTAGAATTTCATTGGCTGGAATATCAAGTTCTGCCTGGGTTTCCTGCATATTTCATGTTGATAATACATTTAAGATGATTCCAAAGTCCTAATGAAACACGTATGTTAGGGACCAACTTCAAAACTTGCTCAAACCTTTTTGTGCTCTGCAGTTTAATAGTCCTGCAAACCTCTCAGTGACACCTCATCCATGACATGTCCTGGTCAGTTCCTGCAGCTGCTGCAAAAACTGCTTGTGGTTCTGGATGTATGCTTGTAGTTCCAACAGAGCTAGTGGCAACACCTAATGATCAATATACTTTTATCCATAAACTGACCATTAAATAAGACTGATACTCTCAATGTTCATAAATCCTCATAAGTTAGTCAATGGAATATGAATTCCAAAGGCCATGGCACTAAATATGGCAAATCAGGATGCAGTCATTATCCAACACTTCAGTTTAAGTTTGCTAATCTCATCAAAAATGGAGTTTCATAACGGCCAAAACAAAAAACTGGAGATGCAACGGTTGGGGATTTGCCTCGAACTAATCCTTTCTTTGCCCAGATAAAGATGGCTTTACATCAGCAGATGCCAGGAAAATCCAACCCCACCATTCCAAATTTGTGCGCTATTTCTTTTCATCAAATTTCAGATAACAATTCTCAGTGGAAAGTTTCTCCATGATAATAGAAACTTGACAATTTAGCCATTTTCTGAGATGAAATAGTGGCATGCTATTTCAATGGTCAGTGAGGCCAGTTTTACAGCAGGAGAATGCTCACGCGACAAACTCAAATGTCATTTACAACCTGGTAGCAATGAATCAGCAAACAGCTGCAGCAGTAAGTATTCCACATTGCTCTAATCGCTAAAGAGCCCACTAAAATTATCAGAAAGTTAAAAGCTTACTGGGGCAGCTGTGAAGTGTGCAGATCAGCAACATTACAATTTCACATCTCAGTCCAAAGCCTCATTTCATTCATGCAAGCATTGCTGAATTCTGTCATGGTAGATTCAACTGTTTATTTACTTTGCCACTGTGATGTTGATGATGTAAAATGAAAAGCATAGAAGCAGGTGACTGCCAGTATGTCACCTTTTTCATTGCTTATAAGAGTTGGGATGTAGTCTGCACAAAGTTATATGCTGAAGGACATGGAAATGGTATTTACAACAAAGATCAAATTAAAAATTACCCACTTAACTTTAGATATTCCCAGAGACAGAGAGACAGTCTTTCTGGGTTTGTCTGTGTCTGTGGTGTTTGTCCTCCTGCTACAAACCTGTTCAGGAATCCACAGTCCATCATGAAAACCAACCCATTTCTTCCAATGATTCCATCCACACAGCCATTGCCTCAGGAAAGCAGCCAAAGTAATCAAAGACCCCACCCACCCCAGTCATACACTCTTCCACCCTCTTCCATTGGGCAGAAGATACCAAAGCTTGAAAACATGCACATATTTAAGAACAGTATCTTCCCTACTGTTTTCAGACTTACAATCAGACCTCTCAAATCTTAGAGTTGATCTTTCTCTGCACCTTCTCTATTGCTATAACACTATATTCTGCATTCTGTCCTATTACACTGATGTACTTACGTGAGGTATGATTTGTCTGGTTAGCACACAATACAATATTTTTTTCACTGTATTTCAGTACACGTGAAACTAATGAATCAAATCAAATGAAAATTGTCATTGAATCCATGCCCTTCATTGCAGGAGTCAGTTTGTGTGTTCTATGATTTAAATGTGCAGCAGTATAGCCAGACTAATTGACACCTCCTATAAGAGGATAAATGTGTAAGTTAACTGTGGGGCTAGGGTGGCAGTTGGTTGAGAAGTTAAGGTCCAGTTGGTGATAAGGAGGTAGTGGGCCATTGAGGTAAGGTGGGTAGAGTACTATTCGAGTGGGGTGCAAGATGATTTTTGAAATAGGGTGTAAGGTGGGTGATTATGTTAGCATCCTAGGTGGGTGCATAGGTTGAGGGGGTGGGAAGGCACTAACGTCAGCAGAAGAGAGTGTGGATGGCTTAGGTGGGGCATGGGAGGTGAGGGGAAGTGATCTGACATGTGAGCAGTTTTGGGGTGACAGGCAGGCCGACAAGATGGTGAGGATTGTGTTGGGTTTGGGATGTGTTTGGCAGCATAGCCAATGGTATAGCAGGTATAGCAGGATGGGGAGTAGATTCCAGTCATGTCCCAAGGTGTTTTTCAGTGGTTCAGAGGCATAGAAAACTTGGAAGATATGGAATTAAGGGGTTCTTTGGTGATTTGGGGTGTCAGTTTGTTTTTTTTAAATCCCCTAACTCTTCCTGGATAACTATTAAGATCAACTAAAGCAAAACCCTTAGAGGTTTTTGTCCATATGAAGCTTTTTCAGAGGGTTCCAGATGTAGGGAATTATCCCAGGCCAATTACCACTCAGGAATCATCCTGAAAGAAGCAGCAGTTTGTACTGCACTAACAATTCCCTGGCCATCAGAATATCTGAGCCATTGAGCTTCATTTGAAACAACACTGAGACTAAGGTCAGCCTGCCAGTTGAGTCTTTAACCAGCTAGTGCCATGAATCATTTGCTAACAGAGTTATGAGAGCTTGACTAATTTCTTTCTCTGCCGCATCATTCCATGCTTTGCCTGGTACAGGTATGAAACAATTACAAATTGTAAAATTCTATCTTAAAAATTGTCATAGCAGCTTTTAAGATGATTGACAAAACATCATGAGACTTTGGCAATATCAGCTCCAGACAGGCCTGACATTCAATTAAGTACTTAATCAAAATACAGGCAATCTCAGCTAATTGTGAAATTCACATCGCTTGTTAAGGAATGAATGTTAACCAACTTGTCTTTTTGCTTCACCTGGACTAGCCAGAAATTAACACTCAATGGTCTGAATTTTCCAATGGTTAGACAATTATTATTCCAGCATAGATAGGAGTTATGCACGGAATCTCCATCATAGCAAATGCTAAAAGAATTGCCTGGAACCCTCTTGTAATCTTCATTTAAATCAAGAAACTGTGGAGGGCTCTGATGAATTCAAGTAAAATAGTTACTCAGGAGCAGAGTACACATTTTATACTGAACTTATATAGAACACTGGTGAGACCACAGCTGCAGTATTATGCACAGTCCTGGACACGACATTGTTGGAAAGTGTGAATACACCGGACTGAGTGCAAACAGTTATGAGAAAGATTGCAGGAATGATGCCCTTCACTTTTGAGGAAAGAATAAACTATTTTTGTTGGAGAAGAGAGGCTAAGAGGAAATTAGAGAGAAGTTTTCAAAAGTATGAGAGGTCTGAACAGAATGGATAAGGAGGAACTGCTCGCAATTATACAATGTTCAAGAACCGGAGGCACAGTTTTAAGGATATGCATAGAGGAGTAGGGATGCCTTACTGCTTTGGTGAGGCCACACCCACAGTTTGGTGTGCAGTTTGGTCTCCTAGTCTGAGGAAGGCAATTAATGCTATTGAAGGAGTCCAGCAAAGATTCACCAGACTGATTCCCAAGATGGCAGGACTAACATATGAAGAAAGACTGGATCAACTGGTCTGATACTCACCGGAATTTAGAAGAATGAGGGGGATCTCAGAAACATATAAACTCCTGGTGACACTGGACAGGCTAGATGCAGGAAGCATGTTCTTGATGTTGAAGAAGTCCAGAACTAGTGATCACAGTCTAAGACTGAGGGATAAGCCATTCAGGAAAGAGTGTTTTGTGTCAGTATTTACTGTGGAGAAGGACATGGAAGAATAGATGTGGGGAAATAGATCTTGAAAAATGTCACAGAGGAGGATGTGCTGGATGTCTTTAAACACATAAAGGTGAATAAATCCACAGCACCAGATTGGGTGTACCTAGAACTGTGGGAAGTGATTGCTGGGCCTCTTGCTGAGATATTTGTATCATCGATAGTCACAGGTGAGCTGCCAGAAGACTGGAGATTGACTAACGCGATGCCACTGTTTAAGAAAGGTGGTAAGGACAAGCCAGAGAACTATAGACCAGTGAGCCTGACACCGGTGGTGGGCACATTGTTTGAGTAAATCCAGAGGGACAGGATTTACACGTATTTGGAAAGGCAAGGACTGATTAGGGATAGTCAACATGGCTTTGTATGTGGGAAATCATGTCTCGCGAACTTGATTGAGTTTTTTGAAAAAGTAACAAAGAGGATTGATGAGGGCAGAGTGGTAGATGTGATCTATATGGATTTCAGTAAGGCGTTCGACAAGGTTCCCCATGGGAGACTGGTTAGCAAGGTTAGATCTCATGGAATACAGGGAGAACTAGCCATTTGGATACAGAACTGGCTCGAAGGTAGAAGACAGAAGGTGGTGGTGGAGAGTGGTTTTTCAGATTGGAGGCCTGTGACGATCGGTGGTGGGTCCACTATGTTTTGTCATTTATATAAATGATTTGGATATGAATATAGGAGGTATAGTTAGTAAGTTTGCTGATGACACCAAAACTGGAGATGTAGTGGACAGCGAAGAAGGTTACATCAGATTACAATGGGATCTTATACACTTAATGGTAAGGTCCTTGGGAGTGTTGCTGAACAAAGAGACCTTGGAGTGCAGGTTCATAGTTCCTTGAAAGTAGAGTCGCAGGTAGATAGGATAGTGAAGAAGGCATTTGGTATGCTTTCCTTTATTGCTCAGAGTATTGTGTATAGCAGAAGGAAGGTCATGTTGCAGCTGTATAGGGCATTGGTTCGGCCACTGTTGGGGCTGTTTTCTCTGGAGCGTCGGAGGCTGAGGTGTGAGCTCATAGAGATTTATAAAATCATGAGGGATATGGATAGGATAAACAGACAAAGTCTTTTCCCTGAGGTGGGGGAGTCCAGAACTAGAGGGCATAGGTTTAGGGTGAGAGGGGAAAGATATAAAAGGGACCTAAGGGGCAATTTTTCATGGAGAGGGTGGTACGTGCATGGCATGAGCTGCCAGAAGCTGGTACAATTACAACATTTAAAAGGCATCTGGATGGGTATACGAATAGGAAGAGTTTGGAGGGATAGAGGCCAAGTGCTGGCAAATGGGACTAGATTAGGGTGGGATATCTGGTCAGCATAGATGAGTTGGAATGAAGGGTCTGTTTCCATGCTGTACATCTCTATGTCTCTCTAATTGACATGAGAAAGTATTCCTTCATATAGAAATGTGAATCTGTGAAATTCTCTACAACAGAAAGTTGTTGGGGTCAGTTTGTTAGATATATTCAAGAAGGAGCTGGAACTGTCCTTTGTGGCCAAAGGGATTAAGGGGTATGGGGAAAAAGCGGGAGCCCATAAGACCTTCAGACATAGGAGCAGAAATTAGGCCTATCAGCCCATCGAGTCGGGATACTGAAGTTGTATGATCAGCCATGCTCATATTGAATAGTGTTGCAAGCTTGAAGAGCTGAATAGCCTACTCTATTACAGTATTTTCTATGTTTTAAAATGTTTTGCAAAAGAAGCAAAGACAAGGTGAGAAAATAGCTTTTCACACAATGAGTCTGGTATGCACTGCCAGAAAGTTTGATCGAGACAGGTTGAAGAAGGTTTTCAACAGTTATTTAAAGAGGAATAATGGGCAGGGTTACTGAGAAAAGCCAGGAAATTGGTGCCAAGTTGAAATGTTCAGACATACTGTGCAAGGACAATAGACTGAATGTCCTACTTATGCACCATAACAATTCTGTGATTTGCTGAATCTTAAATAATGAATGCCTTTTCTAACATTGATTCCACAACACTTCAGTGAAAAGTAACAAATACACCTACCTGTAGATGACTGACTGTACTAACCATGTGGAAATTAAGCCACGTGCTCTTCTTAACTGCCAGCAGTAAAATTATGTTGATTATAGGTCACAGACCTCAATAACAGGCATTGTGCTCAATCTGAAACTCCAGATATATTGTTTCTCAGTGTGGTCAAGTTACTTGACCTTTTGGCATATTCACAATAGTCAAAAAATTTCCTTATAGATCCTTCTCATCTTGCATACCTTCCAAAAACAATTAATAACGCAAGACCACACTGCCTAAATTCTACATAATAGCTCATTTGAGGTACCCACAGGGAGATTTCCTGCATCACTTATTCTGTGGTGCCTTTTCTTTTACGTTGAATTGGCCTTTAACAAAACTGTATTACTTGTTCCATTACTTTAAAAGAAATTTCACCGGTACACAAAATCACTTTTGGCATTGATAACCTGTGCTCATGCAACAAAAATCATTGCTTTGCTCAGTCACCCCTATCCCATGATTAAATCCAACTGATTGCCAATCATTCACATTGACGCAAGAGTGAGTCACAATCCAGTATAAATTATATATTTCTCATTTATTCACAGAATTTCGAGTAGAATGACTTATGGCATGGTCATTTTGTTGGTGTTCTATATGATCAGTTTGCTTACCTGACATGTAGGTCTGAGTGGAGCAGGTATTTTCTTCAGGTAAATACTGGGAAGACTGACGACATTAGATCCTGCAAAATACTTCTCCAAGAAGCAATCTCTGATCTACTCTAGAGATTATCTTCCATGTTGTCCTTGTCCATCTGATTTATCCAGTCAGATTGTAGATTAAAATCACTTATGACAATTGTGATGCCTCCTTACATGCCTCCATAGAGATGTACAGCATGGAAACAGACCCTTCGGTCCAACCTGTCCACGCCGACCAGATATCCCAACCCAATCTAGTCCCACCTCCAGCACCCAGCCCATATCCCTCCAAATGCCTCTTGAATGTTGCAATTGTACCAGCCTCCATCACATCCTCTGGCAGCTCATTCCATACATATACTACCCTCTGCGTGAAACATTGCCCCTTAGGTCTCTTTTATATCTTTCCCCTCTCACCCTAAACCTATGCCCTCTAGTTCTGGACTCCCCAATCCCAGGGAAAAGACTTTGTCGATTTACCCTAACCATGCCTCTCATAATTTTGTAAACCTCTATAAGGTTGCCCCTCAGCCTCCGACGCTCCATGGAAAACAGCCCCAGCCTGTTCAACCTCTCCCTATAGCTCAAATCCTCCAACCCTGGCAACATCTTTGTAAATCTTTTCTGAACGCTTTCAAGTTTCACAATATCTTTCCGATAGGAAGGAGACCAGAATTGCACGCAGTATTCCAACAGTGACCTAACCAATGTCTTGTACAGCTGCAAAATGACCTCCCAACTTCTGTACTCAATACTCTGACCAATAAAGGAAAGCATACCAAATATCTTCTTCACTATCCTATCTACCTGAGACTCCACTTTCAAGGAGCTATGAACCTGCACTCCAAGGTCTCTTTGTTCAGCAACACTCCCTAGGACCTTACCATTAATTGTATAAGTCCTGCTGAGATTTGCTTTCCCAAAATGAAGCACCTCACATTTATCTGAATTAAACTCCAGTATCTGTCAATTTCTTCTTTGTCTGTTTGGGGCCCTACTGATGACTTCCACCTGTGACTTGATTCCCCATTTTCATTCCTTACTTTCACTCAAACTAATTCCTTTTCATAATCTATTGCACCATTATACTGACATTTTCCTTTACTAACAAAACTACTCCTTTTTCTCTTTGCAAATTCTGCTGAAAAGGTCAATATCCTTGATAATAACGTTCCCAGTCTTGGTCACCCTGTAACCATACAGCTATCTCTACAAAGGTATAGTTATTTGAGATAATCCAAATGCCTGCTCCAAAGTATTTTGCGACAAGTCCATTCACCTAAATTGTTGCGCTCATTGATCTACTTCAGTTCCGCATTATGCATCATTGTGTTCTGAAAATTTTCATCCTTGTTTTTGAATTCTTTATAACTTTGAATCCATCTCTGTTACCTTTTCTGACTATCTAAAATGTATACATTTATTTAATTCTGATCTGTTGAGCATCCTGATTTTAATTGCTTCGATCTTTTGTGATTAGGTCGTTATCTGCCTAGCCTGTAAGTTCTGAAATTTATTCATCACTCCTCCACTCTACTATAATTTTCTCTTTAAGTCAACAATTTGTTGTGCAGTAACATAGTTTGTTGAAACTAGCGTAATTTTCCTTCATTTTCAAGAAGAAATACAAGTATGCTTTGGGCTGGGCATTCTGGATACATTACTGCTCGCTATGTAGCAGTGCATGGTTTGTACACGTCTAAACAAAGAGGTTCAATTATGATTGAGTATTGGTCCTCGGGTTTTAGTAGATGGGATGAATTGACTACCAGCAGATCTTAGAAAATTGAAGAGAAGAAGGGTTGAAACAACTTTCATGTAAAGAATGGCAATCACGTTTTTGGTTCATCGTTGACAAGTTCCAAAAAGAGGATGTCATTTCAGATGCATTAAACCTTCATTTGCATACTCGAGTTAACCAAAATCAATTTTAGTCTCCACTGGGAACACCTAAAAAGAAACCCTCATATATTTAACAGCTGTACCCACACAGATTTGACAGTTTATTTTGCCTGTAAGTGCAATGTATATGACTTTTACCATGTTATCAAAACCTATATGTATCTCACATAACAGTTTCAGATAAAACTCTATAGTTCTTTCACTGAATGCATTGCATTTGAACTTACGTTCTTTTAAAATAAAAACACTTGCTGGAGCTCTGCCTCATTCAGACTTCAGTTTAGAATATTTAAAATTTGATGCAATCTTGAGTGTAATTTTATCCAAAATGTTTCCTTTTCCACTTCAGTAACTGAGTTCCTTCGATAAACAAATCATTTGTGACCAGTGCGGTGTCTGGGACCTCCATCCAGATGAAAATACAGATAAGTCATGTTCTCTTTTAGATACTTGACAATGAACTTTAGTGGTTGTTAATGTTGATTCTTGATGTGGTAGCAAGTTTGTCTCAGATGTAGTTGTACAAATATTTGGTAGCTGGTTGATAAAATAATTCAATAAAAAGTCAAATAAACAGAAGTTTTTAACCTTACATGCACAGAAAAGAAAAACACACTGTCATAAAATATTCAGATCTGATATCGTTATTGACAAACACTTCTTGTAGAAGAAAAATGTCAGCCTATTTTCCCTGATTCATTGAATCTACAATCAACTTAATCTGCAGAACTAATTTTGACAAATAATAAGATTTATTTTTAGATGTCAGCACACAATCCAATTATTAATAGACAATAAATTTAAAGTTTCTTCTAAAAATAAATTAAAATGTTATACTGTATAAATGTTTAGTTATCATCTATATAATGGGTTTAGCTAGTTTATGCAAAACTATTACTTTTCACACAGAAGAAACATTAGATAAATTTGGAATTCCTTTTAAGAACATTGATAGACATGTAAATGTGATTAAAGACTGCATTTGAAAATAACCATACAGTATTAGTGAGCATTTAGGAATGCATGGGTAATCAAGGACAGTGACCTTTATAAAAGTGTCTGATAAATTCAATGGAGTTTTTTGAAGAAGTGTTTAATTGGATAGATCACGGAAATGCAGTAGACATGTATGAGTTTAATGAAAGCATTCAATAAGGTATCTCATTCATCAAATTAACAAAATACAGTCATATGGTCCAAGAATAATTGTATCAGTATATGTGGAAAATTCAATGACAAGTAGAAAACCAAAGAAAATTACAGGAGAGGAAGATATGTTGAGAATGGAAAGCTCAGATTCTTAACATTTAGAAAAGAAAGTTTAATTTTTCATTAAGGTTTAAATGGCAAGTAATGAATCACACTAATAAGGTGGTAACTACCTATTTTCAATCCATTTGCATCTCATTAACAGCTAAGGTCACCTCATTTATGTGCAGCTTCCAATTCTCTCATTCCTTGAGAAAGTGACATGAAAGTCAAAGTGGTTGCCCAATGGCAGTAAATCATTTGCTTCTCCAAGCCTCCAGACTGGACCTTCAATATCCCTGCATGCTTGCTGGACACTATCCTCTTCCATATAATCATCCATGCAAGATGGCCTTTCCAACTACCAGCCTCACACAACTGCATGCTGCTTTCAGACCAACTCATACATCAGGTCAGCACTTGAGGATTTCAATTTGGAGCTCAGATACACTTCTGACCTTCATACCTATTCTAGGCTGTTATGCACACAGGTTTACACATTTGTCTGATGCATCTACATGATTCACCTAATGCCTGCTTTCTTTCTTAGTGCTCATTCACTTTATGCTTACATGGAGACTGCAGCCTCTATGCTTCTATTGTTGTAAGACACTGAGCTATGTCAATGTCACACCTATAGCATGTGCCTGCATTTTACATGACAAGTGCACTGCTTATGCTTTAACTAAATAGCCATGTCTGAAAGTCAAAAGTAGTCCTAACTGGGTTCAAGATGGACTAAGGTCAGTGCTGCCACAAAGAGCATAGCCAATTACAGTTCAAGTTGTTGACTATAGTCAGTCCAATAGGTGGTCCTAACAGAGTTCATGGATCCACGACCTTGTTGTCTGGGAATCAGGACATGATCAATTCCACAAGTCAACTGTAACCAGTCTGAGAATTACAGGCATGTTAGTTTGCATCCTTTCGAGATATCAGTTCAAGGGCTAGGCCACACACCATCAAGTCAGCCCTGGTCCAGGGGGTTACTGGGGCCTATCCAAGGGAATTGTGGGAAGGTCAAATTAATGGTAGGGATTCATTGGACTGGGTTACTGAGTGGATGACAACAATATAAGGCACATTTCAAGAAAGAAGGGTCAGATCACAGAGCATAGGAGGAGCGGGGATCTGTGACAGGATTGGGGAATCAGGGAACTTCACAAGTGACAAAAATTCTAGACTCAAAATAAGGCAAGCGTATGCCAACAGTATTTCGAAGTACCATGCGCATTGTGGCATTTTGTGCTGTGGTAAATTGTGGCATTAACAGTTATATAAAGGCAAGGAGTAGAAATGCAGGGGGTGAGTGAAAGGTCAACAGTGATGTACGACACTGTAACATGAAAAGGAAAGAAATGAATAATGGGGAGGGGGAGTATTGGATGGATTATCAAGTCTTAGGTAGACCCTTCAATCAAAAACAAAGGATAAGTAGTTTAAACCTTGTCACTTTCAATCCAAAGCCAACAATGTAGTAATGAAACAAAGTGGCTGAAACTGCACGCAGAGTATGTTTCTGCTATTTTCTTCAGGAGTGGAATAAATTGTCTTTGATTTGGAGGCCAAGTTCAAGGCAATTGCATCAACTATGCATCCAAGTATTCAGTGATACCACACATTCTGGGATGAGAGTGTAATTCATTGACAAAGTCATACGTGTTACAAATATGATCCTGGAAAATTATGGCATCAAGCAGACATGACATAGTTTGCACTAATTGTCTTCTTGTCATGTTGAACAAGTTAGAGTCGGAAGAAATTTCTTTAAGCAAATCTAATCTGTGTTTACCATTTCTGAGTCATATTTCATACCTGATGCCAGGGGACAACACTTTTGGGCAGTCACAATTGCACATAGAACTGTAAGTATGCAAGGAAATAGTCTGTGATGTTCCAAGTTGGGTTCTTTCTAGGGAGGGGGTTGGGGGGGGGGGGGGGGGGGGGGGAAGGGGGAGGGGGGGGTGTGTGGGGTTACTATGTTAGCAGATTAATGCCAAAATCCCACTCGCTCAGTGTAGTATAAACAATTTGGTTCTGCAAAATACCTCAGAGCTCCTTATTGAAATAACTGAAGCTTTCCCGACCACAGCAGAGGATCAAAACAATTGAGACTGAGGCATGGGCCTAGAAGAAACATAAGTAAATATGATATTCCATTTATAACATTGCCCACATATCTCACCTGTCCACACAGTTGAGATCCATATTCCTTCTTTCCTTGCTGCAAAAATATGGACAGCATCAAAGGAGAAAGGTGTTTTTTTTAAATGGGAAAGGGTAAAGTCGCCATATTCCCGAAAGTCTACAGGGCCGCTCTCTCATTGAGAGAAAGAGAGAGAGAGAGAGAGAGAGAGAGGACTAGTGGGGGCCTGTGGGTCAGCATGTCTTAGTTGAGGGAAAGTTGAGAAGGTAGGATCTTTATGGTCACCCAGCCAGTATGGGAAATGACCCTGTACAGTTGGCATCACTCTGCATTACTGATTAAATATTCAGCTGACCCTCAAAAGAGGAATTAGAACATCATCACATAACACCAGGCTATAGTCCAACCGGTTTATTTGGAAGTATTGCCTTTAAAAGCACTGCTCCTTCATCAGGTAACTAGTGAGACAGGATCATAAGACAGAATTTATAGCATAAGATTACAGTGTCATGCAACTGAAATGCTATATTGAACAAACCTAGATTTGTGTTAAGTCTTCCATCTTTTTGAATGGGTTGCAGGTTCCAGTTCATTAATATGTAAATCCCAGAACTTCTTTTAAGTCACACTCTTGAGATAATTTAAGGGTACAAGCAAAATGCAATGTCTTGGCTACAGTCCAAGTCAAGGTTCATGAAACTGTGACATCTGTTGCCATCTGCAGCCAAGGAGTTAATTGCTTGCGAGGAATGAGCAATACTTGTCGATTACAACTTTTTCCATCCTTAGGATATTGGAAGAGGCTTCTCTCTTGCAAATAGATGTGACTTCATCAGGTCTGCCAGGGGCAAAGGCGGTAGATCAGACATTTTAAGAGTACAAGTGAATGTACGTTTAGGAAAGTCTGAGAAACTTGACAATGACTTGTCACCTGTGCCATTTATGTACCCTCAGTGACAATGGACTTGCAACATAAACTCCATTTCTCTCTGCACAGACTCTGTCAGACTGGCTGAGTTTCTCCAGCATTATTTGTGTTTGTTTCAAATTGACAACATGTTGCAGTATTTTGCCTTTAAAGTAACAGGCCCAATTGTCTGGTCGTAATGTTACGTAGGTTAAGACTTGAGGATTACATGAGAAAAATCACTCTGAGCCAAGGCAGACCTTGTGGCCATGACACTCAATCAATAAAGCAGTAAGCAGAAAAATGGGAAATTACAACTCATCGACTTTAAATAAGGACCCGGATTTTCTGCTGGCTAGACAGTCATTTTTCCAGTGTACATGGGAGTGGCATTTGGAGAGCTGCAGGATCTCCATTGTCGCACTTGTAGCATTGTAGAGAAATGTCTGCCCATTGCTCAACAAATCTAATTTTCAGCTGAGCAATTCCTCTTCACCTAGAACCCTCCATTTAAAATTGGAGATTCTGGAGGGCTCTGATTAAAGTAAAGTAGCTACTTAGGAAGCATTTGACTATTACATGCAGTCTAACGCCTGAGTAACTATTAAACTGATTCCATACTTACTTCACACGCTCTCCCAGAATCTGATCTGACCAGATCTGAAATCCGCACACTAGATTCAACCTACCCTATGCCCAACCGAATCCATCAACCTAAATCTACTACCCACAATGGCTGACCTCACTAGAATTTCATGGATCTGACCTCCTCACTCCTGTGGCTGGACATGACTCAATCCCCGAAGCTCGATCCAGACCTAACCAATATCTCACTCCAGTGGTGGACCATAAACCACCCAGACCCATCCTGACCCCCATCAGACCCTATTTCACCCACCCACCTGACCTATCCTAAACACTGCCTCGTTTAAGTTGCCATCTTGAATGTTGACACCATGCCTACCTGGCACCCTACCGCTCCCCAGCTGGTATCCTACTTGCATTGGTTCCCTATCCACTTGGTACACTCTCTCCATGTCCATCTGGCAACCTACCCATTCTGCACCATGAAACACATGTACCCTTTAACAGCAGCTGTCAAAGTGGCTGCCAGTACTGTTAAAATGATAGAAAAAGGCAATTGACTGATGTGGAAATATGTGGTTCATCTTCGTCTGACAATTCAGCACTGTGAAAGAATGGTCAGAATGGACACGTAACTCTGCATCACTCAGAGACCCTGAGCAGAATTATCTCTCCATAAATGAGGATTTTCTTTCTTCCCTAAGAAAATAAAGAGATTACTCCTAAAATCTGGTAAAAATCTGAAAGTGACACTTCTGGATGTAGGTTTGCTCACTGAGCTGCAAGGTTCATTTCCAGACATTTTGTCACCCTACTAGGTAACATCTTCAGTGGGTCTCAGGCGAAGCACTGTAATTGATTCCTGCTTTCTATTTATATGTTTGGGTTTCTTTGGGTTGGGGATGTCATTTCCTGTGGTGATGTCATTTCCTATTCTTTTTCTCAGGGGGTGGTGGATGGGGTCTAAATCGATGTGTTTGTTGATAGTATTCCGGTTGGAATGCTATGCTTCTAGGAATTCTCGTGTGCGTCTCTGTTTGGCTTGTCCTAGGATGGATGTGTTGTCCCAGTCGAAGTGGTGTCCTTCCTTACCTGTATGTAAAGATATTAGTGAGAGAGGGTCATGTTGTTTTGAGGCTAGTTGGTGTTCATTTATCCTGGTGCCTGTTTGTCCAATGTAGTGTTTGTCCAGTTCTTGCACGGTATTTTGTAAATGACATTAGTTTTGCTTCTTGTCTGTATAGGGTCTTTCATGTTCATTAGCTGCTGTTTTAGTGTGTTGGTGGGTTTGTGGACTACCATGATGCCAAGGGGTCTGAGTAGTCTTGCAGTCATTTCCAACATGTATTTGATGTAGGGGAAAGTGGCTAGGGTTTCTGGACATGTTTTGCTATTTGTTTGGGTTTGTTGCTGAGAAATCAGCAGACTGTGTTCATTGGGTACCTTCTTGAATACATGTGTAGGTGATTTTCCTCTGCTCTGTGTAGTTCCTCTGTGCTGCAGTCTGTGTTGGCTCATTGAAGTAATGTTCTGATGCAGCTTTGTTTGTGGATGTTGGGATGATTGCTTCTGTAGTTCAATATTTGGTCCATATAGATGGAGGGAGTTCCATCTGCAAGGTGCACTGCTGAAATTCACCAAGGATATTTAGTACTTTCCAAACCCATGTCAAAGGATAAAGGCAACAGATATGAGGGAAAACCATTATCTGCAAGCTCCCCTCCATCCTGACCTCAAAATATATTCCTCCAGTGTTGATGGATCAAAATCCTAAAACTCCCTTCCAAACAACATTTTGGGTGCATCCACAGCAAATGGAATTCAACAGCTCATCACCAGCTTCTCAAGGGAAATGTGGGATTAGATTAGATTACTTACAGTGTGGAAACAGGCCCTTCGGCCCAACAAGTCCACACTGACCCACCCATACCCCTACATTTACCCCTTACCTAACACTACGGGGAACTTAGCACGGCCAATTCACCTGACCTGCACATCTTTGGACTGTGGGAGGAAGCCGGAGCACCCGGAGGAAACCCACGCAGACACGGGGAGAATGTGCAAACTCCACACAGACAGTTGCCTGAGGCTGGAATTGAACCCGGGTCTCTGGTGCTGTGAGGCAGCAGTGCTAACCACTGTGCCACCCCAATGTACAATACAAGATGGCCTTACCAGTAATACCCATTACCTGCAATAGAGCCTTGTGTTCAAAATTCAACCTCTGAAAAGTGCAGGCAGATAAAGATATTAAAAAATGACCAGCAACATTTGAGGTTTTATAAAGAGGGTTTTGGTGTACAAGGACTAAGTAAAAATAATAAGTGTATATAAAATACTGGTTAGTTCCGCTACTAAGTGCAGTTTTGCTTTACAGTCTATGGAAACGATTTTAGAACCATGGAAAGCCTGCTCAATAAATCCACCAGTGCAGTGCCATGGCTGAAAAACTGTAGTTATGAGGAGACAATTGTTTTCAGACAAGGTGCAGAAAAGGCTGTTTCATAGATTTTGAAATTATGAAGTGTACAGCAAATGGAGAAAGATTACTTTTTTCTGGTTGAAAAAGCAGTAACAAGGGGTTACAATTTAAAATTGTTACTCAGAGAATAAGGAGAGTAATTAGGAAAAATCTCATTATACAAAGAATTGTTGATGCATGAAATACTTTACCACAGGGAATGGTTGCACTAGCGACCATTTAATCTTTTAAGAGAAATTTAGATAAATATTTGAAATAAAGGGAGATATTCCTCACAATGGGGAAAAGAACAGGTTTAATTTTGGATTGCTCTTGCAATAACAGATTGGAAAAACAAGTTCTTCTTTGTTATTGACTTTGATTGCTCTAATAGAACATGCCTTTGCCAAAAAAAAATGATGTTTCTACCCCAGAATCAATTTTTAAAAAAAATTATGCTTTGCATTTCCTAAAGTAAGATATAACATCCAAAGATGATTTGGAGATGCCGGTGTTGGACTGGGGTGTACAAAGTTAAAAATCACACAACACCAGGTTATAGTCCAACAGGTTTAATTGGAAGCACACTAGCTTTCGGAACCACCTGATGAAGCTAGTGTCCGATAGCTAGGGTCCTTCCAATTAAACCTGGACTATAACCTGGTGTTGTGTGATTTTTAACATCCAAAGACACCTTGTCGCCCAAAACTATGTTGAACAATCTACAATTTAATAGTAAAAAAAATTACTCTTTGATAAAGAACACAGAAGACACAACTTTCTTTTTAAACTTATACTTTAAACAGTCAACAAGCATTTAGGATGCCTAACTGGCAAGAAAGGGCAGAACAATGAGCGTTACTTGTGAGAGGTTTATCCACTAACTATTGACTGAAGACTACCTGTACACTGTTGAAGACTACCTGTACACTGTTGAAGACTAGCTATAGACTGCTGAAGACTACCTGTACACTGCTGAAGACTAGCTATAGACTGCTGAAGACTACCTGTACACTGTTGAAGACAAGCTGTAGACTGCTGAAGTCCAAGTAGCAGTCCCCGTTTGCTTTCAAAGATAAGGTTTGCGATTGGGGCTCACCCTTTGATCAGGTACCATTTTACATCCCTGCGGAGACCAAAACACAGCAATGAAATGCTCCATTTTTCATAATCATCTCAGTTCAGTAGTTATTCATGGACTGTCAATTGATCAGAAAATTAAGATAAAATATTTCCCGTTGTCCAACCATCACTTATATTTACTCAATGATAGCTTTCTGACTCAATGGCAGCAGCTGGATTCTCTCCTCTAGAAATTTAACACATGATCTGGACTGACACCACAGTACTTTAGTACGTAACTAGGCAGCACTACAATGTCAAACGTGCTTTTTAGTTGAGACATTAAGCGAAGGCCTATCTGCCTTTCAGGTAAATGTAGGTGATTAATATTCTGTTTACTACCAGAAGGTAACAAAAAAAATCAGTTTTCATTTCGCTTTTCATTCGCTCCATTTAGAGCATGTACAAATATAATGTCAAAACTTATTTAGAGTTGTAGAGGTCAACAATGTAGAAAAAGGCCCTTTGGTCCATAAAGTCTGTGCTAGTCAAAACTAAACAAGCAGGAGGCTGGGAGAACACAATAAGCCAGGTAGCATCAGGAGGTGGAGAAGTCTCTACCTCTACCTCCTCCTCTTGATGCTGCCTGGCTTATTGTGTTCTTTCAGGCGAAAGTGAGGACTGCAGATGCTGGAGATTAGAGTCAAGAGTATGGTGCTGGAAAAGCACAGCAGGTCAGGCAGCATCCGAGGAGCAGGAGAATCGACATTTCAGGCAAAAGTCCTTACGACGGTTCTCCTGTTCCTCAGAAACTGTCTGACCTGCTGTGCTTTTGCAGCACCATACTCTTGACAGCTGTGTTCTTCCAGCCTCCTGCTTGTTTACCCTCGATTTCAGCATTTGTAGTTCTTTTGTTTTTGGTCTAAACAAACACCTATTTTGATATAGTTTTATATTAAAGTTAATAATGCGTAAATCAACATGAAGTGCAGAAGGATCATCATTGTATTTGTAAGTGTTTCATCAGCTTACCATAGTCATGTTACCTGTACTGCTGCTATGAATATGTTTACTTTACAAATGATGGAAATAAAATTACATGAAATATGGTATCAGATGTATGAAGTGGGAATTAACTGAATTTTCAGATGCTAAGAGAGCCAGCTAAAAAAAGGAAGAATTAAATTTTAAAAAGACAGCAGCCTGCGACTTTGAAGTACTCCGAGTCAGAATGGCAGAGAATTTTCCACACCCTGCTGTAATGGAAGTGAAAAGAGAGGTGACACAAAATTGGAATTTTCTCACTCTCCAGGTGTGGAATGTCTTCTTGGTGAGTATCACCTCAGAGTAGATGAAAGTGTGAGACTAACTCAACATCTACTGAGGAAAGCTCCAGCTGAAATACAACATAGAGGAACCAACAGTTTTACTGACTCAGGAGATCTTTAGAAAAAGAAATACAAAGAACAAGTGTGCATTCTTTGAGGTTCAGGCAGCTGACAGTAAGCAGGCAAAGAGGAAGTCTTCACAGAAGCACAAGAGAGAAAAAAACAGATTTAATAATATGTAAAAGGAAGAAACAGATGCAATTAAACAAACCTGAATTCAAGTACACAGATGATGTTCTGACTCAGAAAATACTTTGCTTGAATCCTGATAAGGCAAGAGCAAAGATGCAGTGATTAACACATGTGAAAACAATGCAACAATTTGTGAACTATCCAGCAAGTCCTTGCATAATCTGCCATCTAAATGTGAACTCCTATAACAAGCTCATTGTGCAGAGGATTTGGGGCACAAAATAAGCAGCAGCTTTCACTCAAATCAGAAAGTTAGCAGCAATTATTCAATATGCTCTGGTTGCCATCAAACCAGCAAAGACACTGAAACTGAAAGACAAGCATTTTGCTGTCAGCAAGCATTCACCACAGGAATGCAACTCCCCAAGGGAAAGAACGTCCAACAAGGAATAAGCTGATACCATACAAACTGAAACTGACTTGCTGCATATTATTAAAAGATCTGCAAGCATGAGTAGTAGTGGAACAAACTGCATCTACAGAGACTGATGAAAGTGGAACAGACTGGAATTATCACAGTTTTATTTATAAATGAATTCTTATTGAGAATGTATGTTGGATAACTCAATTAACTTGCACTTGAAAAACAATGTAGCATGCAATATTCTATTATGGGTTTTTTTTAAAACAAAAAAATAAAGATTTTAGAGAATTACATTTCTACATAGTCATCATGAGATGTCTGCACTGCAAGATCTTCCATTTGAGAATCAGCAGCCATTAAACTACATTGCATGAAAAGATTGTCATGAAGCTCAAAACCTCAAAGAATTTTTTTTTCTTACATACTCTATTTTTGAGATATTATTGCGTAGTTGGAAAGTTTGCTGTAAGGCGGGTTCAAATGTATTCTGTTCATCTTTAGACATGGCAATGGATTATGTCAGAAAATCCTCTTCTCTCAAGATACTGAAACATTGACCCAAATTTATTTCTAACAGTCTTTTGTGATCTGACAAGGAAAAACACATCAATTGCTTAGACTTTGACCACCGACCATATTGGCAATGCAAAACTTTGAAATATTAGCTTTCGAAGTATACTGTAATAACTTTCTTAGTGGCAGCAATCATCAGCACTAAGAGTTAAACTGTTCTAAAGTGAGCAAGTAATCAAAACAGGTCTATCTTAAGTTTATGTTTTTTTTTCTTTATATATACACACACACAATACATTTATTGAAGTGAGGAATGGCAGCACTGTCTTAAAATGTTACATTCACCCAGACATGATCAGTCTTTCAAATTAATCCAACCATGCAACAATCAGGTTTAAATTGCTCAGTTGCAGCCAAGCCTATGTCAAATGTTACACATCACGCTTCAGACTCAAGAATTTAACAGTCCAACTCATGCATTCATGCTAAACCAAAAACATGTCATCATGACAAGTGCGGTATGCACAATTTTTGATGTGAGGAGGAAATGGGCCAAGGTGCTTGTGAGGATTCAACTACCCATCTCCTTAATTAAATAATTTTTTTCCCATTTTCCAATTGTCAGGGTGTTCAGATCAAAACCTGATTAGATAGTTAAGTTCAGATTTGTTTTGTAAACCCCAAATTTCTATCTTAGTCTCAAATATACACAAACACATACACATACACACAAAGAATCCTGAACAAATCATATGGATGCATTGAATCAAACAAGTACCTCATTTATAACAGCAATTAAAACATCAAATCAGGCAATTTGGCTCTATTTTGCTGTTCCAGATGGAGTTAATTTAGACCATTCATAATAACCAAAATCATTTACTCTGACTTTTATAAAGTCAGAACTCACACCAGCAAAGACACTGGCAGACTGCCCTCATGAATCTGTGATAACAATTATAAGGTCAAGACCACAACCAGCTCAGATACTCCATTCTACCACATATTGTGGGTAACACAAATCAGAAGAAAGAGCGATACTTTGAGTTTGTATAATTAACCATTGCTTTGGAGGACGATATACAGTTGTGACTTCACTGGCAAGATCATTTTTCATTCAATTACTGATCTCAGCCATGTTACCGGAGGAATGCACTGAACAAAATGCTGTAGTTTACCCAACAGAGAGAAATTTGGGAAGATGGACATTCGTTTTTAATGTAGTTGAGACTCACTGGTAGCAAAAGGCTCATGGACTCAGAAGCGCATCGAAAATTAAAACTAATTAGAAAGCTTTACATTCCAAAAGTGGAAACATAAAGCACAATAGCAATATTCAAATCAACAATATGGGCACATTCTGTTGATCTTTGCAGATATCCTCCTCTTTTAAAATTCCCATCATTGGAGTACACTAAATGGAGTCATTTGGCAAAAGCCAGTGAAACCACTGAAAGATAAATTGGGATACTTTTGAGGTACTGTGGTAGTGTTCCTCTTCCTGGACCAGAGAGAACTGGGATCAAGTCTCACTTGCTCCAGAGGTGTGTAATAACATCTCTGAATGGGTCGATTAAGAAAAATAGATTAATAAAAGAGAAGTAAATTGAGTAGAGGCATTTGGCCTGAAAAACAAACTCAATTTTTTAAATTGATATCACCAACATTTCCTGTTCCTTTTGATGAAACTGATTTTGAGTACAAATTAGAGATGCGAGCCAAACATGGAATCTGTTTCTCTAGCCTAAACAGTTTAATATCCAAAGGAACAATTTCCCTTTTCCATTTAAAAGTTAACTAAGCTACTGAACATAACCAAAAACAGAACTTACTTGTCATCAGGGTACATCATATTCCACAAAAGAATGTGTTATCTCTACAGAGGAATTGGCACCAAATTCTTTAGGCTGCCACCAGTAAGGCCTTTCCTTTGATGTGGATCTTGACTAAAGTCAGTTATAACTGATTGGCTCCAGGAAAGAATGTTCCTTTTCATTGACTTTAGGATGTGTCCATTAATAACAATCTGACAGTTTATTTAAGAAACACAAATTATTTTAAACATATGTGCTTCTTTAAAGCATAATAGCTATATAGCTCTTGTCCTTCAGCCAAAAGACTTCTGTCAATATATTGTATTGGAGAGGAGGTGGTGGTGCAATGGTAATGTCACTGAACTATTAATCCAGAACTCCAGTTAATGCTGTGGGAATGTGGGTCAGAGTAACGAGTTTCATGGCAAATAGTGATATTTGAATTCAATTTTTAAAAATTGGAATTGGAAAATTAAAAGTAAGCTGACTGTTGTCCATGCAGCCAATGTCATTTGTTCTAAAAAAACCCATCTGCTTCATTAATGTCCTTTAGGGTAGGAAATCTACCATCCTTACCTGCTCTGGCCTACATGTGACTCCAGGTGCACAGCAATGTGCCTGACTCTCAGACTGCCCTCTCAACAATTAGAGATGGGCTATAAATGCTGACCTAGATAGTGACACTCACATCCAATGAGTAAATAAGATGACTATGCCAAGGATATCCTACCATCCTTCTACCAACATCTGGGTAGAACCCAGGTTGACAGTGCAGAAAACAAAGGGTGCATTTCTCTTCCCCTTTTAAACTTCTATTAGATCTTCCTCCATTCCTGTTCAAGACTGTATAAATTAGCTGCATGTTTTCTTTTATTTCGCATTAATTTGGCTTGTTAGTCCCTGATCTGGCTCAGTGGTTAGCACTGTTGCCTCACAGCGCCAAGGACCCAGGTTCGATTCTAGCCTCGGGCGACTGTCTGTGTGGAGTTTTCATATTCTCCCCGTGTCTGCGTGAGTTTCCTCCGGGTACTCCAGTTTCCTCCCACAGTCCAAAGCTGTTCAGGTTAGATGAATTGGCCATGCAAAATTGCCCGTAGTGTTAGGTGCATGAGTCAGAGGGAAATGGATCTGGGTGGGTTACTCTTCGGAGGATTGGTGTGGACTTGTTGGGTCGAAGGGCCTGTTTTCACACGTAGGTAATCTAATCTCAAAGGCTGCTATCACAGCAAGTGGGGTCTCTAAACATTTTACTTCAGTAAATCAAATCAGAGGAATTTGATTTGGTTCTAAAGGTCAGTGCACCAGAATTAAAAAATTTTAAAAAGCATTTTACTAACAGAGAAACTTTTGGAACATTGGAATGCAGTATTTTAATTGAACTTAAATTTTGCCAATTTACAGAGCAAGAGAAATTTTGTTTGTCTACTGATGGCAGTTAATAGTTAAAAACAAAAAAAAAGTCACGGTGATTTGGTGATGGGAAAAAAAAATCACTTGCAGTTGTATGTGATAGCATTTGTGGATAGAAGAAAAAAACCTCTTGTCTCCTGCTTGATTTAGAAAATCCAGGGATGGAGATGCACCAACTCTGGAGTGGGAGGGTCAAAAGGCCTGATACACAGCAAAATTAAATTGTGCTATTTTATAAATTAAGATTACATAAAACGTCAAAACATTTAAGTTCAATACATACCTCCTGGAGAATATGCTGCATGTCAAACAGTTGTAATCAGTAATTTTTTTCAGGGTAGTGAGATTGATGAACTATTTAAATATCATTAAACATGTATCATTTTAACAGAGATAGAATAGGAGAATGAACAGCTTCAAAGTTAGTCACTTTAAACATGCTACTGAAGAACGTAGGTTATGACTTTAAGATATGTTTGAAACATGAATTTTAATATCTGCAGTTATTAAAAGTGAAGTGCAATACAGGGAGAATTAGATTTTGAAGCTGCTACATTCAGAGGTAAAAGTATTTTACTTTGAAACTCTTCCTTCTCCACTCAGGTGATTGAAATCCATCCATGTCACTGAAAAATAAATCTTTTGAGAGATAGACTTGAATGAGCTCTTAAATGATGTAAATAGGCTGCTTTAATAGGAGCAGGCTTGTTCAGCACTCCTCCCTCTCTAGAAAAATGGCAGATAAAGGAAAATGGAGATGGATTGCCACATTTCGTAACAGCTACTTTGTCTGTTGACCCATTTCCATTCCCTTCCAAATGGGCATGGAAAACATTCCACCCTTCGTCTTTTTATTAGATAAACAGTGCTTGTATGAAGAAAAAATATAATTTTAACTTTAATAGAATATTGTTTGTCTGCCTGGTATTTCTAACCTTGGGGATTTCTGTTTTGTTTCAGTCTATGAATAAATGCCTGAGTTTCTTATGGTTGGAGTGCATGAGTCATTTGAACGCTATGCTGCAATAGGAGATTCCTTGTCTGAAATAGTCACCACCTCAGGACAAAAAACTCTTGGGACAAATCTCCTACAGTTTTTATATTTCTTCCTTGGTGACCTGGCCTTGTCTTCTTTGTCATGCATGCAGATGTCAGGGAAAAGTGGCACAGGGGTCCACTCTGAGAAACAATCCTACGACCTGCACCATTTCTGTGAAGCAATAATATTGAACAATAGCTCAACATAGCCAATGGCCTGCATGAATGTAGACTGGAAGGTCCCAAGGAGATCAGTCAAGCTTTGTGTAGTACTTGCCTGTTACCAGTTTTTCAGCTTTTTGAGGCAGGAAGATGCAGCTGGAACAATAATAGAAGCTGGATCCTAATGGGAATATTCATCAAAGACATCAAGTGTGTCCTTAAGCCTTTTAACTCCTCATCCATGCAACCATCTGTCCAGGAGTTAATGATACCTGAATGTAGTTTGTTGCACTGCATTCGTTCTACTGATGTGAAGTGCATTCACATTTACTCTACTGACATCTCTTTAGAATCTAAACAAGCTATTCAGTGAACTAATTAATCCTTTCTTGCCAATTATCAAAGGAGTCGGACAATAAAATAATGAACCAACAGTCATTTATTAATCTTTTGAATCTGCATATAATGCATACATTGAGTTAATTGGCAAAACAAAAAAAAAGCCTAATAATACCAGGCTACTTATGTGACTGTAATTCAGATTTAGATTGATGGGGATCAGATAACTCATTTGGTTACCAAAACAGCAAATGCTGGAAACTCTCAGCAGGTCTGGCAGCATCTGTAAGGAGAGAAAAGAGCTGATATTTCGAGTCTAACTGACCCTTTGTCAAAGCTAAAAAAAAGGGGAGAAATAGGGAGATATTTATACAAGGCTGAGAGAAGGTGAGTCATGGCTCCAGAAGCAAAGATAGCGATAAAGAGATGCTAATGACAGTGCATAGAGAGATTATAGGGAGATTAGGAGCTGTGAATAACCAAGGCTGAAGCCAGGGCTGTGTGACAAAATATGTTGGGGGGGGGGGGGGGGGGGGGGTGAGGGTGAAGCAGAGGCAAAATGGAAAACTGGACAGAAGGGTAGCAAAGGGGGAAGAGGAGAGAAAAAGGTGATGAAAGAGTGGGGAGCGAGAGAAAGCGAGACAATCAAGAAATAAGAGGTACAGAACAGTGAAAAAAATTTTTTAAATATAAATGAAATAAAAATATATGAAGTTGTTGAATTCAATGTTGAGACCGGTAGGCTGTAACGTGCCTAATCGGAAGATGAGATGCTCTTCCTCCAGTTTGCATTGAGCTTCACTGGACAAGGACAGACATGTGGGCATGGGAGCAGGATTGTGTGTTGAAGTGGCAAGCCACAGGAAGGTCCGGGACCTGATTACGTGCAGACCGAAGGTGCTCAGCAAAGCAATCACCCAGTTAGTGTTTTGTCTCTCCGATGTAGAGGAGACCACATTGGGAGCAATGAATGCAATAGACCAAATTGAAAGAGGTACAAGTGAAATGCTGCTTAATCTGAAATGAATGTCTGGGGCCTTGGATGGTGAGCATGAAAGAGGTAAAGGGGCAGGTGTTGCACCTTCTGCAATTGCATGGGAAGGTGCCGTGTGTGATGGGAGAGGTGTTTAGTGTGATGGAGGAGTGGACTAGGTTGTCCAGGAGGGAACAATCTCTGTGGAATGCAGACAGGAGGAGGGAAGGGAAGATGTGTTTAGTGGTGGCGTTGGCGAAAATGGCAGAGGATTATTCTTTGCATGTGAAGGCTGGTGGGGTGAAAGGTGAGAACAAGAGGGACCCTATCCTTGTTCTGGGAGGGGAGGGAGGGGGTGAGGGTCGTGGCACGGGAGATGGACTGCACACTGTCGAGTGCCCTGTCAACAACTGTCGGTGGGAAGCCACCTTTTTTTAGCTTTGACAAAGGGTCAGTTAGACTCGAAACATCAGCTCTTTTCTCTCCTTACAGATGCTGCCAGACCTGCTGAGATTTTCCAGTATTTTCTCTTTTTGTTTCAGATTCCAGCATCTGCAGTAATTTGCTTTTAACTCTTTTGGTTAGGCTGTTGTAGATAATGATCCCAATGTGCAGGTTCACTCCGTGCACTGGTTATGTTAGTTCATGGAGAGATGTCTCCTCATTATATCCCACACATAGTATGGAGTTGTGTGTGTGAGAGTCTTTCTCTCTCTCTGTAACACAGAGAGATATCTATGGTCTCTTGTGGACCATGGCTAATCACTAATTCTGACTGGAATTGCAGTGCAAAGTGCTTGGAGGAGCTGATTAATTGTTTTTCTCAATAAGATGTGGACAAATTAGGCCCTGTGGGGCCACATCCGGCCAGTCGGAGCTTCTAATCCAGCCTGCAGCTGCAGTGCCATTGAACACAGTGTGCACTAAATTGGCATGCATAACTGATGCTGGCACCTGGCTGATCAGTGTCAACAGCTGTGAAAACAAAATACTCATCTACAGAGCCTCGGGAAAAGTACTTCAAGGCAAGAGGACCAATTCCAGGTGAGTTGCACTTGACAATGATCAGTGGCTAAAGGAGACTTTTCTCAGGAAATCTGGTTGCTACGTGAAAACTGAGCACACATGGTGATGCATTGTAAACAGCACAAGGTAAGTGTATACGTAAGATTGTGTATTATTTTACTATAGTTTTGTTTTGAACTTTGATTTTGTGAATATTGAACCACTATTTTCAAAATTTCAATTTATTTTTAAAAATTTAGTATGAACAACTTTAATTGGTGTATAGATATGAGGCAGGAGGGTATTTATTGTATTGATCTTGCTGTGCTCCCCACCCCCCCTAAAAAAAGACATGAAGTCAAGCACATACTGTGGGACTGGAGTTGCATACATACCAGATTGATAAAAATGGACATTATTGAATCCTTCCAATCTTTTTAATTCCTTACTTTGGTTGCTTCCAGAGTCATTTTCTGGTGCTAGACCATAAATGAGAGATCTATTTAAATAACCTTTTATAGTTCATTGAGTGGTGATGCTGAAAAAGAGAAGCATACTACAGAAGCTTTTCATCTTCCACAAATCAGAAAATCTGCAAGAATACCAAATTTCAAAACAAACAGACAATTTGTTCTGCCCAAGAAATAGAGTGCTGATTGGCTGGCAAGTCTTCTCTGGTCGAGTAATTCCATGGTGAAACCACCACGGAAATGTATTTATTCCAACGTTTAAGTTGAAAAGGCACAAAGCTTAGTCAAATTCCCTTCTCCTACAGAGAATGAATTAACGTGGCTTCCAGCCAGCATAAGTGAGCCATATTGTGAGACTGATTAATGATCTTAAGTTGGTTTTGGTATAATTCTTAACACTCTTGGCTTAGTCCTGTTCTGCCCAATTATGAAATCACATCTGAAGTTGGACACTGTGTTCTTTGTTTTGCAAACAAAAAGCAAATGGGGCTAGTTTAGTTCGGGAAACCTGATCAGCAAAGACAAATTGGATAAAAGGGTCCGTTTCTGTGCTGTATGACTCTGACTCTATTTCACATTTAATTTTCACACACTATTAAAACCTATCAAGTCTCTTCAAATATTGTGTACTCCATGTTTCTTCTTCTTGTTCTGAAGGAGCTGATTCTTGATGAGGTCTGGTGCCATGAATGCTGGCAGGATAGCATGTGATACAAGGATCTGAATGGTATATTTTCACTAGAATAATTATATGTCTGTAATCTGTTTAAGAAACATTTGTGGATAGATTCTGCTAACATTTTACATAATACATTCGTATAGCCATGTGTACAATGATACTGTGGATGTGAAATTTAAAATATGATGAGAGAAGTTGGTGTTATTATCATTGGAACAAAAGAAGTGAGATTTGAATAGAGCTGCTTTAAAATTATGATGGACATTGATCAGATAAATAAGGAGACACTATTTCTGATGGCAGAAGGGTTGGTAAGTAAAGAACATGAGTTTAAGATAATTGGGCAAAGAATCAGAGGGTAACAGGTTTGTACAGCCAGCAAAAACAGAATCTACCAATTATCTGGTGGATAAGAGTTTGGAATAATGAAGCAAAAATGCTATTATCTGCACAGTGTCCCATAAAATTGATAGCCAAAAGTCACCATAAACAAACTCAGATTAAGGTTTTGAGATGCCGATCTGTGATGAGTTGTTTATGCATTTCCAAAAACAAGAGTTGAAATAGCATCTTCTGCTCTTGCCAGAGGTGTAGCTAATGTTTAGACTTTCAGATTGATGATGAATGAAATAGAAAGTTCATAGTCTGTGATTTTTGGGCTTGAGCTTTGTGTTTTGACAAAACTAGAAAATTTAGGAACCCTGACATGTGTCGTACAGATTAGAAAAAGAACTTATTTTATTTTAATAATGGACTATGAGGTTATTAAATCCCAGATCCAGAATAAGAGGTAGAGAAAGGATACAGATTACTGTACCCCACACAAGATGTGGGACAGGAACCTATGGGAGTGATCAGGTAGCTGTCAACTTGCAGCCCCGCCATCCAAAGAAATATCAGTGGCAATGAGACCAGACACTGAAACAGGCATTTCTTACAGCTGTAACATGCTTGGAGTGGGGAGCTCAGTTAATGCCCTGTGTGATTTCTGTGGCAGGAAATCCAAGCCTCAGGAACTGGATTGGGTGGCAGCATCAGAGCTCAGTCTGGGTGCTGGCTGAACTACAGGCAGGCACATGAAGGAGATCCAACTTTTGATACCTGAATGCAAGAAATTGGTGGTGTGGGGTGGGGGAACGTGTTACCCAAGGAAGAGGGGATGGTAAAAGAAGAATTGAAGTTTAATGGCCATGCAGGCAGATTGGAAAGAAGTTACTACCTTCTGGCATGATTCCCCCGGTAGGCAAAATACATACTCCAAAGACACTGTCTCCCTTCCTTTCTACCATTATAAAAATGTAATAAAAAGGGCTTTTCAGACACACCTTTCAGAGAAAGGATAGCATAGATGTTAACAAACTCATGCGAACTTAGGTACAAAGTAAAGTAGGAGCAGACATTAAACTACTCACTCCTCAAGTCAGCAAGACCATTCAGTAATTCTGGCTGCTCTGTTTATCTTTTGAATGCCACATTTCCATTTACCCAAGATAACACTTGACAAACAAGAATCTATCTACCCTACTCTTTGAAAAAAAAATCTGATGCTACCACTTCCACCGCACTCTGAGGCAGAGTTCCAAAATCTTTCAGTGCTCTGAGAGACAAAAATCTCCTTATGGCTGTCCGGAAATGGTAATTCCAAATTTTACAACAGTGCTTCCCAGTTCTGGATTGACCAAGAAGTTGGACATCCTTTCCATTTCCTTGTCAGCACCATTCAGGATCTTCCACACTTCAATCAAGTCACCCCTCATTCTTCTAAACTCCAAGGGAAACAAGCCAAACCTGACCAACCTTTCCTCCTAAAACAGCTTGCTTGTTCCAATTATCAATCCAGTAAGTCTGTTCCATACCACCTCCAATGCATTTATCTTTCCTTCAACAAAAAAAAACTGCACATAGTATTCAAAATGTAATCCCAACCTATACTACAGAACCATAACAACCTAATTTTCATTTCAATTCCTTTTATAATAAAGGAGATCATTCTATTACCTGCCATGATTATGTGATATATCTGCGCTCTGAATGTTTTGTGACTTATGCTTCAGAACTGCTAACTCCTTCAGCACCTTGGAATTCTGCAGTCTTTCTCCATTCATACGATATACTGCATTTTCCAGTTTTCTTCTCATCTTCTAACATTATATTCCACCTGTCAGATTTCTACTCTCAAACACAACCTGCCTATATCCAACTGCAAGTTCCTTATGTCTTTTTCATAACTTACTTCATATCTCCGTATGGTCTGTGAATTCAGCTGTCGTGCCTTTTGCTCCCCTCACTTTAGTTATTGATTAAATAGTAAAATTTGAAGCCCCAGCACTGTGCCCTGTGGAACTCTCCTTGTCACATTCTGCCAATTAGAAAAAGATCCATTTATGAATGGCTATCTGAAAGAAAATAGAGATAAATTTTCTTTCCATATTAGCCTGACACTACGAGATTTTTATTTTCTGAGATAATCCTTGATTTGTCACCTTTTTCAAATGCCTTTGGAAAATTCAAATATAGTATGTTTGCAGGTTTCCATTTATCCACAGTGAGATTTCCCATTGACAAAATAGTGCTGATTCTTCCCTATTAGTCCTGACCTTTGTTGTTGTTGTTGTTTAATTGTGTAGCAATTGGTTACTGATCGATTCTAACACCACCTCAGTGACAGACATCAAGGTAACTAGCTGATCAGTTTCATTTTCTTCTGTCTTACTTTTAAATGGAGAAGGTTACATTTATTACATTTGTCATATTCTAGTTTAATGAAACATTTTCCGAATGAAGAGAATTTTGCAAAATTAGCACCAATGCAGATAATAGATTGTGAGCAACGTCTTTTATGATGACTGGATAAAGTCCATCGGGACACAGAGACCTTGTCAGCCCAAAGCACCATCATTGTAATTTCATAAAGTTCCTTTCCCCCCTCCAGCTTCTGACTTACAATGATTACTGATTTTTTTTTGTATTCTCTACTGTTAAAGTAGAAGAAAAATATTTCATTTGCCATTTCCTTATTATCTAGTATTAACTCTCCATTCTCATTCTCTAGAGAACCAACAATCATTTTACTTACTCTTTTTCCTTTTAAATACCTGTGGAAACACATTTTTGTTTGACATTCGTAGCTAGCTTCCACTCCTATTGTAATTTCTTCCCACTGATTAACCTTTTAGTCATCCTCTGGGGTTCTTTATATTCTGACCAATTATCTGAAAATGACACTCATCTTTGCACAATACACTCATCCCTTCAGTTTAAAGCTTCCCCAATTCTTTCATTAAACACTGATGGTGGATCCTACCTTTTAGAATAAGTACATTCCTACAATCAAGAAAAATTAAATATTCATAAATATATTCTAATTTAATAACAATACCAGAGAAGAGGAATTCCAAAAATGTATCTGGGATAGTTTTCTGGACAAATGTGATGATGAGCCAATTACAGAACAGGTGATCCTAGATTGGGTATTGTGTAATGAATAATTGGCAATTTAGTAGTGTGTGACCCACTGGGGATAAGAAATCATAATATGATGGTGCTCCTCATCAATATGGAAAATGATGTAGTTAATTCAGAGACTGAATCCAAATAGTCAAAATTACAATGGTGTGAGGTGCAAACCAGCTATGAAAATTGCTTTCCTTTTGTTTTGTGGCTTTAAGTTAGATAAAGGCCGGTAATTGAGGATGGCGAAGGTGAGGACTGCAGATGCTGGAGATTAGCGTCAAGATTAAAGTGGTGCTGGAAATGCACAGCAGGTCAGGCAGCATCCGAGGAACAGGAAAATTGATGTTTCAGGCAGGAGCCCTTCATCAGGAATGAGGCTGGAAGCATCGGGGGTGGAGAGAGAAATGGGAGGGGGTGGAATTGGGGAGAAGGTAGCTGAGAGTGCAATAGGTGGATAGAGGAAGGGGAAAGGTGATAGTTTGGAGAGGAGGGTGGAATGGATAAATGGGAAGGAAGATTGACAGGTGGGACAGGTCTTGAGGATGGTGCTGGATTTCACCAGTTTCCTCATTTCCCCTCCCCCCACCTTACCCCAGTTCCAAACTTCCAGCTCAGCACCACCTGTCAATCTTGCTTCCCATTTATCCGCTCCACTCTCCTCTCCGAACTATCACCTTTACCCCTTCCTTCATCCACCTATTGCACTCTCAGCTATCTTCTCCCCAATCCCACCCCCTCCCATTTATCTCTCCACACTCGAGGCTTCCAGCCTCATTCCTGATGAAGGGCTCCTGCCCGAAACGTCGATTTTCCTGCTCCTCGGATGCTGCCTGACCTGCTGTGCATTTCCAGCACCACTCTAATCTTGATTGTAATTGAGGATGGTGATTTTCTTTTTCCTGAATTGTGCTTCTGAGTCCAAATATCGTATATGTCAATAAATACTGAAGACATTTATTTCACATGACTGCATCACCAAATAAAATCAATAAGGATGAAAAAGGAGCCCTGAAAACCAAAAGGTAGCATTCAAGAAGAGCTCCTCGGGGAAGAAAATTATATCCATCAGTAAATTAACAGCAAAACATAAAACTTTCCTCTAGCTCTTATCCCATACTCATCTTCATCATGCTCATCCATGCTTATCCTCATCACCTCAGGCTCTGCATTCACCACCATAGTTTATATCCATATTGCTAACCTGTGCCTCTAAACATACCCAACCACCCTATATATCCTCGATTATAACCTATGCCCCATATCTCTTTATACCCCCATAGTGTCATAATGTCAACTCATAGAAATCCACCTTTCTCTCTTTGCTCTAATATCTACTGTGCCACCATGAGCAACCCTCACCACTATATAGAGATGAGATAAAATAAAGTATGTAAAATAACCTAAATAACTATTGCAGAATTCTCTGCATTGAATTTTTAAAAATACTTAATTTATAAAACATATTTATTACATTTAGGTTTGTTCAGCGATGTAACTCCATATCACAACATATATTTCAATCAGATGCACATTACAGAAACATCGAAAATAGGAGCAAGAGTCGGCCATTTGGCCCTTCAAGCCTGGTCCATCATTCATTATAATCATGGCTGATCATCCAACTCAATAGCCTACTCTCACTTTTTGCCATATTCTTTGATCCTGTTAGCCCCAAGAATTCTATCTAACTTCTCTTGAAATCATACAAATATTTTGGTCTTTACTGCTCTCGGGGATAGTGAATTCCATAGGCTTACTATTCTGATTGAATAAATTTATCCTTATCTCCGTCCTAAATGGCTTACCCAGTATCTTTAGCTACCTCTAGCTCTGTACTCCCAAGTCCTTAGGACTATCCTTCCTACATGTACCTTGACTCATTCTGTTAGAGTTTTATAGGCTTCTGTGAGACCACCCAATTCTTCTGAACTCCAGTGAATACGGCCATAACCAATGCATTTTCTCCTCATACAGTAGTCCTGCAATCCCAGCAATCAGTCTGCTAAACCCTCACTACAATTACTTGAAAATGGAGTCTCTGGTAGACAGGATAGTGAAGAAGGCATTGAGTGTGCTTTCTTTTATTGGTCAGAGCATTGAGTATAGGAGATGTCATGTTGCATCTGCAACATTGGTTAGGCCATTTTTGGAATGTTGTGTGCAATTCTGGTCTCCCTCCTATAGAAAGGATGTTGTAAAACTTGAAAGGGTTCAGAAAATATTTCCAAGGATGTTTTCAGGGTTGGAGAGTTTTAGCTGTAAAAAGAGGCTGAAAATGCTGAGGCTGTTTTCCCTGGAGTGTCAGAGGCTGACAGGTGACCTTATCGAATTTTATAAAATCACAAGTGGCATGGATAGAGTAAATAAACAAGGTAATTTCCCTAGGGTGGGGGAATCCAGAACAAGAGGCATAGCTTCAGGGTGAGAGGAGTCATAGAGTCACAAAGACAGCACCGAAACAGACCCTTTGGCCCAACTCGTCCATGCTGACCAGATATCTTAACATAATCTAGTCCCATTTGCCAGCACCAGGTCCATACCCCTCTAAACCTTTCCTATTCATATACCCATCCAGACGCCTTTTAAGTATTGTAATTGTACCAACCTCCACCACCTCCTCTGACAGCTCATTCCATACACGCATCACCCTCTGTGTGAAAAAGTTGCCCTTTCAGTCCCTTTTGTATTTTTCCCCTCTCACCCTAAACCTATGCCCTCTAGTTCTGGACTCCCCCAACACAGGGAAAAGACCTTGTCTATTTATGCTATCCATGGTCCTTATGATTTTAAAAACCTGCATAAGGTCACCGCTCAGCCTCCACACTTCAGGGAAAACAGCCCCAGTGTATTCAGCCTCTCCCGAAAGCTCAAATCCTCCAACCCTGACAGCATTCTTGTAAATCTTTTCTGAACCCTTTCAAGTTTCACAACATCCTTCCGATAGGAAGCAGACCAGAATTTCATGCAATATTTCAAAAGTGGCCTAACCAATGTCTTGTATAGCCACAGCATGACCTCCCAGCTCCTATACCCAATACTCTGAACAATAAAGGAAAGCATACTAAATGCCTTCTTCACTATCCTATCTACCTCCAATACTACTTTCAAGGAACTCCAAGGTCTCTTTGTTCCCCAGGACCTTACTATTAAGTGTATATGTCCTACTCTGATTTGCTTTTCCAAAATGGAAGTGAACATAGAAAGTAGAGTTAGCAAGGGCTGTAGGGATTCTATGAAAATGCAGCACCTCACATTTATCTCCTTAGCTCATTGACGCAACAGATCAAAATCCCATTGTACTCTGAGGTAACCTTCTTTGCTGTCCACTACACCTCCAATTTTGGTGTTATCTGAAAACTTACTAACCATACCTCCTATGTTCACATCCAAATCATTCATATAACTGACAAAAAGTGGTGGACTCAGCATCGATCCTTATGGTACACCACTGGTCACAGAAGTCCAATCTGAAAAGCAACCTCCCCAACACCACCTTCTGTCTTCTACCTTTGACCAAGTTTTGTATCCAAATGGCTAGTTCACCCGATATTCCATGAGATCTTTATTTGTTAACTGGTCTCCCTTGAGGAACCTTGTCGAACGCCTTACTCAAGTCCATATAGTTCACATCTACCGCTCTGCCCTCATCAATCCTCTTTGTTACTTCTTCAAAAAACTCAATCAAGTTCACGAGACATGATTTCCCACACACAAAGCCATGTTGACATTCCCTAATCAGTCCTTGCCTTTCCCTGTCCTTCAGGATTTCCTCCAACAACTTGCCCACCAGCGCATCAGGCTCACTGGTCTATAGTTCCCTGGCTTGTCCTTACCACCCATCTTAAACAGTGGCACCATGTTAGCCAATCTCCAGTCTTCCAGCACCTCATCTGTGACTATCGATGATACAAATATCTCAGCAAGGGGCCCAGCATATCACTTCCCTAGCTTCCCACAGGGTTCGAGGGTACACCTGATCAGGTCCTGAGGATTTATCCATTTTTATGCATTTTAAGACATCCAGCACCTCCTCTGTAATATGGATATTTCTCTAGATGTCACCATCCATTTCCACATATTCTATGTCTTCCATGTCCTTTTCCACAGTAAACACTGATGAGACATACTTGTTTCGTGTCTCCCTCATGTCCTGCAGCTCTGCACTTAGGCTGTCTTCCTGATCTTTGAGGGGCCCTATTCTCCCTCCCATTACTCTTTTGTCCTTACTGTATTTATAAAATCACTTTTGGATTCTCCTTAACCCTATTTGCCAAAGCTATCTCATGTCCCATTTTCGCCCTCTTGATTTCCTGCTTAAGTATACTCCTACTGCCTTTATACTCTTCTAAGGATTCGCTTGATTTCTGTGCTCTATACCTGAAATATGCTTCCTTATTTTTCTTAACCAAGGCCTCAATTTCTCTCGTCATCCAGTGTTCCCTACACTACCAGCCCTTCCTTTCATCCGAACAGGAGTATACTGTCTCTGGACTCTCATCTCATTTCTGAAAGCTTCCCACTTTTTAGCCGTCCCTTTACCTATGAACATCTGCCCCCAATCAGCTTTGAGAATGATTTTAAGAATTTTGACTCGATAGCAAACATATCCTATCTCAGATAAAGCAACCAAAACCGCATACAATATTCTATACAACTACAGCAAGACATCCCTTTCCTTGCCCACTCACTTAACTTATCCAGATCACTGAAACATCAGCTGCATCCTCCTCACAGCTCACTCTCTCATCCAGTTTAGTATCTACTCTTTATCTGAAAGCATTACATTTAGTTTCCTCATCTAAATTCTTAATAAATTTTACCAATAGATAGGGTCCTAGCACTGATCCCTATGGTAACCTACTATTCACTGCATTTATTCCTATGGTTTCCTGTCTGCAACCAGTTTTGTATCCACTTTAATATATTACTCCCAATCTCACATACTTGAATTTTACCGCATAGTAGAAATCCTAAATATATGCAACCTCAAGCTTGAGATTCCTCATTCATTTGTAAGGAATTCAATGGTTCCAAGATTACAACTTTTCCTGGCTCCTAGTTGGCTGAGTATATTGGTAATTAATTTGAAACTTATTTTTCTAATTTCCAGCCTCTTTCCCCTAAGCCTGCCTTTCCTCTGCCACTTTCACCCTTCCTCTCTCTTACCACCAGATGTTTTCTCTTTCACCAACTTATGCAGCCTCCAGTCTTCCCTCCTTGCAATCTTCTCCTTCCCCCACCATGGGAGACATTGATGGAAGGCTATTGATGAACCTGAATTTGCACTTTGGTAAAAGTTCATCTTCACGCAATATCCAATTTAGAGAATTTTTAAAAAGTTGTTCTGACCTTAGCCCAGTCAACGGAAATGCAATTGAGAGCAAGTTAAGTTTCTTCATAACCCAACCCCCTCCAGACTCTTGAGTAAAAATCTACACAAATCCTCTTATGTGGCTCTAAATAATCCCAGAACACTACTTCAAAAAAAGAGCAGGAACATTCTCCCTGTTGTCCATAGCAATGTTAATCCCTCAACCAAATCACTTGAACAAATATGTGATCACTACCATATTGCTTTTGTTTTGGACCTTGCTGCATGCAAACTGCTTTTTTTCTCTACAGGGCTACAATGGCAATAATTATAAAGGACTATTTAATAGGCTGGAAATCTGCTTAGACAATCTAAAGACGCAAAAGGCTCTGTGTAAATGTAAACCTTTCTTAGTTCCGTAGAAGACTTACCATGAGTTAAAACTAGAGCCTGAGATGAATGACCAGAGTTGCTGCTATCGGCTTCTTGGGGCATGTTGTTGAGCAAGAGGTTCAAAACCATGACCTTCACAAAATCAATGGCTTGCTTTTACATTGCATATTTAATGTTGTTGAAGTCCCAAAGAAAGTGCATGTTAGTGATGTTGTATCCGTCTGATTGGTGGTTGTGGTTAACACAAAGATGACCATTTCAAATTTTCATTTTTGAATTTGAGATTTTCATACAATTGAAGCACAAAAAATAGATCTCCAGTATTAAAACCAAACCATCAACAATTTTTTTTTGTTTTTAAATCAGGTGCATGTGCGTTTGTAATGTTGTAATTTATTTTTGTATTTCAGAAGAGAGTATCAATGACTTCAGTAGAGGGTTTTAGAGGGAGGAGATTCAAAACTCAACAGTGCACAGTGTTCAGTTAAAGGAATTTACTAGGATAAGGCAAACAATTTTATCGGAGTATAGACATATTTTAAAAATAGCTACTCTGCCCTTCAGCAACCTTTTTTTAAGCATTAGGAAATCAGTTACAAGTTTTCAGCTACCATTTTAGTAACTCCCTAAATCTACTTAATAAGTAAATTAGCTGTATGGACTTGCTAGATCCAAGTGGTTAACCTCAGTTTGATTGAGTGTTGCAATTTGAGTCAGAGTCTGCTGTTTTGATTTTTATCCTGCGCCCACTGATGAAAATGGTAATGTATGGACATTGGGTAGAAATAGGATTGGGCTAACTATAAGTTATTGCAGAGTAAGATGGACAGCCAGCGTTTGTTATTTGGAGAAAATAAGGACTGCAGATGCTGGAGATCAGAGTCAATAGTGTGGTGCTGTAAAAGCACAGCAGGTCAGGCAGCATCTGAGGAGCAGGAGAATTGATGTTTCGGGCATAAGCCCTCCATCAGGAATCAGGATTGTGAGCTGGGGTGGGGGAGGGTGCTGAGAGATAAATAAGAGGGGGGTTGGGGTGGGGCGACGGTTGCTGGGAATGTAATAGGTAGATGAAGATGGGGGGGATGGCGATAGGTCAGAGAGGAGGGTGGAGCAGATAGGTGGGAAGGAAGATGGATAGGTCAAGAGGACAGTGCCGAGTTGGAGACTTAGGACGGGGATAAGGTGGGGGGGAGGAGAAATGAGGAAACTGGTGAAGTCCACATTGATCCCATGTGATTGCAATGTTCCAAGGTGAAAGATGAGGTGTTCTTCCTCCAGGCATCCAACCCTAACCACTCAACGATGACAGATGTAACTTGCATTTGAAATTTTATTGGAAATCAAGATTTGGCAATTTTTAACTGGCTTAAACAGTATTCAGTTGGAGATTGAATCAGGGCCAATCAAAATAAGTAAGTTATATTTCTAGAAATTTTGTACATTTGTGACAATCGAGGAAGTTCTTCAAATTAAGCTTCTTAAATCTCAAACACACAGTAAGCATAGTTTAGTTAAATATTTTGAAACATTAAAACTGATTTTCTTTAGATTTTGTTGACTTACGCTTATGAACGCCAACATTTTCGAAAGGTTATGGGCAAAAAAAGCAAAGTCCCCTTAGTAATGTTTCCTTCCTCTTTAAGAATTGTAATGGCAGGACCATCAGTTTGGGCTCTTGAGCACTCTTGGGTGCACTGCAATTTCCAGATTTCATTGTAAATCAGGTCACTAGAAATCATGGTGTTGTCACATCCCTTGATAGCAGTGAACATTTCAGTTTTCACTGCAATTGAGGAAGGAAAATCTCGACCATCATGTATGATTATGCAAATAAGTTTTGGCAGAAACTTTCACTTCCAGAAAGCAGTAAAATTTCAAGAGTGATTTGCTCTCAGATTCCCAACTGCACTTGTAGCAGAAACTCTATCCCAGTAGGTTTATTCCAGTGTACCTATTACAGTTTAAACTTTCTTCAGTGGTCACTGGTGCTAGTTGCTGAACTTCAGGCCACATGAAAAATTATACAACCAAATAACGACATATTACTTTCAATGCATTACCCATCTCAACAATTATTCTGATGCATCAGGAATACTTTTTCTTAAGTTTAAAATGAAATGGCAATTAGCAGAAAGGAGTCTGCCACTTAGTTCCATGACAAAACCACATCTGGTTGTCATAGAAACTTGGTCTGAAATATTTTAGCTCTGATTTCCAGGGCTAAAAACATTGAAGGAACTTAGAAATATTTTCATCCATGTTGTAGCATTTATGCAAAAACAAATTCGCTAAAATCAATAACAAAAAGTAATCCCCACCATGTGTATCTTCTGCTAATGCTTACATTTGCAAGACTATCTCTTCTCTGCTGCAGAATGGGAGGATGTCCCATATATACAAGTTCATCACAAAGTAAGAACTAGTGCAGCACATTTAGGTGGTGATATCCAGAACCAGAGTGTATACAGAGAATCTTTGTTGGCAGCATTTGGAAAAAGCTTGTTTACTTGGAACATACAAAAGGACAATTTGAGCTAAAATAACCAAACCATAGAAATGATTTTTATGGTCTGACTTTTATGACTTTAAGCACATTTTGTGAATTGTAGGTAAATAAAGGAATGGTTGTTTATTACACGGTAATCCCATTTACATCCTGCATGCAGCATGGTGTTTAATGTCCACATTCTCTAGGATTTCCTATGTGTGAGGGCAGCCACAACACGGTGTAAATGCAATTACTTCAAACTGTTTTCGGCCATGTTTTAAGGTTAGAAAAATAAATCATCTGCCCACAGGCCATAGGGGCCGGTGCCAAAGCTAGAGTCTATCACTGAGCTGTATGCTAGGCTTCAGATGGAAGCAATTAAACTCCAGCTGAGGTATTCTGCTGGGAAAGCGGCTGTCACAAAATCACTCTCAGGAGATGGTTTACTGAAACTCATTCAATCAGTGAACATTTTATAATCCATTTTTTACCTTTCCTACAGATAGATGTGGAAAAGTCACATATAGAAAACAAAGTCTTGAAATGTCAGATTATAATATTTTACACACTGCTTTTTAAAATCGGTTTACTCTCTTCAAAGTGCCTCAAACAATGAGACTTACTATCTAACCTGGAGCAACTCTGCCAACCAAAGGAAGGTGATTCATTGCTGTTGGAAATAGGTGTCAGCAGAGTAGGTTTGCACTGTTACACAGAATATACAATGCATAAGTTTGGCAAAACCAGTCTTTGGTGCTTATGTTCCACACAAGTCTCTTCCTCCTATCTGCCTCACCTCAGTCTTTCAGCAGTCCTTTTAAATCTCATAATACAGCATTCACCTCTTAATTAGGGAGTTAAAAGATCACACAACACCAGGTTATAGCCCAACAGGTTTAATTGGAAGCACTAGCTTTCAGAGCACTGCTCCTTCATCAGAAGGTTGTGAAGTACACAATTGTAAGATACAGAATTTATAGCAAAAGTTTACAGTGTGATGTAACTGAAATTATACACTGAAAAATACCTTGATTGTTTGTTGAGTCTTTCATCTGTTTGAATACCATGATAGTTTTACTTCTTTCATATGTAAATCTCAAAACATTTTTTAAAAGTTACATTCTCAGATTAACTGTAACAATTGGTGTTAGCCAGACAATATTTTTAAAGTGTTAGCACCCTGTGTTCTCCGTCTGTGCCATTATGTTTAGACTGATTCTAATCTAAAAAGTGAGCTAGCAGAGTATGACATGAATTCATGCAGTTTTTGAGCAAAGTACAATGTAACTCTGCAAGTACAAATTCACCCTACAAACGTGCTCATGTGGGTCTTTGTGTGTGTGTGTGTGTCTGACTGAATGGGATGGGAGACGTGAGTGTGACAGTGAGTGTATATGTGTGTATATTTGCGTGTAGAGTGTCTTAGTCTGTAAGGGGGTGTATGTGTGAGTGTGGGAGTGTGTGTGTTTGTTGGAGTATGCGTGTGTGTGTCTGGGGTGGGGGGTTGTGAGTGTTTGTGAGAGAGAGTGTATATGTGTGTGTGTGAGTGTAGAGTGGTCTAAGTCTGTGAGAGGATGCATGTGTGTGTGTGGGACTGTGTGTGTGTAGGAGTGTCTGTGTGTGTGTGTATAGTGCAATGGTGGTCACCTGTAATGTGACATGAAACCAAGGTCCCAGTTGAGGCCCTCCCTATGGGTACAGAACTTAGCTATCAACCTCTGCTCGGCCACTTTTTGCTGCTGCCTGTCTTGAAGTCTGCCTTGGAGCTTGGTCACCCAAAAGTCCGAGATCAAATGTCCTGGACCACTGAAGTGTTCCCCAACTGGGAGGGAACACTCCTGTCTGATGCCCATTCATCCGTTGTCGTAGCCTTTGCTCGGTTTCCCCAATGTACCATGCCTTCGGGCATCCTTGCCTGCAACGTATAAGATAGACAATATTAGCTGAGTCACATGAGTACCTGCTATGTACATGGTGGGAGGTGTCCCGACGTGTAATAATGGTATCCACGTCCACACTCTGCCACGTCTTGCAGCGCCTACCGTGACAGAGTTGTATGGAGTTGTCCTGAAAGCAGGGCAGCTTGCTCCAAACAATGATCTGTTTGAGGTTTGGCGGTTGTTTAAAGGCAAGCAGTGGAGGTGTGGGGAAGGTCTTGGCGAGGTGCTCATCCTCATTGACAATGTGTTGCAGGCTGCGAAGAACATGACATAGTTTATCAGCTCTTGGGGAGTACTGAACAACGAAGATACTCTGTCGGTATGTGTCTGTCTCCTGAGGAGATCATTACAGTTCCTTGCTGTGGCACGTTAGAACTGGCGGTCAATGAGTTAGGCATCGTACCCTGTTCTTATGAGGGCATCCTTGAGTACTTCCAGGTGTCTGTCACGTTCCTCCTCATCTGAACAGATCCAGTGTACACATAGGGTTTGTCCATAGGGGATGGCTGTTTTAATATGTTTTGGGTGGAAGCTGGAGAAGTGGACCATGGTGAGGTTATCCATGGGTTTGCGGTAGAGTGTGGTACTGAGGTGTCCATCCTTGATGGAGATGCATGCGTCCACGAATGAGACAGATAGTCAAGAGTAGTCCATGGTGAGTTTGATGGTGGGATGAAACTTGTTGATGTCACTGTATAGTTTTATCAGTGACTCCTCACCATGGGTCCAGAGAAAGAAAATGTCATCAATGTACCTGGTTTATGATGTTGGTTGGAGGTCCTGCATAGAGAAGAAGTCTTGTTCAAACCTGTGCATGAAGATGTTGACATATTGGGGTGCAAATTAGGTCCCCATTGCTGTTCCATGTGTCTAGATGAAGAACTGGTTGTCAAAGGTGAAGACGTTGTGATCAAAGATAAAGCGGATGGGTTGTAGGACAGTATTTGGAGATTGGCAATTGTTGGTGTTGGGTACTGAGGCTGTTGCACTCCTATACAGATACATACACAGGGACACATGTATACACAGACACGCACACAGACACGCACACACACGCTTACAGATACACACAGACACTCCCACACACACACATCCTCTCACAGACTTAGACCATTCTACACTCACACACACACACATATACGCTCTCTCTTACAGACACTCACAACTCCCCACCCCAGACACACACACGCACACTCCTACACTCACACATACACCCCTTCACAGACTTAGACACTCACATACACACACATATACACACTGTCACACTCACAACTCCTATACAGATACATACACAGGGACACATGTATACACAGACACGCACACAGACACGCACACACACGCTTACAGATACACACAGACACTCCCACACACACACATCCTCTCACAGACTTAGACCATTCTACACTCACACACACACACATATACGCTCTCTCTTACAGACACTCACAACTCCCCACCCCAGACACACACACGCACACTCCTACACTCACACATACACCCCTTCACAGACTTAGACACTCACATACACACACATATACACACTGTCACACTCACAACTCCTATACAGATACATACACAGGGACACATGTATACACAGACACGCACACAGACACGCACACACACGCTTACAGATACACACAGACACTCCCACACACACACATCCTCTCACAGACTTAGACCATTCTACACTCACACACACACACATATACGCTCTCTCTTACAGACACTCACAAATCCCCACCCCAGACACACACACGCACACTCCTACAAACACACACACTCCCACACTCACACATACACCCCATCCCAGACAGACAGACACACACACACACACATATACATTTGTGAGGTGAATTTGTACTTGCAGAGTTACATTGTACTTTGCTCAAAAACTGCATGAATTCATGTCAAACTCTGCTATCTCACTTTTTAGATTAGAATCAGCATAAACATTATGGTACAGACAGACAACACAGGGGGCTGAAGAAGGGCTGATGCCCGAAACGTCGATTCTCCTGTTCCTTGGATGCTACCTGACCTGCTGCGCTTTTCCAGCAACACATTTTCAACTTTAAAAATATTGTCTGGCTAAAACCAATTGTTACAGTTAACCTGAGAATGTAACTTTTAAAAAAAAGGTTTTGTGATTTGCATATGAAAGAAGTAAAACTATCATGGTATTAGAACAGATGACTCAACAAACGATCAAGGTATTTTTCAATGTATAATTTCAGTTACATCACACTGTAAACTTTTGCTATAAATTCTGTGTCTTACAATTGTGTCCTCCACAATCACCGCTCTGAAAGCTAGTGCTTCCAATTAAACCTGTTGGGCTATAGCCTGGTGTTGTGTGATTTTTAACTTTGTACACCCCAGTCCAACACCAGCATCTCCAAATCATAATTAGGGAGTGCAGTTTGAATCCAATCAGTTGCAATGAAACAGGTTTGCTTCTCTCTATTGTTATTGTACCAGGATGCTCGGAGATATGCAGATGGACAAATAAAAGAATGCTTCAGAGTGAGGAGATGGCAAAGCAAGTTGCTTCAATTCTAAGGCAATCCCTTTGTTGATCAGAGTATCTTACGGGATCACTTTAATGTTTGTTGAATGTGTAAAAGAGACTCTATTGCATTTGCTGCCTGTTATCCTTTCCATTGACTACCACCTATTTCACAAGATTGGCCAAATGTTAATTCTTTACATTTACTCAACTATTTCTCTTGATTCAGCGTCTGACAATATTGTCAGACAACAGGATTATTTTCTGTGTAAATGTTTACTTTCAACAACAATGATGAAAATATCATAGAAGACTCAGTTTTTGCTTGTGTGTTGATGATACTCAGATTCACTTCACTGCTTTTAATGTTTTCAGGCAGCTTGTCTAACATCCAGTATTAGATGAACAAAAGTTTTTTTTATTTGCAATTAAGCATTGGGAAAATTGAAGACAATGTCTTTGAACTCTGTCAAAGATTACTGACTCCATCCTGCTCCCTAGCACCTATGAGTTTGAGCCAGCTTATCTGTTTGCAATATTGCTACTTAAACACAAGATGAGGTTCCAACCAAATAGCCATGAAGAACATTTACTTCTACCTCTGCAACATCATAAGACTCCATTCCTACCCATGCCTTTTATGACCTCTAGACATAGCTCCATGATTTTGTGGGAAGCAACTTAAATTTGTATTGGTATTTGAAAATAATGGTTTTGGTCAACTTGACGTTACTTAGATGAAATGTTCACTCATCCATTATTACAGTTTGACTGTATAGTATACAGCATAGAACTGATTGAGACTTTAAGGAAAGAGGTGGAAAGCAAAGTTGGATATCAGTAACAGTGTGGAAGCAGTTTTATTTTCCGTCAACAATATCACTGAGAAAAAGCAAGTAGTTCGATAAAGAAACCAAAACTAGATCCTCGGAGTTCTTGAGGTGACAACATAGGGAAAGAACAGTATCTGTAGCAAGACACTTTGGGTTAAACTTTTATTTATCTGACCTGATGGGTGAAGAGTATGACCAAAAGACACTGTGCACATGATGTTATGATTTGTAGCTAATTGACAATCTGAACTTTTAATCAGATAGGGAAATGCTGTGAGCTCCACAGGACCAAGAAAGATTGTGGAGGGATCTGGAGTCAGGTCAACTGGGAGAGACTGTAGAAAGTGGAAGCCAGCTATGGGATAGAAAAAATCATGGGCCTCATGAAGGATAATTGGAAGCCTAGTGGTGGGATTGTGATCTTGAGCAGAAAGTTGGAGAGCAAGGGCAGGTGGCACCCAGTCCCAGATACTCCTCAGGCAAGTATGGGGATGCAAAGAGTTTGCTGAACCCATCTGCTAAATTAATCCCTTATGCAGTTTGGTGCCACACTGAGTTTAGATTCAAGACAGATTAGGAGAAGGCAAAGTTCAGGAAAAAATTAACAAGTTAGGAACTTGTCAAATGTAATTTGTTTCTTATTGATTTGCTGTCTACATAAAATGTGATCTTATTTATTCATTCATGGGATGTGGATATCACTGGCTGAGCCAGCATTTATTGCCTCTACCTCATTACCCAGATGGCAGTTAAGTCTCAATCACATTGCTGTGGTTTTGTGGTCACATGTAGGCCAGACCAGGTAAGAATGACAGTTTCCTTATCCAAAATACATTAATGAACCAGTTCTTTTTTCACCCTGACAATCAGTAATGGTTTCAAGGGTCAACATTAAACTCTTAATTCCAAATTTTTATTGAATTCAAATTCCATCATCTGCCATGACAGGATTTGAGCCTGGATCCCCAGAACATTACCTGGGTTTCTTGATTAACAATTCAACGGTAATACCGTATGGGCCATTGCCTCCCCATAATCTAATATTCTTCCCACATAGTAGAGAAGTGTGCTAAATTTGATTTGGTGTCCATTCTTGAAGTAATTTTCTTATTTTTTGGAATATTTCAGATTATTTCATATGCCTTGAATTACTCTGAAATGCAGAGACTAATAATATTTCTGTACAGTCTTATGTTTGTATACATGCATTCATCAGTACCTGTATTACTTAACAATACATTTGTGGTAGGTTTTGTTTAAATTGTTTAGGTTCTAATCTAATCCATTATTACATCTATTGTTTCTTGGCCTTTAGACAACAATCAATCCAGAGGCCATGACACCCTCCTCTTTCCTCTCTTTTTCTTTGCCCAGGAGAGGCATTTGGGTGGTTCTGTTATGTACATTTAATAGCCACCATGAACTGCATTTTAACCAAAAAGAGTTACTTCCCAAAAGGTAGAAAGGGGCCTTAATTATGATAATGAAACTGAAAGCCTCACAAATGTTCAGATTTTAAATGTAAACTCTATTCAGCTAGATCCCCACATGCTAATGGAATCGAGGGCTTGTCAACTTCATATTGAGGAAGGGCTTCAGGACCCTTGAGCAACCCTGCACATAACATTAAGGAAGCTGCTAATCACAGAGCATAAACAGCATGACTTCAGAACTGTGCTTTCAATATCTGTAGATGGAACTTCTTCAAAATGGTTTCACTTGATAAATGTTTCTTTATAGAATTAAATATGATTCCCTTCGATCATTTATAGCATTTTTTTCTGATGTTTGAGATATTTTCACATCATATTCGACATCGCAAGATCAGTTTCTCACATGAATATCTGATTTTCAGATTATGATAATAAAATCTCCTAGTTGCCTTGGTTGTCATTCACACCAAAAGTCAAAATAATAAAGCTTTCTATAATGTCACTGTTAGTGTTCTGATATTTCAAATAGTGGAAACAGTTTTGCTCCATTGTTTTCTTTAAGCCTACACCTGAAGAATTATGTTGACAACAAAAAAAAAGAAAGTTGAGTAAATATTTCAGTCATTTGTCAAATCACTATTAGAAGTCTTTAAAGTGCTCCTCAGTTTGGATTTTGTGGAAATAAACCTTTTTTGTCCCTTCTGTTCCTTTGAAGGGTGAAGTAATTGGTGTCTTTTCATGAGAACTCCATTATGATTTCTCCTCTCAGTTGCTGGTTGGCCTTTACTACTCTTGCTGTTTTTTTTAAAAAAAGACTTGTTTCCCCTACTTTTAGCTACAAAAGGGCTTTCTGAAAATTGTTGTGTGGTTTCTCTGGAGGAGTTTTGTGTTCAGAGATGCTTCCTTTTGCAGCAGCTGTTTAGGTCTGTGGCTTTTCTGACTGGTATTAAAGCTGTATTTGATGATTTAATTTTTTTAAAGTTTTTTTTTGTTTTAGTCTTTTCCAGATGATCGCATGTCTGTTTCTTGATATTTATTGCTGCCACATTTTCCCAGTTAGTGAATCACCTACCCACCACAATCCTTTAATGCATGATTTGAGGCCATGCTGAGAGTTTAGTTTCAAGACAGACTCATAAAGGAAAATGCATAATCACCAACTGTCTTCATGTATACACTCCAAAGTAACACTATTTGTTATATATTAAGACCAAATACTACTATCTTCTTCTGTTCATGTCTTAATCAACCTCTAGTCTGTTCTAACTGCAAACATCATGCTATGCATGCTCTGTGATGTTATGTGCAAGGTTGCTCTAGCACTTTCTCAACATGTCCTTGATTCCATTAGGATGGGGGGATCTGGCCAAACAGAGGTTACATTGAAAACCTGAACATCTAAGAGACTTTCAGTTTCATTATTGCAATTAAGACTCCTTTCACCTTCTAGGAAGTAACTCTTTTTGGTTAAAGTGCAGTTCATAGTGGCTTTTTAATGGGCATCAACAGAACCTCCTAAATGTCTCTCCTGGGCAAAGAAAAGGATATAAAAGTGGAGGGTGTTATGGCCATTGGATTGATTGTTGTCTAAAGACCAAGAAACACAAGATGTAATAATGGATTAGATTTGAATGTAAACAATTTAAATAAAACCCACCATAAAATTATTCTCAAATGAATGCAGCTAGTGAGGTACGCAACTGTACAGACATAAGACTTCATAGAAATACTATGAATCTCTATATTTCAGATTAATTCAAGGTATATGAAGTAATATGAAATATTTCTAAAAATGAGGTATTTAAGTGTGCATTGTTTTTTTCCCCAGAAAAACATTACACTGAGCCTGACAGTGGACTATTCTGAACTACTAAATGCATATTACAAGACTTCTTGACTAATTCTTACTATAGATACTGCTTTGAAGGTGCTTAGAACCAAAGACTGACAGTATTCTTATGCATATTCATAGTTATTCGTGCATGTAACAGGGGTGATGGCTGAAACCAGATTAATCAACAATGATCCTTTCACATTGAGTGCAAATTGTGGATCACTGCACTGGGCAGGAACACTGTGTGAATGTTCATGGAAATGTTTTTCTCACATATCTTGAATAAAAAATAACAAATGGTGAATGTCCGAATTGTCAAGACTTAAAAATAATTAACTGGCAAAGGGATAATTTACATTTGCACAATTCCTTCTCACGTTTCCAAATTGTTTAACCTGGAATGATTTGGATGTTATAATTGTGTTACTAAAAGCATTGAAGAGGCATTTTATACACAAATTAAAATATGGAGCACAAATAATTGCCAGAAATAGAGAGACTGACAAAAGTGCACACTAAATTATAAAAACATATAAATGAATAAATCGCCAACAGGTCCTTTAGTCTCTCAAGCCTACTCTGCTATTTCATTCAATCATGGCTTATCTGTGTGTAACTCCAGTCCGTATATCCAACTGCTCCTGATAGCCTCTCATTGCTTTGCTGAACAAAAATCTATCAAACTCTGCTTTAAAATATTCAAGGTCTCTACTTCCATCGCAAGAGAATTAAAATGACTCATGACCCCCTGAGGGGGGAAAAGTATTCACCAGGCTATGTTGTAAATGGGCAACCCCTAATTTTTAAAAAGTAACCTCGTCATCCAAGATTTTCCAAGAAGAAGAAACATCCCCTCCACATCTACCTAACCAAGATATTTCAATCAAGTCAACCCTTGCTTTTCTAAACTCCAGTGGATGGAAACCCCAGCCTGTCCAACCTTTTCTCATTGGAAAACTGTCCTTCCCAGGTTTAGATTAGTAAACCTTCTCTGAACTGTCTCCAATGCATTTAAATCCTTGCTTATGTAAAGCAACCAATACGGTGCACAATACACCAGACACGGTTTCATCTGCATAATTGAGGCATGACCTCCCTACATTTTTATTCAATTTCTTTTGCAATGAATCATGACATACCATTAGTGTTTCTAATTTTGTGCTGTATCTGCACACTAACCTTTAATGATTCATTCACAAGGACACCTAGATCACTTTGCATCTAAAGCTCTGCAATCATTCAACATTTAAAAAGCTGCAACATCAGTTCATGTCAAATGCATACAGGTTCAATTGGTTTGTACCTGTAAATTGCATTTGGGATTACTAATGATTACAGATCTTTTAATTTATGAGAAACTATAGAACTAACTACTGAAAATTATCATGTGCAGAATCCAATTTTAACCAAAAAAAACATACCAATATGACAAGCCAAGCCAACATCTGCACTTGACAGGTTGAAATATGGAAAAAGTATCTCTCTCTCTCTCTCTCTCTTTCTCACACAGACACACACACACACACAATAATCTTCTGGTGTTTCCCACTGCCAGATGATCAAGATCTTTTCACAATCCAAGTGCTGCACACTGCAGCATAAATACAAAAATAATAATCACAAATTAAATTTCAACAGATCCGGAGGGAGCAGAAATGAGAAACAATGGACGAGATATTCTGAGGAGTAGCATTCACAGTCCATTAAGCCAGGGGAGATTTGTTTGCCCTCAGAATGTTCAAGCCATAGGCACGGAAAGAGTCCGCTTTGGGTGTTGAGTCGAGTGAGGTGTTAGATCCAGCACTGTTGTGTGGATGGATAGGAGAAGACATTCAACAGGGTGCCTGTTCGATAGAGTTGTGGAGGTTGTCAGGTGTCTTTGTTTGTAAGAGGTCATGGGGAGCTGTAGTTGTGAGATGGAGGGTGTTCAGATTAATAGTTTACGTTTACATTCAGTAAAGAGCATAACAGCTGGTTATAAAATTAAGGTTACCAGTTTCCAAAAAAAAAGACAGATTCCTTTCCTGCCATTAGGCGTTAAGTAAGAGTCTATAATCATATTAATTAAAATCATCTTGGAATATGGGAAAAGTTTCTTATATCGAATCAAATATGCTTGATTTGACATCCTCGTTAATTAAGGTTACCTAACTGATACGTTATCAGAATTGGTCAATTTAAAGTTATGATTTTTTTCATAAATTTGCAAAAAGGTAAGATTCCACAGGCCATTTGGCACCTCAAGTCTATTCTGTAGTTTAATTAGATCATGACTGAGCTGTACTGCAAATCTATTCATCTTTGAGTCAAATCTCCAGATAATTTTGCCTCATGAAAGAATAGAAATTTTCAATTAGACCAGGCTTTATTTTTGTGTGATACCTAATTTCACTCTGTGATCTGGCTTTAATTTTGGATTTGGGTTTTAGCCTCACTTGAAGAGAAAATCAGTCCTGATGTATAACAGGTAGCCACTCCATTACTGTCCATCTTGCACCTCTGCCAAATTTAAATGTTCAATCCACTGTCTACTTCTGCTCCTATTTCAAATGTTCATATGTTTGTATGATAATTCTCGACTCTGAATTGAAGGATAATAATTGAAGAACATTGCAAGCTCAAAGTTGGATTTAGCCCAGAAACTGGTGCATTTTGATGTCTATTGATCAATATAATGAGACAATGACCTTCTCTGTGCTCTTACGTAGCACTATTTTTGTTTTTTAAAAGTCAACCTGTTCATGCTGAGGCAAAGTGCCTGTTTCCATGCTGCATGACTGTATGACACATGTTTATGCCAGTTGCAACTTAAACCTGAACCTTATGTTCTGGGGGTAGGGGGAACTATAATCATAACCAACACATAAATGAACTAGTTACTTTAGCATGCAAGTTGTCTCTATTTTATCTTCAGGATATGAATGGCCAAATTAAATTAAATATGCAAAATAATTGTCCAAAGTGACAACGTAATCACAATGCAAGTTAAAATAAGCAATCGCTCTAGTCCTGAACATTTTTGTGGCCAGTTATCTTTTATCAGAAACATATACAATTTTTTTAACATGATTAAACAGTTTAAAACTATTGTTTTAAATAGTTGTTTTAAGTATAACTTAATATTATTGCCCTGAATGTACTTATTAATGAAATTATGAAGTTGTAGTAATAACATTAGTTAGAAAGACAGAAGCAATAGACTTTATTACAAAAGTATACTCAAATCTTCAGGAACAGAATTTTACATTGTTAACTTACTAGTCATTCAGAAAAAGGGGAACCTTTGGAACAAGTTGTGATGGTTGTGAGTTAACAGTAGGACATATAATTTACCAAGGACTTCAGAAGGCTGTTTTGACAGACAAGGAGGGCTTTGAAAGCTGAATGCCTGATCAATAACAGTCCAGGAGCATCTGTTGATTGAAAAGATATGGAGTGAAATCCAAACTTTGTCAGCTTTCTCCATTCTGTTTTCATTTATTACATTCCTGAATTAGAGATTGCAGGATTATAATTGGATCAATCGGCTGTTCAACATCAACAGCACTGGTTTGATGTGAAATCTGATAAAGTGTTAGATTGACAATTTAGTCAAATCTAGCTCCTGGAGCTTTCAACCCCACAGATACTTATCTTGCATTGTTTATCCAAAGTGGAGTCAATGGAAATTACTTTTTAATTTGATTAAATGTTACCAATCTGATGCCATTATTGATGGCGACATGAGCCATTTTCCAGGACAGAATCATCACATTGCTATGCCTACCCCTAACAATCAACCAATTCATATCAGGACAAGGCAAATTTAACCCTTTTGTATTGTATTTGTTACAATATTCAAGAGTGACCCCAGCATTAGCTTTTCCAGATGGCACTTAAGGCATCATTTGTGACCTGCAGTATTTACCTAATTACAGACTTTGGATCTTAAAATTTAATTACATGGACAAACAAAACACACAGCGGTATCGTGAGATCACATTGGTATCCAATGATCCCTATAGACTCAACTTCGGATCAAACAGTGGTTCCAGTGTTAACAATAGGCCAATGCTTGAAAATATCCCTAGGTCATATGTATACAAATTCTGTTGCCCTCAGGGAGAGGAGTTAAAAGAATCGTATCAGTGGTGACTGGTGCATACAGTTTATATTGCAAATAATTGAAGATGCTGCATATGCATGTCAAACAGTATTTTTGGGTGTGACATTATAATTCTGGAGTTGGTTTTCCCACATATTCTACCTCTAGCCATCAGTCAGTCACTGCCTCTGACTGGTGAAGCATAATTCCATCAAGATGCATTGGACATTAAGGGAATTTCTAAAATTTAATATTATGAAAAGGTAGATGCCCTTGATCGTTCTTGTCCCATATTTACAGCTTAACACCTGAGAAATACAGCCTGTACATTATTGAAGTATATGTCGTTCTGCTATAACGTGCACTTTATTAATGCGAATTCGTTATAATGCGATTGATGAGTTGGGGACAATGCTTACATAGCGTGAACCTTTAGAGTGTGCAATGGCTATAACACAATTCTGGCTCCATTAGTTTAAATGGTGCTGCTATTACATGATTTTCTACTAACACGGGATTGCACGAGAACAGAACTAACATGTTGTAGTAGAACTGACTGTATGTTGAGCGTCTGAGCAGCTGAGAGTGAAGTGCATTTCACAGTGTGACTTAGGTCTACTAATTAAGCAATTCACTCTTAGATACTGGTCATATATGATAATTAGTACCTTACTCTCAAGTTTAAAGTTGGATCATATTGAAGATCAGATTAAATCCATTTGAAATGTATTGTCAAGTTGCTTGCTAGCTTTTGTCAAATTCTGTTTAAAGTGTTTTCATTTGTGAGCTGGTTATTTGTATCTTTTTTCATCTGGTTCATATCTTTAGATGATACAAGTACAATATTTTACTGATTGTATTAAATGTCATAACTAGTAATGCAAACAAAATATGGAATTTCTCTCCGCAGAGACTAGTGATACTCTCCTGTTTACTCAGTTAAAAATCAGAGCTGAAAATGTGTTGCTGGAAAAGCACAGCAGGTCAGGCAGCATCCAAGGAACAGGAGAATCGAAACAGGGGCATTGGAAATGTGATAGGTGGAAGGAGGTCAAGGCGCCCCTCCCCCAAGTCCCTCCTCTCCACCTTTTATCTTAGCCTGCTGGACACACTTTCCTCATTCCTGAAGAAGGGCTCATGCCCGAAATGTCGATTCTCCTGCTTCTTGGATGCTGCCTGACCTGCTGTGCTTTTCCAGCAACACATTTTCAGCTCTGATCTCCAGCATCTGCAGTCCTCACTTTCTCCTCAGTTAAAAATCACACAATACCAGGTTTTAGTCCAACAGGTTTATTTGGAAGTACTAGCTTTCAGAACGCTGCTCCTTCATTAGGTGGTTGCCATGATGAAGGAGCAGTGCTCCGAAAGCTAGTGCTTCCAAATAAACCTATTGGACTATAACCTGGTGTTGGGTGATGTTTAGCTTTATACACCCCAGTCCAACACAGGCACCTCCAAATCATCATGTTTACTAGTTTCTCTTTGTGGAAATAGAAAAGCTTACTATGAAGAAATTTATAGCGTTCCTATGATTTTAGGACTTAAAAGCAGTGACACACTTCTGAAATGCAGTCATTTTTCAGCAAGCAGCAAGCACTGAACAAATTCCCACAGCAGCAATCTCAATCGTAACCAGATAATCTGTTTTTGGAGATATTGATGAAAGATTATACATTGGTCATGACACCACTGCTTCTTCAAAATAGTGCCATAAAATCTCATGTCTATGTGAGAAGGTAGACAGAACCTCGGGCAAATATCTCTCTGAAAGAGAACACCTCCTTTTAAACACTCCCTCAGCAACGCACAGAAGGTTAGTGCATTAGGTGCTGGTGCAGTACCTGAGCCTTAATCATTTGACGCTGAAACAAGAGTGCTAGAAACTGAGTCAGAGCTGCAAAATGTTCAAAGTTGACCGAACCATACAAAATAGTAGACCATACTGAATTATCCCAGGTACATCACTGATAATGGGAATAAAATTATAGTTTGTGATCATTAGCCATTTGCTTAATCTAAATGAATACAGCATATACAAGAATGATGTCTGCTCCCTGGGCTCCTGCTTTTAGTATTTCTAATAAATATTTGGATAGTTTTAGCAAAATGTCCAAATTAAAATAATTGCTATCATCCTATTTAGAAACACAAGCTAAAGTATGCAATATGCATATATTTTAAACTCAAAGGATTGCAGTATAAAATGGTATCAAGCTAATATTTAATCTCTTCTGCTTTTAGAAAACAAATTTTGTTGAGGTTAGAAACACAAAAAAAAACACTGTGTTGTCACAAATCTTGTAAATATATGGTGATAGCACACATTTAAACAGGAACATTCATTTATTCTTCACCTGAAGGCAAGTTCTTAGCTTATTCAATGCTTCATACTGATTTGTTTCCTATGCAGTTTTTATCAGTGGTATTTTACCATTGCCTTTCACACCGAGACACAGGAGAAGTAGGATGTTTCCAAGTCTATCTCATCTGGAATGGGAATTGAATACATGCTGCTGGCATTACTTTAAAAAATAATGCTTTAAAAAATTAAAATTAAATTCAAATTTCTAGTTAGGAGCTGAAATTAATTGCATAGTGAAATGACACTTAACACCCTTGGCACACTCTTGTCAAATTACAGCTCTTCTAGCAAACAGTCCACATTTGCTTTCAGCTTTCAATGAGTTCTTGTATCCCATTTTGTCAAGTTAAAAGTCAAGTGACTAACTCTAGTCATTTTCCTAAGTTTTTGGAGAGTTGCATGAATACACTGCCACCAATAAAGCCTACTCTGATGATGGTTCCTCCACATGGTCATGACAGAACTAAGCTGCCAAAACCCTTAAAAGGCAGCAGGATGCACTTCTTCAACTAGTAACTTTCTCCCTCCTTCATTCAACTGCAGTAGCTAGCAAGTCAGAGTCAAACAGCCTCTTCTCTGTTAATCACAGAGAACTTTAGTTATCTATCTGTAATATTCACTGATTTGAAGGGAAACCTGATCTCAAATATGGCTTCCTCTGCCCTTTTTCCCATGACAATGTGAAACATATTAACCTTGTATCTAGGTAGATCCATTCTTACAACTCGTCAGGAATTCAGTCTGAGTTTTTGTTAGATTTTTAACAATCAAACCACCCATGATTGCTATCAGGCAGATATGATGCCCTTCATTTATCCTAAATTTAAAAATACTGTCCCAAAACATAATGATCTTCACAGTTGTAATTTTGACATTTCACTACTTTTTATAAGCAGGGAGGTCCAGACCTTCATTACATTTCTGTAAACAAAAGCTAACTATAATTTTAAAGTTAAAAATCATACAACACCAGGTTATAGTCTAACAGGTTTATTTGGAAGCACTAACTTTTGGAACACTGCTCCTTCATCAGGTGGTTTGTGTACCTTGTCCTCATAATTAAGCCATTTCAGCCCTGTATCATTCTGATGTATCGGTGCTGCATATCTTCTAAAGCCATTATACCCTTCCTGAGGTGTGGCTCTGAAAACAAAACATAGTGCTCCAGCTGCTGGTGAACCAGAACTTGAACCTGCAACATTTTCATTGCTTTATGTTTGAGATAAGAGCTAACATTCCATTAGTCCAATTACCACTTTTGTACCACTTCATCGTACACCAATACCATTTTAAGTACAAAAGTCTAAGGAATCATTAAACATATTTAACAATTACAGACAGTTGCTTTAATTATATTTTAAAAAGCCTGCGTCTTCAAAGCAAAATACAAGAGCTACCCATGAAGCAAAATCAACAAGATTTATATCATGCCAAAAGATAAAATTTCCTATATTTCTCTATTATTTGATGACAGGTATGATGTGTTTGCTTACAACATACATGTGCTAGCCTGTCTTCCAATCTTGAATAAACAAGGCCATTATTGTTGATTTACGCTTTGAAGTTGATAAGTAATCTATTTGGGACGGAACTTGTGATCTGATCTCTTCAACTGTGTTAGTGGTGAGCATTCTGTCTAATCTGAATGACTAGTCAGAAGGCACTGTACATGTCTCCAAAGACGCATTACCTCCCACTATTCTGTTCTTCGGATGGCAGCATCTGTAGCTGGTGGAAACATTGCTACAACCACGTAAAAACACTATTTCCTGTTGAACAGCTTTATTCCATGAATGCTCAATAAATTAGAAACATCTGGCAATCATTCCATAATTTTGCACATTTTTATTTGCTTGCTATGAGGTGAAACAGACGCAATATTAATAGCAATTCAGCTCTGATAAAGAGTCATCTAGACTCAAAATATTAGCTTGGTCTCTCTCATGGATGCTGCCTGACCCGGTGTGATCTCCAGCATTTGTTGTTTTCAGTAAAGATTCCAGCACCTTCAGTAATTTGTTCGTACATTAATAGGATGAGTACTGGCATATACGTTCAATAACAGAAGTTATTTGTATGTATCCAAGGCAGCAGTACAGTAGCTATGGAATCTGCCAGGGCTACAGGCAACAACAGGAAGATCGAAATTCTTTGTAGAAAAACAAATGGATTGCTATCTATAACTAATGTACACCCATTACATCCTCTTAAATGTTGTCCTGACTACTAATTTAAATGAATATGGCAGGTTAACTTTAATGTTGAGTGGCTGCATTTTGGAACAGGGAGTGAAAAATCATGTGAGGCTACCCTATTCTACCTCAAGCCAATGAATGCCTCCTGAAGTGCTTGAGTTGGGTGCATTTTGCATGGACCAGGTTTGGACCCCATTTTAAAAGTGATTATGACATTGAAAAGACTCAGGTATCTTACAACATTGCAGAGATTGGGCTCTAAACTTTTGAAAAACTGGACTGGAGGCGTCAGTAAATTTGGGATGACACTCCTGTCAGTAGGCTAGCACTTTCATCCTCTCATCTCTTACTTCACATTAGTTATTTTTTCCTTTCTTGGATCCACCTTCTTCCCTCGTACAGCTTATACTGGAACCTTCCACATCCTCCGTTTATGAAACCATTCTTCTCCCTCTCTGTCTGCAACTTTTCAGATTGACAAGCCTAACTGGTTGTTACAATTATTTTCACTCAGAAGCAAACAGCAGAAAATTCTGATTTATAATTAAATTTATTCAGGATTTATAATTAAATTTATTCAGTGCAAGTTTAGGAAAAACCACGAATGCTCAATGACTGGAAAAACAGCAAAATATTGGAAATGCAAACCAAGTCTGCCAACATCTAATGGAGGAAAATCTGATGGATAATCTAGTTTTTTTTTGCTTTCTCCTCATAAAACTGAATTGTGTTTTCAAATGATGTAAACTGATGAAAATGTAAATTTTTCCAAATTCATTCTTTTTTATTCATTCATGGCAAGTAGGTGTTGTTGGATGAGCCAATATTTGGTATGGGGTGTGTGGTGGGGGAGTGGGGGTTGGTGCCCACGGATATACATGTTACAAGGGGCAACTGCAAAAGTGCAACCATTAAGTCACCTCCTTGCTGAACATCATGGTCAAGGTATCTGCCCATATTGTCATTGTCAAGAAGCAGATCTTGGTTGAATTAAACCTATATCTGGTCGGCATGGACGGGTTGGACCAAAGGGTCTGTTTCCATGCTGTAAATCTCTATGACTCTATCTATTCTCATGTGGTTTCAGAACTACAACTTACAACATATGCTAGTTGGGAGAAAAGGCTGAATAGTTTTCACTTTCATTGTCTCAAACAGAACTTTGACATCTCTTAACATCACAAGGTGAGCCCAGTTCAAAGATTTCGGATTACGTAAGTCCATCATGCATCTTCATAGTTAAGCCAGTGACAGTTATATTGACTCAGTCCCATTCATCAGATTGATGACAATAGTAGACCCAAAAAAACCTTCTGTACTGTAAATTCATCTCTTGGTCACAGCCTTTGGGACATGCATAGTTAAATTACAGGACACCTGCAAGTGACCTGTCATTATGACGATGTTGCCATTGACAACTGTAAGAAAGTCTCTGACTTCTTGAGGCTGAATGTTTGGAAGGGCATGGGAAGTAGTGAGTAGAAATGACAATCTCAGTTGGCCAAGAAGAGAGTCAAAAGAAAACAAAGGCCAGTCAATCTGAACCTTCCTAGCCCACTATCGTCCTCCACAACAAATGCAATGGAGTCTAACATGCCAGCCTGGGGCTCCTGAGCCCCACTGCCCATTTGTACTATACTGCCCAAATTTTAAGTAGCTTACACTTTTTTTTAGATCAAGCCATGCCACAAGGTTTGCTGGAAACAACCAAGATTGACACAAAGGCTTCAGCTGGACCTGTTCATCACCAGATGTGACACTTTCAACGTCATTCTCAACACACAAAGCTTCCACAGTGCAATGGTTAACACTGAGTTGACCATCATGGTGCAAATCAGTATCTTGCACCACAGAATAAAAAAAGGCAGAAAAACATCACATTACGCTAAATCTTTACAAGATACTAATTAGGCCAATGTTGGAGTATTGTAGCCAGTTATGGGCTGCTAACTTAATGAACATGTCAACACGTAACATTGAATGCTGAGGAGATTTGCATGATTTGTACCGGGTTTGTGAAAAGACGAAGCAAACTCATTTTTTTTTCCTCCTTCTGGGAGAGAGGGATGAAGGAAGATGAGAGGGAGATGTTCAAAACTATTAAGTATTTTGACTGAATAAATAAGTAAGAAAGATAAGATGACTAGTATTTAAATAGCACTTTTCATCTCAAAGCACTTTGCAACCAGTTAAGTACTTTTGAAGTGTTGTTGTGATGTAGGAAATGGAGAAACTATTCTACCAACAGAAGGGCTTGTAATCACTGGACACAGAAATCAAAAGAGGATCAGAGGCAACCTGAGGACGTAACAGATTATGCAATGAGTTTGATAATGTGGCATGAAGTATCTGAAATGACAGTCGAAACATTTCATACATGAGTATGAAATGACAGCTTTCATAATAACTTTCAAAATGGTATTAATTAAAGAGCTGAACAGAAACAATTTGCCATTCCGTTCAGAGTGAGTACAGGCTGTGACTAATTGGAAAAGCTCTTTGAAAGAGTGGGCATAGGTCCAATTGATAAAATGGTGCCTTCATATAATTTTGTTCTGTGACTATTATTCAAATAAGCTCATTTTGGATTGATGACTTTTAAATTTTGCTGTAGTCACATCCTCTCCATGTGTTTGGAAACAACTAAATTGACATTTTCTAAATGATGATCTGCTAAAAATCTAGGTTGTATTATCTGTGACTTGTTTCTAGGCAACAGAGGATGTTAGAACAGTGACATCAAACCACTACGCTACCAACCTTCAATGATTAGTAGCTTGTTGTGAATCTAGACAGTATTGATTGTGTTGTGCAAGGTACTTATACAACTCTTATGTGAAATAGAATATCATTTACAAAAAAGACAATGAGAGATTAAATGAAGTTACCAACTTTTCAGAATGACTTCTGCAATGTTCCCACTACTACTGGAAGTGATCAAAATTGAAAGAGTTCGAACAATCTTTGAAGGTTACAAGCAACATATGACCTCTTTATACATAGCAAGCTTTATTCCATTAACTTTATTTAGATGTTCCAATGAAACACTGAGTATTGCTGAAAAAAGACACATTTTATTGATTTTTTTGTCTTGTATTCATCTGGATTATTTTCAAGAAATACAAATGAAAAATCATTATTTATACCAAAAGGGACAAGAGTGTGCAATAGTAGGCAAGTGGGCATCTAACTGGTAGAGGTATTGCCATGGAAAATAAACCAGTAAATAAAAACAGACATTTAACTGACAAGTTTTGTTCAAGTTTTGATCAATGCAAGAATATTCTGATTGATCATTGCATTGCCCAAGAATGAGCTGGCAAATAACACTTATCAGACTTGCTACATTGAAATAGACAGAGTGTATATACTGTTGCTTTTGTTTGTAAAAACAAGATTTTGTGTATTGATCATTAGCTTCCAGTACACACATTTGTTGAACTTGTGAGCTCAGCAATTTGCATAGGGTTCAGTTCAGTTTTAACAATACAATGTATGTCCAAATATATGGTGTTGCCATAGGATCCACATTAGACCCAACTCTTGCAGACATCTTTCTTGGCTTCCTTGAGAAACATGTCTTTAATGGAATGAAACCTAACCGCCAACACCTTACAAAGTTCTGATATGTAGATGATAGGTTTACTGTTCTTGAATCCTCAGCTGAATATATGAAGTTCCTTACAAAACTTAATGGGTTGCATTCGATGCTCAAATTAATCTTAAGATTGGAGCAGTCAAATGAGCTCACTTCCCTTCATGTCCTACTTGGAGAATCACCCAGAGGGTTTCAAGTACTGTCTACTATAAACTGACCTTCACTGGTCAATATACACATTAGGATTCTTATAGTTCCACACAATATAAGGTTGGTCTAATCAGCAACCTTGTAAGTAAGGCCTGAGCCATTTGATTGTCACACAATCTTGATATTAAAAACAAGGAACATCAAAGCCATCCTGTGGGATATTGGCTCCCCTGATCAGATCATTTCTCACTGTATATTGAATAAACAGATGAAAAGTCCTCAGTGATCATTCTTGATCTTGAAAGTTCACATCTACTTCATATTTCTCAGATACCTCAAAAGTTTGAGGAACAGGTTAAGCCAAGTGTCATGCTGCTATTATGCAGTAGTCATAGGAATCGTATACACCACTTATAGGATGCTCTTTTCCCAGTCCAAAAAGATGTATGAACTAGGATATACTTTTGGCTGTTCACAACATACAAGGTGCTGACTGTATCCAACAGTCCAATTGTGCTTTAGAAATTCCCATAACAGTGGCCAATATTAGATATGATTCTACAACAGGACAGTATTTGCTACATAATACTAACGATGCGTGGAATTATGCTGAGAAGTAATTTACGATTGTCATCAATCTCACTGTGTATCAATTTTGTGTCCAGAAGCTACATATATTACACAGAGGGTCCTGTCCTTTGCAGGCAGAAGGGACATGTACACAAAATGCATCTGTTTTACTACAAAATGGCTAATGGCCATTGGCTTGTTCATTTCTAGAGCAATATTTTGATCAGAGTGAACTTGTCTTGCTTAGAATTTAAACAAAACTTGACAGTTAACTGTCAGCCATCATTAACTGATCCATGGTAATACAGCCACCAATCAAAACTGACTTGCCAACCATTCAGCAATCCCTTCTCTTACAGTATAAATATTGTTTTCCATCTACTTTGAATTCTTGCAAATTGTGCTGTTGAATGCAAGAGAAAAAGTGGCAACAATATGTTCCATTTTTCAGCAAAGCATTGAAGTCGCATTAAGATTATGCATTCAAATATTTTGTTCATTTATAGAATATTGAAATCAAGCAATTGGTACAGTTGACCTTTAAAATTAATTTTCTTGAGGCTTGTGGTTATTTGAAAACATGTAATACTAATTGTGTTAGCTGTAACAACCATTTATTTCCTCATTAGTACTGGCCAAAGATGTTAAGACACGCTTGTGGTTTTAATTTATAAATGTTTACATTGCTTATCAGCAAGTTAATTATGTATGTTGTTGATATTTGGGTCATAGAATTAGTCATTTAGAATTTGTCATTTTCACAAACCAATCCTAAAATAAACAAATTGACTCTGATATAATATTGTTTATACATAACACATAACATCAAGTTACAGTTAACATTAGATGTGATTCTAGTGAGGCAAATAGTGTTTGACATTTTCAAGATAATAATGTAACCTCATTACTCATCTTAAATTAAGGTTTTTTTAAAAAAAATAATGAATTAGACATGGGTGTTGTTGGCTGGGCCCACACTTATTGTTTATCCTTAATTGCCTAGTGGGTTGTTAAAAGTCAATCACATTGCTGTGTGTCTGGACTCATATGTAGGCCAGACCAGGTGGGGACTGGAGACTGTCTTCCCTAGAGGACATGAGTGACTAGATTTTTTTCTTGCAATTGTTTATTCATCATTAGGCTAGTTTTTTAATTCCAGATTCTTTATGCCCGAAACATCGATTTTCCTGCTCCTCAGATACTGCCTGACCTGCTGTGCTTTTCCAGCGCCACTCTAATCTAGACTCTGATTTCCAGCATCTGCAGTTCTCACTTTTGCCCTATCTTGACATACAAACCCCCGTCCCCAGAACACTAGTTTGGGGTTCAGGATTACTAATACAGTTACAATTGATTGATTGATTCCCTTCGTATATCAACATTAATTTCAGTTAAAATATAAAATCAGAAATAAAGATAAAAGATTGTTTAAACTTATGTCTTCATGCAGATCATAAATGTAGACACTGAGGTCATGAAAGTATATACCATATATACTTTCAATTATAACCATAAATAATCACATCCTGGAAATACTTGGGCAAACCATTGTGTTTAAATATCTGAAAACCTAGATGGGATTGAGATTCAGGTGGGATCTTGTACATAGTAGTGTTTTAATTATATTGCTATTCTTGTCCTCTGCATTGCAGGTCTTTGAGCTGGAAGATTGTGTAAAAGTAAGATTGAAAAATTGCGGGTATACATTGTGTCAACATGACATACCACAACGAGTGTGTATTGGGGTTATAGAGGATGCAAATTGCTCCACATTTTGCTCTCAGCAGAAAGAAATTGCTTAATTTGCCTGCAATTGAACTAAGACATGTTTTACAGGTTGTCAGCCTTTCAGTGTCCATTTCATTGTCTTCGACTGGGGAGCCTTGGCATCTGTGAAAAGGGTATGCAAAACCAAGAATCTTCAAAAAGCAAGTATCATTACAGAGAGGATGGAAGTTCATTTTCCAAGGTGATTCAAAATGGGTGTTATTGTGATCATTGTGTGTTAAATATCAGTCATTATTGAGCAGCTGTTCTGTTTCTGTCACCAGCATAATAAATATCCACCTGACAGAATCTAAACAACTTGGTACAAGAAAAAGACACATAAATTATATTTAAATCAAACTAAAAGTGTGGATGCACAAATTGTGATGAGATAATAGAAACAGAGACAATAAAAGAGTCGGTTTTGTTTAATATTTAGATTTTCCTTTTTATACTGGCTTTCATATACTGCAAAAATATGCAGTTGATAATTATTGGAACATTTTACCACCCACTCAAGAAAGCAGGGATAGACTACCAACTGAGTGGTTCCGCAGGATTGAGTATGACAACAGTTTCCAAAAATACAATCAGGCTTAAAAACCTTATCAAAGTTGCACCATTGGAAGGGACACCAAAAGCATGAGAAGTCTTCTGGAAGTTGATCAGTTATCGTCACTATTGTGCTTCAGGGAAAGAAATCTGCCATCCTCACCTGGTCTAGCCTACATGTGACTCCAGAGCCATAGTAATGTGGTTGATTTTCAACTGCCCTCTGAAATAGCCTAGCAGGCTATTCAGTTGCATCAATCGCTGCAAAGTCTCAACAAAGAAATGAAACCAGTTGGACCACCTGGCATCAACCTAGGTACCAGAAAAGACAAAAGCGGAAACAACCCTGTCAACTCTGCAAAGTCCTCCTTATTAAAATCTGAGGTAGTGCCAAAATTGGGACAGTTATCTCACAGACTTGTTAAGCAACAGCCTGACATAGTCATACTCATGGTTTAAAAGTACCCAGACACCACTATCACCATCTCTGGATAAGTCCTGTCCCACCAGCAGATCCAACAGGTGGCAGAATGGCATATATTCAGGAGGGAGTTGCCCTGGGAATTTTCAACATTGATACCAATTCCCATGAAGACTCATGGCTTCAAGGTTAATCATTTGGCAAAGAAACCCCCTGCTGATTATTATGTGCTGACCACCCTCGGCTAATGAATCAGTGCTCTTCCATGTTGAACAACACTTGGAGAAAGCTGTCAGGATTGCAAGAGTGCAAAACATACTTTAGGTGGGGATTTTAACATCCACAGCTAAGAATGGCTCTGCAGCAGCACCACTGACTGAACTGGTGAGGTCCTAAAAGATGAGTTGCTAGACTGGATCTGCATCAGTTGGTGAGGAAACCAGCAAGAGTGAAAAACATACTTCACTTCTGTAGTGATTGTAACAAGGTCAGCCAGGTGGACCTTGCGAATTATAAGTTTCCTGATTGGGGCTGTTAATCTGGTCCAATCAGGGAGCCCTGGCTGACAAATATAAACAGGAGTGTCAGAGGTTCTGCTCACTCTGAGATCTAGCCCTGAGGGACACAGACCAGTGGTCAAAGGCTCTCCACATGTAAATAAAGGGTGACTTAGTGACGACATACTGGCCTCTGTAGAGTTATTGTGACCTCATCCTTTGTTACTTAATTCCAGACTTTTAAAAAAAAAATAAGTTCCACCATCTGTCATGGCTGGATTCAAACCCACGTCCCCAGAATATTAGCTAATTTTCTGGATTAATCGTCCAGCAATGACACCATCAGGCGATCGCCTCCTCATCATAAAGGTGGTTACATTCCACAGTCAGCTTCATTGAAAGGTAAAAACAATGACTGCAGATGGTGGAAACCAGACTCTAGATTAGAGAGGTGCTGGAAAAGGACAGCAGTTAAGGCAGCATCTGAGGAGCACTGCTGCCTGAACTGCTGTGTTTTTCCAGCACCAGTCTAATCTAGCTTCATTGAAAGGCTGAGTGGGAAGCAAGACTCCACTGAAATTAGTCAACTGCAGTTTTCAATCTCACAAATACTAGACCTTTGTGGGAATGACATTCTATATTTGTATAATCAGTTTTTCAGGGCAGAGTTCTTTTTAAATAATTCTAAATTTCTGTGCTATTGAAAACACACACACTTCTAAATGGAACAGACCAAATTTATTGTATGTAACCAATGGACAAGTGTAAAACATTTACACCATCACAATAATTTTAGTGTTAAGCTTATTGGCAAAACTTATAACAATGCACCCTATGACAGAACAGGGTATTAAAGCCATCAGCTTCTGATTTCAATGTTGAACTGCACATGTGCTGACTCCAGATATAGCCATCAGATTTTCATTTCAATAAAGGTGAGTACTGATAGCCTCATCATTATCATCATACCAAAATCTGAACAGTCAAGTTTAGTGGCAGAGCTGTCAAACAGTTGACCTGCTGTGTTGTAAATGGCATGAAGCATTTTTATGTATTGAAATGGCATCAGCCATCCAGGAAACCACTGTTCAAACCATCACACAGCTGATTTAAGCCTTGGGGATAGTGAAGAGGCATTCTTTCTGGTGGTGCGCCTTTCATCAAAATGCACCCACACTGCACTTTCAGCAGATATTCTTTGTGAAACTTCAAGTCAATAGCAATTTCTAAGATGTTAGTCATAGGGGACTCAGCAGTAGTAGCGCTTCTGAAGGCCATTGGAGAATTGGCTGGGAATTTTCCTGTACAAGATGGTCATTGTCTGTCATCTGAGTGTCAAAGTCTCAATTTTGATATTTATAGTGAGTATTTCTACACTCAATACTAATGTAAAGATTTTGTTTTCACAGCTTGAGGAAGATTTTGATTATTTGGTGCACTGAGCAGAATGTGGTTGTGTCAATAGCACATGGGACACCTGAAAGTGTAGTATTCTTTCTGTATTGTGGAGATTCAAGTCCATAGTGTGCCTTTCATCATTGATTCATTCTCTGTGTAGACGTCAGGCTGACTGCCAAGCTTGGCTTCCAATCAGACAGGGCACACTCTGACAAGTCTCTTGGCAAGAAGGGGTTAGGCCCAAGCAGAAGGCAGGATTGATTTCCATTGGATCTGATCATTGGCCCCAAGTTGGAATTCTAATCCTTGAGCCGGTGATGGGAAAGGGAATGAAATCCCTAAGTGAGCAGGATGGAGGCAAGTGTATGAAGGTAGGCAAACTTGAGGGTTGGGAGGAACCTCTCCTTCCCCTGCCCCACATTCAGTGCATCCCAAGGTCTCATCATTTTGCTGCAGCTACCAGATTTGCTGAGGCCTGGAAAGTCACACTGGGAACAGGAAAACCTACAGATTAGTTTTTAAACCTCATTACAATATTTAAAATGCCAACTCTCCCCCTGTTAGCAGGATGGCGGTCAGTCTGTGCTGCAATCGTGAAATCTGAAAATTGGGCAGGTCCTGACACACTTTCATTCTCTTCCCCACCATTGCACACCCATTTTAAAAGATCCCTCACAGTGACAGTTATGGAACACTTTTGATTTTTTTTCCATTAATTTCAGTGAAATGAAAATCAAGCTCATTCTCCAATGGGTGAGTGAAATGTCACACCAGACCTCAGCCCAGGTGGTAAACCTACCACGTTGTTCTAACAGAAGACTGTACAATGAATTATTCATGTCTATAAAAGAAGTAAAACTATGTAACTTAACCTACAAGAAGCTATGAGAAAAATGTAAATGGGGTAATTTGATAACAACTGCTACCGAAAATGAACCAATATTCTAGCCTCTCTGTTACATTTTTGAAAATGTCATAGGACAGAATTTCAGGTAAAAATATTAATCAATCTAAGGAAAGTTTTTTTAATGACTAAGACAAATATAACAATCTCCATCACATCTCTTAAAATTCACAATTTCTCTAAATCATTTTAATATAATTAACTAAATTGGCAATGTTTCCATAAATTTTATTTTCTGCACCAAAAGCAAAGAAAAGCTATACGAAAATAGATTGCAGAAATTCTTAATTAATGTCTTTCAGATATCAGAATATATTGAGTTGTCATGATTATGCATACACTACTCCACTTGTTATGTTCACTGCATTTGACACAAGGTTAAGGCCCCTCCTGCCAGAATTAGGTTTTAAATCCATTGCAATCTAATTAGCTGCTGGCACCTTATGGTGTTCATTAAATTATATTAGAAAGAACAGCTGATCCCAAAGTAGTGGTCAGAGATGTTAAATACCATCATAAATTTTAAGTGGAGTTGGTCAGAGTACATTATTTAAATGGCAGGAATTTCCTTGGAGTTGTTTACGTTCCACTCCTCTAATTGCAATGAAAAAATGGCAGAAATGACCCTGTCTGAAGGTTGTTACAACCAGCAAGGTTATAGTGGCAAAGGTGAGCCAGGTTCAAGAAACTTTCTAATTTACAAGTTGTGATAAAGGGTTGCAGTTCCCACCATCTGCATTCTTATCATTGAGTTTCAATGGTATTGAATAAGAAAGGATTTTCAGGCCAGTAATTTTTCTGTAGGTTGTTTGATAAAAGATATTCAAGACTGAAGCTGAACTTGTCCATGCAGCTATCCTCTCAGATGAAGTTTACATTTTGCAAAAAGGAGAACGTTTTTGTGAGAAGGACTTACATTTGACCTTTTACAATGACAGGATGTTCCAAACCAATTGGGAGTCAATGAAGTACATAGAACATAGAAAATTACAGTGTGGTACAGGCCCTTCAGCCCTCGATGTTGCGCTGACCTATGGAACCAATCTGATGCCCATCTAACCTACACTATTCCATTCTTGTCCATATGCCTATCCAATGACCATTTCAATGCCCTTAAAGTTGGTGAATCTGCTCCTGTTGCAGGCACTTTTAAGTTGAAATCGAATTTGCTATGAAAGAACGTAAGAGTGAAACCATGCTTTATAAGTTAATTGGCTGGAAATTCCTTGCTGAATTTTAAACAGTTGAGGTCACATTTCAATGTCTTGAAATCATAATCATAGATGGCTGAATATTTGCATCAGAGTACTTCTACATACATTGAAATAGAGAGAATCTGTCTTCAAAACCTCATTGGGAATTAATACCTTGAATGATATGAATATGGGTCACTCACTGTCCCATTGGCAAAGCATCCCAATAATCAATTGGATAGTGAACTGGGCAGGGACCAACTATCAGCTGGAATCACTTGGACAATGTTTCCAGGTGTTTCCAATTGTGTGAGCCAGTTAAAGTGAATTCACCAGTCATTACCATATTTGGGTCACTAGATACGTTGAACAGGATCATGAATCAAGCCAACTAATCTTTTGTATGTTTCAACATTGGTTTTCTATGTACAGTACTGTATTGCATAAACAAATGAAATGCAGGGGTAGCAAGGCTCTGAGTTCTCTTTCTCTCTGTCTCTTATCTCTTATCTCTCTCTCTCTCTCTCTCTCTCACACTCACACACACACACACTCTCAACACAAGTTGTAATTTTGGGCCCATGTCTTCTGTTATCACTGTCCAAGTTCCAAAGATAGTGAGTAAAGAATCAACCCAGCAATTATTGTTTCAGGAAGATGAAATAAATCAGCTATTAATATTTTTACTCCCTTTCTATTAAACTGCACAGAACCAATGTGTTCCACTTGAAGACTGCCAAGTCACAACCTTCAAGAACCATACACCTTTTAACTTTATTGCACTTTACGCTTCTTTATCTATTTTCCCATCCTGTCGTATATTTACATGTGTGCGAACTTTGTACGTATGTGTGCATATAAGTTGAAGTTGTTTTTATTATTTTCATTTGACCCAGACAAGGAGAATAAATACCATTCTCTTTTTAAGAACTCAAGGAAAGCTGACTTTGTGTGTCTCCTCCAGGTATAGCACGTAAACAGTTAAACTTTCATTGAATTGGTAAGCATAGCTTTTATAAGGTAAATTGCATCAAAGTAGAAAAAGAGGAAGCTATCCTATCTCTCCTCACCTGCTCGCAGCTTATAAAGGTATTCCCACAACTTTTAAATACTCTGATAAGCCTGGTTCCAACATATCTGAAAGGTAACAGTTCAAAGAGATGCCAGCAAGTGCAATGAAATAAAAGGAGCAAATTATAGCAAACAATTATTGTCCTCATGCATGAAAACTCTCAGCTGAGATGTCAGCACGTTGCCTTGCATAGTGTACTTTTGAATTTGCACTTATTCTTTTTAAACTTCAATAAAAAGTTGCAGAGAGAGATAAGAACCAGTGGTAAATTTAATTTGTTCAAACACAATGAAAGCAGAAAATGGCCTCTCAGAGAATTTTCCCTGGACTATAGAAGTACCATAGTAGGAGAATGTGAGGACTGCAGATGCTGGAGATCAGAGTTGAAAAGTGTGGTGCTGGAAAAGCGCAGCAGGTCAGGCAGCATCCGAGGAGCAGGAGAATCGACGTTTCGGGCATAAGCCCTTCTTCAGGAATGAAGCTGGTGTGCGAAGCGGGTTGAGATAAAAGGTGGGGCTGGGGGGGGAGTTTGGGGGAGGGGCGCTGGGAATACGATAGGTGGAAGGAGGTGAGGGTGAGGGTGGTAGGCCAGAGAGGGGGTGGGGTCGGAGAGGTCGGGAAGAAGATTGCATGTCAAGAGGGCGGTGCTGAATCCGGGGGTTGGGACTGAGATAAGGTGGGGGGAGGTGAAATGAGGAAGCTGGAGGGATCTACATTCATCCCGTGTGGTTGGAGGATTCTTAGGCAGAAGATGAGGCGCTCTTCCTCCAGGCGTCGTGTGGCCATGATCTGGCGATGGAGGAGGCCAAGGACCTGCATGTCCTTGGCGGAGTGGGAGGGGGAGTTAAAGTGTTCAACCACGGGGCGGTTGGGTTGGTTGGTGCGGGTGTCCCAGAGGTGTTCCCTGAAACATTCCGCAAGTAGGCGGCTGGTCCCAACCCCGGATTTTGCACCGCCCTCTTGACCAGCAATCTTCTTCCCGACCTCTCCGCCCCCACCCCCTCTCCGGCCTATCACCCTCACCCTCACCTCCTTCCACCTATAGTATTCCCAGCGCCCCTCCCCCAAACTCCCCCCCCCCCCGACCCCCATTTTTTATCTCAGACCTCTTGGCACACCAGCCTCATTCGGGCTTATGCCCGAAACGTCGATTCTCCTGCTCCTCAGATGCTGCCTGGCCTGCTGCGCTTTTCCAGCAACACATTTTTCAACTATAAAAGTACCATGTAAATGTTACAACTGTCCTTTGTTGGAACTAATGAATACATTTACTAGTTTATTTGCAATGGCTGGGATAATCGATCAGCGGTGCCTGTGAATTTTGTGTGGCAAGATTGAAATTAGGCATGTTGTGGGATCATTTTGAAACTCATTTGATACCTATTGCAAACTCATTAAAATTAATCTTCAATAAATGTTGCTGCAATTAAATGGGACCAGACAATATACGCTTGCTGAACAGCCATTTGCACTGTAGCAGAGTCACTCACTGTCACAAATTCACTGCTGACTCTCAGAAACTGATCAAGTATAAATACTGGGAAGTGATTCTCTACAATCACTTTTTTTTAAGAACTCGAATCCTCATTTCCTGGGGGAATAAAAAAGATTGAGTTTCAGATCTGAAACAACAGCAGTCAGCTGATATAAATCTTGTCAGTTTAACAGGGATGGCAAAGGAAGAGCTTAACACTTGATTTTAAAGTTTTTTTATTTGCAAATTAAAATCAAGTCAAGTTAAATCTTCCAGCTAAGTGGACCTAACACATTAGCTGATGTCCCAATTCTAAGGCACATGAGGTAAGATAGCATTAATTATTAAGGGAATGCCAGACTAAGCTGATAAACTATAGTACTCAACTTATTCAAAACTGAGCGTGTGTAGCATAGTCACATAAAATTGTCCCAACCCTCAGAAAGATTTCTCCAGCTTTCTCATTTCCCCTCCCCCCACCTTTTTTCAGTCCCAACTCTCAGAATCTTTATATTGCTGAGGCTAAATGCCAGCTCGCGGACACCTCCTCCTACTGCCCTCTTGACCATGACCCCACCTCCCACCATCAAACCATCATCTCCCAGACCATCCATAACCTCATCACCTCAGGGGATCTCCCATCCACCACCTCCAACCTCATAGTCCCACAACCCCGCACCGCCCGTTTCTACCTCCTGCCCAAAATCCACAAACCTGACTGCCCCGGCCAACCCATTGTCTCAGCCTGCTCCTGCCCCACCGAACTCATCTCTGCATACCTTGACACAGTCCTTTCCCCCTTAGTCCAACAACTTTGGGACACCACCCACACCCTCCACCTCCTCCAGGATTTTCGCTTCCCCGGCCCCCAATGCCTTATCTTCACCATGGACATCCAGTCACAATACACCTCCATCCCTCATCACGAAGACCTCAAAGCCCTCCGCTTCTTCCTTTCCCGCCGTACCAACCAGTACCCTTCCACTGACACCCTCCTTCGACTGACTGAACTGGTCCTCACCCTGAACAACTTCTCTTTCCAATCGTCCCACTTCCTCCAAACCAAAGGAGTGGCCATGGGCACCCGCATGGGCCCCAGCTATGTCTGCCTCTTCATAGGATATGTGGAACAGTCCATCTTCCGCAGCTACACTGGCACCAACCCCCACCTTTTCCTCCACTACATCGATGACTGTATCGGCGCTACCTCGTGCTCCCACGAGGAGGTTGAACAGTTCATCCACTTTACTAACACCTTCCACCCCGACCTCAAATTTATCTGGACCGTCTCAGACTCCTCCCTCCCCTTCCTAGACCTCTCCGTTTCTATCTCGGACGACCAACTCAACACGAATGTTTACTATAAACCGACTGACTCCCACAGCTACCTAGATTACACCTCCTCCCACCGTGCCCCCGGTAAAAATGCCATCCCATATTCCCAATTCCTTCGCCTTCACCGCATCTGCTCCCAGGAGGACCAATTCCAATACCGAACAACCCAGATGGCCTCCTTCTTCAAAGACCACAATTTCCCCTCAGATGTGGTTGACGATGCTCTCCACCGCATCTCCTCCACTTCCCACTCCTCCGCCCTTGAACTCCGCCCCTCCAATCGCCACCAGCACAGAACCCCACTGGTCCTCACTTACCACCCCACTAACCTCCAGATACATCGTATCATCCTTCGTCGTTTCTGCCACCTCCAAACAGACCCCACCACCAAGGATATATTTCCCTCCCCACCACTATCAGCATTCCGGAAAGACCACTCCCTCCGCGATTCCCTTGTCAGTCCCACACCCCCCACAACCCAACCTCCACTCCCGGCACCTTCCCCTGCAACCGCAAGAAATGCAAAACTTGCGCCCACACCTCCCCCTCACCTTCCTCCAAGGCCCCAAGGAATCCTTCTATATCCATCAGAAATTCACCTGCACCTTCACACACATCATTTACTGCATCCACTGCACCCGATGTGGCCTCCTATACACTGGGGAGACAGGCCGCCTACTTGCGGAATGTTTCAGAGAACACCTCTGGGACACCCACACCAACCAACCCAACTGCCCCGTGGCTGAACACTTTAACTCCCCCTCCCACTCTGCCAAGGATATGCAAGTCTTTGGCCTCCTCCATCGCCAGACCATGGCAACACGACACCTGGAGGAAGAGCACCTCATCTTCCGCCTAGGAACCCTCCATCTACACGGGATGAATGTAGATTTCTCCAGCTTTCTCATTTCCCCTCCCCCCACCTTTTCTCAGTCCCAACCCTCAGACTCAGCATCACCTTCTTGACCTGCAATCATCTTCCCGACCTCTCCGCCCCCACCCCCTCTCCGGCCTATCACCCTCACCTTAACCTCCTTCCACCTATCGTATTCCCAACGCCCCTCCCCCAAGTCCCTCCTCCCTACCTTTTACCTTAGCCTGCTTGGCACACCCTCCTCATTCCTGAAGAAGGGCTTATGCCCGAAACGTCGATTCTCCTGTTCCTTTGATGCTGCCTGACCTGCTGTGCATTTCCAACAACACGTTTTTAAGCTCACGTAAAATTGTGCATGTTTTGCAGTTTCAGAGGAAATTGGAACATCCCCACAGTGAAATGTGATGTGATGGCCTAGTGGCATTATCACTGGACTTTTAATCCAGAAACGCAGGTAATATTCTGAGGGCTCAGGTTTGAATTTGGTATTCAATAAAATTCCATGATGGAATTTGAATTCAATAAAAATCTGAAATTAAGACTAATGATGGCCACTGTAGACATTCAGAAAAGCCCTCCTGGCTCACAAGTGTTTGTTAGGGAAGGAAACTATCATTCTTACCTGGTCTGACCTACACGTGACTTATCATCTGTGTCCTTAAATCAGAGTCATATCTGTAGTTTAATTGAAAATCCATGACATTTAAATGTAATATCACATCATTAGCTGGATGTGGATTTTAATGTTTCAATTAGTAATTTCTGATTCTACTGTACAAAACCTTCCATGGCCACAACCCTGCCAATCCCTACAGTCAACTCCAGTCTTGTAATTCTTTGAGAATATTGTGTTCCTCTTTTTCTGACCCTTGTATCAAACCGCAATGATGAATTCTGCAATTCTTTCAACAGGTGAGTACTCAACAAAATGACGAGTTATTCATCATCTAGGTTAGTGTTCTTTCATAGTGATATTAAACCAAGGCAAACCAAACCAAAACAAACAGATTCAATTGCAAATATTACGTATGAAATTGCTGTTGGACGAACGAATTTATTACTGCTGCTTGTATAAAACTAGTTTAATTAAATTGCACAATCATTGATCCACAAGTTGGACACAAAGGCATTAGGAATGAAAAACAGCAAACTCTGGCAGAATACATCAAGTTTAATATTTGCAATTTTTGAGAAGACTTGCAGCTCAGGTTGAGGTTCTGATTGTATGTTTGCTCGCTGAGATGGAAGGTTTGTTTTCAGATATTTCGTCACTATACCAGATAATATCATCAGTGAGCCTCGGTGAAGCATTGGTGTTATGTCCCACTTTCTATTTATGTGTCTTGGTTTCTTAAGGTGGGTGATTTCATTTCCAGTTCTTTTTCTCAGAAGATGTTAGATGGGGTCTAAATCGATGTATTTATTGCTGGAATTAGAATGCCAGGCCTCTCGGAATTACCGTGTGTGTCTCTGTTTGGCCTGGCCTAGGATAGATGTGTTGTCCCAGTCGACGTGGTGTCCTTCTTTGTCTGTAAGGATACTAGTGACAGTGGGTCATGAGTTTTGTTGGCTAGTTGGTGTTCATGTATCCTGGTGACTAGTTTTCTTCCTATTTGTCCGATGTAGTGTTTGTTACAGTTCTTGTAACTGACATTTGTTTTGTTAGCTATGATTTGGAGATGCCCATGTTGGACAGGGGTGTACAAAGTTAAAAATCACACAATACCAGGTTATAGTCCAACAGGTTTATTTGGAAGCACTAGCTTTCAGAGTGCTCTGAAAGCTAGTGTTTCCCAATAAACCTGTTGGACGTTAACCTGGTTTTGTGTGATTTTTAACGTTTTGCTCGTTGGTTGCATAAGGTCCTTTAGGCTCATTAGCCACTGTTTAAGTGTATTGGTAGGTTTGCAGGCTACCATGATGCCAAGGGGTCTGAGTAGCCTGGAAGTCATTTCAGAGGGATCTTTGATGTAAGATAATGTGACTAGAGTTTCTGGGTGCATTGTGCCTGCTTGTTTGGGTTTGGTGTTGAGAAATCAGCAAGCTCTGTTTATTGGGTACCCGTTCTTCTTGAATATGCTGTATAGGACATCAGGATTTATTTCAATGGGCCACAATACACTGCAGCACCCAGGAACTATGAATAGCAGAAGAAAAATACCTATACAGCGTATTCAAGAAGAGCAAGTATCCAATAAACAAAGTCTGCTGATTTCTCAACAACAAACAAGCAGGCACAACGCACCCAGAAACTCTAGTTACCTAAAATTAAAGCCAGCTTTGAAATGACTTCCAGACTATTCAGATGCCTTGGCATCACGGTAGCCCACAAACCTACCAATACACTTAAGCAATGGGTAATGAGCCTAAAGGATCCTGTACAAACAAACAACAAAATTAATGTCGTTTAAAAAATACCATACAAGGAATGTAACAAAACACTACATAGGATAAACAGGGAGAAATCTAGCCATCAAGATACGTGAACACCAACTAGCCAGCTAAAGACATGACCCAATATCACTAATCTCCTTAGATAAAGATGAGGAAGGACACCACTTCCATCCTAGGCCAGGCCAAACAGAGATACGCACGGGAATTCCTAGAGGCCTGGCAATCTAACCGGAGACCTATTAATAAACAGATCAATTTGGATCCCATCTACTATCCTCTGAGAAAAAGAACCAGAAATGATATCACCCAACCTAATAAACCAAGACACATAAATAGAAAGTGGGACATAACACCAACGCTTCACCAGAGGCTCACTGATGATGTTACCTACAATGGTGACAAAAAGTCTGAAAACAAACCTTTCAACTCAGCGAGCAAACTTACAGCTTACAGTTTGATATCTCAGTTACAATCAGAGAGATCAAATATCCCATCGGGAGGGAGTTTCAAATCATGCTTCTGACTTCAAAATGTTGGGGTTGGAAAATAAAAATGAGAATGACTGTAAACACAAAAAATAAACTGAAAATTTGGGTTTCATCCAGGGTACTGACTTGTCAGTATATATTAATACAAAGTGACAACAACTTACATTTACTGTGTATAGCACACTTAACATTGTAAAACATCTAAAAGGAGACTCACAGAGGCATTATCAAACAGAATCTGGCACTTAGATTAATATGTTTTAAATATAATAGCTAACAAGAAGCTTCATCAAAGAGATAAAATTTTAGAAACATCTTAAAAAGAAGAGAGAAAGTCAGTGGAGAGATTGAAATTCAGGATGAGCAGGAGGCCAGAACTGAAGCTGAAAGATTTTATATGGTTGTCAGACTCTTGGAGATTACAGAGCTAGGGAGACACATGACTATAGAGGTATTTAAAAATAAAGCTGCGAATTTTAAACTTGATCATTTGCAAGACCAGAAGCAAGTGAATTCTAGAACCTCAGGTGTGATGAATCAACAGTACTTGCTACAAGTTAAAAGTCACACAACACCAGCTATTGCTTCTAAATAAACTATAACCTGGTGTTGAGTGATTTTTTAAACTTTGTCCACCCCAGTCCAGTACTGGCACCTCCACATCATGGTACATGTTAGGCTATGGACAGCAGAGTTTTGAATGCAGCTTGATCTTATATGTGGTCAGCTAGGAGAATACTCAAGGCTAGAAGTAACAAGGGTAACATTGAAATGTCACCAGCAGATGAGCTGAGGCAAGGGTAGAGTCCAATGATATTATGATGGTGTTACAGTGATGATGCAGGTAAGTAATTGGAAGCTCACCTTGAGGTCAAATGTAACATCAAGGTTTCAAAATGTTTGCTTCAACCTTATGTGGTTACGAGGTAACTAATGGAGTCAGTAGCTAAGGGGCACATTATACGTTCCAGTCAGAAGACGAAACAAAATTGTTTCATGATATTACCTTTACTTAACATTGTAGATCTGACTAGGTCCTTTTCCAAAGTCACAAATATGATGTGGAAGTAACTGTAAATGCAGTTGGAGGAGCTCTGTAATATAAATGCAACGTGAAGATTAATGTTACGTGACATTCGACATAATGTGCAATTACTTAAATAACTCACAATGCATGGCTGAGCACTGCATAATGACAATGCTATGGTGCTGTAAAGGTTATTCACATCAATCACTTATTGTATATCTTCACATGTTATTTTAGGTATTTTCAAACTGACCTTTTCCAAGGTTTTTCTGTTCTGATACAGTGAAATACATAAGCTTTAAAAATCAGAATGTTGCAAGAAGCATTGGTACATGCTAATGGATCAGAAACATCCTTTATTTCAGTCAGGAGACAATATTGAAACCACTGTGGACAAACCTTTGATATCCATTTTACACCTTGCTTTTATTGCTATTGACATTGCTTAACGAATCAAGCCTCTTAGGAAGAATAAAGCGAGGGACAATTGGTTCACCATAGCTCCTTCCTCAATTGCAAACAGATTTCACAGTTGGTTGTGCACAGCAATGATTGCTCACAAGTGTTACATTCCACAGGACAAGGTCTTCCTAAGGAGTGTGGAACACTTCACACTGTGATCACTGGTTCCGGTACACAGAACCCCCAGTGATAAAGAGAAAACAATGGGATTTGTATTGACTCAATTACTCTATGAAGTGGAAAGGAAGTAGCACTAACTTCAAATTGATGTCAACTTTTAAAGCTAAAGGAAATCTTTTTTTTAAATCTCAGGTCACAGCTATGACATGGATTAGGGACAAGAAGTTAACAGAAGCAACATTTTATAAAATTCAATTATATCATTGCAGCGTTTTGTCTTTTCAAGGATGTTACTAAGGAAAAAAGATTGAATCTCAATTAAGGAATCGGCTTCCAACACTATTAATGATTTTAATAGGTTCAAATTTGTGTTAAGATGGATGTACTAAAACTTTATGCATCCTGGAAGATTCTCCATAGCTTCTATTGTATCATTTACTTCAAAAAAATTTTAAAATCCAAACCGACTTCGATTTATTACTGCTCGACAATTGATTTTGATTATTCAAGAAAATTGTGACAAGTACGCTCAGCCGGATTTGATGCATTTCCAAGTTATGTCCAAAGCATATTTGTGTGGTGACTCAACATTTAACCAACTTCATTTTTTACAGTGTTAGTAGGATATAATATTGTCTATATATATTCTGTTGTCATTCAATCTATATCATTCTGTGTTCAGTAGTTGTTCACCTTAGATATCCTTTTCCATCTCAGTTTTTGGGAATGACTAACATTTTCTCTATTGCATATTCTCACCGTCATAATGCACAGCCTTTCTCTCTCACCTTTAGGTTATCTCCGTATTATGATTTTTATACTAACCGCAACTCTTCTGTTATTTCTGTTTCTGGGTTAGATATTGCCTACTGAGGTGGGTATCTCAAGTTGGGAAACTGAATTGAACTGAACTTATTGTCACGTGTACTGAGGCACAGTGAAAAGTTTTGTTTTGCGAGCAATATAGGCAGATCACATAGTTAAGTAGTATAGATAAGTAAATAATAGGTAATCAGTGGCAAAAACACAGTTACAGGCGATTGTTAAGAGTTTGTGAGTCCATTCAGTATTCTAACAACAGTAGGGTAGAAACTGTTTCAAAACTGGCTGGTGCTTGTGTTCAGGCTTCTGTACCTTCTCCCCAATGCTAGAGGTTGTAGAAAAACATTGCCAGGGTGGGATGGATCATTGAGAATGCTGGCAGCCTTTCCTTGTTGGCAGGCCTGATAGATGGATTCTATAGATGGGAGGTTGGCCTTTGTGATTGTCTGGGCTAAGTTCACCACTCTCTGTAACCGTCTCCAATCTTGAATGGTACAGTTGCCATACCAGGTAGAGATACATCCAGACAAAATGCTCTCGATGGCACACCTGTAAAATTTGGTAAGGGTATTTGTCGGCATGCCAAATTTCCTCAGCTGCCTGAGGAAGAGGAGATGTTGTTGGGGCCTTTGTAACCAGTGTGTCCATATGAAGAGTCCAAGAAAGCTTGTTGTGGATGACCACTCCCAGGAGCTTGACACTCTCTACTGTCCCACCTCTGTGCTGTTAATGTGTTAGGGGGGCATGAGTAACATTTTGCCAAAAGTCAATAATGAGTTATTTGGTTTTGCTGGCAATAAGAGCTAGGTTATTCTCAGTGCACCATTTTTCCAGGTCTTCCACCTCCCATCTGTATTCTGTTTCGTCGCTATCTGAGATTCGACCAACTAAGCGAACTTGTAAGTGGCATTAGTCTGGTATTTGGTGATGCAGTCATGGATATACAATGAGTACAGTAGAGAGCTGAGTACACAACCCTGGGGGGATCCAGTGTTGAGTGTTAGTGAGGATGAAATTTTGTCCCCAATCTTCATTGATTGTGGTCTGTGGGTCAGGAAACTGAGGATCCAGTTGCAAAGAGTGGGGCTTAACCTGAGGTCACTAAGTTTAATAATCAGTCTTGAGGGGACAATAGTTTAATAATCAGTTAATAATTAGTCTCGAGGGGACAATAGTCTTGAAGGCTGAACTGTAGTCAATGGGCAGGATTCTTACGTAGCTGTTCTTGGTGTCAAGATGTTCTCGTGAGGAGTGAAGGGCAAGTGACATGGCATCTGATGTGGATCTGTTGGTCCGATAGACAAATTGGAGTGTGTCAAGAGTAGCGGGGAAGCTGCAATTGATTAATGCCATGACCAGCCTTTCAAAGCACTTCATGACCACCGAAGTTGGGGCCACTGGGCGATAGTTATTGAGACATGCTACATGAGCCTTCTTAGGCACAGGGATGAGGTTGGCCCTCTTGAAACAGGCAGGGACAGTGGCCTGCTGCAGGGAGAGGTTGAAGATGTCCAAGGAGACCTATGCCAGTTGATCTGCACATGTGCATATCAGTCCACCATTAGGTCCCATCGCTTTCTTTGGATTCACACAAGGGAAACAACTGATCTGACCTCTGATACGGTGACAGTTGGGATATGTTCGTCAAGACCTGTCAGAATAGGTGTTGCCTCTCTGCCGAAATTCTGCTCAAAGTGAGCACAGAAAGCGTTGAGATGATCTGGGAGTGATGTGTCATCGTCTGCTATCTTGCACTGTCTCTTTTTACAACCTGTGATGTCATTCAGTCCTCGCCATAGTCACCAGGTATTGGTCCTTGGCTGATTAATGGCTCTGCGAAGGTCATAGTTGGATTCTTTGCATTTGAGTGTGCCTCCTGACCGAAGGCCTCACGCCTGTTTTTTAACAGGTTTTGCATGTCCTGGTTCATCCAGGGTTTCCTGTTTCCTGTTCCCAGATTGACTTCCTCGGTATGCAGTCTTGCACACACTTGCTGATAAAGTCTGTGACAGTGGTGGCGTCCTCAGGTACCTGCGGACTGTTTGAACATGGCCCAATCAGCTGATTCCAGACAGCATCAGAGTTGATCTTCTGTCTCCTCTGACCAGCACTGGACCTGTGTCCGCAAGGGGGTCTCCTGCTTAAGCTTTTGTCTATAAGTCAGGAGAAGAAACACTGCATTGTGGTCGGAATTCCCCAAATGGGGGCGGGGGATGGCGGGGGATGGCGTGGTAGGCATCTTTCACAGCGGTGCAGCAGTGGTCTAAAATGTTCGGGCCCCTGGTGGGCTTTTCAACTCCCTGAACATTCCTTGGTAAGATATACCCTGATGTGCAAACTTTTCATTCAACAGAGGGTGTAATGTGGGTGCTGTGTATAAAATCAGACTTAAATGGTCTTGGAAGCAGAGTCTAGGCTGCCAAGGACATGGGCATGAATCACTGCAAGCTGCTTAAAAGTCATGTCACAGTTCTCTGGGAAATTTTACCAGTTGTCTAGCCCATTATCTCTCTTGCCTCCAATCTCCATCATATGATCTCAACAGAGACCAGTGTCATAGAATCCCTACAATGTGCTCATTTGGCCCATCAGATTTACACTGACCCTCTGGACAGCATCCCTCCCAGATCTCTACTGTATCCCTGTAACCCCACATTTGCCACAGCTAATCCATCTAACATAATGTGGAGGTGCCAGTGTTGGACCGGGATGGACAAAGTTAAAAATCATACAATACTACATTATAGTCCAACAGGATTATTTGAAAGTACAAACTTTTGGAGTGCTGCTTCTTCATCAAGCAGCTAGTGGAGCAGGATCATAGGATAACTGATGCAATATATTGAACAAGCCGAGATTGCTGTTCAGTCTTTAATCACTTAGAATGGATTAAAGGTTTCAATTGATTAATATGTAAATCCCAGAACTTCTTTCAAGTCACAGTCCCCAGACAATTTAAGGTTTTATCAGGATATTAAAAAAGTAACATCTCACACCTTTAATGAGCTGAGGTGTCACTTGTTTAATATATTGATAAAATCTTAAGTTGTCTCAGGACTGTGACTTGAAAGAAGTTCTGGGATTTACATATTAATCAATCAAAGCCTGCATTCCCATTCTCGATGATTAAAGACTTAACAGCAATCTAGGTTTGTTCAATACATTGCATCAGTTGTATGACACTTCGATCTTTTACAACTGATTCTGTGTTCTATGATCCTGCCTCACTAGTTAACTGATGAAGGAGCAGCGCTCCGAAAGCTTGTACTTTCAAATACATCTGTTGGACTGTAACCTAGTGTTGTGGATGTCCACCTAACATACATATCCGTGAACACAATAGACAACTTTAGCATAGCCAATCCACCTAATTTACACAGCTTTGGATTGTAGGAGGAAACTTGTGCACCCAACAGAATGGGGAGAAAGCGTAAATGCCACACAAACAGTCACCCGAGACTGGAATCGAACCCAGATTCCTGTCGCTGTGAGGCAGCAGCACTAACCACTGAGCTATCATGCCACCCTTTTAAATTGAGTTCAAATTACAACATCTGCTGTGGTGATATTTGAATTTATGCCCCTAGACATTAGCCTGAGGCTCTAGATTACCAGTCCAATGATATTACCAGTACAGTGTCTCTCCTGTTAACTCCCTTTTTGACTTCCAAAGTCTGTCTGCCACATACAAGGCTCATGTCATTTGTGTGATGAAAATCTCCCACTTACCTTAATGGATGCAACTCCAACAATGAACAAAAAGCTTGAGAAAGCAGCCCTGTTTGATTGGCAATGCATGCATGAACTCTTTGCACCAGAGACACTCAGTAGCAGCAGTGCGTACTTTCTACTGTACATGCATTGACAAGATGCTTTGAAAAAATTCACGAAGTGTCCTTAGATAGCACCTTCCGAACATTCAACTGTTACCATCTATAAGTACAAGGGCAGCAGAAATATAGGACTACCACTACCTGCAAGATCTCCTCCAAGCCACTCACTATCCAGACTTGGAATCAAATCACTGTTCCTTCAGTGTTGATGAGTCAAAAGTTAAAGCTCAAGCTGACATTTAATACAAAGAAAATAGAATCATTATCCTTAAGGAGATGCAAAAAATTGTGAAGCATATCCATGCAAGGCCTCAAGGAATGTCGTCTAGTCTGAGGAAGGCTGGACAGATGCCCTAAAGGCCAAATATGAGCAATGAACTCAAGGAACACATCAGCTGGTACAGCACTTGTAACAAATGTTACACTGAGCAAGTTAAAGAGCTGCTTATGACACATGACATCCTAGACACATCATCGATGAAGCTTGGAAAAGACCCGTTCATTGTCACAAGAACAGATTATCTTGTCACAGTCAACTATTATTCTGAAATTTCCTTCTCTCATCAAACCAAAGTGGACTATAATTTTTAGGCATTCACCTTCTATCTCCTCAGTGTTTCTGTTATTCTTTGAGGTGTGGGATATCTTAAGGTTCTTCCACTGGCATCGAGGTAAGCAACCCTCCAAACTCTTTAAACACCTCAAGATTATGGACACTCCAGCTCCAGCATTGGTATCCGTGCTCCTTAATAACTTGACAAACAGATAAGACCCTTTTGCTTCAGATGGCCTTTTCTTCTTTTTATCTACAGTTATTGGCAAATTCTTCATATTTCTTAATGCTGCTCCCAGGACTCAATGGCAACAATACATTGTTTTTCTTTGCCCCTTTCCAAGCTGTTCCAGCTCTGGGTGTAAACTATGTGTATCCTGTGAAAAATCACATGCATAAATCAAAACTAAAAAGATACCTCCTAGCAACCAAACCCCTGGCAACATGGGTTGAGAGCTCCCAAATTGAGAATTTTTTTTTATTTTCTAATATTTCACATTTTAAATTATACTTAGCTACTGAAACATTCCAATGTAAATAATCTGTGTCCCTTATTAATACATAAAAGACATTTCATCTCCACTACAATGCAGGAAAGGGCTGTCCATTTTCAATGTGTCTCCACTTCCTCCTGGGATCTTATCAAATAAGTCCAGGTCCTGATTTGGATGACGATTATTTCAGGTTTGTCAACCAGACTCTTACGAGAAGTTTCTATTTATTTTACATTTTAAGCAGTAGGCACTGGGTGATTAAGTATATTCAAGGCTGAGATAGACAGATTTTTAATCAGTAAGGGAATTAGAGTTTATGGGAAAAAGACAGCATAGTGGAGTTGATGATTATTAGATCAGCCATGACCTAATTGAATAGCTGAGTTGACTCACTGGGTCAAATGTCCTACATCTACTCCTATGATTTATGGTCTTAAAACATCAATCCCCTAACTAAAGGTTACATTCCTACAAACATATAAATTATTAAATTAGACATCTTAGCAACACCTCATACCCTGCAAAACAGGTCAGTGCTAATTCAAGATTCTGTTATGGACCAGACCAAACAATCTTTAAATATGTCAAGGAGATTGCCTCGACTCTAACTTTTTCTTATTTCAAGACAAGTGTGAGGTGCTGTGTTCCAGATATAATTTGATTGATTACATTACTTGGCTTTAAGCAAAGCACATGTTATTCCTACTCTATACAGTTAAAATACAAACTAAAGAAAAAAAGAATTGGTATAACTAAATTTAATAGATTATTTAACTGCTAAAGAGCAACTATTCAAATACAGTAATGTGGCATAAATACATCCCTGGCAAAAGGCAAATTTAGTAAAATAGATTGCCTCACATGCAATGTTCCCCCAGTCCAGGAGGAAACAATATCGAGAGAAAATTCTAGCAGAGAGAGAGAACTCAAGCGTTTTGCTGGAGCAGGGGTAGATGAAAACCCCAACAACTGAAAACTAAACTAGAACATGGTTTTGTGGGAGTCTGACTCCACCCATTTATGCTGCTTCTATTGTTCCAACCTAAGAAAAGTATCCAAGGTATCACAAGCTGTTTAATTTTATTGGCATGGAACAGACCACCTGTCACCTCTGTCTCATCCTCTCTTCATAAAATAAATCCAAGACAAAATACATCTTTTAAATCAATAGTATCAGCACAATGCCCATCCACCTCTTTACCCTTACATAGCCCAATATTTCACCTTGATAGCTACTCACTCAGTATGCACCATGGACTGACCTCTGGAATCATATGGAGATGAAAAAAACCATCTAACAATCCAACATAGCTTTCATTCATATGTACCTAAGAGTGAAAACATTCTCCCATTCATAAAATCCATAGACAATCATATATTTTCTTCTTGCTTGTGATAAACAATTCTTTACATGTGTACATTCTCATACTTAGTGCAGTTTGTCGGAATTTAAGTAATTCCCATCAGCTGTGTGCATTCAAAAATAAAAAAAAAGTTTGTTATCACATATTTGCCAAGTGGTTTAAAACATTATGTCATACAAACATTAGCTCACACAAAGAGATATCGATAAAGGAAAAGATATCATAGTTCCAAACTGGTGTGAGTTTAGCCTCTTGCATAATAGGCTTGTAGTTTCAGAGAAAAATGGATTTTTTAGCTGAAGTAAAGTCGTTGTATAAGCTAAAAATCTTCATTAAACAGTGGGGCTTCTTGTGGTTAAATTGCCAGTAGGTTTGTTGTCACATGAAATTGAAGTTGGAAAAGATCAGAAGTGTCCTTCTCGCACTCTCAAGATAAAATAGTTTTCCTTTGGCTGTGTAGTTGCCTTGCAGGTGGTTTTCAGATAATGTGTCAAATGGTCTCTGCCATTTTGGTTCTGATCCAAAAAGGGAAAAAAATGGACATTTTACTTCCATAAACTATTGCAGGTCCAGAATCCTTTCCAAAATAAGGCGATGTTTTGGGCCAATAAACATCCTGTGTTGTCACTTTTCATACATTAAGAGTTTGAACCAGGATTTTTGTAATGATGCATTCACTCAAAATAATCCAGTTGAATACCTTTAAGAAAAAGTCATTGAACTTTAATGTCCCTCTTGTCCATAATGATGTGGAAAGATGAATTGGTTGATATGTAGTAGTCCCTTTATAATCTATCCTTATCAAAATATCTTGTGAATTTCGTACTGGAAGAACAAGTGCTGTAGATCACAGTATATCATGCAGCATCCACGGAGAGAGAGAACAAGCTAACATTTGAGTCTAGTTGACCTTTCATTAGAGCAGATCTCCAGCATTTGTTGTTTTCAGTGCAGATTCCAGCATCTGCTGCAATTTGCTCCTACGCCGTGAATTTCACAAGTAGCTATGATTATCCACATTCTAATTATGGATTTGTTTGAGTTTCAGATCCATCTGGAGAATATATTGCCAAAAATCTCATGATGTGCTTTCTTAATAGATTTTGTATCCATTTTAAAAATACAGCTTTAAAATGCATAATATCTCCAGTATTGCTATTTAGTGTTTCTGGTCCCCTTTTAAAACTTTTCCGGTCCGAGAAAGTTCCTTTTATTAAGTCAAATGATAGAATTCAAAAGTCAATAGTCCATATTTTATATCACTGGGGCAAAGAATAGAACTGAAGCTCAGTTTTTCTATACAATTATGCATGTTTTGTGAAGTTTTGTTCTGTTAAAGGTCCATTTTCCTTCTGCCTTATCTCCCATTTTCTCTTAGAAGCATTTGCATTGGAATCCCTTTACTCATACTCAAACGTACAAAATACTTACAGCTTATCCAAAATTAACTACCTTTTTACAAATCACAAGACCTCCTGGTACCTGGAACTCAGCTCCATGCTGTATTTACTAATTAAAACATTTTATTGACTCTCCTAGACTTAAAGTATACTTTCTTAAAATGTGAAAATGTCTAATGTTTGTCTTTAAGTGTACACAAAGAAACAAGTGTTTGAAGAAACAGGAATTTACTGTATAAAATATAGTGAAACGAAACCTAATCTGATTTTGTCATCCATTTGGAATTAATATAACTAATTTTACAAATATTTTTAATCCACTGAAAATGAAAAACACTAATACAACCAGCTTGAATTTCAAAGAATGACTGAAAGAAATACTTAGAGGATGTTGGGATGTTTCATTACAAGTCTCTTTCAAAGCACTTAAAATGATTTTCTGTATTTACTATAGATGACCCTTCATTTAATTAGAGGTCACATGACTTTGATTTTTAGACTGTAATCTGAGCCTCTACAGGTAACAGGTCAGTTGAATGTTTGGTCTGGTTAATGTTCCTTGCAATAAATCTTTTTCTGTCTTCATCCTGTTGGAAATATCTCTGCAAGACAAACGTTAGACTTCCCATTTTCTTAACAAAGGAAAACATGTTTTAAGTCTGGGATAGTTGAAAAGTATTTTAATTTGTAAATTTGCTCCAAGTACCAGGAGATCTTGCAACCTGTGTAAAAGAGGTTGCTTTTAATTGGGCTGGAAGTATATGCAAGACAACTGGCCTCAACTGGCCTCAAAAATTCTGGTTTGAGAAAGGAAACAGGGACCTGAATGATGATCCTGATGAAGTTCATCCAAGTAAAGGTTCTATAACAATAGGGTAGGGCTCAGTTACAATGCCTCTCACTGCCAAACTGCCTGCCACCAATCAATGTCTAAAATTGGAGATGCAGAATTGCTATTTAGGCAAGGCAACAGAAAGGCAACCATACACCATCAAAAATTTAAAATTTCAGGACAGCAGATATTATTTAATAAATGCTTAAAGATTACACAATACAATCAACAGTTTGGCACTACAGAATTGAATATTTTTGCACAGAAGAGTATTGCTGAAATTTCTCATCTTGCACTCATCCAGAAAGATGCAAGAATATGACATTTCAAACAACAATTACAACTACGTATACTGTAAAGGTGCTAAACTGATGGCAAGCCAACCTGATTAGGCTAAGACATATTCATAGAGAAAATAATGGGACAAAAAAACTCCTGAATTCCCTGTTAATTCCTTTAGCTTGCAAAGGATGGATCCTTAATAGGGTAGCTGTTAATGCAGAGTGAAAAATGTGGCGCTGGAGAAGTAGTAGAAACGTTCCTGATGAAGGGCTCATGTCCGAAACATCAGATCTCCTGCTCCTTGGATGCTGCCTTATCTGCTGTGCTCTGTCACACTTTTTGACTCTGATCTCCAGCATCTGTAGTCCTTACTTTGTCCTAGCTATTAACACAGTCAGGATTGTTAATTAAACACTGAGCTGCTCAATTGTTGAAATACATCAAAGAGTAGATGCTCAAATAATAACAAAATACTTTGAATATTGGAAATCTATACAGAGAGAATGCTGGAGAAATTCAGGCTGTCTGACAGCATCTGTAGAGAGAGAGAAACAGAGTTAACTTATTGATTCCTGTTTGACTTATCTTCAGAAAAGGTCTGAAGAAAAGTCATACCAGACTCAAAATGTTACCTCTGCTTCTTTCTCCACAGTTGTTGGCAGACTGTTGAGTTTTTCCTACATTCTCTGTTTGTTTGAAAAAGTAGATGTTTTGATTTGGGTTTTGCAAGCACAGTCTGTTTGGATATGGTCTATGTTCTGAATGGAACATGCTGTTTGATTCTATCAACTAATTAATGGAGTGTTTGACCTGCACCTTGCATTGCATCTCAGCACTGAAAGTTCACACACAACATAGTTCAAATCTGTAGTAGGCAAAACGTCTCTTTTGGAATGTTGGTAGCATCCTGCTGGTGGGTAAAAACACACATGTAGCATATTGGAAGTGTCAAATGGCTTGTTTACTCTGTTGTGCAAATGTATGGAAGACTTTGCTAACTTGCTAACCAATCATTGCCCTCGTGGTTTTTGTGACGTTCAAATTCTTACATTTGTCCTGACAAGTGCAAAATGAAAAGCTTCAGCAAATGTCTCTCTTCTCATCAATATTTCAATGAATCAATGAGTAAGATAATTCACAGAAGTATTTTTAGTTTTCAGTAAACCCCAGACTTACTGGCAGCAGTACCCAGATGTTTGGGGGAACATTGCCGTGTGTGGGCCTCAGCTCCATTAACATGTGGTGATGTTTGAACTGTTGGTGAACTTAATTTAAACTTGTATGTAGAAGTGATAGCACTGCCAATAGGTTTGGGTTCTTGCACTCTGGCAATTAGGAAACCTTCTTTTAATTTTAGTGATTTCCATGTGTGTACAAGTTTTTTTATGGTTTCTTTCATAATGTTCATCGTTTTGATTTTAGCATTGGTTTCTCTGCTTAGGGTATATAAATAGTGCAATGGAATTTAAAATTAAACTGCAGGTTTCCTTTATGTAGCTTAAACACTTCCCTCAACTTTTCATCTGATTCTTTGCTGAGGTATAGGTCATCACCCAAGTGGCCATGATTCCAAATGTTCATCCTAACAGTGTATGTTGGCAGCCCATGTAAATCAAAGAATATGGAAAATCACAGCTGAATTCACTAATGCTCTCACCCAACATACACACATATGACATTTCCAGCTGGATTTTGCAATTAGAAACAAAGATCCAGCTCATTTTTGTATTCACCATGAACACAATGTTAACTGCAGACCACCTCCCATTGATTTAACTAGCAACAAGAAAGCCAACGAATAAATCAGACCTTCTACTTTTCCAGTCTGCCTGGCCCAATGGTTTACTGAGCTACTGGGGAGTACTTCTGGCTGCCTCAGCCAATTCAATATTCTCCAAAACCAATGCTGGCCCCATCCTTAAGCAGCACAGCCCATTCATTTGAGACGAAAGCCGAGAAACCCATGACATTTTCATCTTGACATTCTCAACTAGTTAAAAGTTTATTTTCTTCCCATTGTTTTAATCTCCAGAAGACTATTTGTTTTCTTACTGTTCTTTTAGAACTGTCTTGGAATCCGTTTTGAGAGTGATTGGAGCTGTCTCAATAAGTACTAGTCCAGTGTCATCAATAATTCAACAATTATATCAAAGACTATCAAACCCCCCCTTCATCACTCTGCATCGTCATTGCCCTTACTTCCCAATATACAAAAATACACAGACACACATAAATAGACACACAATAATTATGTTTTACTTCTCTGAAGTCAACAGTTGAGAGTAGCTCTCAGAAGTGCAGGAAAGTGGAATCCAGTCAGGCGACTGTACTTCATTCACACAAGTGTGAACTATGTGTATCAGATATGGGTACTGAGTGAGGTCAGAGATTTTCATAACAACTTCTCCTGCAGGCCTGGTATATGTTTTACAACACGACCAATCTAGTGGAATGCCAAGATCAGAAGGAATAGTTCAAGTCTTTTAATATGTTGGGTCAAAAATGTTTACTTCAAGATGTTGCATCAAAAAGAAGCACAAAATAAACTGCAGTTAATGGCATTGAAGAAACTGAAATGTATTTATAAATGTCAAAATTATCTCTGGTAACTGGAGAAATGTGTGGTTAATAGATGTGTAGAAGTGTGAAAATAAAAAAGGATATCACAGCTCCTACTCCTTCACAAGGAGTATTTCTTACTTTTTTTTAGGCTCCTGATAAATCCACAGCAGGCACACTTATTATTAGCCTTCTGTATGAGGGATTAACATTTTGAGGTATCAGCCTGAGTCAGGGAGGAACTTCAAGCACCTTGTGTTTAAACTGCTGCAAGACAGTACACAGGCACAAAAAGTACAGTTTAATTACATCTTTAATTCTGGTGAAGGAAGGAATATTGTGGGGTGGGGGGGGGGTGGTGGGGGGGGTGCGGTGGTGGGGCAGAGATCTGTAATAACATCCCTAAACAGGTTAATTAGAAAAAAGATTTAAAAGAACCAGCCGATCTGATGATACAGCCAGTTTCCATGCATAGGTTTCCAGGCAGGTATGAACTCAGTCTGCCTAAAGCCCTTTCCCTTAATTCCTCTAAAGTTTGGAACTGTCAATGACAAGAGTTCACTTAAAATGTCAAAGGTTGACTCAAGTAAGCAAATCACACTACCCAGGTAGGGTAGGGGTGAGTAGTAAAGCATAAAACTGCTCCCTCAGCCCAGTTACATTTAAATTTGTGATCCAATAAGAGCTGTAGTTGCAGCCATTGAATAAGTTCTTCCATGGCTTTGCACACAGCCAGGCAAGCTGGTATGAGAGTGAATGAGAACACAATCATATTTATTCTCCAATTAAGTGTTTCTGGTAAGTGCAGTTTGCGTGCTTCTCATGAGAACAACTCTTTTCCAGAAACAAGTGATTGGTGGATTTACCCTTAAAGCATAACCTTAATCAATAGAAGTGCTCTAATGCAGCAGTTTTCATCATCTTCTCCTTTCTATTTAATTTTCTTCACTTAATCCCCTTTTCGAGCAAGTGGTAAACTGCAGTGCAGTTTCCTGGCTGTCAGTAGTTCTTTGAACTTGTCACATATGGTTACTGTTCTTGTGTTAGCTTGGGCACCGATCTTCAGCAGGTTACTCAGTTTTCCTCATCCAGACGATAAAGTAAACTTGTGCACAATGGACTTACTCGCTGACCAGGCAAAACAAGGCTAAAGATTGGACAAAGTAAATCTTATGGCCTGTTCAGGAAACATTCTTGGAAATTACTCTCTGACTTCCTGGAGCAATCCAAGGTTCCAAAGACACCTTGTAATCATAGTTAATTATCAATTTGCCCTCAGTAATTGCAAATGTTAAAATATGCAATTTCCAGCAGGGCATCATAAAATCCAATTTAAGGATTGACTTACAACCTTTCCACGTTATAAGAAAAGCAAAAAGTTGAAACTCTTGCGTGGGTGAATGTGTTATTGTACAGTTAACTCAAGGAGCTATAATTATGAACAATAATTATTCAAGGAAATTTGCACATACATAAATATCTCATATACAACGTAATGAATGAAATCTTGGTTATTTTCATTCAATGGCAGCCTCAGTGATGGCTGGCTTTGATTAATTAAGAATGTAGCCTAGCTGTCTCCATTTTTAATGGGGTCATTCCTTTTTGTACTTAATTGAAGCATTCAACACTGAGCTGTCACTGCTCCCTATCATATCTGAAGCTTCCTTATCATCCTGAAATAAACTTTGAATACCAGCAACATTCGAGGCAGCCACACGCAGTGCAGAGTTTGTTAACTGAGCAGTGATAAATGCTAATTGAAGATCACCATGTGCCTTTATTTAGAGCTTTCTTCCTTTCTGAAACATCAGTAGCTCCAACGTCAAGGAGATTAATCAGCCTTTGACTGAATTAATGGAGAAACCCCATTGTGAAAAATGTGCACTTGTCCCCACCTTCAAACAAACAGTTCTTTGTGCACGTCTTTAAATGAATTGATTCTCAAGGGAGCTGTGATATGTGCAGCTAGTAAATATGACAAGACTAGAGATTTTGGTTTGTTGACATTAAAAATATGCCTCCTAAGAATCACGGAGCTATTTTAACAAGAGGTCACCCATTAGTAGTCCTCTGGCCGAACCTGAAACATTAGCCATTCCCCGTGGCTAAGTTTGATGATAAAAGTTTTAAAAGATTTATAGTGCACCCAATCATGTTGAGTTCAGGGTTAGGACCTATTGGAGAACACTTGATCCTTGGACAAATTTAATCCTGTTCTAAGTCTCAGTGTGCTTTTAAAACACCATTTTATTTTGGCGATTCACTCAAGTCTAATTTATAGCTTTACATACACATTTTATAGACTTAAATATAACTGCAGGATATGTAAAATGCACAAAGTTAAAAAGGATGCTCACCAGCTGGAATATAGAGATGTGAGTACTGCAGAAAAGCTTGTAATGGCATTTAGTTCCTTCAGTGAGGTTTTTCAATAACAGGTGTACTGCAGGGCAACAATACCAGTGAAATTAAGAACTGTGAATACTGGAAGTCTATGTTCTGAAGAAGTATCACTGGACTCAAAACATTAACTCTGCTTTCTCATCACAGATGCTACTAAACTTGTTGAGTTTCTCCAACAATATTGGGAAATTGTTGTCCTGCATAGCAGCTCTTATTGCAAGAAGTTTGATTAAAAATGGCTCAGCAGCAAATGGATCTGATTCTTCTAAAAGCTGAGCAATCTCAACATTTCTTCAGGCCTGTGTATTGACCATTAGATGCATAGGACTCAAATTAATTAATGGTAAAGCTGTGTCCTAATTGGGAAAGAGATCAAAGTGTAAATTATTGAGATGCTAAAATTCACTCATGAGCATCAGCAAAATTTGTCCAGCTGGGTAGAGAAGGATTCTACAGTGTGAGAGGTTGGAAAGTCCCGAAAATTGATTTCAATTGGGTTGCGAGCCCAGCAAGCAGCCCCCAAGAGTCTGTTAGGAAAGCAGTTGAGATACTCACAAAAGAAATAAAGAGCCTTTTCTAATAGTTGAATTCTTCTTTCGTTATAGTGCTCAAATTCTTAGCCATGGTCACACCTCACCTGAATGGAGAAGGTAAATATACACAGCAGGAACTCATCACAGATTGAAACTGACTTGAAATCAGCAGCAAACAGAAATCTGCAGCCACATTGCTACACTTGTGCTGACAAAAGCAGTTATTTTAGCCTAAACTCACTAATTTCATTGAAAACACCAAATCTGTGCAAATTACAGCAAACATCTTTGATACCACTGACAGTGATTTCTCCCCATTGTTTATGAGACTTTCCAGGGTCTACATATTCTGCAGTAGTTGAACCTCTGAGAAGGCAGTCCAGCTTAGCAACCACAATGGCTGGGGCTGAGACATTAACAACAACTTCTCTACAGCTTCATGTAGCCAAAGGAGATGGGGGTGGATGGAGGACTGCGCCTCCAAGGAGGTGATGCCCTCAGAACAGCAAATATGGGCCAAGGGTCAGCTTCCTTGCATACACACATGGATACTTATGTATTTAACTTGGCAACTCATTGCTGCCAGGTGGAATTGCTTCCATCTTGGAAGAAGAATTTGAACATTCTATTGGTGGATCTATGCTTTGGAAGATATCAGAAGCACCATTCCTGTTTCTGTGGCTGATATCAACGATGTCAAGGGGCAGTCAGGTTCTGAACAGGAGTTTGTGAAATTTAGCCTTTCATCTAAAGGTGAAAACTGAAAAGCTAAAAGTCAGGTTTTGTGGTTAGAGATGACCCAATACTCCAAGTAAAAAACGTAAATCAAGCCACAAGGACACAAGAAACAGGATCAAGGATCAATGCTGGGTCCACACCTTTTTGTAAAATATATGAATAATTTGGATGCGAATATAAGAGGTGTAGTTTGTAAGTTTGCAGACGACACCAAAATAAATGTAGTGAACAGCGAAGGAGATTACCTCAGAGTACAATGGGACATTGATCAGATGGAAAAATGGGCCAAGAAGTGGAAGATGGAGTTTAATTTAGATAACTGTAAGGTTTTGTATTTTGGTAAGGCAAACCAGGGCAGGACTTCTATAGTTAGTGATAGGGCTCTCGGGAGTGTTGTCAAACAGAGACCCAGAGGAACAAGTGACTCCTTGAAAATGGAGTCACTTGTAGGCAGGTGTGAAGAAGGCATTTGGCATGCTTGCCTTCATTGGTCAGTGTATTGAGTATAGGAGTTGGAACATCATGTTGCAGCTGTACAGGAAATCAATAAGGCCAGTTTTGGAAAACTGTGTACAATTGTGCCCTTCTATAAGAAGGATGTTGTTAAACTTGAGAGGGTGCAGAAAAGATTTACAAGGAGATTTCCAGGCTGGAAGATTTGAGTGATAGGGAGAGGCTGTTTAGGCTGTTCTTTTCTCCTTGTTGTGTCAGAGACTGAAGGATGACCTTATAAAGGTTTTAAAACCATGAGGAGCATGGATAGGGCAAAAAGCCAAGGACCTTACCCTAGAGTGGGGATCTTCAAACCTAGAAGACATGGTTTAATCTGAGAGGGGAAAGATTTAAAAGGGACCTCAGAGGTACCTTTTTCACACAGAGGATGGTGTGTTTGTGGAACAAATTACCAGAAAAGTGATGGAGGCAAGTACAATTACAACACCTAAAAGGCATCTGGATGGGTACATGAATCGGAAGGATTTAGAGGAATAAGGGTCAAATACTGTCAAATGGGACTAATTTAGTTTGGGAACATGGTTGATGTGGACTAGTTGGACCAAAGCGTCTGTTTCATTTTGTATAACTCAATGACTCTTTGATTCTATAGTTGGTTGGGGCAAGTTGGACCAAAGGGTCTGTTTTTGTGCTGTATGACTCAATGACTCTATAAGAGTAGCTCATACTGTCCATTGAGTCTGCTCTGTCTCTCAACACAACCATGGCTGACCTTGAGCTTCAGTTCCATTTTTCTGCCCATTCTGCATACCCGTTGATTCCCTGAGATAGCAATCATTTGTTTACCTATCAGAAGGTCACCAAGCATTTTACAAAACAGCAGGAATAACAGTATAGTCAAATCCTTGCACATAAATATGAACTCAGCAGTTTGGAAGACTCAATGATTCCTTTCAGAAAGTAACTGCCTATTCTACCTTCTCATAGTTATTCTGGAACATGTATTTTCAAATTTGCTGGCACACATCAATCAAGCAATAATCATTTCTTAAATGATATTGGTGAACACCTTGGACATTTATAGCAATACAATAGGTTCATGGTCACTGACAGCAGCTTTTTAGGAATATAGGAACAAAGGAGCAGGTGTAGGAAATCAATGCCTACTGTACCATTCAATTAGATCATAGATGAACATTACCTCAACATCGTTTTATATTACTATCGAGAATCTATAAGTAATTAAGTCAGAAGGCACACAAGATCAGGTTATAGTCCAACAGGTTTATTTGAAACCACAAGCCTTCGGAGTGCTGATTTCAAATAAATCTTATGGACGATAACCTGGTGTTGAGTGACTTCTGACTTTGCCCACCCCAGTCCAAAACCGGCACATCCACATCACATTCAATGATTGAGCTTACACAACCATCGGGGCCAGACAATTTCGAATATTCGCCACCCTCTGAGTGAATGAAGTTTTCCACAATGTGATGTAACATGTGTGATTTATATATATTTTAATACCATGTATTTCAGTGTTTGGATTTTTAAATTTGAGCTGCTGGTATATGGGTGCCTGATGGGGTCTAATGATTAACTTGTCAGCACTTCTGAAACTATGGTGATTTCTTTTAAAAACAGCTCAATTTCACATTGGTCAGTTCTTCAGAGTTCCTAACTGAAGCTGGATGTTTAAAGCAACTGTTCCTGAGAAAAAGAGATCATTTAGAGTTGTTAATAATAGGTTACTTCAGTGTAAGGAGTTCAGAAAATTTGCAAACTAGAATTGTTTGGTTAAGTCCTGAAGAGGTCATTTGTAGCTGTGAAAGCTCAGACTTAAGAATTACATTTGTACGGTTAATCAAAGAAGAAGTTATCAGATTCTCACAGTTGAGAGTTGAAGCCATAGCTAAATTAACCCCTGTGTGAGGTAGACAGGGGATTTCTCTGTGGTATTTTGAGTACTATAATGAAATGCTGTTTGGATTAATGTAATTTTACATGATGTGAAGGAGCTGGTATTGGACTGGGGTGGACAAAGTTAAAAATCACACAACACAAGGTTATAGTCCAACAGGTTTAATTGGAAGCACTAGCTTTTGGAGTGCTGCCCCATCATCAGGACCTCTGCTCCTCCATATGAAGGAGCAGTGCTCTGAAAATGAGTGTTTCCAAATAAACCTGTTGGACTATAACCTGGTATTGTTGATTTTTAACTTTGTAATTTTACCATTTGTTTTAAACATGCATTATATGTAAGTAGTTTGGTTTATTATATTTTATCTTCAAATCTTTTCTCTAATAAACTTCTATTTCTTCGTTTAAACCAAATCTGCAATGTTTCAGTGAGAGACCATCTTGTTTAAACAAAAACGTATGATCCATCAAACAACCTGACATATCAAGTAATAACATCAGCTAGGATGATAACAATATCTCAGTCTTAAATGGCTAACCCCTTATTCTGAAACTATCTCCTCTGGTTTTAACATCGCCACCCATGATCACCTTTCACATCCTGAAAGATCACCTCTCATTCATCAAAACACTGGAAAATACAGGCCCAATTACTCAATCTCTCCTCAGTAAATAAATTCTACCCTCCCACCTTGCCCCCATCCCAAGCATTAGACTGGTTAAGCTCCACCACACATTTTCTATGGCAAATATATGCTTTCTGGGATAAAGAGACCAAATCTGTACACAGTATATCATGACAATCTCACTTATGGTTTATAAAATTGTAGCAAAACATCTTTACTCCTACACTCTAATGCCAATGTGGTGAAGGCCAACATACACTTTGCCTTTCTAATTATTTGCTGCACCAATGCATTAACATTTAGTGATCCATGAAAAAACACTCAGGTCACTTTTAAAATTTCTCAACACGTCACCATTTAAGAAAAACTTTGTCTATCTGCTTTTTCTACTAAAGTGGATAACCTAACATTTATGCACATTACATTCTCTCCACCATGTTCTTGCCCACTCCCTTAGCCTACGCAAATCCACTTGATGCCGCCTTACATCCTCCTCACAAATTCCATTTTCATTTAGATTTGGATTACCAGCAAATTTTGAAATATTACATTTTGTCCCCACAACTAAAACATGTAGATTGTGAACAACTATGGCTTAGTACTAGTTCTTACAGTACCCCATTAGTAACATTCTTCCATCCTGAGAATGACCCATTTGTTCCTACTCTGCGTTTTGTCTGTTAGCCAATTTTGAATCTATGCTAGAATATTAGTCCAAATCCCATGTGTTCTAATTGTGTTTACTTAGCTCTTACGTAAGATCTTTTCAAAAACCTTTCAATTGTCAACAAACAAAAGAGACTGGATCTACTAATTATTTTCATGTTTTCAAGACAATGTGCAGAGTAAGTGAGATTTGCTCTGACTATTACTCTATTTCATTTTTTAAATTAAACTTCCATATCTGGCCTGATCCTAATAAGTGTATCTCCATCTCCCCTTAAAAGATCAGAGACACACAAAAGATTGTACATTAAAAATCCATGTGGTTTCACTATTGGAAAGGAGTACAGATTAAACATCAATTTAAATATAAAATTTCCACACCACTCACCAGAATGACCAGTGCTTTGTCTTATAACAAAAGATGTTTATATCCTGGGATGTTCCTCAATATTTTCTGATGTGGTAGGTTTCTCATTACAATAGATAACATAATATTAGATAACACAAACAAAAGATTTTGCCCTCTTACATCAATGCTAATGGCTTTATTTCACTTGAATCCAAGTACAGCTGATCCCAGATGAGACATTAACATCAATCATAGCCTCCTGTCTATACTGCAATGCTGTCATCCAGCTGATTATCACAAATGTGCTACTAAACTGTTGGTGCAAGTGCCCAGAGGGACAACCACATCTCTTATTAACAAGTGACTACCACTCACTGACATTGTTCACTCTTGGAACTTCCAGCATTAAATACAATGAAGCACTACTTCATGCTTAAACAGGTGATCGTAAATGCTCATTGTTCAGTTTGGTTGCTGAAAATAATTACTTGTAATGAGAGGGGCATTGGAATTGCCACAAGCAAGTGAGGAGGCATGTAATAACTTTGAGAGTACAGTCCAAATGCAAATTTCACTTCAAAATAGACTAAGCAATACTTTCACCCACTGAGCAGCTTTTATTTTATGTTAAGTATAACTTATTGATTCTAACATCTATTAATTAGATTCAAACTTATCCACATGCTTGGTAAGATTCAAACCCATATATTCAGACTTAGGTCTCTGGATTACTAGTCCAGCAACAATATTACTGCAACACCACCTCCACCTGAATGCATCAAACATTAAATGTGTGGATCTTTACCGCCTGCAGGCTAATTCAAAATAGATTTGCCAGCATCACTAATATCGGCCAATATGAAGACCTATGCCAGACATTTTAAACACGGCTCACCAGTGAAGACTGGCCAATTGAGCAATTAAAATCGCCTTTGGTACTTGTCCATTTTTGGATCACTGAGAACTAATCGTTTGCAATTTTAAACTGTTCAAATGACAGATCTATTGATGGTGAAGTCCATTTGTCACCTATTTCTGTCACATTCCAATGATATCACTGGAACAACTGTAAACATGATACAGTGAAGTGAATGGCAAAACAGAACGAGCTTCCTAACATTTTAATCGAGCAGAACAGAGGCCCAAAAAAATGAAGTTGCTTTGGTTGTCTCTCAAGAGAAAGGAGAGGAATAAAGAGAAGCAAGAGACATAGACTTCCCCAGCTGCAGATAAACCTCGCCCATTCCCATTTTGAAACAATTATGGGATAGCCCTGGTAGCAGAACCTATTACGTCCCTGTTGAAAGCAAACTGCCTCTACCTTACCCTGCTGACCAGTTGGCTGGGAGGATTTATTCAGGCCCCACAACTGTCTCTTTACTGAAGCAGCAGGTGAATCTCTAATTGACACTGCTGCTTGTTCATTGAAATCTGGTCTAGAGAATTAAAATATAGCCCCCAGTAAATCATTATTCAGATCATTAGTCTGAGCAATTCCAGAAAATATGCTTTGAAGTTGTCAATAAACAGGCAAAACTCATTTTAGCACTCAGTAACAACACCATGTTACTTAACATAAAAGCAGTTTCAGCATAATTTTCAGGCCCTGGTAACATTATTTATCCACACAATGAAACTACTATTCAAATCCATCCAAACAGCTTTTTAGAAAACTTTTACAACACAGTCTGGCTTGCAAAATCACAATTACACTTAAAGATGACAATCCATCAAACATATTTGCAGTTACTCTGAGAAGCGACAAATCAGTTTAGATTTTGAATCATGTATGCAATTAAATGTCAACCACAAACAAAGCTACTGTGGCTAAAGTACTTTCGGAAACTCTTTGAATATATCCAGCAGATTTGATGGATACATCATGTGACTTGGCTTGTTTACATATTGGTTAATGCCTTTTTTTCCATTAGAGGAAAGATTTTATTTATTCGCTGATGTATTTATTTTGAAAACTATCAATGCAAACAATCTTGAACTCAATGAATTAAATGTCTCATCTTAGGTTAATGACAACTCAAATCAATAATTCCTGAATGTCATATATTGCTCAGTTGGTGTTCCATAAATGTGCCATTTATTCTGACAGGGAATGAATTGCAATTTTCTCTCTTTTTCATTAATGCACAGTTTATCCTTCACTGTTTCAAATCCATTTAAGAATTTTGTTTCTAGGCACCTTTTAGTGAATTGTTTGTGATATTGTTCACAATCACATAGAAAAAGCATAGAATTTGCAAATAGTCTGTCCGCTCATGTCAATGGAATGTATGAGAACAAGCAATGTAATTCTCAGCTGGGAAGAACAGATGCTTTTTAGAGCAGAAAACCCTCAAAATAGGGACTAGGATAATGAATCTCTCCTTGTCTGTGTGTAATTGACAACATGTTCAGTTTGATTTATGTACGTACAGAAAAGTGGGTACAGTAACACAAAGAATTTATCAACAAGTCTGGAAAACCTGATAGTTCATGAATGATGAAGTCACAAGAGAGTTATCAACATCTTCCTTGTCAGGGCTCCACTGGGGTTTGGTTTGTACCATTCAGTTTTGATTTACCTTTAATGAGCACAGAGGGTGTTTTAGTACTTCTCAATAGGACATGTGACCTGCCTTTCACTTCTCTTCAGAAAGAAATGCCTACCAGATTGAAAACTTGCTCAGTGGAGGAAGAATTACTTTGATTGGGAGCATTTCAGCACAAAATAAAGCAGACTGCAGCTGTGAGTGATGAAGCTATGTTGGTCTATTTATATTGTGACTGAATGGCTGAAAAAGATGGATTTAAAACGGTAGTTGCTGCAGAACGTTAGAGAGTCATACAGTTTTTAACAGCACGGAATGTGGCCTTTTGGCCCATCATGTCCATGCCAGTCTTCAAGCTTCTGTCAGTTCTAATCCCATTTTCCAGCAATATGCCTTGTCAGCTATGACATTTCAGGCATTCACCTAAATAGTACTTAAATGTCTTGAGGGTGCCTGCCTCCCTCTGAGTAAAAATATTTCCCTTCAGGTCCCCTATAATACTTCTGTGCTTTACCTTCAAACTGTGCCCCCTGTTATTGACCCCCCCTACTAAGGTGAAAAGTTTCTTCCTATCTGTCCTGTCTATTCCCCTCAGACTTTGGTACACCTCAACCAGAACCCCTCACCTCCAACCCATTCCAGACTTCTTTGCTCTGAACAAAATAACCTCAGCCAATCTAGTCTTTCTTCATAGCTAAATCACTCAACCCAGGCGAATCTCCTCTGCACCAATTCCATTGCATCATAACCCCTTATGTAGTGACCAGAACTGTACACAGTACTCAGCTGAGTACTAAGCAATGTTATATACAATTCCATTATAGCCTCTTTGCTTTTCTATTAAATACTTTAACGAATAAAGGCAAGTATTCTATTTGCATTATTAACTACGTCCTGCTGCCTGTAGACATGCACAGCATGGTTCCGCTGATCCTCTGTATTTCCTATAGTCCTACCATTGAACATGCCTTGCCTTGTCATTCCTCCCAAAATGCATCACTTCACACACTTCAGGGTTAAATTTCACTTGCCATTGTTCAGCCTATCTGACCAGCTCATCTATATCATCCTATTGTCTAAACCTCTCCTCGTTGCTATTACAACACCATGTCATCCACATGGTTTGGAGATGCTGGTATTGGACTGGGGTGTATAAAGTTAAAAATCGCACAACACCAGGTTATAGTCCAACAGGTTTAATGGAAGCACAATAGCTGTTGGAGCGTTGCCTGATGAAGGAGCGACGCTCCAAAAGCTAGTGTACTTCCAATTAAACCTGTTGGACTATAACCTGGTGTTGTGTGATTTTTTAACTATGTCATCTACAAATTGAGTGATCCAACTTTCAACGCTCATATCTAGCAAATAGCACAAATAGTAAGGCTCCCAGCACTAAACTCTGTGGTATGCCACTGGACACAGCCTCTTGTCACAAAAAAAACCGATCACCCTTTGCTTCCTGCCATTAAACAAATTTTGAAACCAATTTGCCAAATTGCCCTGGATCCCATGGGCTCTTTACTCATAGAACATAGAACTAAACAGCGCAGAACAGGCCCTTCGGCCCTCGATGTTGCATTGACCTGTGAACTATTCTCAGCTCGTCCCATTACACTATCCTATCATCATCCATGTGTTTATCCTAGGATTGTTTAAATCTCCATAATATGGCTGAGTTGACCATATTGGCAGGTAGGGCATTCCACATCCTTACCACTCTCTGAGTAAAGAACCTGCCTCTGACATCTGTCTTAAATTTAGAACATAGAACATAGAACATAGAAAAATACAGCGCAGTACAGGCCCTTTGGCCTTCGATGTTGCGCCGATCCAAGCCCACCTAACCTACACTAGCCCACTATCCTCCATATGCCTATCCAATGCCCGTTTAAATGCCCATAAAGAGGGAGAGTCCACCACTGCTACTGACAGGGCATTCCATGAACTCATGACTCGCTGAGTAAAGAAATTGAATTTATCACCATTCAATTTGTAATTATGCCCCCTCGTACAAGCTGACGTCATCATCCTAGGAAAAGGACTTTCACTGTCTACCCTATCTAATCCTCTGGTCATCTTGTATGTCTCTATCAAATCCTCTCTTAGCCTTCTTCTTTTCAATAAGGACAGACCCAAGTCTCTCAGCCTTTCCTCATAAGACCTTCCCTCCAGACCAGGCAACATCCTGATAAATCGTCTCTGCACCTTTTCCAATGCTTCCACGTTCTTCCCGAAATATGGCAACCAGAACTGTATACAATATTCCAAGTGTGGCCGCACTAGTGTTTTGTATAGTTGAAGGATTGTATTGTGGTTCTGGAACTCACTCCCTCTACCAATGAAACCTAACACACTGTATGCCTTCTTAACAGCACTATCAACCTGGGTAGCAACTTTCAGGGATCCATGTGCATGGACTCCAAGATCCCTCTGCACATTCACACTATCAAGAATCTTTCCATTCACCCAGTATTCTGCCTTCCTGTCATTCTTCCCAAAGTGCGTCACCTCACATTTAGCTGCATTGAACTCCATTTGCCACCTCTCAGCCCAATTCTGCAGTTTATCAAGTCCCCCTGCAACCTGTAACATTCTTCCAAACTATCCACTACTCCACCGACTTTAGTGTCATCACTTCATCTGCACACTTTGTCACCTCAAATTCAATCAAATTTGTTAGACATGATTGCCCCTTTGAAATGGCATGTTGACTATCCTTGATTAATCCTTGCCTCTCCAAGTGGAGATTAATTCGGTCCCTCAGAACTTTTTTTCCATTAGTTTCCTTCCTACAAATGTTAGACTCACTGCCTTGTAGTTTCCTGATTCCTAACCACCTTTCTTGAATATTAGTTCCATATTAGCTGTCATTTAATCCACTGGCAAGAGAAGATTTGAAAATGAATGTCAGAGCATGTGCAATCTCCTTGCATGCCTCCCACAGCAACCTGGGATACATCTCATTGGGGCCTACAGATTTATCCAACTTCAAGCCTGCTCAAACTGCTGATACTCCTCTCTCTCAATGTTAGTTCATTCAAATGTATCACAGTCCTTTTCCCTGATTTCTGTACTTACATTGTAACTATTCACTGTAGAACTGAGAAATAAGAAAGGGATGATCACTCTATTGGGATTGTATTATTGACCCCCTAATAGTCAGAACAAAATTGAGAAACAAATTTGTCAGGGGATCTCAGTTATCTGTAAGAACAATGGGCTGGTTATGGTAGGGATTTTAACTTTCCAAACATAGACTGGGACTGCAATAGTGTTAAGGTTTTAGATGGAGAGGAATTTGCTAAGTGTGCACAAGAAAAATATTTGATTCAGTATGTGGATGTACGACCTAGAGAAGGTGCAAAACTTGAACTACTCTTGGGAAATAAGGCAGGGCAGGTGACTGAGGTGTCAGTGGGAGAGCACTTTGGGGCCAGTGACCATAATTAGAACATAGAACATAGAACATAGAACAATACAGCACAGAACAGGCCCTTCGGCCCACGATGTTGTGCCAAACTTCTATCCTAGATTAAGCACCCATCCATGTACCTATCCAAATGCCGCTTAAAGGTCGCCAATGAATCTGACTCTACCACTCCCACGGGCAGCGCATTCCATGCCCCCACCACTTTCTGGGTAAAGAACCCACCCCTGACATCTCCCCTATACCTTCCACCCTTCACCTTAAATTTATGTCCCCTTGTAACACTCTGTTGTACCCGGGGAAAATCTAATTCTATTAGATTTAAAATCGTGATGGAAAAGGATAGACCAGATCTAAAAGTTGAAGTTCTAAATTGGAGAAAAGCCAATTTTGACGGTATTAGGCAAGAACTTTCGAAAGCTGATTGGGGGCAGATGTTTGAAGGTAAAGCTGCGGTTGGAAAATGGGAAGCCTTCAAAAGTAAGATAACGAGAATCCAGAGAAAGTATATTCCTGTTAGGGTGAAAGGAAAGACTGGTAGGTATAGGGAATGCTGGATGATTAAAGAAAATGAGGGTTTGGTTAAGAAAAATAAGGAAACATATGTCAGGTATGGACAGGATAGATCGTGTGAATCCTTAGAAGAGTATAAAGGCAGTAGGAGTATACTTAAGAGGGAAATCAGGAGGGCAAAAAGGGGACATGAGATAACTTTGGCAAATAGAATTAAGGAGAATCCAAAGGGTTTTTACAAATACATTAAGGACAAAAGGGTAACTTGGGAGAAAATAGGGTCCCTCAAAGATCAACAAGGCGGCCTTTGTGTGGAGTCACAGAAGATTGGGGAAGATACTAAATGTGTATTTTGCATCAGTATTTACTGTGGAAAAGGACATGGAAGATTTAGAATGTAGGGAAATAAATGGTGACATTTGAAAAATGTACATATTACAGAGGAGGAAGTGCTGGATGTCTTGAAACACATAAAAGTGGATAAATCCCCAGGACCTGATCAGATGTACCCTAAAACTCTATGGGAAGCTGGGAAAGTGATTGCTGGGCCTCTTACTGAGTTATTTGTATCAGCGATAGCTATGGGTGACGTGCCAGAAGACTGGAGGTTGGCTAACTTGGTGCAACTGTTTAAGAAGGGTAGTAAGGACAAGTCAGGAACTATAGACCAGTGAGCCTGATGTCGGTGGTGGGCAAGTTGTTGGAGGGAATCCTGAGGAACAGGATGCACATGTATTTGGAAAGGCAAGGACTGATTAGGGATAGTCAACATGGCTTTGTGCGTGGGAAATCATGTCTCACAATCTTGATTGAGAATTTTGAAGAAGTAACAAAGAGGATTGATGAGGGTAGAGTTGTAAACATGATCTATATGGACTTCAGTAAGGCATTCGACAAAGTTCCCCATGGAAGACTGGTTAGCAAGGGTAGGTCTCATTGAATACAGGGAGAATGAGCCATTTCAATACAGAACTGGCTTGAAGATAGAAAACAGAGGGTGGTGGTGGAAGGTTGTTTTTCAGACTGGAAGCCTGTGACCAGTGGAGTGTCACAAGGATGCTGGGTCCACTATGTTTTGTCATTTATATAAATGATTTGGATATGAGCATAAGAGGCATAATTAGTAAGGTTGCAGATGACACCAAAATTGAGGTATAGTGGGCTGCAAACAAGGTTACCTCAGATTACAATGGGATCTTGATCACTTGGGCTTATGGGCTGAGGAGTGGCAGATGGAGTTTTATTTATCTACCTGCTCTCTGATTTCAAAGAGCTATGAATCTGCACTCCAAGATCTCTTTGTTCAACAACACTCCCTAGGACTTTACCATTAAGTGGGCCAATGGACTAAGTGGCAAATGGAGTTTAATTCAGATAAATGTGAGGTGCGGCATTTTGGAAAAGCAAATCAGAACATGACTTCTATACTTAATGGTAAGGTCCCAGGGAGTGTTTCTGAACAAAGAGACGTTGGAGTGTAGGTTCATAGCTCCTTGAAAGTGGAGTCACAGGCAGACGGGATAATGAACAAGGCGTTTGGTATGCTTTCCTTTATTAGTCAGAGTATTGAGTACAGGGGTTGGGAGATCATGTTGCAGCTGTATAGGATGTTGGTTCATGCGCTGATGGAATATTGTGCGCAATTCTGGTATCCTTCCTATCAGAAGGTGATTGTGAAACTTGAAGGGTTTCAAAAAAGCTTTACTAGGATGTTGTCAGGATTGGAGGATTTGAGCTATAGGGAGAGGTTGAATGGGCTGGGGCTGTTTTTCCTTGAGCATTGGTGGCTGTGGGGTGACCTTATAGAGGTTTATAAAATCATGAGGGGCATGGATAGGATAAATAGACAAAGTATTTTCCCTGAGGTGGGGAAGTCCAGAACTAGAGGGCATAGATTTAGGTTGAGAGGGGAAAGATATACAAGAGACTGAAGGGGCAACTTTTTCATGCAGAGGGTCGTAGGGTATGGAATGAGCTGCCAGAGGAAGTGGTGGAGGCCAGTACAATTGCAACATTTAAAAGGAGTCTGGATGGGTATATGAATAAGAAGGATTTGGAGGGATATGGGCCGGGTGTTGGCAGGTGGGACTAGATTGGGTTGGGATATCTGGTCAGCATGGACGAGTTGGACCGAAGAGTCTGTTTCCGTGCTGTACATCTCTCTGACTCTAAGTGTTAATCAACACTTCCAACTTACCTTATTCACAAGGCACCTTGCATTAAAATAAATCTCATCCAACCTGTCATGTTCCCTTGTTTCTAAACATGACTATATTTCCTTTCTGGACTGCCATGTGTCATCTTCGCGACTTATTTGTTCATTGTCTTCTATCATGTCTTCACTCCATATCCCATCCACTCACCAATTTAGTTTAAACCCCATCAGTCACACTCACAAACCTCCCCGCAAGGATGTTAGTCCTGTTCCAGTTCAAGTGCAACTCCTCGCCCTTGGTTCAGGTTCCACACACCACAGAAACAGTGGTCCAGGAATCTAAAACCTTCCCTCCAGCTCCAATTTTTTACTGACCCATACATCTTTCTATCTGCCTTTTCTATACTCACTGGCATGTGGCATCAGGAGTAATTCAGAGAGTACAACATTTGAGATCTTATGTTGCAATCTGCTACCTAGCTCCCAAAATTCTTGTTACAGGACCTTATCCCTCTTTCTGCATCTTTTATTGGTCCCAGCGTGAATCACAATCTCTGACTGTTCACCGTTCCCTTTCAGAGTGACCAGAGAGGCAACATATCATCCTTATGGCCATAGAAATGCCAGTCTAAAGCCTTCACTATCGAATCTCCTACCATGCTGCCCCCTCCCCCCACCACCTTTTCCTGCTCCCCTTGTGCAGAAGGGCTTTTCCTGTACTCCCCAGAGAAGTAGTCACTCTCATCATTTTCCAACAGAGATAATCTGTGTGAGATACACAGGGCTTACCTAATTGCCTGCTGCCACACTTCTCCGGATTTAAGGTCACCTATTCCATCGCTGGTTGCACTTCCTGAAGCTGTGGGTGACCATGTCTAAAGAAAGTATTATGAATGTAACTCTCAACCTCGTGGATGCACATCGGGGCCTTTAGCTGACACTCTATCACCAAAACCCAGCATTCAAGCTGGTCCAACTGGTGGCAACTCCCTCAGATATGGTCATCCAGACTGTTAGGACTATCTGAGATCTCCCCCACACTACAGGTGCTATAGAACACTTTTCCCAAATGGTCAGTCTTTCTAAACCTCAGACTGAAGGCCCTCTCTACAAATGCAGCTTGTTTTATGGCTTATTTCAGCAACAATTTGTATTCTTGTGTGGAAAAATGAATAAGGATACTTTACAGGAGTATTATCAAACAAAATTTGACACCATACTATTGAAGGAGATATCAGAGCATGTGACAAAAAGCTACCACAGAATCCCTACAGTGAGAAAACAGGCCCTCTGAAGAGTAACCCACCTCTACCCAACTACTCTACACTTTATCCCTGACTAATGCACGTAACCTACACATCCCTGAACACTATGAATAATCTAGCATGGCCAATTTACCTAACTTGTACATCTTTGGATTCTGGGAGGAAACCGGAGCACCTGGACGAAACCCACGCAGCCACGAGAAAAAATGTGCAAACTCCATATAGACAGTCGTCCATGGCTGGAATTGAACTGCAAGGCTGCAGTGCTAACCATTGAGCCACCGTGCTGCCCCTTGGTCATTCTCATTAAAACCTAAGAGGAGGCTTAAAAGGTAATGAGGTGGAGAGGTTTAGGTAGGAAATTCTAAAGTCTAGTGTCTAGCTGAAGATATTGCCACTATTGGTGGAACAATTAAAAATCAACATTGTGCAAAAGGCAGAACTGAAGGGCTGAAGATTGTAAGGCCAAATGTTACAGAAGTAGAAAGAGATGAAGACATAATAGATTTGAAAATAAGGGTGTCAATTTTAAGACTGACATGTTGCCAGATTAAGAATTATTGTAGCTCAACAAATGCAGGAATAATGCGTGAAGGTGACATAGCGAGTTCAAACACAATCAGCAGAGTTTTTTTTAAATTAGGTTAGATTCCCTACAGTGTGGACTCAGGTCCTTCAGCCCAACTAGTCCACACTGTAGTGTTAGGTAAGGGGTAGATGTAGGGGTATGGGTGGGTTGCGCTTCGACGGGGCGGTGTGGACTTGTTGGGCCGAAGGGCCTGTTTCCACACTGTAAGTAATCTAATCTTTGGACTGTCGTAGGAAACCCACGCAGACACGGGGAGAATGTGCAAACTCCACACAGACAGTCGCTCGAGGCTGGAATCAAACCTGGCTCCCTGGCTCTGTGAGACAGCAGTGCTAACCACTGAGTCACCATGCCTGAATGGCATCAAGTTATAAAGAGTGCAAGATGGAATCGTGACTGGACCACTATTGGAATTGACAATTTTCAATGTTATTGTAGTGACCGTGAATGGGAGGTAGGCAAATAATATCTTGTGACATTATAATAAACGTGCTTATTGAAATTAAAAAAAATGCCATACTATATAGCTATAATTTACTAAAATAAGCATGAAAAACACATGTTCATTCATGAAGTGAAAAATCTGTGCTGTTCTACTGATGTTATTGTGAATATTACGTGGTCAACATCAGACCTCAGGAAGACAATAATAATGTTGATCAGAATCTGACTGCATTGAAACTGCTGACCACTAGGAACTTGGAAACTTTAAAAATTATCTCGTCAGAGATAGCATCATTTGAGAACTTGAGGCCGCATCTGCTGAGGGGGACAAAACGTACTCTCAAGAAAGCTATTAATGTGCGCAGAAGTTCTGATGTTGCCAATCATCAGGTACAGTCTGTTCTGTTATAATGTGATAATTGCGTTCCTGTGTGAATCCGCATTATAAGAAAATTATGTAATAGCAGCATCATTTCAACGAATGAGACCGGAATCACATTATAGCCAATACAATATGGAAAGTTCACATTCTACAAATAATGGTCTAAGTTATTCAATCACGGTATATCAATTTGCATTGAAGAAATGCACATTAGAGCACAACCAACTATACAGAGAAATTACGAAACAATTGAGAGTTTGTATTTTGCTGAGCGATAGTCTAGGCTGAGCAACAACATTACAATAGAGAAAAGAAAAAAAAAATTCCAGAAGGGCCATAAGAAAGATTCTATGCAAAAATGATAAATGGTTAGAATGATATCTGCAGAAGGTGAGCATTCAATGAATGAGCAATATTAAATAAACATTGGTGCTACATACATTATGAGCTTTACAAAGGCGGTGACTCAGAAATAAAGCCACCAAAGGTAGAATTGATGCAATATGACAGAACAATGCTCATCACAGAACAAAGAATAAATGAGCTGAGATCCTGAAGTAATGGGAAGAATAAAGATCTGCAGTTCCAGATAGTAGTCACTGAACAAAATCCACACATACCAGCGAAGACAAGTCAGCGATATGTACTGGAAGAGATTTGTAGCATGTCATTGGGCATCAAGTGATTGCTCAATAGAACCAAAACATACAAAGATGTTTTTCCACACTGATTTCTTCCTGGTGAATAACATCTTGAAACAGATGAAAGTCTGAGACCAAAGCAACATCTGTCAAGGAAAGTTTCAATTGTCCTCATGTCCAGCTTGAAGGTTATGTTGGGGACAGCTAAAGATATAGGAACAGAATTAGGCCATTCAGCTCATTGTATCTGCTCTATCATTTCAGCATGGGTTAAATGTGTCTCAGCCCCATTCTGCTGCCTTCTCTCCAAAATCTTTGATCTCCTTACTAACCAAGAATAGCCATTGCAGAGGCATAATAGGGAAAGTGCACTGCTTTGCACATTTCAGCCAACATAGGCAGAGGGAATAGAAACTAGAGAATACTTTGTACTTTGTGCTATACAAAAATCTAAATATTGTAAATCAAGCATGTTGAAAATGTATTGAAGCACCTCAAAGTGGAACATAGAGAGAAAACAATGCACTTCATGTAATTTCCAATTGAAATGTTTACTCAGGCCATATATCTGACATGGAATGAAATTTATAAATATTGAGATATTTACAATCATTAAGAGTGGAACATGCTTCATTTAGACATGCAGAATTTTCTTGTAAATTCTATATTACTCAAGTTAAATTTTTTGTAATGTTTCTGTTTATAGATTTTAGTAATAAGTATATTTTAGGACTATAATCTGTATCCACATGGGGTGCGAGATTAAATAAAAGATGGATCTTTTTATGAATTAATAGTGAAAGAAGAAACTCAAATCAATACATCAGATGTCAATCAAACTTAACAAGTGGATCCCAACTGTGTGCTCATTCCCTCACAACAACTTTAGCTTCTAAATACAGTTGTTAGTAGTCAACTTTTTGTTTCACAGCACCATTGAGAACTGTAGAATTGGTCTCATTACTCCTCAATCCTTGTTCCCTGGCTTTCCTCTTTTGCAGATTGAACTGACATGTGAACTGAATTTAAACAATAGCTCTAGAGGTAACCTTCTGACATCTAGTCTCCCAATCTATCAAACCTTTTGAAGATTTGGAATACATTTTTGTACATTATTGTTTTTTTTGCTACAAACATGAAAGTCATTTCACTAAACTGCATGAAACAGCTCAGGTATGATTTCACCAATATTCAAGATGTCATTTCTGTATGAATAGGAAATGCCAGTACTCTATGTATGCTTATAGCCTTTGTTCTTTTAAAAATACCTTCTTAACTGCAAGTTAATTTAAATTTAAGTATGAGCAATATCAACATGCAGAAATATAATTACAACTATTAGACTTTCCATTTCAAAAAGGTCCTTATTCCAAGATAATCACATTTATATTTCTGTGTTAGCACCATTGAATTCATACTGTATGTTTAACATTGAACTCTTCAAACCATTGATCTTATCAGAGTAAGGCACACCAAGGAGACAATAAAAACCAGAAATTTTTAAATTTTCCAATTTACTGAGAGAAATGAAATGATTCATATTTAAATCTCACTCATTGCGCTTTGCTAGTGGGTGAGTTTTTAATTTAGATTTAACAAGGATTATTTTTGCACGTTTTGATTTTGAAATAAGTTTTCATTAAGCTATTGGAAACACTTATCTATACCTATTATAAAACATAACTGTTTTCAGTATTTAATTTTAAAGCATTTGAATGTTGAATATATTCTTACAGTGTTTCAAGGTAAACTATAATGTTATATTGCAGCAGAACTCACAAAAAGAAAGCCAAAAGATAAGATGCTATAATCAGATATATATATTTACCATATTTACAATTATTACTTTCTGACTGCTAACCTCACTAATTATTTACGTTTTGCTGTGATTCATGGTCTAATGGGACTTCGGCAGAGAGTGTGCAATGGATTTCATTTGCCGGTAATATCGAAACACCAAACATATTGATTTATGTCTATTTACACAATGTGATTTCAAAGTTAATTGTTTCTTGAATTAATTGTCTCTCTAACAACACACAGTAAGATGCTGACTGACTTGGACCTTTCAGCCACCTTCAAATATTTCTTAATGCTAAGTTCATGAAGAGAATTCAATGTCCAATTGAACAGAAATTAGAACAGAAAATACTGAAAGTACTCAACAGGTTAGGCACTGTTTTTGGATAGAGAAACAGAGTTAATGTTTCAGGAAAATGCTGAATTAACTGGATACTGCAAGGGCTAAGATCTCTGACAATACTCAAGTAATAGTACTGAAGTTCCAGAACTTGTCACATCCTAGCCAAGCTATTCCAATACTCTGGTCTTTACCCACCAATATGGGAAATTTGTTCAGGCATTGTCCTATGCACTAAAAGCAGGACCAAATAGCCTGGCCAATTACAATCCCACTAAACTATTCTTGATCATCAATATAGTGATGGAAAGGATCATTGATAATGTTATCAATGAACATGTCTTCAGTCATAATCAGCTCACTAATACTTCATTTGGTTCCTTCCAGGGTAACTGAGCATGTTACATTCTTGATTAAAATATGGACAAAGAGCTGAGTTCCAGAGGCAAGTCTTCAACATCAACTGCCTTCAACATCAAGGCCACAATTTACTTGAGTGTAACATCAAGACCTCGACTAAACTAAAGTCAATCAGAATCACAGGGAAACCTCTGAATTCATATTTTGCACAAAGGAAGAGCTCAGCCATCTGAACTTGAGGCCATTGCTGCAGAAATTCCTCAGGTTACTGTCCTAGATCTAACTACCTTCAGCTCCTTCATCAGTTACCATCCCTCCAGCAAATATCAGAAGCAGGGATATTTGCTGATGATTGCACAGGTTTCAAGGCCATTCACAACACCTCAACTCCAAAATCATTCCATGATTAATGGAACAATAATGGGACAATATCCAGGCTTGGGCTGACAGGTTCCATGTTCATGTCATACAAGTACTAGGAAATGACCCTCTGAAACTGGAGAGAATCTAACCATTGCTCTTTGACTTTCAATGGCTTGATATCATTGCTGAATCCCCCATTATCCACATCCAAGAGGTTAGCATTCACCAAAAACTGAACTAGATTAACCATATAAATACTGTAGCTGCAGTACCGGCTCAAAGACTAAGAGTCCATATTACAGAGCAGGAAGTGCTGGATATCTTGAAATGCATAAAAGTGGATAAATCCCCAGGACCTGATTAGCTGTACCCTAGAATTCTGTGGGAAGCTAGGGAGGTGATTGCTGGGCCCCTTGCTGAGATATTTGTATCATTGATAGTCACGGGTGAGGTGCTGAAAGACTGGAGGTTGGCTAACGTGTTACCACTATTTAAGAAAGGTGGTACGGACAAGCCAAAGAACTATAGACCAGTGAGCCTGACGTCAGTGGTGGACAAGTTGTTGGAGAGAATCCTGAGGGACAGGATGTACATGTGTTTGAAAAGGCAAGGACTGATTAGGGATAATCAACATGGTTTTGTGCGTGGGAAATCATGTCTCACAAACTTGTTTAAATTTTTTGAAGAAGTAACAAAGAGGATTGATGAGGGTAAAGTGATGGACATAGTCTATATGGACTTTAATAAGGCATTCAACAAGGCTCCCCATGGGAGACTGGTGAGCAAGGTTAGATCTCATAGATTACAAGGAGAACTGGCTATTTGGATACAGAACTGGCTCAAAGGTGAAAGACAGAGGTTGGTGATGGAGGGTTGCTTTTCACTGCCTGTGACCAGTGGAGTGCTACAAGGATGTTGGATCCACTACTTTTTGTCCACTAATTTTGGATGTGAACATAAGAGGTATAGTTAGGAAATTTGCAGATGACACCAAAGTTAGAAGTATAGTGGACAGTGAAGAAGGTTACATCAGATTACAATGGGATCTTGATCAGATGGGCCATTGGGCTGAGGAGTGACAGATGGAGTTTAATTTAGATAAATATGAGGTGCTGCATTTTGGAGAAGCAAATCAGAGCAGGACTTATACACTTAAAGGTAAGGTCCTGGGGAGTGTTGCTGAACAAAGAGACCTTGGAGTGCAGGTTCATAGCTCCTTGAAAGTAGAGTTGAAGGTAGGAAGGATAGTGAAGAAGGTGTTTAGTATGCTTTCCTTTATTGCTCAGAGTATTGAGTATCGGAGTTGGGATGTCATGTTGCGACTGTACAGGATGTTAGTTTGGCCATTTTTGGAATGTTGCATGCAATTCTGGTCTCCTTCCTATCAGAAAGATGTTGTGAAACTTGAAAGGGTTCAGAAAAGATTTACAAGGATGTTGCCAGGGTTGGAGGATTTGAGCTATAAGTTGAGGTTGAATAGACTGGGGCTGTTTTCCCTGAAGTGTCAAAGACTGAGTGGTGATCTTATAGATGTTTATAAAATCATGAGGGACAAGGAAAGAATAAATAGACAAAGACTTTTCCCTGGAGTGGAGGAGTCCAGAAATAGAGGGCACTGGTTTAGGGTGAGAGGGGAAAGATATCAAAAGGACATAAGGAGCAACATTTTCACACAGAGGGTGGAGCGCGTATGGAATGAGCTGCCAGAGGAAGTGGTGGAGGCTGGTACAATTGCAGCATTCAAAAGGCATCTGGGTGGGTATATGAAGAGGAAGGGTTTAGACGAATATTGGCAAAGTGCTGGCAAATGGGACTAGATTGGGTTGGGATATCTGGTTTGCATGGACAAGTTAGACCGAAGGGTCAGTTTCCGTGCTGTACATCTCTATGACTCTAATTCTGCAGTAAGTAACTTACCTTCTAACACCCCAAAGACTATCTATCAGCTACAGCACGTCAGGAGTATGACAGAACACTCTGTTTCCTTGCCTGGCTGAGTACAGCACCAGAGGCACCCAAGAAGATTGATCCCTATATTCCCTCTAATTTTGCTTTCTTCTGCGTGAACTACTGAGTTTTATGCACAGCAGTAACTTCTGATACTGGAATTTAATACTGCATCAGCATGTGGAGACTTTCAAAGTGACTGCACAGCTGAAAGGGAATGTTGCTTGACATCTCCTGGACAAAATTGCCTGTTTAATTGCTACCACATTCATAATCTGTCACTCTGTCCTCCTGCAACACACAGTAAGAGCAATGTGTATCATCTATCAGGTACACTGCAGAGATTTGTCAAGCATTCTTAGACAACCTGGTCCAAATCCATGAAAAACATCATCTCAAAGGACAAGGAAAGCAGACAAATGGGAACACTACCCCCTGCAAGATCTCCTGCAAGCCACTTACCATCCTGACTTGGAAATATATCACTGTTCTTTTTGTGTTGTTGGATCAAAATCCTGGAACTCTCTCCCAAAAAGCACTTTTAGGCTTACAGCAAATGGACCACAGCAGTTCAAGAGGGTAGCTCACTACCATCTTGTCAAGGAGATCTTGGGATGGGCAATAAATGTTGGCTCAGCGATGTCCTTATCCCATGACTAAATGAAAAAAAGACCTGTGAAATGTTAACTCTTTTTTTTCTGTCCATAGTGACCACCTGACCTACAGTGCATTTCCAACAATTTTTGTTTATATTTCAGAATTTTCAGTTTATGGGGTGTTTGATTTTGTCCAATTGCACTGATCCCACTTGTGTATTTTTTCTTAAAATTTAGGTGCATTTTAGTTATTATTCAATTGCTCTATCAATGGTACAAGCATCTCAAATAATACTTCAGGGACTAAGAACATTACAGATCTCAGACACATCTTTGTTAGATTTTTTACCAAGGGTGTCTAATCCACAGTCATAATGCTCAATCCAGACCACATTGAAATCCACAGGATTTGTTGGCGCTAATGGGAGCACCTGATTATCTGAGTGGGTTCATTACAATTTTGGACTGATTTTACAGCCCTTTGCCAGCCTACTTCAAATAGATAGGGGAAATCTCCTAAAATAGAAGTAATGGTTTTCCCCATTGCCATCGCACTCACTCCCGTCTCCCCTACTCTAATATTATAGTGGGCAGGCAAAGTGGCAGGCAATCGTCCAGCTCTTGGGCCTATTCTGCGTTCACTGCAATTTTATGTGTGACTGAGGTTAGCAGGACATGGAGTGAAGCCAGCCATCTTTCACTACATGGGCTGCTAACAGGTAGGAAAAGAGGACACCAACATTAGGGGATCCTCATCAAGTTTGTAACCCCAATTTATTTGTTCATTTCATGGCCTCCAAAACCCCACAACCCAACCCCTTGGTGGGGTCTGTCAGGCAGGTTTGACCAAAACACCTGGCTTACCTCAATTCCAGGATCTATTGTTCATCTTCTTGTAATCCCAGTTTTGACTGCTGTTCTATTTTGGCTCCATTGGGACTATGGAGCTGCTCTCTAGGACAGAAGTCTCACAGTGATTCAATAAAGAATGTCTTCAGCGTAATATCGCTGTGGAGGATTTGGGTTTCTGGTTGGTATGGTACCAATGGACATTTGAATTGGAGAGAGGACTCATAATCTGTACCTCCATAAAATCTTACCTTTTGTCTGGAACAGACTACAGTCAAGAACCTACAGTACTATAGGTCTCAACTGAAGAAGGATAGCAACAAGAGGTGGGTCACCTGTGGATAAAGTCAATAGTGCTGGCTGTGATTACTTGTTTTAAATTCCGACAACAAATGCGTAGATTAGTTGTTTTCACTCGTGGATTTCTAGCAGATGAGCGCTTATCCACAAAAATCAACACATCACAATTGGACTTGTTGCTGGCTTTACTACAGAAATGAAGGTGAATATCAACATCACAAACTAGCAGCCATATCAATTTTTATTTATGATAGAAATATAAATATAATAATTCTTTAACAACCTTGTTTTTGTAATGATGCTTGAGGAACAAGCATTGACCAGGAATAACATTTAAACATTGCACCATAATGACCAGGAAATACCTTCCTGCAACCTTCTACACTAGTCCTGCCAAACAGATTACTAGATTAGAGACAGTAACTGAAGACTGAAATCACTGGTTTCCATGATCATCCAACCTAAAGGGGAACCAAAAGAACTACAGATACTATAAAGCAGAAACGAAAACAGGAATTGCTAGAAAAGTTCAGAAGATCTGGCAGTCAAACTCCAAGTCTGAGGAAGGGTCATTCAACTCAAAGTTTTAACTTTGATTTCTCTCCATAGTTGCTGACAGACCTGTTGTGCTTCTCCAGCTCTTTCTGTTTTTGTAGCCCCCATAAGAAGAGTATAGATAATGATGCTGTGGGCTGAGAGTACAGATCTACACTGTTCCACCAAATATATAGAACCTTTATGGCAAAATAACAATATTTATGCTTATTGCTGGCCTTCAGTCCAATCTTCAAACAAAATTATGAATATTTCTTGAATGATATTATATTGCTGTGAGTTTTAACCTTTGTTGCTGGGCATTCTGTTGTTGTGCCTGTTGTAATGAACTCTAATTGTACTTTCAGTCTATTGTGGAACATCATGAAGCACAATGGTCAAATTTATCAGGTTCCTCAATTATTTTGAAATTGCTAAAAGTGATCACCCTAAGGAGAAGGGACACTCTCGCTGGCTCTCTCACTGATAGGCCACAGCTCCTTTTGTGCCAGAGAGTCTTCTAACAATGTCCAAGTCTGGGAGCCCAAGTACAATTTTTACTTGGATGGCTAGCATGCTCACTGGTTACTAATTGACCAGTCTTGCAAAGATCTTTTGCAATTCTTATGTTCCCCACCTCCCCTGCTTTCCACCACCTCCCCCCTCCCCCTCCCTCCACACCCCCAAACTCCAACGGTGTGGTGTCAGGAACTTTTTTTTATGCTAGTACCAGGGCCCTGGCAGTAAAAAGAAAATCCTGCACCACAGTGTTTGTTACCGATTATTGCCATTGCAATAATCAGATGGGTTAATATCTGTGTGTGTTCTATTCACAGGTCATGTACTCATACTTTCCAAGCACAGATGCTGTGATTATGTGTGGAAACAATCATGTTTTTTGAACAGTTTGTTGCATATTTTGCCCAAGTTTGCGTGCTGGGCAAGCTGGAGAGTGAAATGCTGAGGAAGATCTTGAGGCATGAATGTGCATCTGTGAGGGTTACCAAGCCTGAATTGAGATGTATGGATGAAAACTTTTAAGGTAGAAAATCAACAAAATGAAGCAAAATGAAAAGTTCACTATTTTTGTTCTGAATGTTATGTTCTTTTCCTTATATAATTTTGTGTGTCTTCAATAAACTGTCATGATTTGGAGATGCCGGTGTTGGACTGGGGTGTACAAAGTTAAAAATCACACAACACCAGGTTATAGTCCAACAGGTTTAATTGGAAGCACACTAGCTTTCGGAGCGACGCTCCTTCATCAGGTGATAGTCTTCACCCGACCATCACCTGATGAAGGAGTGTCGTTCCGAAAGCTGGTGTGCTTCCAATTAAACCTGTTGGACTATAACCTGGTGTTGTGTGATTTTTAACTTTAATAAACTGTGTTAGGATCTGACAAATCCATTTTAATGCAGTGGAAATTTTTAAGATCCTCAATATAATTCTGACCAGTGTGAACAGCAAGAATCGAAAACAAACTCACGCCAACTTCTTTCAATTATTCTGACCTCAAAAGTCAAGTACGTTTTTTAAATCATCTTCTGCTTTCTTTTGCCAAGCTAAATATCAATACAGCAAGACAAAATATATCTTGAATCTGTCTGTTTTATCTTCTTTTAAATCCTCAAATGTGGCTTTTAAATTCATGAGAAAAATCTAAGTAAAATTACATCAACTAGATGGCTCTGATCACTCCCTCTTGTTACTTAAAGAATTTAATTAAGTTCGGGAGATATGACCTATTGCCAACTATCCCTTGTGCTTTCTACATTGATTAGACAAACTTTGAAGGAAAAACCTTTTTGGCTGTTTCCCACAACCCAGCTCAAATGCCTAGTGTACACTTTGCTGAAATATATCCCACTTAGTTTTATATATGGATAATACATTTGCTATTCTAATCTCCAGGTACAGCAATTACTAATATGGATTTGGCACAACTGGAGCATTTTGTTATTCTTTTACTATTGTTTAAGTTTCGTTAATTCTGTTGTAGCATGTGTTAACCATCAGTTTTTTTTATCAGAAGTTATATCTCAGCCTAATTTGCAATAATTAGTCATTCAAAGATGATTGCAAGAGAAAGAAAGAGGCATTGAATTCAAATATATGTTGGGGTTTGTTTAAATATAGGTTTGATGGTCTGATATGCTTTGAATTTAATGTATTATGTACGGTTGCTTGATTTAGATCTTCTTTGTTTATTGAAAATATTTGTCTGCCAATCTTTTACTAATGTGCAGTCTTTGAAAGTAGATAATAATGCTGTGGGTTCTTTTGATGGTAAGGTAAGGAAAAGCATCAGTATGTGAAAGTATTATCTGCACCATAATTTAGTATTACTGTGTAACAAATATACTGAGATATCCAGGCAAGTACAATTTATCTCTTTCTTCTACTACAGAGAGAAATAATTGAACTTCACAACAATTATTGAGAGATATTATCATGACTATTCATTTCTTTGATCACTAAATAATAACCTTTTTGACAGCTAAAACCCAAGTCAAAGTCCAGTACATTCCACCGTATTCCAAAGAAAACTTAAGGCTGCAGCAGACAGACAAGAGTTACTCAACGAATCATTTTCACTTTGGGCATTGGCAGAAAACTAACAATTGTAGACTGGTTATCCTTTGTACATTTGGCTCAACTTTCCTTTCCAATTAAACGCTTAAAACAAAAATAAAATAAAATACTGAACTATCAAAACTCATGAAGGATTCTCAATTCATTCACTAATAATTTCTCTCAGTCATTAAAATCCACTTTCTGGAATATCTATCCTTGCAATATGAAATAATTGCTGTCAAGACTCCAGAGATTAAAACATCCAGTGATACTGAAGCTAAATGTCTTGGGCCTACTCATCTTCGGCAACAATTTCATGGAATATCCATAAAAATTGGCATTCACAATATTGCACCATATTTCCAGATTCCACCAGCAATGTAATAGACAATCAGGAGATTACTATTGAAATTGAATGCAATTAACAAAAACCTTAGCTACTTTCTCATTGATTACCTTATGGCTTCCTGTAATTTTCACATCTGTTTCAGGTGTACTGGAGGTGTTTAGAATTTACAGTAGGATATACCTTGCTGTTGGTATGTATATTGGTTTCACCTATGTATGTTGGTTTCCTCAGCCAAATTGACTGGAATATGCCAATAATCTTCAATGTTGAAAACCCTCCTAAATATTTAATTGAATTAATTAGCCATTTTGTCATATTCCATTATGCTTCTATTGAAGACTTGCATTCATATTAATCTTCATGACCTCAGGATTTCCCAAAGTCCTTTACAGTGGAAGAAGTATCTTTTGAAATATAGTCATTAAACAAGTGTCTTATGTTCAGTTATTAGCAATCAAATTTACACAGAGAGATCCTTTTTGCTACTATACCTAAAGAAGGGCTTATGCCCGAAACGTCGATTCTCCTGTTCCTTGGAAGCTGCCTGATCTGATGCGCTTTTCCACCAACTGATTTTCAGCTCTGATCTCCAGCATCTGCAGTCCTCACTTTCTCCTGCTACTATACCTACCCAATCCTTTTCCATCTTTAACATTATTTTACCTATCCCCAATTGATTATTACACTACTCCTTATCCTCATTGCTTCTTGATTCTCTCTCACATCACAGCTGATTAGGTTATTTTTAACTTCTTGTTTTAATCACAGTCAGTTTGATCTCATTATTTTTCTCCTTTAAACAAGGGTGTACTTTCATTTTGCATCCTACAAAACAACATTTTCAGAATTTATTTCACTTTCACTTTCTAATTCAGCCTGTTGTTTAATTCTCTTTAGACCTCCTCTAAAATCTTGCAAGTCTGTTATTTTTAGTCTTGAACTTCATTGTAATGTTTAACCATTTCCCACCATAGTTCTGCAGCTACTGATCTACACCTTTGATGCCTGAACCTTCAATAAAATAATTCTTTTCACTTGGCTATGTTACAACTATCATCTCTACTCTCTTAAACACAAGGGAGCCAGACTTAAAAGGATATGGCAAACAATTGAATTAGCCATCCAGTGCTAGATCTGACAGGAGTACTACTGTTTCAGGTGACATCTGTGAAACACCTTCAACATATTGTCTAGCTATCACCCATTGTTAATAGCTAACCTGAGAATGCAACTTTTTAAAAAAGGTTTTGTGATTTACACATGAAAGAAGTGAAACTATCACTATATTCTAACAGATGAAAGGCTTAACAGACAATCAATTTTTCAATGTATAATTTCAGTTACATCACACTGTAAATTTTTGCTATAAATTCTGTGTGTTAGGATTGAGCCCTCCACTATCACCTGATGAAGGAGCGATGCACCAAAAGCTAGTGTGCTTCCAATTAAACCTGTTGGACTATAACCGGGTATTGTGTGATTGTTAACTCTGTGAAGAATATCTACTATTCCTGGATCACTCTGAGTATCAAACAGTTTTCTGCTGCCCAGAGTACTATATTACTGGAGATGAACCTGTATTCTTAAATGGACAGTAACTGGCCACTTAAAAGCCAAAATAGGTCAATGCCATGTGGGCTGGGTTTTTTTCTCAACTGCAAACCATCTTCTTAAGTTTCTTTTCCTTTTCTTGTCCACCTTCACTTCAATTCATAAGCTTTTTTTCGTCAAGAATGAGACCTCTAATCTGCATTTTCCCTTTCTTACCATTACCCACCAAGTGAAGCTTGTTGTTAGGCTCGCACCTCTCCTAGACCTAAACCCATATCTTTCTTTTTCTCTTCTGCTTCCCTTGTGCCCTCTGCAAGTTCATTTTCTCCATGAGGCTCTTTCCACTCTTGAATTAATTGTCACTAAACTTCCAACCACTTTCCCTCCTTTCCTGGTCCTTCATGTTATTAATGGTCATTTCTCCTCCTTTGTCCTTCTCCCTTCAAATCCCTTCTCCTCAAAAAACCAATGTACATTGTGTCCTGGACAAGCAATTATTCACTTTTAAAATTCTTATCCATGTTTTTGCATCCCTCAATGACTTTGCCCCTCCCTACCTCCACAATCACCGGCAGATCAATAACCCTCCAAGACATCTGCATCCCCTCAATTCAGAATCATTAGCATCTCCAATTTTAATTTCACATTGTAATGCCTTCTCTATTTAGACCCAAAGCTCTAGAAACCTCTCCCTACACATCATTACCTCTCCATCTTATTTTTCATTTTTAAGATAATGCTTAAAAGTGTCTCTCTTTGATCAATCTTTTGACTTTCCGATCTCATACCACCTAATGGGGTCAGTGTCATACTTCTTTTATAATATCTCTGGATATCCAATGCTTTATTGTATGTTTTACAGTATCAAGGGTATGACATAAATATAAAGTGTTGCTGTAAATCAACAACAAAACTATAATTGAAACCCAAGAGAACAAAAAACATTAAAGGAAAGATATTTAGAATCTACTGACTAACTGAAAGATTACAAGAGGAAATTTCAAGTTTTAGAACTTTGTTTAAACAAACTAAAAGCAATATTGACTGTCATGATATTACAAACTACAAAGAAGATTCCATGTGATTTTTAATATCACTAACAATCCCGTCACAGTTATATTTTACTCTGTCCCTGAAGTGGATGCTTCATTTTTACTTATAATTAATACAGTTATGCTCCATTCACAATTGTTTGCATCTATTTTCCTATCATACCAGGATAACAGCTAATTCCAGGGTTGATTTTTGCTGTAGAGATTACCCTGGAGATCAATTGCTTTAATTCTCCTGAAAGTGGTCACTCTAATTGGACCAATTTAAAAACCACACAGCACCAGGTTATAGTCCAACAGGTTTATTTGGAAGCACTAGCTTTCAGAACGCTGCTCCTTCAGCAGGAGGTTGCTATAACCTGATTGTGACCTTCATCAGGTCACAACCACCTGATGAAGGAGCAGCGGTGCAAAAGCTAGTGCTTCCAAACCTTTAACTTTGTCCCAGTCCAACACCGGCTCCTTCACATCATCTCTCATCTGGGTGTGAGATCTCACATGCATTTTGCATATCAAATAAAAGAATCAATCTTCTTTGTGCCTCTGGTATAGGACTAAATGCATATCTCTCTCTCCCTCTGCCTCTTTTCCCATCCCTCACGGTTTCCCTCCCTCTCTACCTTTTGAAGAGTCACTCATTTTTGTCACGTCCAGTGATAGTTTAGAAAACTCTAATTTGATTCTATAATGGCTCACTATGGACTTCTCCGCTCATCTCCCCAACAATATGAATATGCTTACATCTTGGAGTTAAATAGACATTTTAAAGTATAGCCATTTATAAAACCTGACATTTCTAAAGTTCCACTGTGAGAATTGGAGACCAATAGTCTATCTCAAGTCATCATGGATACAATTTATTACTGTGTACAGATGTGTACATCTTACATCTTCTTTCTGAAAAAAGACAACCTGGGACTCCCTTTAAACTTTCACAAGTCTAAGCCACCGAAATTTGTCGTCAGGTAGAATTCAGAGATAAATGCAAGGTGCTGCATTTTGGGAAAGAAAATCTGAACAGGACTTATACACTTAATGGTAAGGTCCTAGGGAGTGTTGCTGAACAAAGAGACCTTGGAGTGCAGGTTCATAGCTGTTTGAAAGTGGAGTCGCAGGTAGATAGGATAGTGAAGAAGGCATTTGGTATGCTTTCCTTTATTGGTCAGAGTATTGAGTACAGGAGTTGGGAGGTCATGTTGCGGCTGTACAGGATATTGGTTAGGCCACTGTTGGAATATTGCGTGCAATTTTGGTCTCCTGCCTATCAGAAAGATGTTATGAAACATGAAAGGGTTCAGAAAAGATTTACAAGGATGTTGCCAGGGTTGGAGGATTTGAGCTATAGGGAGAGGCTGAACAGGCTGGGGCTGTTTTCCCTGGAGCGTCAGAGGCTGAGGGGTGACCTTATAGAGGTTTACAAAATTATGAGGGGCATGGATAGGGTAAAGAGTCTTTTCCCTGGGGTCGGGGAGTCCAGAACTAGAGGGCATAGGTTTAGAGTGAGAGGGGAAAGATATAAAAGAGACCTAAGGGGCAATGTTTTCACACAGAGGGTGGTACGGGTATGGAATGAGCTGCCAGAGGAAGTGGTGGAGACTGGTACAATTGCAACATTTAAGAGGCATTTGGATGGCCATATGAATAGGAAGGATTTGGAGGGATATGGGTCAGGTGCTGGCAGGTGGGACTAGATCGTGTTGGACCGAAGGGTCTTTTTCCATGTTGTATATCTCTATGACTCTATGACTCTATAAGTGGCACCCTTCATTCCTCCATTTTACCCCAAAGAAATAGTAATCTAATAAACGTTGTATTTATAACAAAATGACTTGATGTTTCTGCTGCACCAACTTTATTTGTCATGTAAACAGGTACTAAAATGGATTTGACTCTGTCGGTCAATTAAATCCTGACCTATTTAATCTGCAAATCATTTTCCTTGAGGTTGAACAATCAGTATGAGTCATGCCTATGAAAACAATTTTATATCACTAAGCTTTGCTGTAAATCTGGGTTCATAACAATTTATATCACCTTCAAATTGGGTTAACGCTATGATCTATTGTATTACAAATTTAAGGAAGAAACATTAGCAGGCTTTCCTTGTCACTGTATCCAAAGTGCATTTAAACAAATCAAACATCCCACATTGGCTTTGCCCAGCATTGGCCTGAAATGAACCAGCTTTGATGTGTGATAAAGCTATGTTTACTTCAAAGTGAAAACTGCCACAATCCCACATGTGTCTAAGTTCTGAAAGAAATGAGTAAACAGAGCATTTTAGAAATACATTTTAGCTTTAATCAATGACTTTAGAAGGTCAGAGTACCATGATTATACCGTACATACATGCAAGAGATAAAGAAGCACTTCCTTCAAAAACAATTGCATTGTTTGACACATTGTCACCTGCATTAAAGATATTTATCTTTCAACTGCAAAGATCATTCATTCTAACCCCGACTCCACTTTAACATGCAAGTACAAATGTCAGTGTCAGACAAAAAAAAAGGAAGCCCCTGCCCATTTTCCTTCTTACCTTGTAGATCTAACAGCCATTTATTAAAACAGCAGCTAGCAGAAATGTTAGTGTTTTTAATTTAGTAAAACATGTTAAGCCAGAATGCATGCCAACTAATAGCCTATTATAAAATACCTATGATCATGCTCTGTTCCCACTTCTCAAACACTAATGGCTCATTTAATCATTATAATATGATTAGTTCATTCAGCCAGCATTGAATTATAGAAAATCTGACTTAGCGACAGAAATACACAATGGTAGTGAATGGGATAGTAGAAAAGCAAATGTTCTTTCCAAATCTGTGGGTTAAGCTATTATAATTTTCAATGGGAAAAGAAATATGGTACATTTCACAGACAAGAAACTGTATTTCAGAGATACTGACTACATCCTCTTCCCAGCACTTGATGGAGGCTAAAGCTTTGCTGTTTGACAGATGTGGGTGCAGTCAAGAAGACCAGTATTTGTTGCTCATCCCCAAATGCCCTTGAACAGAGAGGCTTCTTCGGAAATTTGAGGGCAGTCGAGAGACAATCATATTGTTGTGGATCACAATTCATTTTGGGAGAAAGGGTCTAGCATAGGGAAAGCATGACAAGAAAACCTTGTCAATCTACAACAGGATACTCATTGAGGGTGTGTATATTTCTGGTATTTTGAGGTTATATCAAGGCCTCTCACCCCAGTGCCAAGAAACACACTGGAAGTTGAAATCCCTGTGATCAAAACGCTTTTTTTGCTACAAAGCCATCTTTGCCAGAAATTTTATTTTTAAGCATTTTTTTTAAAAAAATTAAGCAAATTGCGATTTATTAGTGAATGTTGATATTAAAATGGCCAATTGTCTTACAAGTTCTTCAAGAAAAGTAAGAAAAATCATGCTTGCAAGTAAGTTATGCTAAGTTGCTTCATTTTGAAAATAATTGGATTAGATTCCATACAGTATGAAAACAGGCCATTTAGCCCATCAAGTCCACACTGATGCTCTGAAGAGCAACCCACCCACCTACTTTACCTCTGACGAATGCACCAAAAACTTTGGGCAATTTAACATGGCTAATTCACCTAACTTGCACATCTTTGGACTGTGGGAGGAAACCCACACAGACACAGGGAGAATGTGGAGGATCCACACAGACAGTTGCCTAAGGCAGGAATTGAACCCAGGTCCCTGGCGCTGTGAGGCAGCAGTACTAACCACTGAGCCACCATGCCACCCCCAGGACATTTCCGCAACTTTGGTAAATTCATGCATTACAATATAATTACAATTAGAATTCATCCCGTTTTCTGAAAGACAAAGAAAATCTGGCCCGATGTGCCGAAATGTTCTAGAAAAAGTTAAAAATATAATGAGGCAAGGGAATTAGCTTGACTGAAGCTGCATCAAAGCAGAATTCAACATCCTTGAATTTTAACTAAATCCACATAAAATGAACTTCCAAATATTTGGAAATTTTTTTTAATGCCTCACTGACAAGCATAAAAAATATTTAGGTCACAACAAAGATCACAATTTGCAGTTGAGTACTTTAACCGTGAACGAGGAGGGATGAGACTTGATGCCTGAAAGTATTTGTGCTAGAACACTGACAGTGTACATGACCACGACTTGACCTCGTTGAACATGTTTGCCCACAGCGCCTTGAATTACAGCATCACATGAACAACTGATTGTTTCTAGGTCAAGTGCTTCACACTGCAAACTGCCTATTACTGGAGTCCTCAAATGGACTCTATTGAAAACACCACTAAATGTTGGCGAGATATTGAAAAAGCGTTAACAAAAAAACACCGTAATTTTTTTATTCCAAAGAAGCCAGTCCACTTGGTTTCCCTTCTTGCTTTCGGTCTCCCTCAATTTACAATGCCATAGATCACTCGATCAAGGAAAGGGGGAGAGAATGAGTGAGCATTACGTTCAATGTTCAATCTCTGCAGGAGGACACAGTCCATAATGTAGTATCTGCACTGTTGTCCTACATCCCTATTATAGCTGACAATTTTGGCATCCTATTCAATAGCGAAGAAAAAGGTAAACATGTGCATTGAAATACTCTGTTTCTAACCTCAGGCTGCTTGAAAGTGCTTCAGTCTAATAAAATTCCAGAAATTGAAGTTTGATTGCATCTTGATGCTAAACTAAAGATGCTGGAAAAACTCAGCAGGTCTCCAGCATCTGTAGAGAGAGAAACAGATCTAAACACTTCAGATTGGAGGTTGGCTAACGTGGTGCCACTACTGTATATAAGAAAAGTGGTAAGGAAAAGTCAGGGAACCATAGACCGATGAGCCTGACATCGGTGGTGGGCAAGTTATTGGATGCAACCTGAGGGACAGGATTTATCTGCATTTGGAAAGGCAAGGACTGATTCAGGATAGTCAGCATGGTTTTGTGCATGGGAGTCATGTCTCATCAATTTGATTGTGGTTTTCTGAATAAGTAACAAAAAGGATTGATGAGGGCAGAGCAGTGGATATGATCTATATAGACTTCAGTAAGGCGTACAACAAGGTTCCCCATGGGAGACTGGTGAGCAAGGTTAGATCTCATGGAATACAGAGAGAACTAGCCATTTGGATACAGAACTAGCTCAAAGGTAGAAGACAGAGGGTGGTAGTGGAGGGTTGCTTTTCAGACTGGAAACCTGTGACCAGTGGAGTGCCACAAGGATCGGTGCTGGGTCCTCTACTTCTTGTCATTTACATAAATGATTTGGATGTGAGCATAAGAGGTACAGTTAGTAAGTTTGCAGATGACACCAAAATTGGAGGTGTAGTGGACAAGAAAGAAGGTTACCTCAGAATACAACAATATATTGAGCAGATGGGCCAATGGGTGAGGGGTGGCAGATGGAGTTTAATTTAGATAAATGTGATGTTCTGCATATTCGGACGCAAATCTTAGCAAGACTTATACACTTAATGGTAAGGTCCTAGGGAGTGTTGCTGAACAAAGAGACCTTGGAGTGCAGGTTCATAACTCCTTGAAAGTGGAGTTGCAGATAGATAGGATAGTGAAGAAGGCATTTGGTATGCTTTCCTATATTGGACAGAGCATTGAGTACAGGAGTTGGGGGGTCATGTTGCGGCTGTACAGGTCATTGGTTAGACCACTTTTGGAATACTGTGTGCAATTCTGGTCTCCCTCCAACTGAAACTTGAAAGGGTTCAGAAGAGATTTACAAAGATGCTGCCAGGGTTGGAGGACTTGAGCTATAGGGACAGGCTGAATAGGCTGGGGTTGTTTTCCCTGGAGTGTTGGAGTTTGAGGGGTGACGTTATAGAGGTTTATAAAATCATGAAGGGCATAGATAGGATAAATAGACAAGGTCTTTTCCTTGGCTAGGGGAGTCCATGGAGGGCATAGGTTTAGGGTGAGAGGGGAAAAATTTAAAACAGACCTATTGGGCAGCCTTTTCACCCAGTGTGTAGTGCGTGTATGGAATGAAGAGGAAATGGTGGAGGCTGGTGCAATTACAGCATTTAAAAGGCATCTGAATGGGTGGATGAATAGGAAGGGTTTAGAGGGATATGGGCCAAGTGCTGGAAAATGGGATTAGATTAGGTTAGGATATCTGGTCGGTATGGACAAGTTGGACCGAAGTGTCTGTTTGAATGCCATACATCTCTATGACTGTAACGTGATGTTAGATATCATTTTGAAACAATGGTCTGGATTTTTACAGATTCTGCACTCTAAAGATGGTCTCTGGAATGCAGTTCCAGGATTTCAAGACCCCATTTTCATTTGATTGGGAGAAAAGGTGCAGGTTGGTGCAGAGCTGCACTCTTGAGCTGGCCACTTCTGTCGCAGGCATAGACATCTCTTCACCCACCACAATTTCTTTGGAGTTAGGTCAATGTTTGGTCAGCTTTGAAGGACTTATGGTTCATAGAAGCCCCTAGAGAGGACATAAAAAGTGAATTCAAATGATCCTATCCATGCCATGCTGTGCTCCTCCACCCACCATTCAGGCTTCCACAAACACCTGATGCTAAATTATGCCTCTTCAACAACCCATTATGGGTCCCCATACCCTCCATATTATCTTATGTCCTTCCATGCAGGCGTGGCCCCTCAGAAGCTCCATGCCAATTTATGCCAAGCCTTATTATGTATTGTTGGCTGAGAGCTCAGACATCCATTAGTTTTTGGAAGTAACCACACCTAAAGCACTGGTTTGTTTGGCATTGTTTTTCTCTTAGCCCTATTCCTCACTTGCTCAATTGCAAAAGATAAGAAGGTTCCAAGCACTTACAGTTCTTACTATGCAAACTCTTAAGGTCAAGGTATAGAATCACAGAAATCCTACAGTGTGGGAGGAGGCCATTTGACCCATCAAGTCCACACAGACCCTCCGAAGAGCATCCCACCCAGACCCATATTTTACCCAACCCCTGTAAGCCTGCATTTGCCATGGTTAATCCATGTGATCTGTACATCTTTGGACATGTGACACTTTTGTATGGCTGTAATAAAGCAGTGATTTTCACAAAAGTGATAAATGAACAATTTTCTAAGTTTGTCATGCAAGATTTTGTTATTGTCAGTACACATTAGGGACTGGGTGAATGAGCTAACGCATGGGAGAGAGAGTTTTCTTTCTTTTTGTATGGGACATTGGCATTTCTAGGAAGATTGGAATTTGTTCCCTATCCCTAGTTACCCTTGAACTAATTATCCCTCTAGGCTATTTCAGAGGTGGATTAAGAATTAACCACATTACTGTGAGTCTGAATTTACATGCCAAGACATTTTAAAGGGGCATAAAATCATGAGGTGCATGGACAGGGTGAATAGCCAAGGTCTTTTTCCAAGGGTAGGAGAGTCCAAAAGTGGAGGGCATAACTTTAAAGTGAGAGGGGAAAGGTTTAAAAGAGACCTGAGGGGCAATGTTTCCACACAAAGTGCGATGCGTGTATGGAACGAGCTGCAGAGGAAGTGATAGAGGCATATACAATTACAACATTGAAAAGGCATCTGGATGGGTATATGAATAGGAAGATTATAGAGGGATATGAGCCAAATGCTAACAAATGGGACAAGAAGGATATCTTGCATGGACGATTGGGCTGAAAGGTCTGCTTCTATGCTGTATAGCTTTAAGTATCCATGACATTATAAAACCAGATTATTGTTTTACAAGAATCAAAGGTAAATATGGTCTCAATGAGGCCAGCCTTAAACTCTGGAGTTTTGCTTCCCTTCAGATTTCAACATCCACCAAGGTGGCATTCAAACACATGTACCTAGAATACTAGTCCAGGCTTCTGGATACTAATTTAGGCCAGACAGAAATGAAAAGGTTTGAAGGAATAGTATCAGAGATGAAAAACTTCTGTTAAGAAGATAGGTTAGAAAGTAAAACAAAGAAATGCAGATGCTGGAAATATGAAACAAAAACAGAAACTGCTGGAGAAACTCAGCTAATGTGGAGGGGAAATAGAGTTAATGCTTCAGGACGAGTGATCCTTCTTCAGAATTAGTTAGGATATTGAATGCTCTGCCTGAAGTGTGGTGGAGGCATGTTCAATCAATCAATTAAAAATAATTAATTTAAAAAAGAACAAAAAATGATAACAAAGTAATGTGTTCCAAAGAAGATTGTTCAACTCAAAATGTTAACTCTGTTTCTCTCTCCACAGATAGTACAAGACCTGCTGAGTTTTTTCAGTACAGTGTTTTTCTTTCAGGTCTCCAACATCACAGTATCTTTCTCTTACAATTGAAGTTAGTTTATTTCTGAAGCAGCTGAATTTCCCATTAAATGGACAATCAACTTGCTTAGAGGTTAGTTCAGGAGAAAATGATAATGGTGAATGGAATGTCCACTCAGTTAACATTTTCAGGGATTTCTCTTGCAGTTCTGACATGATCTACAAGGGCAGGTTTTGGTCGCTCCTTTTATAATGATTACGTATGACATGTGGCAAGTAACTTGTTGAGAAGGCTATCTCGTGGCTATTCCTATATGTTGGTTCTTGCATCAACAGCAATGGACTTAATCAGAGAATTACAGAACATGACCGGTTCAGTCTGCAGTGATCTTATGTCAAATCACTGGTGATGGCCATTGAAGATTCCTACTCTGACAACATTTTGTGCCCAGTATGTTGTTTTCAGTTCTGTAATGATTGAATAATCACACTTCAAGTTTCAATCAGGGATAATTCTATCTTGTTTATTCTGCCCAGGCTGCACATTATCTCGATGAACCTGTGAAAGTGCTTCCTACTAAAGCACACCAATCATGTATAACTCTTGTTGCTATGTCCAATATATAACAAACACAAAAGTATGACAATGCCTTGCTACCTTCAGTGATTTCTTCAAAATGTTTTAAGCTGAGTTATCTACTGAAGGACCCTGGTAAGTGATAATTAGAAGGTTTCCTTACCTATTTCTGACCCAAAACCATGAGTCTTCATGGTGGTCTAAATAAATTTTTGAGCAGACCTAGGAACATCCTAGCTGTATACCACAGTATTACACTTTATTTTTTCAGGATGGTGAAGGGGGCAGATCTGTGCAGAACATACCCATTGATCATGTAGGACTTATCTGGGATTGAGATTGATTCGTGCATTGTACAAAATCACCTGTCAGGTTTTCATTTTAATAATCAATGAGATAGTCATCAAAGCATTGGCACTGGTCCTCAGATGTTGCTGAGTTTGTAGGATCAATTAATGCAGAGGCAGTACTGTTAACATTAGTTTACGACCTAATTGATCCTATATTTCAGGCAGAAGGCTGAGATTGCTGTGAATTGGCTACCTCTTCCAAGCTATTTTTCTGATGTACATGAATCTTTTAGGAACAGGAGTCCCTTGAGCCTGTTCTGTCATTCAGTGAAATCATGACTGATCTATGACCCAACTCTATATACCTGCCTTTGGCCCATATCCCTTTATATCTTTGCTTAACAAGAAAATAGTCTTTCTCAAAGTTAAAATTAACAACTGATTGAGCATCAACAGCTGTTTGCGGAAGAGAGTTTCAAACTAATACCACCATTTGGTAGGGTTCCCAACATCACTCCCTGAATGATATGGCTCCAAGGCTTTAGATTATGGCCCCCGGTTCGATAATCTCCACTCAGTGGAAAAAGCTTTTCTTCTAAATTTAGCCTTTCTTTTCCTGCTAATGTCTTTCAACACCATTCAACTAAAGAAAAACAGCATTTTCCAAGTGAAGACTAGCTCTTAACTGAAATGTCCCACATTATGCATTATTGCCAACATTTATAGTGTGGTGCTCTCTTGAGCGATCATTTGCTTTTGCGATTATCTCCAGTTAGGTTCTTTCTTATTAAGTCAACTATTTTTCCAAACATAGACTGGGACTGCTATAGTCAAGAGTGTGGTACTGGAAATGCACAGCAGGTCAGGCAGCATCCGAGGAGCAAGAAAATCACCATTTCAGGCAAAAGCCCTTCATCAGGGCTATAGTGTTAAAGGTTTAGATGGACAGGAATTTGTTAAGTGTGTACAGGAAAATTTTCTGATTCAGTATGTGGATGTATCTACTACATAAGGTGCAAAACTTGACCTACTCTTGCGAAATAAGGCAGGGCAAGTGACTGAGGTGTCAATGGGGGAGCATGTTGGGGCCAGAGACCTTAGTTCTATTAGTATTAAAGTAATGATGGGAAGGGATAGACTAGATCAAAAAATTGAAGTTCTAAATTGGATGATATTAGGCAAGAACTTTGGAAAGGTGATTGGGGCAGATGTTCACAGGTAAAGGGACGACTGGAAAATGGGAAGCCTTCAGAAATGAGAGAACGGTAGTCCAGAGACAGTATATTCCTTTCAGGGTGAAAGGAAAGGCTGGTAGGTATAGGGAATGCTGGATGACTAAAGAAATTGAGGGTTTGGTTAAGAAAAAGAAGGAAGCATAGATCGAGTGAATCCTGAGAACAGCAGTAGGAGTATACTTAAGAGGGAACTCAGGAGGGCAAAAAGGGGACATGAGATAGCTTTGGCAAATAGGTTAAGGAGAATCCAAAGAGTTTTTACAAATACATTGAGGACAAAAGGGTAACTAGGGAGAGAGTAAGGTCCATCAAGGATCAGCAAGGCAGCCAATGTGTGGAGTGACAGGAGACGGGGGAGATACTAAACGAGTATTTTGCAGCAGTGTTTACTGTAGAGAAGGACATGGAAGATAGAGAATATGGGGAAATAGATGGTGACATCATGAAAAATGTCTATATTACAGAGGAGGAAATGCTGAATGTCTTGAAACGCATAAAAGTGGATAAAACCCCAACCTGATCCGGTGTACCCTAGAACTCTGTGGACAGCTTGGGAAGTGATTTTTGGGCCCCATGCAAAGATATTTGTATTATCGATAGTCACAGAAAAAGAGGTGGCAGAAGACAGGAGATTGGCTAATGTGATGCCACTATTTAAGGAAGGTAGTAAGGAAAAGCCACGGAACTATAGACCAGTGAGCTTGACATCAGTGGTAGGCAAGATGTAGGAGGGAATCCTGAGGGACAGGATGTACATGTATTTGGAAAGGCAAGGACTGATTAGGGATAATCAACATGGCTTTGTGTTTGGGAAATCATGTCTCACAAACTTGACTAGATTTTTTGAAGAAGTAACAAAGAGGGTTGATGAGGGCAGAGCAGTGGATGTGATTTATATGGGCTTCAGTAAGGTGTTCGACAAGGTTCCCCATGGGAGATTGGCTAGCAAGGTTAGATCTCATGGAATACAGGGAGAACTAGCCATTTGGATACACAACTGGCTCAAAGGTAGAAGACAGAGGGTGGTGGTGGAGGGTTGTTTTTCAGACTGGAGGCCTGTGACCAGTGGAGTGCCACAAGGATCGGTGCTGGGTCCACTACTTTTCATCATTTATATAAATGATTTGAATGTGAACATAAGAATTACAGTTAGTAAGTTTGCAGATGATACCAAAATTGGAAGTGTAGTGAACAGTGAAGAAGGTTACCTCAGATTACAACAGGATCTTGATCAGATGGGCCAATGGCAGAGGAGTGGCAGATGGAGTTTAATTCAGATAAATGAGAAGTGCTGCATTTTGGAAAAACAAATCAGAAAAGGACTTCTACACTTCATGGTAAGGTGCTTGGGAACGTTGCTGAACAAAGAGACCTTGGAGTGCAGGTTCATTGTTCCTTGAAAGTGGAGTCTCAGGTAGATAAGACAGTGAAAAAGGCATTTGATACACTTTCCTTTATTGGTCAGAGTATTGAGAATAGGAGTTGGGAGGTCATGTTGCGGCTGTGCAGGACATTAGTTAGGCCACTGTTGGAATATTGCGTGCAGTTCTGGTCTCCTTCCTATTGGAAAGATGTTGTGAAACTTGAAAGGGTTCAGAAAAGATATAAAAAGATGTTGCCAGGGTTGAAGGATTTGAGCTATAGGGAGAGGCTGAATAGGCTGAGGCTGTTTTCCCTGGAGCGTCAGAGGCTGAGGGGTGACCTTATAGAGGTTTATAAAATCATGAGGGACATAGATATGATAAATAGACAAAGTATTTTCCCTGGGGTGGGGAGTTCAGAACTAGAGGGCATGGGTTTAGGGTGAGAGGGGAAAGATATAAAAGGGACCTCAGGGGCAACCTTTTCATACAGAGGGTTGTGCATTTATGGAATGAGCCGCTAGCGGAAGTGGAGGAGGCTAGTAAAATTGCAGCATTTAAAAGGCATCTGGATGGATATATGAATAGGAAGGATTTAGAAGGAAATTGGCCACATGCTGGCAAATGGGACTAGATTAAGTTAGGTTATCTGGTCGGCATTGACGAGTTGGACTGAAGGGTCTGTTTCTGTGCTGTACATCTCCATGACTCTATTAAAGTAGGTCAAAAAATTGCCAAGGTTTTAAAGCTCAGCATAAACCTCTGCACCATTGCTATCAGTTAAGTAAAGCCATTTCTCTAATAATTGGATTTCCTCCCAGTATCTATTCAGATTTTCTTTAAGTTGTATCAGTTAGAATCTTCTTTTTCAGAAACATGACCAAAATGCCTGTGCCCACCTCAGAGTCACAATTGTACAGTAAGAGCAAAGATAAAAGCTCGCAGCAGAAAGGTGCAAACCATACAGATTAAATGGTTGGCCTTTACAGATTTAAAAACTTCAACCATTTGTCCAGAAATGTCGTACGAAAAATGAAACAGTGCATTCAATTTTAATGTTAATAATTTAAAAAAAGAGTTTTATGCAACTTTAATCAGCACATGTTGTAAAATTGTTTTCTGTTTCTCAGTACAGCTGTTTATAAATCTGAAAATTTATTATTTTAATTGAAGGAGATTATATACTTTGCTTTTACTGATGATTCAAACTCAAGACCATGTAATTTTAATGTATTTCAAAGTCATCTTGATTTGAAAGCGATTTCAAAGTGAACTTTCAATTGATTAGATTTAAATGTCACAACAGCATACAAAGAGAACAGTTTTGTCATGCTTCCCATTCTAAAGCTAGACCCATTTTAAAAACAAATTCACTTGCAGCACGTGGGTTTCAAGTAAAACATAACTCTGGTGCATATTTTTGCAATGTAAAAGGTGAAAAATGCACTGAAAAATGAGTGGAAGTATTTCAGTTCTTAAAACAAATATGTAGACATTTATACATTCTATAAGTGTAAAGGAATTTATCTATTCATAATTTGTAAGCATGCATATTTAGTCATTTGAGAATAGAAAACAAAACAGATAGACAATTGCAAAAACAGGAAACTGAGGGACTACAACATTATCAGCTGGAGTTTGAGAAATTTTTTGAGATTCAAAAAACTGTCCATAGAACATGGCAACTGCTCAGTACATTACCCCAGGCCTCAATGTAAACTCAATTTCAGCTGACTGTCCCTGTGCAAAATTGAAGACATGGTAAGATCCATTTGCAGGTGAATGACAAACACAAGTTTTTCTTGCCTTTTATTAATGAACCACTCACATGTTCAGCCTACTTCTCCTTCTAAGTCTTGTATGAAAAGAAAATTATTTGTAATGGTACCACAGAATCCAGTAGAGAATATACAAGTGACCTTACATCACTGAGAAACAGGCAGCTGGAGAGTTATAGGTATTTATTTAGTCTTATCAGAAACATAGTGTCATGGACATGACCAGGAAAAATTCATACTTGAGTCACACTGACTCTTTAAGTAGAAGCAAACTTGCTCTTATCCAACTTGGTTAAGTGAATTGGCCTGCATTTGATCTCATCAATAGGGCTCCATTGTAAATCAGGTGTTTAAAACTAGACATTTATGTCTTTTGTACAATTTACATAGTAAGAGTGTTCTGATTTTTTAAGAATAGCCTGTTGCAGTAAAAATATTAAAACTCATTTATACTACTAGTTCTTAATACAGTCAGATCTATTGTAATATTTAAACTTCAATGCCTGATTCACCTCTATCTTTTATCTTGAGAAAAAAATAATCCAGCTCAGCATTTAATTCAAATGATACATGTGTGGCAACAAAATTGGTTCTTTCTTGCTTAATATTAAAATATTAGACATTATGTTCCACCACCTGCTCAATGTTCTCTATCACCTGGACACATGATAATCCTGATCTTGAAACAGATTTAACCACATCCTCAATTTAATTCATGCGTTATTGTAATAAAATTTCCTCATAAACACAATGCAGAGATTCTAAAATTCTAGATTGATAGCATCACTACCTCCTTGAACACACAAAGCCTCGATAAAAAGTTACTGCTGTTTATAAACAGAGGAGAAGGAAAGCAGATTTGTGTGTGGATAAACTCCATTAAATTTTATCACTTTGTTTGATGTTGTTTAAAAGGAAGAGGTGGACCTGGGTGAGAGAGGGGCTTTTCTTGTGTATGAAGTTTTACTAATTGACTGACTCATTTTATAACATATAGGAATGTCCATTATTCTAATGTCATTGAAAGGTTTTACAGTTCATGACTGACAAACAAGACGAAAAAAAGTCAAATCACTGTTATTTTGTCTAACCATTAAAATTCTATAAACCCAGTATGACACAAGATAAAACCTACCAGTGGATTGCCTAAATATCCCTATCAGTGGCTTCGCATCATAGGATGATTATAAATCTTGTTGAGGGGTACTTCAGTTTTTTTTTAATATTCAAGGAGAGGCATAGATTTCAGGGATTGTCTGCCATTCTAGTGGAATACAGTTGTAAACATTTGTTTTATAATCAAGAAGCTAAAGGCTCATATCCTCAGTTTTCTAATATTTGAATCTCTCAACATGAAGTGTGAAAAATTTTCATAGTTATGTAATGGAAAAGTCCATGGCAAAATCTTTGATAATATTGTTTGTGGAGTATTCCTTTCTCAGGGGAGGGCAAACAGATTACCCATTAACCCATTAGAGCTACATCTGCATCTGCTATTCATTAATGCTTAGGGACGCTAAATATTCCCCCTTACATTATACGGCATGACCAATGCTAAATTCCATAAGGCTATATGTCAGTTAGGCGTAGAAGGAGAAATAGGTTATTTGGCCCATCAAGTCTATGCTGGTATTCTATGAAATTATGGCTAATCTGTTAATCTTCAAATGTACTTTCCGACCTTTTCCATATAACGCTTGATTCCTTAAACTGATTAAAAGTCTATCTTAGCCTCGGACATGCTCATCAATAGCCCTCTGAGGTAAAAATAATGAGACAGTAAATGCCTCCTCATCTCTGTTTTAAATAAGTAATCCTTTATTCTGAGATCATGTCCTCTCGTTCTATGCAACACAAAGAGAAACTACCTTTTCTATCATTCCCTTAAGAATATTGTATGTTTCAACAAGGTAATCTCTCATTTCTCTCAATTCCAATGAGTGCAGGCCCAACCTACTCAATTTCTGCTCATAACATAATCTCTCCATTCCCAGTACCAACCCAGTGAACATTCACTGCCTCAAATACCAATGTATCTTTCATTAGATAAGGGGACCGAAACTGTTCACAGTATTCTCGATGTTGTCTAACAAATGCCTTGTATACTTTTAACACAAATTCCCTAATTTTATGTTCCATTCCCCTGAAATAAATTTCATTTGCCTTTCCTATTACCTGCTATATTTGTATGCTAGCCTTTTTTATGATACATGCATGGGGAGCTCCAAGTATTTTTATGCTGTAGCTTTCAGCAACCTTTCCCCATTTAAATAATATCCAATGCTGGATTAGTGGTGCTGGAAGAGCACAGCAGTTCAGGCAGTATCCAAGGATGCTGCCTGAACTGCTGTGCTCTTCCAGCACCACTAATCCAGAATCTGGTTTCCAGCATCTGCAGTCATTGTTTTTACCTAATATCCAATGCCTCTGGTCTTCCTGGAAAACTACATTACTTCATTATATGCCATCTGCCATGTGAGTTTTTGATCACTTACTTACGCTGTCTATATCACTCTGCAGACTCTGTGTCATCCTCATCACTTGCCTTCTCATCTATTTTTGTGTCATTCACAAACTTGCCTATAGTGCACTCACTTCTGTCATCCAAGTCATTGATTCTGACTGTGAATAATTGTGGCCACAGAACTGATCCCTGAAATGCTCCACTTATCCCAATATCAGTCATCTATTAGCTCATTGATGATACATTCATACTGATATACCACGCCCAGCACTATGGGCTCTTATCTTATTAAGTAGCTGAATGTGTGGTACTTTATTGAACTTCTTATGGAAATCGAAATGTCTAACATTTACTAGTTCCCCTTTATGTATCTTGATTGTTAACTCAAAGAATCCTAATAAATTTGTCAAGTCTGATATTCCTTCATGAAACCATACTGAGTCTACTTAATAACATTATGTTTTTCCACATGCACTGCAATTTCATTCTTCATAATGGACTAACATTTTCTCAATGTTAAGCTAACTGGCCTATGGTGACTTTTTGTCTTCTCTTTTGCTTTTTGGATAAGGGTGTGACATTGATAATTTTCCAATCCTCCAAGAATATTCCAGAATCTATTGATTCCTAAAAGATTAATAACAATGTAACCATGATCTCTGTACTCCTGCTTTCTTTAATATCCTTCCAACAATGCACTGCATGTATAGTGCAGTAAACTGCCAAATTGCAGGGTCTCCCATTCAGTAGCAGATCTGAATTGTTAATGTAGATATCACACTTTCTGTGCAAGAATACACAATACTGATAAGGAAGCAGCTCACGGCTTTCAAGCACAACCTCAGCAGGCAGGAAACCAATGAGGTCGAAACATGCAATCTTTCAGCCCTCATAAGCATAATTTCTACCAGCCGTAAGCGTTGATGTCAATTTCCAGGCGAGAGACAGGATTGAATCCAAAAGCCGTCCCTGGTGGGTAGGGATGCTCTCCAACTATTTTACTTTCTCACACAAGCACTTTTCATGTCCAGAAACCATGCCATCAAATGTTGAGGTGGTCACAGTCAAAAATTTGAATTACCCTCAGCATTTATACCTCCCAGAAGCACAATTTTAACTTCAACTTTGTTGACGTATTATAAATCAAATGTAAAAGAACTACGACATATTTGATTATTACCATCAATTCAGTACAATTACCATTTACTGTATTTTGGTTATTACTTCCATTTCCCTCAACAATCAATCATGCTCATTATTTCTGCAATTTTCCAACACACTGGTACTGTAATATATTCAAGACTCTACATAAGTGAGGTAATAAGACTGCAGCTGTGCATATGATGCAAATCTTTACAATTTACATCCAAGAATAATACAATATAAATATCATGAGAACGAGTCGTTTATAGAAAGTTAAATACAGCTTTCATTGATGAACAGTGTCTATGGGGACTTTTTTTGGGGGGGCAGCTTTCAGCCTACCACTCAAAGTATAGATATTTGCAAGTCATCTCAGAGAAAACTGAATTGACAGTATTTAAATGATTATGATTTATTGATTCTGTTTATTGAATCATTCTGACACAATCATGTTGAGCAAATTACTCTTCGATAATTTAGGTTGCTTGACACAGGGGAGCTTTCTGGCAGCTTTTTAAAAGAAAAGGTGAAAAGTCAAGGTGAAAGGACAAAGCCCTAAACATCAAAACATCAACATTGATAAAAGTAAAGCAATAAAACACGGTAAATCAACAATTAGTAATGCTGAGATAATATTTGAGCATTAAGAGCTCTACATTTTCATTAAAAGGAACAAATGATGAAAGGTTAAAAAAAAGAACCAGAGTGTTTAGGTTCTGTAATTGAGAGAAGTGCGGTTACAGGACTGAATCTGGGTGAAGGAAGAGTGAACTGTTAACAAGTTGCAGAGTGGCTGATTTAGTCTGTTCTGAATTGGGTCATCTCATGCAGGGTAAGCATATTGCTGTTTAAACTGGTTCCTACACTGGGCACAGTCGTGCTTGAGAAATTGGGCTTTATATCTGCCGGGTTGTCAGCTTTTGGACAGTGACATGCATTGTTGAAAAGACAGCTGATATGCATCCAAAGTGGAACTAGTCAAACAATTTCTCATGCAGTCGTGGCAGTTGCTTAAACAGTCTTTAAACTGCATATTTAAATGAGGGGGTTAAGGCGTTTCCTCAGAAAAAAATGTACAACAGAGAAATAGAACAAGGGCTGTTAGTTTCTGCAGCATGAGCCACAGCCATTTCCAAAACGTTTTAAAGACTATTCCTATGATGACCAATAGGAATTTTCCCAAATCCACTGCATTCCAATCATCAATAATCCTGGCTAGGATTTTGTTCATAGTCGAGAGTGTTGCACTGGAAAAAGACAGCAGGTCAAGCAGCAGCTGAGGAGAAGGAGAATCAATGTCTCGGGCATTTGTTCAGGATGGGTAGAGGAAGACAGTGGCAATGTGTGCCAATGAGCAGCCAGAAAGCTGGGGCAACAACATTTCAAGGAGCCTTCGGAAGATGTTATATCCATCAGGCAGCTCTAATATCTTTAAAGAGTGCAATCCTGACTTCAGAAGCTGCCAAAACCATGTTTTCTGTTGGGACTGCACCCAGTCTGGGGAAGCAGCATGGTCACTACAATCAGAAAAGGGTAAGTGAGATCAGAAGTTGTGGGGCTCAGTCAGGTCGGATGAGGATGGGAGTATGATTGCCAATGGAGTGTGACGATGATACCAGGGAGGATCCTGTCAGTTTACCGAATAACCAATCAGGAGCCCCCTAGACCAAACCCAAACAAGACATCCACCAGGATCAGGTTGTGGAGGTGTACACAGAATGCAAATATTGGTGGAAGCAGGCCTGTTTTATTTACCCACTTAAGTTGCTCAATTGATCTTTGGGATCACAGTGACCACCAGCATCCCATCTCTGACAAAACCACACTGCAACAACAAAGCAATAAGGACACAGATATGCCACTTTTGCCCTCCCTTCTACTTATTCTCTTTTCCTCCTCAACCTTAGACATACTAATGTCTTCTGCTTCGCTCCTTAAAGTATAAAATCCCACGCAGAGTTTCCATTCTTTCTATTCCACCGTTATCTTTGAGACACTGCAACACGGCAAGCAACCTGTTATCTATATTCTTAAAATAACAGGCCTGCACACCATGTATGAACAAGCTAATCACTGTAATGTGAAGGAACATTAGCTTTTAATCATTGACAAAATGAAACAAAAAGATTCAGTTTGACTCTGGGTGCTTTTCACACTACATTTTTCTGCAAATCTTCAAAAATACTGTAAAAGATCATATCATTGGCTTTTGTTATAGAACAGGTGACAAGTGACCTGAGACATTAAAGGAAGGTGGCAATAAACACACAGCATATTCAAGGAAGCAAAGACAAAGGCATTTTGTTCTCAAAGTGCATATGATATTCAATTATTTTATGTGATTAGCAAAATATATTATTTCAATAAAAACTTCCCTTGTTCTGCTTATTTGTAATAGACAGTGTTTATAGAATGAGTGTCTGCAATTCAATCAATCTTGAAGTCATAATTCCAAATTATTAGACTGCATCATAAATTTAACTCACTGGTGAGAGCATGAAAACCTGTTGCAGCAGACCACCCACTTGTATTTCACAAGTACAAGCGTCATGACTAAACACAATCTTTTCTGTGATATGTTGTCAGGCACAGCACAACATTAACAACCACTCCTTGATAAATGAAAAGAAGCAGCAACAAATTAAATCTGAAAGATATGTTGTGGCCCTTTTGTGTTTGAATCCAAACCATATTACACAAACTGTAGCGTGAAGAAACTTTTGTGAAAGTTCATTGAACCATAATCACTCATTAATAGGGACCATACCTGCGATGTAATTTAATGAAGCAAAAGTGAACAACCTCACAGCCAAAGCGTTGTACCAATTAACATGGAAACACTGGCCTCTTTGTCTGAACTGTGAGCAGCTGTACCTCTGTTGGAAAGTTACCTCAGAAACATACACATTAAATTGAAGGGTGTGCAAGCATTTTTGAACATAAACCAAGAGATATTCGCCAATAAAGTATAAAAATGTCTGAAATTAATTGATTTTTTATTTATTTGAGTGGTTGCATATGTTATGTGTTTAGAATACAGTAACTAATAATCAGCTCCTAAATTGGAGCCAAATTATTTGGAGATGGAGAAATATCTATTTCTGATCAATTGTGAATGGAGCGTAAGCACTAATTTGCTTGGTGTATTTTTAAGAACATTTTTTTGCGTTTCCACTATGAATTTCTACCACATTATCACTGTAATTGAACCCCGCACAACCCATATAACACCCCACGAAATGCAAAGCTTTGAAGTAAACAATGAATGTACTTTATATGTATAGGACAGAATATCTGTTATCTCCACGCCTGCAGGAAAGGCCTGCAGCTTTCAGGAAGTTCAAGGTAAAAATAAGATTTGATATGATGCAGCCATTCTGCATTCAGTAAATTGCAGAATAAGATTCTTTTAGTGGCTGCAAAACTTGAAAAAATGAGTTTTCAAGAAATAGCTTCACTTTTATGTTGACTGACTTTCATCCAAAGAAATGGATACATTCGATCTGCCTAAAACATGACTTGAAGGTGGCTTCCAATTTAAACATTCTTTATTGTGGGCTAAACTATTTACCACTGCATGGACTTCAGTCATTTTACTTGCATCTTTCAAGTGATAATCAATAGCACTCAAGTTCCATTAAAATAATTCTTATCAATGTGAATCAGAAATAACTTTGCAGATTATTTAGAGTTGCAGCAATTAAAAGCCGCATCCAGTACCTTGCTTCATTTATGTTTCATTTAAATTAATGTAACTGAAACAGATTATTGACAGAAAAGGTTAATTAATATGAACTATTGAACTTTTCCAGCAATTCACACATATTAGTGCATTTGGCATTGCACAGTTTATTTCTGAATTGATTCTCGAGGTGAAAATCTCAACATCACACGTCCTTTAACCTGTAGCTAAATAATTGCTGACATACGCATGCACAGATAGAAAGCAAGCATCAGCAAGGAGTACTAATTAGCAGATGTGCTCCTTTGTAAGCCTATTTTACCATTCTGAAAGCCAATGAACTCTGCTTTGAACTGTGTTAATTTTGTTTTCACCTTTAGTTGCAGCACAAAGGAGATAACATGAAAATAATAGCATCGTTAATGGCAAACACCTCACTCAATAGAAAGGAGATAATTTCTACAAATATTAGTGAATTAAAGATGTTAGGTGGAATCTTCTTATGGTCTCAGGGTCTCCCCTGCTGCCTGGAGAGCTGGTGAGAGACCCTCTTTTCAGAAAGGTCTGCCAAATCGTATGCCGATTAGGCAGTGCCCAGGCACTGGTGGATCATACTCTGGAATGATGTCCCTGTATGAGTCCTACCTATTGGCTGGCAACTCTGCATTCAGCAGTGCCAGTGAGGAGGTCATGCCTGCTGCCAGAAGGTCACAGCCCAGATTCACAGAAAACCCAGGCCGCAGGCAAGTAATGTGGGGCAGCGTTTCACAGGGGTGGGTGCTGCAAAGAGAGGGGAATAACTGGGTTTGAATCTGGAATAGGGCTGGTTCACATTGAAGTCAAGATTAGAGTGATGCTGGAAAAGCACAGCAGGTCAGGCAGCATCCGAGGATCAGGAAAATCAACATTTTGGGCAGGAGCCCTGACAAATCTTAACTCTAAGCTCCAGCATCTGCAGTCCTCATTTTCACCTGGTTCATATCCTCCATTCCTGATGTCCAATTCCTCAATCAGGCATTGACTGCCTTTAATCGAGTGACACCTACCCCTACCTTCAAGGTGACAAGTGACTCTCTAGTTTGATCCGTCATACACTCAGACTGCCTGGAGACCTGCTTGTAGTTAAGCAAATCTCTGTCTCAGAGTCCGTGAATCTTAAGTTATAATTAACTGATCATTTAAGGGTTTCAATTGCTCGTGGGGACAGGAAAGCTAAGCAGGAGCTTTCCTAACCAAAATCTACTTCTGGTGGAGGTGGAAAGATGGCCACCACTCTGTCTAATTAAATGTTCTTCCTGCTTCCAAACTCAATGCCAGAGTACCTTGTTTCACAGTATGACAAAAGCATTGTGATATCACCTAAGTATTGTTGTACCTGATGATTGCAGACTTTTGTTTTGTGTGTTTTTTTTTCAATCTTGTCAGTTAACTTCACCTTTGTGGAGGGGATAATACCAAGATGCATAAGTGTTGCCTTTTTTTGCTTTAGTGGAAATTGCAATTGTGTACTTACAAGATTTTTAAAAAATTAAATAGCAAGAATGTGCCAAAGCTTTAGATCTCCATAACCATATAAATAATATTAGTTGGTGCTTCTGTTGTGCTGAACTGAGTTGACAAAAACAAGGTCATAAAGGGTACTCTCTTTTGATCTTCAATAAAATGCAAAGGCAGTATATTTTTACTATTCATAATAGCATTGCTATGGTTTTGTATGCCTGACTCTTGCAATTTCAAAAGTTTTCACTTCAAAAAAATCCATAGCTGAGAAAATTCTCTTGTTATTGCTGTATTGCTAGAGGCATGATTGATTGGCACCATATTACATAACAGAATGTTTGATGAGCATATATCCAATCAGGCCACTTTGCATTTAAGTGAATTTGAGTAAGCAAAATTTACAAAGGAACAAAACCAAAAATCTGTACTTGGAAAGGCAGTGATGAAATTTTTATTTATGCTGTCATTTGGGAGATCTGAAATGAAAACAAAGTGTTAGAATAGCTGACAGCATCTGCAAAGAGACAAACAGAATTGATGTTTCAAGTTCAATTACTCTTCTTCAGAACTGAGTTCAATGGACTCAAAGCTTTAACTCAATTTTTCTTTCTCGAGGTGCTGCCAAGTTTCTAAAGCATTCTGTGTTTATTTATCCAAACACATTATGATCAATCCCATGTTTTCCGATTTGTAATGGTTCCAGATGGGATGCCCCAATTTGTGAAACTTCCAGATAAGGAGAGATGGACTGGCTCCCTTTCTTTATTCCCTCATTCTCTCAATTGGTTACAAAAAAATTTAATTTAAAAGGCAACCCTTCCCTTTGGATACCTTTCTCCTTTACGAAAGGAATTGATTGTTTTAAAAGGAGCCAATTTAATCAGGCTTTTAGAGTTAACAAAATAGTGAGTTTGTTCATTACTAAATGTGAGAAGAAATCATTGCGCAACACACATGAACAAATTTGGAATAAAAAGTGAATCCAAGCCAAAGGTTAAAAGAACACGTCTCTAAGTTATTCATAATGGGTAGAGCTTGGAATGTTGATAGCTAACAGTCAATTTCGAATATATCATGAAACATTCACAGTTGAATACTTAATTTCAAGCTTCTTGGCTTTGCCAGTCAGCTGAAATTCTTTTATCATTTCCTTTCAAACTTGTTTGCTAACTACTTTCCAGCACTCAAAGGCATAGTGATGCCTCTACATGTAAAGTAAGGGTAACTAGTGGATGGTTCTTCAAATAAGTGTATATCAGCTATTATCACACACAAGTACTTTAGCCTAATAACCAGACATCAGAACCTCAGTCTTTAGGACATCCAGATCAGGGTTGAAGATTGCTTTTAAGCTTGGCCCCTTGTACTTTCATGAAATGGGAAAGTGTAAACACATTCCTCAATCAGACTGCTGTCTGTTCTCTGATTATGTTCACAGTCTGAGAGACTTACAGAAGATTGCAGCAAGTGTGTAGTGCTTTTTTCCTTTTAAAGCTTGTTTAACACCCTCAGGTGTGACGTCCCAGACAGCTGCTGATGAAGAATCTATTTATCTCAGTCTTAATATACACAAGAACTCTGCCCCCACAGCTCTCTGTGGTAAGGAATTAGAAACTACATTGGCACCACCCCCCACCTTTTCCTCCGCTACATCGATGACTGTATCGACGCTGCCTCGTGCTCCCACGAGGAGGTTGAAAAGTTCATCCACTTTACTAACACTTTCCACCCTGACCTCAAATTCACCTGGACCGTCTCAGACTCCTCCCTCCCCTTCCTAGACCTTTCCATTTCTATCTCGGGTGACCGAATCGACACGGACATTTACTATAAACCGACCGACTCCCACAGCTACCTAGACTACACCTCCTCCCACCCTGCCCCCTGTAAAAACGCCATTCCATATTCCCAAATCCTTCGTCTCTGCCGCATCTGCTCCCAGGAGGACCAGTTCCAAAACCGTACCACCCAGATGGCCTCCTTCTTCAAGGACTGCAATTTCCCCCCAGACGTAGTGGACGATGCCCTCCACTGCATCTCTTCCACTTCCTGTTCCTCTGCCCTTGAGACCCGTCCCTCCAACCGCCACCAGGACAGAACCCCACTGGTCCTCACCTACCACCCCACCAACCTCCATGTCCAGCGTATCATCCGCCGTCATTTCCGCCACCTCCAAACGGACCCCACCAGCAGGGATATATTTCCCTCCCCTCCCCTATCAGCATTCCGAAAAGACCACTCCCTCCGTGACTCCCTCGTCAGGTCCACACCCCCCACCAACCCAACCTCCACTCCCGGCACCTTCCCCTGCAACCGCAAGAAATGCAAAACTTGCGCCCACACCTCCCCCCTGACTTCCCTCCAAGGCCCCAAGGGACACTTCCATATCCGCCACAAATTCACCTGCACCTTCACACACATCATCTATTGCATCCGCTGCACCCAATGTGGCCTCCTCTACATTGGGGAGACAGGCCGCTTACTTGCGGAACATTTCGGAGAACACCTCTGGGACACCCGGACCAACCAACCCAACCACCCCGTAGCCCAACACTTCAACTCCCCCTCCCACTCCACCAAGGACATGCAGGCCCTTGGACTTCTCCATCGCCAGACCATGGCAACACGACGGTTGGAGAAGAGCGCCTCATCTTCCGCCTGGGAACCCTCTAACCACAAGGGATGAACTCAGATTTCTCCAGTTTCCTCATTTCCCCTCCCCCCACCTTGTCTCAGTCAAATCCCTCGAACTGAGCACCGCCTTCCTAACCTGCAATCTTCTTCCTGACCTCTCCGCCTCCACCCCACTCAGGTCTATCACCATCACCTTGACCTTCCTCCACCTATCGCGTTCCCAACTCCCCTCCCCCAAGTCCCTCCTCCCTACCTTTTATCTTAGCCTGCTGGACACACTTTCCTCATTCCTGAAGAAGGGCTTATGCCCGAAACGTCGATTCTCCTGCTCCTTGGATGCTGCCTGACCTGCTGTGCTTTTCCAGCAACACATTTTCAGTTCTGATCTCCAGCATCTGCAGTCCTCACTTTCTCCCCTAAGGAATTAGAAAGACTCACAATACCAAGGTAAGAACTTCCTCCTCATCTCAGTCTTAATTTGACACCATTTATTCTGGTACTATGTCTTCTGGTCCTAGACATGTCCATAAGGAGAAATATCCTTTCAGCATTTAGCTTCTCAGGCCCCTTAAAACTCCTGTATCTTTCTATGAGGTCACCTTTCATTCTTCTAAACTCGAGTGACTTACATTAAAGTTGTTGCAGACTGTAGATTTTTCAAATAATAAACCAATTTTCTCTGGCCAAAGACTCTATTATGCTTTAGTAGTCATTATTCTTTGAATAGTCTTCTGAATTAAAATGAAACTTTTCCTGTATAAATTTTTTTTAGCAGTTTTCTAGATTCTGCATGCACAACAACTTGGAATGCTCATTTTTCAGGCAGATCTAAATCCATTTCCTCAATTCCCCAGACAAACAGCTCCCATCCTCGTAGTATCAAAAAGTGGCACTGACTGTAGCTTAGGACCAATCCCTTAAGAAATCATAAAAGTAAATTTTCGGACAAGTCATCTAGAATTGAACAAGCATATTTCTCAAAACCAGGCCGAGAAAGAGTTAGAAAAGGATTAAGGATGTAATTCCTACTTAACGCAGTAGTCTGGCAATGTAAGTGGAAAAGAGACAATAAAACGTGCAAAAGCTTTTTTTAAAAAAAATAGGCATCTTAAGTCATTAAATAATGAAAAATAAACAATAATCGAAGCAGTTTACTACCTTCTAACTGTTGTGATAAGACTACAGGCTTGAAATCTTTGCTTATTTGGTATTTGGGTTACTATATAGTGTACCTACAAATGACTGTGCCATCCAGAACCATTGATATGCATTAGTACAGCTGTTATATCAGTTGAGATGTAGTTAATAACTTTAGAAACAAATGATTTCTGCCACTTCCTGTACAGGTGAGGAATTTCACAACTATCAGATACAGCACAATACTACTTTTCTTGAGTAACAATGCACTAAATAATTTTAGTACATATATTTTCGGTACGTACAAATGAAATGACAAGCAGATTGTCTACTTGGTATAAAATCAGTGTCATCTTCAGATTACCACCCAACTGCAAAAGCAAAATTCACCTCACATAGCCAATCAGTTCAGGGAAATGAGCAAGATTTTGAGAATAAAAAAACTACAAGGGCAAGCATTGACCAGTCTCAGTTAAGATTCTGGATTGTCTCTACAGGGGTAGGCACTGTGTCCAAACAGAGCGGGCACACCCCTCCGCATCCACCCCCCCCCACCCCACACACACACACACACACACACACACCGCAAACTCCCCAGGCAGCCGACCACAGACTGAAGCCAGATTGGTGGGATACCTGTGAGCAGTCACCACACCCATAAAATTATTAGGAAGAGGCACTTAAGCATGTATTTAGTTATATAGACACTAAGACTATTCACACTTGATATATACATATATATTTGATAGATTCTTGGAGGCAAGAAGTTAATCAGAATATCCATCAATTAACATATGTTTAAGGCCCATTTTAATGTAACTTATTGCCTAAATTGTGTGTTCATTTTTTGATTATTGGGATTGAACTGTGACTAGATTTTACACAATGTAATTGCATAATGTGAAAGTCCTTAGAAGGTAAAACATTAATTAGCATGCTCATTTGTGGACTGTATGTTATCAGGCCAAATAACACAACTACAGCATTTACTCTCTGTCTTTTGAACAACTGGAAATCTGTTATTTTTGGTGTCTTTATGGTGAAGATCAACTGTAATGTAGTTCAGTAAAGTATTGAATACACATTTTTGCATGTTACAGACCGAATATAATGCTATAATGATGTAATGCAAGACTCATTTGATGTGGGAATCCTAGGACATTTGCAGAAACATAAGAAAAAGAAGAATACCTATGTTAAAAGTAGGTCAAACAAGAAGTGTCCGTTAAGGAATGGCAACTGAATCTGATGAGTTACCTGAAAAGAAACACAAACAAAACACACATCTCCGTACTTAATGACAAGTTTTAAACAATCATTGGTGTTTTTCAATGAGAATTTCATTTGTCCGATTAAACTTTCAAATAACATTGTTGATCAAACACGTTTGTCACAAATCTCCAATATTACACATGGAACAGATTTATTATGCTCTGAGATTGAGTACATTAAATCTCTATTATTTCTATAGGAACAATCATGGAGAGGGATTAGTTTAGGAATCGCAATATATAGACTGGAACTAAATACGGCTAGCTTGAATTTAATCTGCACTGTTTCGACCTTGCTTCAAAAATTGTTGCTGTGAGCCTTCTTCATGCTTGAGTCTGACCTACTCTTGAAATGTATTTCCCCTCAACTTCATCCACTCCCATCACTAAGTGTTCAAGATCTCCAAGTTCCAAACAAACAGTTTTTAGGGGTTTTGTTAATGGGGATGATAGATTAAGCAATTTAAAGTCCAGTAAAATTAAAGGGTATCCAGCTCTTGAAGCTTTCTGACTTGGCTGGCTTCAGAGTAAATGTACAAATCCTGCTATTTTCAACTTTGAGACATAAAAAATATAGCCGGATCACTTGTCTGTTCTTCTAGCAACTGCATGGCTGGGTTATTTTTAATTTCTTTTGTGTTAGGTAGCTGAATAGTGAAAATCAGCAGACAGGGCCAAAATCTGCGTGTTGTCTGGACAGCGAGAGAGAGAGAGAAAGACCTACACAATGTGTCTCTTTAGCATGTCAGCAGACATAACGGATGTTTAAACCACATAAAGGTATCTCCCCATTGAAACCTAGTGAATTCCAGTACATGGTGAGATCACGTCTGAGCATATTCCTTTCATAACCAAAGTCCCATCATCCAAGTGATCACGTCTAATGGTTTGTCTGCACCCAGTTGAATACCCAGGTGTTTGGCCTATTGAGTTGCTTTTGGTCCAGAAAGTGGTCTACCACTGCAAGGGAATTGTCTTTGGTGCAGCTTTCCAGATGGATTATCTCTATTTCGAAGATGCTGAAATAAAGATGATACAGTGCTGCAAATGTATTCACATCATTGATATGGAGAGCAAATGACTGGAATGTGGCTTTACCCTTTCGAAAGTCAAAAGGTTTCCAGCCAGTAAATCCAAAAATTGTTTTTTTTAATACAGCATAACTTCATAACAATAGACCATGTAGCCCCTGCAACAATACAAATATTATGTACTTTTGTTTTAGACCAGAATCTTGAACCCATGACCTTCTGATTCTGAGGCATTCATGAAGTTAGATAATTAAATCATCGAATCATAAAATCATACAATACAGAGGTCGTCCTTCAGCCGATCAATTCAATATCACCAAAATTACATTAACTCTATACAAATCCTGCTTTCCAGAACTAGGTCCATAATCTTAAACATTATGCTCATTTAGATGCTCATCCAAGTACTTTTAAAATCGTGTGACATGTCCTGCCGCAAAAACGCTTCCAGGAAGTGCATTCCAGGAAGTACATTCCAGCTGGCCAACACCCTCTCCAAAGCCCCCTCTAAACCTTCTGCCTTTTACCTTAAAGTATGCCCCCAAGTTATTGACCCTTCAACAATTGCTTTCTATCTATCCTTCCCCTGTCCCTTCCCCATCACCATAATCTTATACACCTCTAACACCTTCCCTCCAACCTTCTCAGCTCCAAATACAACATCTCGAGCTTTTCCAGCCTCTCTTCATAGCTGGAGTGTTCCCTTCCAGACAACATCCTGATGAATCTCCTCTGCAAGTGCAATCACATCCTTCCGATAGAGCTGAGACCAGAACTGCACACAATGCTCCATCTCTGGCTGAACCAAACATCTGTAGAGCTCCAACATAATCTCCCTCTTATAATGAATGCCTTGACTGATGACGGAAGGTGTCCTGTATGCCTCCTTAACTACACCATTAACTTGGCTGTGTAGCTTCAAGGACTTGTGAACAAGCACCTCAGCATCCCTCTGTTTCTCTGAGCTTCCTAATGTCCTACCATTCATTAAGTATTCCCTTATCTTTTACTTCTTTCAATGTACATCAACTCACATTTCATAGATTCATACAGAGCAGAAAAGAAACTTTGACCTATCCAATTGATATCAACATTACTATCTTTTATGGCATTCTAATCCCAATTTCCTGCACTTGTCCCATATCAAATCTTATGATATTTGAAGTACTCATTCAATTTTTTTTTAGAGAGGTCATAAGGTTTCCAGCCTCCACTACCATCCCAGGCAGCACAGTCCAGATTCCCACTACCCTCTGAATGAAAAAGCTTCTTTTTTCTCAAATCCTCTCTGAATTTCCTGCCCCTTCCCTTAACACTATGCCCTCTTATAGAACATAGAACATAGAAAAATACAGCGCAGTACAGGCCCTTCGGCCCTCGATGTTGCGCCGATCCAAGCCCACCTAACCTACACTAGCCCTCTATCCTCCATATGCCTATCTAATGCCCATTTAAATGCCCATAAAGAGGGAGAGTCCACCACTGCTACTGGTAGGGCATTCCATGAACTCACGACTCGCTGAGTAAAGAATCTATCCCTAACATCTGTCCTATACCTACCACCCCTTAATTTAAAGCTATACCCCCTCGTAATAGCTGACTCCATATATGGAAAAAGGTTCTCATGGTCAACCCTATCTAAACCCCTAATCATCTTGTACACTTCTATCAAGTCACCGCTAAACCTTCCTTTCTCCAATGAAAACAGCCCCAAGTACCTCAGCCTTTCCTCATACGATCTTCCTCCCATACCAGGCAACATCCTGGTAAACCTCCTGTACACCCGTTCCAGTGCTTCCACATGCTTCCTATAGTATGGCGACCAAAACTGCACACAATACTCCAGATGCGGCCGCACCAGTCTTATACAACTGCAACATGACCTCAGGATTCCGGAACTCAAATCCTCTACCAATAAAAGCCAGTACGCCATATGCCTTCTTCACAGCACTATTTACCCGGGTGGCAACTTTCAGAGATCTGCATACATGGACACCAAGATCCCTCTGCTCATCCACACCACCTAGTATCCGACCATTAGCCCAGTACCCCATCTTCTTGTTACTCTTACCAAAGTGAATCACTTCACACTTAGCTACATTGAACTCCATTTGCCACCTTTCTGCCCAGCTCTGCAGCTTATCTATATCCCGCTGTAACCTGCCACATCCTCCCTCACTGTCAACAACTCCACCGACTTTCGTATCATCCGCAAACCTGCCCTCACCCAACCTTCTAGCCCCTCCTCCAGGTCATTTATAAAAATGACAAACAGCAATGGTCCCAAAACAGATCCTTGTGGAACACCGCTAGTAACTGCACTCCAAGATGAACCTTTACCATCAACTACTACCCTCTGTCTTCTTCCAGCCAGCCAATTCTTAATCCAAACCTCCAACTCACCCTCAATGCCATACCTCTGTATTTTTTGCAGTAGCCTACCATGGGGAACCTTATCAAATGCCTTACTAAAATCCATATACACCACATCTACCGCTTTACCCTCATCCACCTCCTTAGTCACCTTCTCAAGAATTCAATAAGGTTTGTGAGGCATGACCTGCCCTTCACAAAACCATGCTGACTATCCTTGATCACATTATTCCTATCCAGATGTTCATAAATCCTATCCCTTACAATTCTCTCTAAGAATTTGCCCACAACAGAAGTGAGACTCACCGGCCTATAGTTACTAGGGTTATCCCTACTCCCCTTCTTGAACAAGGGAACCACATTTGCTATCCTCCAGTCTTCTGGCACAATTCCTGTAGACAACGAGGACATAAAAATCAAGGCCAATGGCTCTGCAATTTCCTCCCTTGCTTCCCAGAGAATCCTAGGATAAATGCCCTCAGGCCCAGGGGACTTATCTATTTTCACCCTTTCCAGAATTTCCAACACCTCTTCCCTACATACCTCAAAGCGACTCAATATTCACATCGGCAACAATGTCCTGTTCCTGAGTGAATACTGATGAAAAGTATTCATTCAGTGTCTCTCCAATCTCTTCAGCCTCTACAGGCAACTTCCCACGACTATCCTTGACTGGACCTATTCCTACCCTAGTCATTCTTTTATTCCTGACATACCTATAGAAAGCCTTTGGGTTTTCCCTAATCCTACCAACCAAGGACTTTTCATGTTTCCTCCTTCGTGCTCTTAGCTCTCTCTTTAGATCCTTCCTGGCTACCTTAAAAATCTCAATCGCCCCAATTGAACCTTCACACCTCATCTTTACATAGGCCGCCCTCTTCCCTTTAACAAGGGATTCCAATTCCTTATTAAACCACGGCTCCCTCACACAACCCTTTCCTCCCTGCCTGACAGGTACATACTTATCAAGGACACTCAATAGTTGCTCCTTGAACAAGCTCCACATATCGATTGCGCCCTTCCCTTGAGGCCTACTTTTCCAAGCCACGCATCCTAAGTCATGCCTCACCGCATCATAATTTCCCTGCCCCCAGCTATAACTCTTGCCCTGCGGTGCACACTTATCCCTCTCCATCACTAGAGTAAAAGTCACCGAATTGTGGTCACTGTCCCCAAAGTGCTCACCTACCTCCAATTCTAACACCTGGCCTGGTTCGTTACCCAGAACCAAATCCAGTATGGCCTCACCTCATGTTGGCCTGTCTACATATTGTGTCAGGAAACCCTTGCTGTCAACCAAGGGGAACAGCTGCTCTCTATTCATTCTGTCCATTCCCCTCAATGTTATACACTTAAATCACACCCCATCTTAGTCTTCTGTACTCCTAAAACATCATGTCCTCTTAGTCTTCTCTGCTCTTAAAAAAACAATCAAGGCCTATCTAATCTCTCCTTGTAGCTCAATTTCTCCATCCCACGAAACATCTTGCTGAACCGTAACTGTAGCCCCTCTAATGCTATCATACCCTTTCTGTAATGAGGTGACCAGAATTGCATGCAATACTCCTGTTGTGGCCAGACCAACATTTTGTATAACTCCAACATTACCTCTTCACTCATACTTTATACCACAACTGATAAAAGTGTGTCATATGTTTTCTTAATTATCCTATTTTGGTGCTCTGCTGACTTCAGGGATCTGTAAATAATTACCCCAAGATTGTTCTGTTCCTCTAAGTTACTCAGAGTCCTGCCATTCATTAAAAAATTCCTTCATCTTATTTCTTCTTTCAAAGTTCATCATCTCGCACTTATCAGGATTAAAATATATCTGCCATTGGTCTGTCCATTTGACTAACCCATCTATATCTTCTTGTAACCTTCAACTATCATCTTCTCTATTAACCTGTAAGCTAATCTTGGTGTTGTCTGCAAATTTGATTAACATTCTTCCCACATTTTCATCTGCATCATTGATATATATAATAAACAATAAGGGTCAGTACTGATCCTTGTGGTCAACTGCTGGACACTGGCCTTCAGTCACTCAAACAGCTTTCTACCACCAATCTTTATGTCCTATTACTAAGCCAGTTTCTGATCCTTCTCACTAAGTTTTCCTCAATTTCATGTGCCTTAACTTCTCAATGAGTGTCCATTGTGGGAACTTGTTTAAAGCTTTACTAAAATCCAGATAAACTACATCAACTGACCTTCCCCTCATTCACGCATTTGATCATACTTTCAAAAAAAATCTGGCAAATCTAAAAAAATCTACTCAACACGACCTCCTCTGATAAAGCCATGTTGACTATCCCTAATTAACCCATGCCTTTTCAAGTAGATATTAATTAACTCCTTCAGCGATTTCTCCAATAGTTTCACTACCACTGATGTGACATTCACTGGTCTGTAATTTCCCCGTTCATCTCTAACAATCCTCTGAGAAAGTGAAACCACGTTAATCATCCTCCAGTCCTCTGGCACATCTCCTGCACTAGACAGGAATTAAAAGTTTCTTGTCTCTTGTCAATTTATCTGGGCCAGAGGATTTATCTGTTTTTAAGCTCAACAAGACCTCCAATACCTCTACATTCCCTGTGTCAAACTGTACAAGTTCCTCAAAGTCCCTTTTCCTGAATTCTGCACCTACGTTCTCCTTTTCCAAAGTGAAGACCAACAAGAAGTGTTATTCAATGCCCTTCCAATATCCTACAGCTTCACAGACAGTTGTTGCTGTGGTCCCTATTGGCCCTATTCTTTCTCTGGTTAACCTCTTCATTTTAATGTATTTATAAGGATTGCACTTCATTTATCACTGATCTGCCCAAGTCACTAATCCGTTTATGTCCTCTTGTAATCTAAGACCGTCTTCCTCACTTTCAAACATCAGCTAATTTTTATATCATCCGTAAACATTCTTATCATCTCCTCTCCCCCCAGCATTCTCATCTACATTATACACAAACAATAAGGGACCCAGCACTGAACCCTGTGATATGTCAGTGGGTGTCAGACTCCAGTCACAAGAACATCCTTCTACCACCATCCTCTGTCTGTTGTCAATAAGTCAATTTTGGATCCAACTTGCTAACTTACCCTGGATGTCATGAGATTTCTCTGATATGGGACATTGTCAAAGACCTTGCTGAAATCCATATAACCAACATCAACTGCACTATCCTCAACTACACACTTGGTCACCTCCTCAAAACGTTCAGTTAATTTGGGAGGCATGACCTCCCTCTGACAAAGCCATGCTGACTATCTTTGATCAAACCATGTCTCTCTGAATGGAGATTTATTCTCTGCTTCAGAATTTTCTCCTGAAGGTTCCCTTCCACTTATGTGAGACTCACGGGTGTGTAATAACCTGGTTTATCTTTACACCCTTCCTGAAAAGTGGAGCCACATCAGTCCCCCAGTCCTCTGGCACCTGCCCAAGGACCAAAGAGGAATGAAAATTTCTCTCTCTCATCACATACTATATTTGAATCTCAAGAAGGAATCTTCAACTTTTTATTATTTTGTATAGTCTAATTCAATGGCTAACTCTTTAACTCCAATCATTGAAAGCAGTTTTAAAATAACTCGAGTTCAGATTCCTATGCCAACTTTGCTTTGATAAATATGTTGAACTCTCAGTTCAAAGTGGCCTTCAAACTGAAGGTTTGAAGGGAGGAGCTAAGCTAACTTTAAATAAACACAGATGGTGAAATTTGTGCTCAGTTATATGTATGACAGCCAACTACTTTGGATCTGATTGTCAGGTATGAAATGCATAAACAAGCATTAGCAACTGCTAGAAGACAGTTTAAATGACTGGTTTTGTTCACTGTATCAAGATGGCGGTGGAGTTGCAGGGCTGTGTGTGAGCTCCTGAGTCTGGGGCTTATCCGCTCCAGTCTGCTTTCTTTTTGGTTTGCTTTTTATTTCTGCTTTATTTCTTTTCTTTCCCTTTCTTTAAAACCTTTTGCGGTGGGTTAATTAGTGGCAACGGCACAGCAACGAAAGCAGGCTATGTGTTGAATGATGGCAACCTCCCCGTGGTCAGAGGGGTGCTGGCATTCATGGCTTCTCCTAGCGATTGGAGGTGGCGGTGCCAGCACCAGCAGCACCAGAGACATCCTCCTGGTGTCAAGGCTAGCAGCGCCAGCAGGCTCAGAGCTCCACCAACGATTGGAGGCAGTGAATGGCAGTGGATTTTTCAAGATGGCGGCACCAGCAAGGGATGCCTCAGAGGAGGGGGCCAGAGGTGACTCTTGATGATATGGTGACAGCAGCCTGGCCTGTGTGAGGAGCCAGGGACTCCTGGTTATTGATGAGGTGGGTAGCTCCTGGTTGTGAAAGACCCAGAGCCAGGGATCCCTGGTTTAGGAGTGAGTGCGGGTTTAGCAAAGGATGCAGTATCAGTATCAGTGAGGTAGGCTAAGCAGTGAAGAATTGGCGCCTAAAGAGTGGCAACGCATCCTTTGGTGGGTCCAGTGCAATAGCAGCGAGGCAGTGGAGGAGAGCCAGAGGTGCAGGTGTCATTAGTGAATCAGCCTAGTACCCCTTGCAGACAGTGCGGAACAAAGACGCACTGTCAGTTATATCCTTTTTTTATTCTTAGACTGCTCAAAATAGTGCTGGATTGTGTCAACAATTGAAGTCTTTCACTGTATTTTACTGTATTTTCCACTGTAAAATACAAATGACTATAAATCAATTGATTCAGTTCAATTCACTGAATGAGTTATCAGAAGGCTGTTGAACTAATTGGAAACTTTAAAATAAAATAAATGGTAGATAAAGTGATTCCTACAATCAGAAGAATTGTAAGAAATAAATGGTGTGTAGTCCTGAACATCAATAGTCTTTCCTTTCCATATCCCCACTAGCTTCAACAATTATCCAATGCTTAGACTGGAATTTAGGCCAGAACTAAATATAACCATTCGAGTTCTGATAAGGGTCATCATTGACCTGAAGCATTGATTCTGGTATGACAGAAGAATTTCCATTTGGCTGTGTAAAGGCAATGCACAGACTGGGCAATACAAAGAATGAAGCTAAGATATGGAACACTTGATGTTGGATGCAGGTTTGGCAGAGGTATGCTGGTGAGGTGAGGTGAAAGAAAGGACTACCAAAGGGACCACGCAAGGATCATAGCTTGAACTTGGGATGAATCTTTCTTCAAAAAAAAATTGAAAAGCAATACCCCTCCTAAAAGGTACATTGGCTGTAATTATTACTTCTTCATCAGTTGCTTGATACCCCATCAAAACTGAACTTCAGTTGGCCTAACTTGACAAGTAATATACTGTCTTGTATTTCACGCCAACTTTCACAAAGACTGAATCAGAATATGCTCTGGGATCAGCAGTGGACATTTCTGATGTTCACATTCTAACACACACACTGGGACACAATAAGTTAAACTTTTGAAAATCTTCTAGTTGTGTATAAGGGATTAATATTAGGTTATGATTTATATCAGTTCACGACAGCTATGTAAAATATTTTACATTATAAATACATAAGTAAGTATTAGATTGTGGAGCGGTTCATTGTTTGTTTAATAAATGTATACATTACTGTAAACTGAAAAATGAAATTTACTGTGATGCTTTCCTACTTTGAAAGACTTAAATGAGATTTTACAGATAGCTCAGCACTTCCGAGTAATTACTTAGTGGAATTTGCCGCTTATTTTAACAGCATTACTGAAAGCTTACTGAGATCTGTAAGAAGGAAAACTCTGGCTTTTCGTATTCTGAAAAGTAAATGCTGGAGAACTAGATAAGTCCTCAACAGCCTTATTTAAATTGCCTTGAGTTTTCTTTCCAATCTGAGTGAATGACACCTAAGACAGTTACCAAACTGATATTTACTCAAGAGAACGGCCTTGTGCTGCATGAATATAAAGATTTTGTACAGATTACATGCCACAAAATTCTAAGGGTTTAGCAGGAAAGCTGAAGGTTGTCATGGTGTTTTCAGCATTCTGAATTCAACCTTCTCTGACCTCTTCATAGAGAGAAGATTGTATCAATGGATAACTTGTGGGTAACCTGGTATACCGATTTGGTCCTATGGATTATGACCCCACATTGCAGATCACAAATACAGCAGGAGAAGAATGTTAAAGCATAAGACTGTAAATGTTAGTCATACCTTGATTTCCACTCAGACAGCTGCTCAGTGACAGCTGCAAAGGACACCAGAGCACAACAACTCACCAAAGGTGGTTCTTCTGTCAAACATGATCTGCCTTTCTTGCCAATGTCTTAACTTCTCCATTACATTTGAATAAAGGTCTAAGGTTAGAGGCTAGGGTTTCTGGAGTGAATAACTCACTCCTTAATGCCCCTAAGTCTCCCTACCATTTTCAAGACTGAAATCTAGAATGTGACAGAATACATTCCACTTACCTGAATGAATGCAGCTGAAACAAATGAAGAACCATCAGGTTACATCGGCCCACTTCATTAGCATCACATCCACGACCAAAAAAGGCAGTGACAACAGTGCACACCCTCTACAAGAGGCACTGCAACAAGACCCCTTCAACGGCACTTTCCAAAGCTATCACCTCTACCACATAGAAGGAGAAGGGCAGGAGAAGAGCAGAAAGATTGCTACCTGCAATTTCCTCTCCAGGTTACGGACCATCTTGACTTTGACCTTTACTGTGGTTCCTTCACTGTCACTGGGTTAACGGCCTGGAACTCCCTTCATAAAAGCATGTGGGTGTCCTGACCGTTATTGTCTGTAGCAGTTCAAGATGATGTAAGAGACATATGAACTGAAATTGGTTCGTTTAGAATTATGTCAAGTGTGAGGTGCTGAAAAAGCACAGCAGGTCAGGCAACATCTGAGGAACAAGAAAATTGACATTTTGAGCAAAAGGGGCTTTTGCCTGAAACATCTATTTTCCTGCTCCTCAGATGCTGCCTTACCAACTGTGTTTTTCCAGCACCACACTCTCGACTCTGGTCTCCTTACTTTCACCTTGTTTAGAATTATATTCACTGATGTTTAGAGGAATGAAGGGATATTTTGTAGAAACCTATACATTTCTAACAGGGCTAGATATGGATACAGGAAGGATATTCCTGAAGGTAGGAAGATTCCAGAAACAGACATTGAGATAAACCTTTTAAGACTGAGAGGAGGAGAAATATCTTGCCCAAAGATTGGTGAGTCTGTGGAATTCACTACCAAAGAAAGCAATCAAGGCCAAAACATTATGTGTTTTCAAGAAGGTGATAGATATGGTTCTTGTGACTAAAAGGTTTAAGGGATATGTAGGGAGGGCAACATTAGTGTATTGAGCCCAATGATCTGTCATGATCATATTGAATGGCAGAGCAGGCTCGAAGGGTCAAATGGCCTATTCCTATTCCTATCTATGTTTATATGTTTAAGATGGCTCATCCCTACTTTCTCAGGGGCACATAAGAATGGACAATAAATGGACGTCCTAGTCATTGATGTCCAAATCTGGTGAAAGAATATATTTTAAGAAGATCTCCAATCTATCTCTTATCCTAGAAATTTTCAATACATCACTCTTCTTTCAAGCTATATGACCATGCCAGTAATAATAACCTGATTAAACTGGACAGCATGGAATAAGCGCATCCTTACTTGTTTGAACTCTCATCTCCTATTGCTGCTGCTGCTGCTGCTTGTAACCGTTCCTGCCAAATCTGCTGTAATGGTGATCACCCTCAGCTGCCTTGTGCCTCCCTTGTATTCCACTGTAGCTCCTTTGTACAACTGCCATCTGACATCCATCACCCAGCTACACCTAGGTCCATCCCTCTTTCTGCTTCTCTCCACTTTGCTGCCTAAAAGAGTTCTCTGTAGCTCTTCAGCTCTGATCATATGGCTGAGATACTGACATTTTCCATCGCTAAAGTAAACATAAATGAATTGTGGCCACTATCACCAAAGTGCTCACCTACCTCCAAACCTAACACCAGGCCGGGTTCATTACCCTGTAATCAAATCAAATATGGCCTCACCCCTTGTTAACCCGTCTATTTACTGTGTCAGAAAACCCTCCTGCACACAATGGACAAAAACTGACCCATCTAAAGTACTTGAACTAAAGTATTCCCAGTCAAAATTTGGAAGTTGAAGTCCCCCATAACAACTACCCTGTCATTCTAACTCCTATCAAGAATCATCTTTGCTATCCTTTCCACAAAATCTCTGGAACTATTCTGAGCCTGATAGAAAACTCCCAACAGGGTGACCTCTCCTTTCCTGTTTCTAATCTCAGCCCATAAGAAGGGTTTATGCCCGAAACATCGATTCTCCTTCTCCTTTGATGCTGCCTGACCTGCTACATTTTTCCAGCAACACATTTTTAAGCTCTGATCCCCAGCAACTGCAGTCCTCACTTTCTTCTAATCTCAGCCCATACTACCTCAGTCGATGAGTCCTCAAATGTCCTTTCTGCAACCAAACAATGCCACACCCCCACCTCTTTTACCATTCTGTTCTTACTGAAACATCTAAATCCCAGAAATTGCAATAACCATTCCTGTCCCTGCTCTACCCATGTTTCTGAAATGGCCACAACATCAAAATCCCGGGCTGCAAGTTCACCCACTTTGTTCTGGATGCTCCTGGTGTTGAAACACTTCAAACCAACTTCTTGCTTGTCGCTAACTCACCATATCACCTGCCTATCAACGCATGAAGAGCTAAGATGCAGTGTATAGGTGGGCTTCAGAAGAGGACACTCAGAGACGGTCAGAAGGCAGGCAGGTAGCTTTGAAAGGTCACCACACCCCTCCACTCCCCATTCTCCATCTATGCCCCTGATTGGGCCAGAGCCAACTGCCCTCACCCCTTCATAAACTCAAAGCCCGGCAATCAGGGAAACTGGTTTCCCAGCTAGAGACAGGTAATTGGGGAGTTGATGAGTTGAGATGCTTCAGTGGGCATTAATTGACCACAATTGCTGAAGAATGAAGAAAATCATCCATGGACCTCCTCACTCAGCATTTAGTTGAAGAGGTAATGAAAAGTAGGTACGTTCTCTCCAATGCCAATTTGCCCAATTACTTCTCCTTCTTGCCACCTCTCCTATTATCTCAAATGGGTTGGTGTTGGGTGGGGGGGAGTGAGGCAGAGTGCGGAATTCTTGTTTGGCTGTTAAAAGCTCCAACACAAAGCCCTTTACCCCATTCCTCAAAAGATCCAGCTAGTTACTATGAGAAGGTTAAAAGTAATTTGAAATATTTTGTATAATATAATCAAAACATCTGTAAACACAAACTTTCAAATATTGTCTGAGGTAAATTACACGTCAAGTCAATGTACATTATTAGATTAATGTTGCTTACTTACAAAATGCGGCAGGTTTCAAATGTGACAAATAATACAATACTTAGAACTGTTGACATTGTTTGCTTTTATATACTTTTCAGACATTTATAAATGATTAGAATAGCAGGACTTTCAAATAAATACTTCAGCACAAAAACTTAGTTAACAGCCAACGCAATGGCAATGACTGGAAGAACTGAGCTATTCTTCACAATCAAAGAAGTATTGTAAATGGACAACTGCATTTAAACATGTTGAATTTAAGCAGTGTCTTTTATTAGTTCTAAGAACTGTGCCAGAGATAATGGAGATAACGTACAAATTGATTTCTTCAATTTAATATTTCAAGCTTGCCAATGTAAAGGTTCATACTCTCAATACATGGGAGAGCCTACTAAACTGCCAAAGATTCACAGAGATGCACAGCACAGAAACAGACCCTTTGGTCCAACTCGTCCATGCTGACGAGATATCCCAACCTAATCTAGTCCCAACTGCCAGCACTGGGCCCATATCCCTCCAAACCCTTCTTATTCATATACCCATCAAGATGTCTTTTAAATGCTGCAATTGTACCAGCCTCCACCACATCCTCTGGCAGCTCATTCCATACACGTACCATGCTCTGCATGAAAACATTGCCCCTTAGGTTCCTTTTATATCTTGCCCCTCTCACCCTAAACCTATGCCCGCTAGTTCTGGACTCCCTGACCCTAGGGAAAAGACTTTGTCTATTTATCCTATCCATGCCCCTCATAATTTTGTAAACTTCTGTAAGGTCACCCCTCAGCCTCCGACGCTCCAGGGAAAATAGCCCCAGCCTGTTCAGCCTCCCTTTATAGCTCGAATCCTCCAACCCTGACAACATCCTTGTAAATGTTTTCTGAACCCTTTCAAGTTTCTCAATATCTTTCTGATAGGAAGGAGACCAAAATTGCACGCAATATTCCTAACCAATGTCCTGTACAGCTGCGACGTGACCTCCCAACTCCTGTACTCAATACTCTGACCAATAAAGGAAAGCATACCAAATGCCTTCTTCACTATCTTATCTACCTGCGACTCCACTTCCAAGGAGCTATGAACCTGCACTCCAAGGTCTCTTTGTTCAGCAACACTCCCTAGGACCTTACTGTTTAGTGTATAACTCCAGCTAAGATTTGCTTTCCCAAAATGTAGCACCCCATTTATATAAATTAAACTCCATCTGCCACTCCTCAGCCCATTGGCCCATCTGATCAAGATCTCATTGTAATCTGAGGTAACCTTCTTTGCTGTCCCCTACACCTCCAATTTTGGAGTCATATGCAAACTTACTAACTATACTCTTATGCTCATATCCAAATAGAGATGTGGACCCAGCACTGATTTGTTTGGCACTCCACTGGTCAAAGGCCTCCAGTCTGAAAAACAACCCTCCACCACCACCCTCTGTCTTCTACCTTCGAACCAGTTATATACCCAAATGGTTAGTTCTCTCTGTATTCCATGAGATCTAACCTAGCTAACCAGTCTCCCGTGGGGAACCTTGTAAAACGTTTTACTGAAGTCCATATAGATCCCATCTACTGTTCTGCCCTGATCAATCCTCTTTGCTACTTCTTCAAAAAACTCAATCAAGTTTGTGAGACATGATTTCCCACACACAAAGCCATGCTGACTATTCCTAATCAGTCCTTGCCTTTCCAAATGCATGCACATCCTGTCCATCAGGATTCCATCCAACATGTTGCCCAATACCGACGTCAAGCTCACTGGTCTATAGTTCCCTGGCTTGTCCTTACCACCTATCCTAAATAGTGGCACCATGATAGCCAACCTCCAATCTTCTGGCACCTCACCTGTGACTATCGATGATACAAATATCTCAGCAAAGGTTTGAAAGTAATTGTAATTTACTTTTTATATACCCTAAATATTAATTTATATCACAGATCCTGAAATAAATATCAAAGGGAAAATACCAACAATTAATAGTTGTTTAAAATGGGAAGCTGTAAATTAGTTAACACACTGTAGATTATACATTATACCTGAGCCAAGATAGATTCTTAAATGATCCTTTACTAATTTGATATGGTTAAAAATGACACAGAGCAGGTTATAGTCCAACAGGTTTATTTGGAAGCACTAGCTTTCAAATAAACCTGTTGAACTACAACCTGGTGTTGTGTGATTTTTAACTTTTTCCACCCCAGTCCAACACCGGCGTCTCCATGTCATGATTTGATATTGTAGTTGTTTTATGGTATACCTATATTGCTATAGAGCATAGTTGTGAGGGATTGAGAGACATACATCCATGTTTATAAAGTTAATTAGTGATTTGTAGAACTGCAACTCAGGTGGAAAGGTAAATGCCAGTTTTTGTTGTGAAAACTGGGAGTGTCTTCTGTGTCTGAAACACATAATGATCTGTTTACGTAACAAAGGGTTGGAATGAATTAGCACAATATTTACACATTCAATTAGTTGCTGCCTTATTTTTAACTATGAGCAAAACCATGGAAGAACTATTAGTTCTTATTAAACATATTTAATATTTATAGTGTTGGAGAAAGCTGTAATTTGTCAATGTTAATAGCACAATCTAAAACTCAACCAAGCATCTTTACCACAGAGTGCTTTGCACACATTTTTCAAACCCACGTAGTTTTAATTTTGTAAATTGTAGCTATTAGTGTCACATTTCTTATTTCTATAATCTGACATACGTGTACTCACTTCAAACATCTCACTCAAATAGTGCAGTTATTTATTTCAACAGTTCAGTTTGTAATAGATGCTTAATCTCTAAATTGGAGACGACCACACTTAGATCATTAAACAGGAGCCAAAAACTATAATTAGTAAGTAGACACAAAGATGGAAAGTCCATTAAAATGCAAATCTCCATATTTGCAAAAATATGAGAACCTGTAATTCTGGTCTGTGCCACTGTCATCTGTTCACACATATCTGCTTCTATTGCTGTTTATTCCCCCTTTTTTTCTGAAGCTACTGTCATTATCTGGGGATGGGCAGGGCTGGGATGGGGGTGGCTTGGGATAAAAGTCTTCTCTAACGTTTCATGGTGCAAAACTTCAGACTAAGTTCTTTAAGCTTCTCGAACCTGGGGGATGTGTAAAAGCTAATTTATTTATTGGTATGAAAAGACTGTTCATTTGTGTAAACCTATTTTTGTTAGAAAAAACACTAATCTAATCCTCTAAACTCGACAAGTTTAAATGCCCAGGGATCATTGCTAACAAACTCACAAAGAGAGAAAGAAATGTGAGCTGTCAGATGGATTCTGCCTCTGGGTCACTTGGATATTGCTGCTTGAAAGTACCTACAAAAGTTCCAGTTGAAATCCATAAACTTTCCTTCTGTAATGCAATGTACATTTCATACTAATCCACTGATGGAAATACTGAAAGGATGTTAATTCTCAAAAAGGTCTTCTGTTTGAATGCCAGCAGGTATTTGGGAGTGTCAGCTTTAAGATTAGCCTTGTGATTTGCAGAGTAAAAATGCCAGTCTGGAATTTGATCATTTTCAATGTTGTTTCATCACATTCAGCTGAACTTGCTTTTATGGCACTTAGGTTAACTGTGCAAGGGTTGCAAATATTAAGGGAGCTTGTGTCAGCAGGCAACATATTTTTCTATACTACATCACAGTAGGAGCAGGAAAGCTTGATTTTTGTGGCTTTCTAAGCACCTCAGGCAGCTGTTGCGTCAACTATCTATCAGCACTGAAGAAGTCAGCCATCTGGATATAGACATCGGGGCTGTAGTCAGTGGGGTACACCACAAGCTAATGTTTGTTTTCCCCTGGGGTCAGGGAAAGATTGTTTCACAGTAAAAGTACTTAATAAAAATGGTTTCACAAAAAAAGTTTTCTTAAACCAACATTTAAGGTTTTCATGATCCTCCAAAAATGGCTTAATTTACTTAGAAAGTTTACACCAGCACAAAAATTCATCAATCGCACCCATTTGATGAATTGTGCTTCTCTTATCCTTAAAAATTAATGCAAAGGTTGAGACAGAGTCAGAACAGAAGGGAATATAGGATTTGAATGACAAAAAGTATGAGAATGTAGCAATGGAGGAGCCTCAGTCCCTGCAATTGTCCAACAGGTATGTATTTGCTTTTGCAGTATGCGTAGCTGAGAGCAGGGACTACAGGATAAATGAGTGAACGGATGACAGTACCATGATGCAGGGAGCCATTCAAGTGGGGGAATTTAAAAAACACAATTGTGATAAGTGCCAGAATTGTTATCAAGGCAAATAATTTTTTCTACAGTCAAGCATATGAGTCCCAGATGTCTGGAGTATATGGGGCTACATCAATAACAGAAACACAAAGTAATCCAGAGATTATAACCTGTCTAAACCACAAGCAAATTGGATAAGGTAAATAAAATCAGAGAGTCAAATGCATGGCTCCAAGATTCATTTGGGGAAGCAGATTCTACTAATGGGGCACTATCACAAATATTGTGAGGTAGGAAGATATTGGAAATGTATTAATCCCAACCATATCAGCGCCAGTGTCCTAGTGAGTAATGTAATTAAATCTGTTGAAAAGGCTTAACACTAAATCATGGCAGAGGGTGGGTGGAGGGAGTAGGGTGGTGGTGGTGAAGAGCTTATGTCAATGGGGATTTGGAATGTTAAAGAGAAAGGAAAACACAATAGTGCAAGATAGCAATATGGATAAAAACAACCAATGCATTATAGGAATGGACCAAGAATTCAATCACAAGAACGCATGAGCAAACACACTCTGAGGAGGAAAAAACAGTTTCAACTAACAGAGGGGAAGGAGAGTGAAGTAAAATTTAGAATATCAAAGATAAAGGTTGAGGCAATTGTAAAGGATCTTAATGTGGGGAAGGGCATGCTGACTAGGGCAAGAAGAACAGAGAGTTTAACAATAATCCAGCATCAGACAGTAAAATCCACGCAGAGAATAGAAGTAAAAGGTGGCTGCTATAATAGCGAAATGAGTGTTAACAGCTGCAAGGCATCTTTAAATCTTTGCATCTTTTTTTATAAAACTGAATGTGATGTAACTTACATTCTTTGAGACCTAATTCCTGCCTCAAAAAAGAGAGAATATAAATTCTTAAAAGATTCTAAAGATTAAACACTTTTCCTCCCTTGTCATACACAAAACAATTGGGTAAGAACATCATAGAATCTCTAAAGAATGAAAGCAAGCCATTTAGCCCATCAAGTCCACACAACCTTCCGAAGACCATCCCACCCAGATCCACTTCCCTAACCTATCTCTGTAACCCCACATTAACCATGGCTAATCTATCTAGCCTGCATATCCCTGGACACTGTGGGTAATTTAGCATCACCAATCCACTAAATGTGCACATCTTTGGATTGTGGGTGGAACCAGAGCATTCAGAAGAAACCCATGCAGACACAGGGAGAATGTGCAAACTCTACACAGACAGTCACCTAAGGCTGGAATCGAACCCAGTCCTTGGTACTGTGAGGCATCAGGGCTAACCACTGAGTTTTTTGCCACCCAATGGGTAAGGTCAGAATCAGAGGCCAACAGAGAATACAAGGTAGAAAGGAACTTGAAGAGCTGGGTGGTCATCACGATCAACATGGTGAGTCCATGATTATCTCTGTAAAGTGTAACTTGTTTTGCCTTCCATCCTCACTGAATGACAAATCTGAAATGGAAATGAGAAATGGCTGCCACCACACCTGGAGTGGGTGGAGCCATTTTTTTTCCTCTGTCTAAGGTTGCAAGCTCCACTTCTGAATAATGAGAGGTCCTTTAAGGGGTAATTGTATTAATTTGGCACTTAGTACAGGTTGAAGATATCTATGGACAGAGAAATCCCTTCCCTCAAGCCTCACCCCACCCCCTCCCATTTATCTCTCAGCCCCCTGGCCCACAAGCCTCATTCCTGATGAAAGGCTTATGCCCAAAACGTCGATTCTCCAGCTCTTTCGATGCTGCCTGACCTGCTGTGCTTTTCCAGCACCAAACTCTCGACTCTGATTTCCAACATCTGCAATCCTCACTTTCTCCCAAATTGAGCTGATTGTAAGATTCATTGATATGTCAAGGAAGTTATGAATGCCGAAACTGCAATGGCATTCTGTGAACTATTTCCTCCTTTCTATCCCTTTTGCAACATGAATCACATATGGGCCATGTATCAGGAGCTATCTTTCAGATCTTCAACTTCTTATTATCTTGAGATTAAATTAAGAATTTAAATCATTATCAGTTATAAAATCTGAAATTCCTAACACCTCTATGCGACTTGGAAACTAACAGTTTACTCACAGTCATCAATAGATACCCTTAATATTTTTCACAGTTGTGAGCATCTTCCAAATACCTCCCACTAAATCAAGAATGGCTCCCTTTTAATACTTAGCAACCAAGTCATCCCCAAGCTATTGTCTTGAAAATTTAAAAGAAGCCATATAACCCCTTTTATTTTTCAATTTACCCTAAATGGAACAAGTATTCCAAACATGTGATAATCATTTAACCTTTGCATTTGTTACAAAGTGCAACTTGAATGTGAAAATGTGACAAAATCTAGATCTGGAGAGATTTTAATCTTGGATTCCAACTATTTTCTGAAAGCAAGAATAATGGATGTTCCTCCTGACTCCCAATATTCAATTGTAGAAGGGTGGAAACAGGGGTATGCATTCTTTTTGACGTTTGAATCCCCAGATGGAGCATTGCTGGATCCCAACCCCTCTGGAATTTGAGAGAAGTTTCACAGGGAGGGAAGGATCATGGAACTGGGAGTCCAATTGTCTCACATTAGATTTTTTTAAAAAATCAGAACAAGTTTCACTATCTGGAGTTTCACTGTTGAGACTGGTTTGATCAATTTTCTGAACACGAAGGTTTCTGGACATCATAATTCTCGCCCCTTCTTGTAAAAGACATCAGCAAGCTATGTCATAGTACCATGTGACTTTGACTCTGGCTCCAACAGGCATTTCCTGTATTATGAAAGAGTTGAGTGTCTCTCATTCATCTCACCCTCCAGCTCAACAAGGGCACTAACAGTTGCAGCTTGTGCTGTTTGAGCTATGGGACATAGTGCAGAGATGGGAGTGGAAATTATCTGAGCACAGGGTTCCCAGACCTGATTTGAAAGTTAATTCCCCTCAAAATTCCAACCATTAAATCCAGTGGGTTTCAACAAAGCCCTCCACCAGCTGGGAGCTGGCACAAGTCCCATTGAGGTCTGTAAGCAGGTGCCAAAGCTTTAGTAACCTATCTCCCTAGGGTGGGTTATTCTTCCTCAGAGGCCTCTTAGAATCTATCATTCTAAATCATCATTCCACAAAATGTTGCACATTCATTTTATAAAGGCTCAGGGCAGCCAGAATGCTTTGAATTAACATGCTTCAGTTTACATTAAAAAATCTCAGTGCATCTGAATGTCTATCAACTAATTGTTTGGAGTAATCAGTCATAGACATCAAGATTAATTTAACATGCACGGTTGAAAATTTTGTTATATTCAGAAATGACTTCCATGCATCATCCTTCCAATCTCAGCAAGAGCAGGATTAATACTTGCAGTCATTGTGACAGAAATTAGTAAAGCAATAAATTAAGATGAGCAATCAACACTGCCCAAACAACCTTGAAATGAAAACGGGGAAATTATAGCATCATTAAGGTATGTGCAACCAACCAAGAGAAGCTACAGAACTTGAATTAGCAAATGAACTAAAAGTACAGATTTTCTTCTTAAAGCTATTCAGAATTAGCTTCAGAATCTTTTGCCAACAAGGCTGGCATTACTGCGCTGTAAAAGTGAATGCTCAAATTGAAGAGAGAAGTACTTCCATTGTTTTCACAGTCTGAATTCTGAGAGAGTTTTCATGCATACTGTAGGATAAACAATAGTCACTCAAAGGCCTGCATTAGTGACTCAGTCATTCTAATGCAGAGCTGGTGACAAATGGGGATTTCATGGGACCCGTACACACCCGTCTGTCACTCCTTTATAGATTGGCAATGGGTTCTTGTTTTTGGAGTTGCATTTTTTTCTTTTGAGATAGCTTTTGTCCACTTAACAGCTAATCCTTCTTTGTGGCAAACAGGACACCTACACACAGCTTCAGCTCCATATGTTTGATGTAGCACCACCTGCCATTGGAATTTGGAAGCAAACTGCCTCGAAGCTTCTAATGGTTCTTCTTGTTCTTGTAGATAACTTTTTTCACTAGCAGCTGACCAGCACCAGTACTTGATCTGTTACTCCAAGTCATATTACAGCCTGGGTTTGCTCCATGATTCATGCAGACAGATAACAATGACAAACAAGAATGATGAGTCCCTGAATTAAATGAAAACTGATCACAAAATCAGTTGTGCTGAATAAGTCTACAATTCAGCAATCTGTTACTTGGTAGCCTCAATTGCTTGTTTTCACCCTTACAGTTATTGACAAATAACATCATAATTTTATGCTACTTTTGTCAGACCTATAGCCCGACAGTGACATGTACAAATACACTGATCTAAAGCACAATGAACTACTTACTTCCTATTTTATTCCCTACCCCCTCCAACCACCATCACTTTATCAAAACTCCATTACTTTTGTGTCTGAAAACAGAACAATAAAGGGAAAGATTAAACAGTTGGCTCAGTGGGATAAGGATAGTATCAAATCTGCCATTTGTAATCAATTGTGATTTAAGAAAGAAAATATAATGAAAAGGTAAAAGAATTTAAGCTATTTCAGTGCAAATGAGTACTTTGATCAGTGTGTAAATGCATTACAGATTTTCACTTCCCATAAAAGCTTATACATGAAGAAAGACTATTAGAATGATGTGTTACACTTCAAATATTCAGTGTCACTACTAAAAAGATGTGGCTTTTATCACTCACGGAAAGACATTTGGAATAAAGTGTGGAAATATGTTTTGATGATCATAAAAGTAAAGGCAATTTTGGACCTTGTTGAAATCTTGTTGGTTTTCCCATTTATTAATTTTGTAAATGTCTCCAGATCACGGAATAAAATTCCATAAAATGACAACCAATATGTAACATGCTGTTTTATTGAATATTCATTTATAGGGTGTGGGTGTGACTGGCTAGGCAGCAGGCGAAAGTGAGGACTGCAGATACTGGAGATTAGAGTCGAGTGTGAGGCCTCATTCCTGATTAAGGGCTTTTTTGCCCAAAATGTCGATTTTTCGGCTCCTCGGATGCTGCCTAACCTGCTGTGTTTTTCCAGCACCACACGCTCAACAGCAGTTATGACCAATCTAACTGCCCTTGAGAAGAACATTTTAAGCTGCTTTCTTGAATTACTGCAGTCCATTATGACAAGGTACACCCACAGTGCTTTTAAGTTGGGAGGTCCAGGATTTCAACACAGTCACAATGAAGGGAAATCAATATAGTTCCAAGTCAGAATGGTGTGTGACTCAGACCATAATACCATAACATATAGAAGCAGAATTAAGCCATTTGGCCCCTCAAGTGTGCTCCAGCATATCAATGCTGATGTTTTTCAACTCCATTCTCCTGCCTTCTCCTGTACCATTCACCCCCTTACTAACCAAGAACCTGTCTCTGCCTGAAAGATATTCAATGACTTGGCTTCCACAGCCTTCTGTGACAATGAGTTCCACAGATTCACCACCCTGTGATTGAAGAAATTTCTCATCATCTCAGTTGTAAAGGGTTGTCCCTTCAATCAGAGGCTGTGCTCTCCCACTAGTGGAAATACCTTCTCCATGTCCATTCAATGCAAGCCTCTCAGTATTGTGTAAGTTTCATAGATATCTCACTTCATCCTCCTAAATTCCATTGAGTACAGACCCAGAGGCTAGAAGAAAGTGAGGACTGCAGATGCTTGAGATCAGGGTCAAAAGGTGTGGAGCTGGAAAACCACAGCAGGTCAGGCAGCATCCGAGCAGCAGGAGAGTCGAGGTTTCCCCTCAACTGTTCGTCACATGACAAGCCATTCATTCCCAGGATCATTCTTGGTCAGCACCTCCTTCTTTAGAAGCAGTGCCCAAAACTGTCCACAATATTCTAAATGTGCCCTGACCAGAACCTTATATAACCCCATCTCTCTTGAATCCGAGTCCTCTCAAAGTGAATGCTAACATTGTAATGGCTTTCTGAACTGTCAAGTGAACCTGGATGTTAACTTTAAGAGAATCCAGAACCAGCATTCCAGAGTCCCTTCTTGCTTCAGATTTCCAAAGATTTTCAGCTTTCAGGAAATTGTCTGCAGTTCTATTCTCCCTGTCAAATTTCCCACATTGTATTCCATCTCCCACTTCTTTGCCCATTCTCCCATCCCATCCTAGTCCTTCCGCAGCCTGGCACTTCCTCAACACTACCTGTCTGTCCACCAATCTTTGTGTCAACTGCAAATTTAGCAGCAATGTCCTCAGTTCCTTCATCCAAATCATTAATGTGTAACATGAATAGTTGTGGTCCCAACACTGACCCCTCCCAAACTTCACTAGTTGTGGCTAATGTTGTCTAATTCACAAGTTGCAGGCAAGGATGCCCTGCAGATGCCACAACGGATGAATGGACACTGCACAACAATCACCAAACAGAAATGTTCCCTCAAAGTTGGCTAACACTTCAGCAGACAAGGACCTTCAGTCTCTGATCTTCAGCCTTCGAGATACGCAATAATGCAGGATCACTAAGCAGAAACTGATAACCAAGTTCTGTACCTATTTAGATGGCCTCAACTGTGATTGTGGGTTCATGTCATGCTATATGTAAACCCATCATATTGTTCTGTATCAGTTAAATCTTCCTTACTGTCCTGTTTGATAATTTATGATCCCTCTACCGTAATTAGTTTGGACAGTTTTGGCTTATTACTTTGGTTAGACCCTCAGCATGCAATTCATATCCATCATGTTATTCCAGTCATTTGGTTTGTCTCCAGCACCATTTTTATTGTTGTAATTATCTGTCAGACCTTAATTCATCAGATTATAAGTCACCTCTTCACTTGTTATTCAGCTGCTAACATTTTACTCACATCATCTGACACTCTTGATCACCTGCAGAGACTTATTATTCAGCCTGTTGACATTCCACTCACACAACTTGTATAATCTTTTGATCTCCCTGATCATAAATCTGTGCCTGTGTGTCTTCTCCCCACTTTACCTGACAGAGGGGCAGCACGCCAGAAGCTTGTGATTTCAAATAAACCTGTTGGACTATAACTTATCATTGTGAGACTTCTGACTTTGTCCACCCCAGTCCAACACTGGTGCTTCTACACAATGGAAAGAAATGACCAGATATGACATTGCAGCCATGGTATATTTACCCAACTGGAGAAGCTGTTCCTCAGCTGCAAGGGGCTGGTTAGGAAGAGGTAATTGCACCACATGCCTAGAACATACATCAGGCAGAGGGTCACAGCAACTCAACAACCGAAATGGTATCACAACCGCAACAATAACAAATAACACAGAAATGACACTCCTTGGGAAAGCAACAACATACAGATGAATGACCAATAGCAACAATAAGTACGCATACAATTAAGGCACCAGGATGATTTAAGGGCGATGTATGCAAACCATATAAATTGACTGATGGGAACAACTATCTGCTAAGTTATGAGCACAGCCATGCATATATTTATTAGCTTTGATAACTTAAAATGCATGGGATTTTTTTTCTATAAATATTGGGATATCTGGATTGAAATGCAATCGTGTACAAATGTCATGGTCTGTTGTAGTCATGTAATCTCTGCCATGATGTATATGTTCTGTTGGCAAAGTTAAAAATCACACAACCAGCTGATGAAGGAACAGCACTCCGAAAGCTAGTGCTTCCAAATAAACCTGTTGGACTATAACCTACTGTTGTGTGATTTTTAACTTTGTCCACCCCAGTCCAACACCAGCTCCTCCAACTCTGTAGGCAGATATCATAAGCTCACTTCAGTAAAGTCCTTGAGATGTGCTGTACACTTGAAAATCATACTGTTCTGTGCTGTAGCTTCATTAGGTTGACAACTCCATTTTAAGTGTGTCTGGTTCTGCTCTTGGCATGACTTGCACTCTTCACGAAACAGTATTGATCTCCCAGCTCGATGGTAATGGTGGGCTGAGGTACATGCCAGATTATTGTTGATTACAACTTTGCTACTTATATCTCAGAATCCTCCTGGATGCCTAGTTGAATTTCTACATCTTTTTGAAAGTGGTAGTAGATATTCTCCATGCGAAGATGGGAATTCATCTCCACAGGGATTGTCTGGTGAGCTGTCGTGACAATACTGTCAAGCAGAGATGAATCTGCGCAGAAAGATTGATGAGGATGATGTCAAGGAAGCTTTTTCCTCTTGTGGCTCATTCACCATCTGCTGCAACTCAGGCTAGGGCTATATCCCTTAGGACTTGGCCAGCTTTATCAGCACTGGGGCTACCAAGGTATATTTAGTGATTAACATTGAAGTCTCCCACCAAGAGTACATTCTATGTCCTTGACAATCTCAGTGTTTCTATCATTTTGTTTTAACATGGAAGGATTCAGCCATGGGGAGGGATTGGGGTTGGTGGGGGGTGTGGAGGGGTGCAGGGGGCATGATTTGTATTCAGTAGGAGGTTTTCTTGTCTACATTTGACCTGGTGTCGTGTGTCTGAAGTCAATGTTGAGGACTCCAGGGAAAGTCTTTCACATCAGTATACCATTGTATTGCCATTGTTGTGCCCACTGTCATGGTTCTGCTCTCTCACTAAGACAGAACATAGAGAGTCTCACAATGGTGGTGCCTGGGACATTATCTGGAAGGTGTGGTTATGCAAATATGACACTGTCAGACTGTTGCTCGACTAGTCTGAGGAACAGCTTCCAATTGTGGCACTAGCTACGAAGGAGGACTTCACAAAGTTGGGTTAGCCACCGCCTTTTCCAGTATTCAATTGATGCTTTGTGCCCCGCCTGGTTTAGTAGACCCATACAGATGAATGGCTCACTAGGTTATTTCAGAGAGTATTTAAGAATCAGCCCCGTTGCTGTGAGTCAGGAGTTAATTGTTATCAGATCAAATAAGAACACATTTCCTTCCCTAAGGGTGAACCAGGTGAGTTTTTGTGACAATCAACAATTGTTCATTGTTGCTACGAGACTAACTTTTAATTCAAGGTTTATTTACTTAAGTCCATCCGATCGCATTGTGGGATTTGAACCTGCGTGTCGAGGGTATTAGACTAGACCTTTGGTTTATTAGTGTTGAAAAATGTGGTGCTGGAAAAACGCAGCAGGCCAGGCAGCATCCGAGGAGCAGGCAAATCAACATTTCGGGCATAAGCCCTTCTTTGGTTTATTAATCCAGTGGTTTAGTAATCCAGTATTAATAAATTATTAAATCAATATGTAAATGAAGAATTACAAGTAATAGAGTGGAAGCTTTACAGGGCTGAGGAATTGGTACAACAGGATTTTCAGACCTGAAAATTGAGGGAGTTGTTCAAAATAGTATCTGCTTTATCGAGTTTCTTCAGCTTCTTTGGCCTTCTTGGAATTTACAGGCAATTTAATGAGTCAAGATAAATTCATACTAACCCACTGCTCCCCTGTCCCACTGCTGAAATCTTCAGCCGATTTTCATGTTTTAAAAGCTGCAACCACGTTTACAGAACTTCTCCCCAGTGCAATATTCGTCTTATGCTACTGGACACAAATTGATCTTTAGAATGGGCTGATCTTCCCCCCCAATCCACTGTACAAATAATGCCCGAGTCAGGACTAGATAAAATTGCTGCACAAGCCTGAGTTCAAGGGCCAGATTTTCATGGGGTCAGGAACTCAATACTAGGATTCACTTATTTAACATGGCATGTGCCAGTCACAGAATAAATAAGGATGCACCTGCTGTCCCATACCTCATCACAGTCCTTAGTGGTTTCTCCCTTAGACTGTGACCCCTGTTTCTGTTCTCCCTTGTTATTGGGAACATCCTTCATTCATCTTCTTGTCTAGTCCTGTCAGAATTTTGTAGGTTCTATGAGACTACCCCTCATTTTTCTTAACACCAGTGAATACAATACTAACAGATTCAGCTTCTCCTCATATGTCAGTCCCGCTATTCCAGGAATCTGTCTGGTAAACCTTTGTGACAGTCCCTCTACAGCAAGCACATCCTTCCTCAGGTTCCTCAGATGAGGAGACCAAAACTGGACACAATAGTCCAGGTGTGATCTCACCAAAGCCCTGTCTAATTGCAGTAAGACATCCCTTTTCCTGTAAACAAATTCTCTCGCTATGAAGGCCAATATACCATTTGGCTTCTTGACTGCCTGCTGCACCTGCATGTTTAGCTTCAGTGACTGATGTATGAGGACTCCCAGGTCTCAATACATACACCCCTCTGTCAATTTATAGCTATTCAGATAATAACCTGCCTTCCCATTTCTGCTCCCAAAGTGGAGAACTACACATTTATCCACATTGTACGGCATCAGACATGCATTTGCCCTTTCACTCACTAATAATAGCAAGCAATGGAACCACTGAGGGAAACAAAAAGCACCAAATAGGTAATGTTCTTCAGAAACAAAGCTGAAGATCTTACAGCCTTATGAAAGTGTCAGGGCAGGTGCCCTGCTGTCTACCTATCCATGTGTCCTAATGATACATTATTTTCTTCTGAGAGCCCAGACCAATAGAAGCATAGACAGTGCAGCGATTTTGTTTTCACAAGTCATCTGTGGATATCCCCATTTCAAACAAGTATGCTGTTTTGGAAAATGTAGGGGGTGATTGATTCACAGGGGAACGTCGCACGAATAACCAAGTTTCTGGTATTGAGTCTGGCTCCAGTGCAACGAAAGGCAGATCAGGTTCCAAGAGACCAGTTGTGTTCGTGGACTCTCTAGTCCGAGGTACAGACAGACGTTTCTGTGGCCAGCAGCAAAAAGCCAGAATGGTGTGTTGCTTCCCTGGTGCCAGGATCAAGGATGTCTCAGAGAGGGTGCAGAATGTTCTCACGGGGGAGAGGGGCCAGCAGGAGGTCATTGTCCACATTGGAATTAATGACATAGGAAAGGAAAAGGTTGAGATTCTGAAGGGAGATTACAGAGAGTTAGGGAGCAATTTAAAGAAGGAGGTCCACGATAATAATATCTGGATTACTCCCGACGCTACGAGGTCGTGAGGGCAGGAATAGGAGGGTAGAGGAGATGAATGCATGGCTGAGGAGCTGGTGTATGGGAGAAGGATTCACATTTTTGGATCATTGGGATCTCTTTTGGGGTAGAAGTGACCTGTACAAGAAGGATGGATTGCACCTAAATTGGAAGAGGACTAATATATTGGCAGGGAAATTTGCCAGAACTGCTTGGGAGGATTTAACCTACTTTTGTGTGTGTGTGTATATATATATATATATATATGGTAGGGTGGGGGGATAGGAAGGGGTGGGGGGACCCAGGGAGATAGTGAGGAAAGAGATTAATCTGAGACTGGTACAGTTGAGAACAGAAGTGAGTCAAACAATTAGAGCAGGCAGGAACAAGGTAGGACTAATAAATTAAACTCCATTTATTTCAATGTAAGGGGCCAAACAGGGAAGGCAGAATAACTCAGGGCATGGTTAGGAACATGGGACTGGGATACCATAGCAATTACAGAAACATGGCTCATGGATGGGCTGGACTGACAGCTTAATGTTCCAGGATACAAATACTACAGGAAGGATAGAAAGGGAGACAAGAGAGGAGGGGGAGTGGCATTTTTGATCAGGAATAGCATTACAGCTGTACTGAGGGAGGATATTCCTGGAAATACATCCCAGGAAGTTATTTGGGTGGAACTGAGAAATAAGAAAGGGATAATCACCTGATTGAGACTGTATTATAGACCCCCAAATAGTCAGAGGGAAATTGAGAAACAAACTTGTAAGGAGATCCCAGTTATCTGTAAGAATAATAGGGTGGTTATGGTAGGGGATTTTAGCTTTCCAAACATAAACTGGGACTGCCATAGTGTTAAGGGTTTAGATGGAGTGGTATTTGTTAAGTGTGTACAAGAAAACTTTCTGATTCAGTATGTGGATGTCCCTACTAGAGAAAGTGCAAACCTTGACCTACTCTTGGGAAATAAGGCAGGGCAGGTGACCAAAGTGTCAGTGGGGGAGTACTTTAGGGCCAGCGACCATAATTCTATTCGTTTCAAAATAGTCACAGAAAAGGATAGACCAGATCTAAAAGTTGAAGTTCTAAATTGGAGAAAGACCAATTTTTATGGTATTAGGCAAGAACTTTCAAAAGCTGGTTGGGGGCAGATGTTCACAGATAAAGGACATCTGGAAAATGGGAAGCCTTCAAAAATGAGATAACGAGAATCCAGAGAAAATATATTCCCGTTAGGGTGAAAGGAAAGGCTGGGAGGTATAGGATGGATGACTAAAGAAATTGAGGGTTTGGTTAAGAAGAAGAAAGAACCATATGTCAGGTATCAACAGGATAAATCAAGTGAATCCTTAGAAGAGTATAAATGCAGTAGCACTATACTTAAGAGGGAAATCAGGAGGGCAAAAAGGGGACATGAGATAGTTTTGGCAAATAGAGTTGAGAATCCAAAGGGTTTTTACAAATACCTTAAGGACAAAAGGGTAACTAGGGAGAGGATAGGGTCCCTCAAAGATCAGCAAGGTGGCCTTTGTGTAGAGCCACAGAAAATTGGGCCGATGCTAAATGAGTATTTTGCATCGGTATTTACTGTGGAAAAGAATATGGGAGATATAGAATGTATGGAAATAGATGGTGACGTCTTGCAAAAAGTGCATATTGCAGAGGAGGAAGTGCTGGATGTCATGAAACGCATAAACGTAGATAATTCCACAGGACCTGATCAAGTGTACCCTAGAACTCTGTGGGAGGCTAGAGGTGTGATTGCTGGGCCTCTTGCTGAGATATTTGTATCATCAATAATCACAAGTGAGGTGCCGGAAACTAGAGGTTGGCTAACGTGGTGCCACTGATTAAGAAGGGTGGTAAGGACACACCAGGGAACTATAGACTAGTGAGCCTCACATTGGTGTTGGGCAAGTTGTTGGAGGGAATCCTGAGGGACAGGATATACATGTATTTGGAAAGGCAAGGATGGATTAGGGATAGGCAACATGGCCTTGTGCATGAGAAATCATGTCTCACAAACTTGATTGAGTTTTTTTGAAGAAATAACAAAGAGGATTGATGAGGGCAGAGTGGAAGATGTGATCTATATGGACTTTAGTAAGGCGTTCGACAAGGTTCCCCAGGGGAGACTGGTGAGCAAGGTTAGATCTCATGGAATACAGAGAGAACTAGCCATTTGGATACAGAGCTGGCTCAAAGGTAGAAGACAGAGGGTGGTGGTGGAGAGTTGTTTTTTAGAATGGAAGCCTGTGACCAGTGGACTGCCACAAGGATTGGTGCTGGGTCCTCTACTTTTCGTCATTTATATAAATGATTTGGATGTGAACATAAGAGATACAGTTAGTAAGTTTGCAGATGACACCAAAATTGGAGGTGTAGTGGACAGCAAAGAAGGTTACCTCAGATTACAATGGGATCTTGATCAGATGGGCCAATGGGCTGAGGAGTGGCAAGTGGAGTTTAATTCAGATAAATGCGCAGTGCTGCATTTTAGGAAAACCAATCTTAGCAGGACTTATACACTTAATGGTAAAGTCCTCGGGAGTGTTGCTGAACAAAGAGACCTTGGAGTGCACATTCATAGCTCCTTGAAAGTGGAGTTGCAGGTAGAAAGGATAGTGAAGAAGGCATTTGAAATGCTTTCCTTTATTGGTCAGAGTATTGAGTGAAGGACTTGGAAGGTCATGTTGCGGCTGTACATGACATTGGTTAGGCCACTGTTGCAATATTGTGTGCAATTCTGGTCTCCTTCCTATTGGAAAGATGTTGTGAAACTTGAAAGGGTTCAGAAAAGATTTACAAGGATGTTGCCGGGGTGGAGGATTTGAGCTACAGGGAGAGGCTCTTTTCCCTGGAGCATCGGAGGCTAAGGGGTGACCTTACAGAGGTTTACAAAATCATGAGGGGCATGGATAGGGTAAATAGACAAGGTCTTTTCCCTGAGGTTGTGGAGTCCAGAACTAGAGGGCATAGCTTTAGGGTGAGAGGGGAAAGATATAAAAGAGAGCTAAGGGGCAACTTTTTCACACAGAGCGCGGTACATGTATGGAATGAGCTGCCATAGGAAGTGGTGGAGGTTTGCAATTGCAACATTTAAGAGGCATTTGGATGGGTATATGAATAGGAAGGGTTTGGAGGGATATGGGCCGGGTGCTGGCAGGTGTAGATTGGGTTGGGATATCTGGTCAGCATGGACGGGTTGGACCGAAGGGTCTGTTTCCACACTGTACATCTCTATGACTGTATGACTCTAAGTGAAATGAATTGCTGACTTTTGTTATCAGCCTCTTCTAGCAGGTACGGTCATTTGATCTTTCTGTGATTTATTTTATCATGTACTAATTGTTTATTTGCAAAAATGAGAGGTATGGAGTATTTGATGACTTTGATATTTTATGTCTGTCCAGAAAAGTTCCTTACCAGTCTTGAAAATGTAAATTTTTTATATGTTAAGCAGAAATACTTCACTCAATAAAACAAACAGTTCTAAAGAAGGGTCACTGGACCTGAAATATTAACTCTTCTTTCTGTCCACAGATGCTGCCAGACTTGCTGAGTTTTTCCAGCAATTTCTCTTTTTATTTCTGATTTCCAGCATTCACAATTCTTTCAGATTTTTGTTTTGGTATTAAACTAGTGTGGCAGTGGGGTGCAAATCAGAGCAGTTGGTAAACATGTGGAATGATTGTGAAGAAGGTAGAAATTAAGTTAAGTAAGTCTAATCGAAAGAACAGTCAGGGCCAGGTTAATGAGCAGGACTGGCGGTCTGAAGTGTATTTACTTCAATGCAAGGAGTGTAACAGGTAAGGCAGATAAACTTAGAGACTGGATTAGTACATGGAGGTACAATCATTTACCCATTAAAGAAACTTTGTTGAGACAGGGATCAGATTGGCAGCTCAATGTTCCATGGTTTAGGTGTTTCAAGCAAGATAGAGAGGGATGTAAAAGAGTTGGGACTTGCAATACTAATAAAGGAGGATGTCACAGCTCCACTAAGAGTTAACATCTTCAAGGACTCATCCGGCAAGGTCATATGGATAGAACTCAAGAAGGAGACAAGTGCAATCTATATGATGTGGTTACACTATAGGCCTCCCAATAACCATTGGGGGAGATAAATGAACTAATGCATTAGCAGATCATGGAAAGATGTAAAAACAACAGGGCTGTTGTAGCAAGTGATTTTAACTTCCCAGTATTGACTGGGACTCTTCTAGTGCAGGGTCTTAGATGGGGCAGAATTATTTAGCTGCCTCGAGAAGGGTTTCTTGAAACAATTTAGATAGTTCAATGAGAGAAGGGGATCAGACAAGAGCTTGCATTGAGAAATGAGCCTTGCCAGGTGATTGAAATTTCAATGGGGGAGTATTTTGGATGCAGTGACCATAATCTATACATTTTGAGATAGTTATGGATAAGCATAATCTGGATTAGAGATGCTGTAACAGCACAGCAGTTCAGGCAGAGGAGCAGTAAAATCGGCGATTCAGGCAAAAGTCCTTCATCAGGAATAAAGGCAGAGTGCCTGAAGGGTGGAGAGATAAATGAGAGGAGGGTGGGGGTGGGGAGAAAGTGGGGGAGCATAGAGTACAATAGGTGAGTGGGGGAGGGGATGAAGGTGATAGGTCAGGGAGGAGGGTGGAGTGGATAGGTGGAAAAGGAGATAGGCTGGTAGGACAAGTCATGGGGACAGTGCTGAGCTGGAAGTTTGGAACTGGGGTGAGGTGGGGAAAGGAGGAATGAGGAAACTGTTGAAGTCCACATTGATGCCCTGGGGTTGGAGTGTTCTGAGGCCGAAGATGAGGCGTTCTTCCTCCAGGCGTCGGGTGGTGAGGGAGCAGTAGTGAAGAAGGCCCAGGACCTCCATGTCCTTGGCTGAGTGGGAGGGAGAGTTGAAATGTTGGGCCACAGGGCGGTGTGGTTGATTGGTGCGGGTGTCCCAAAGATGTTCCCTCAAGCTCTGTGCTAGGAGGTGTCCAGTCTCCCCAGTGTTGAGGAGACCGCATCGGGAGCAACGGCTACAATAAATGATATTGGTGGATGCGCAGGAAAAACTTTGATGGATGTGGAAGGCTCCTTTAGGGCCTTGGATAGAGATGAGGGAGGAGGTGTCGATGCAGGTTTTGCAATTCGTGCAGTGGCAGGGGAAGGTGCCAGGACAGGAGGGTGGGTTGTAGGGGGACGCAGACCTGACCAGGTAGTCACAGAGAGACCAGTCTTTGCGGAAGGCGGAAAAGGGTGGGGAGGGAAATATATCCCTGGTGGTGGGGTCCGTTTGGAGGTGGCGGATGATTTTGTTTATGCGAAGGTTGGTAGGATGGAAGGTGAGCACCAAGGGGGTTCTGTCCTTGTTGCGGTTGAAGGGGTGGGGTCTGAAGGCAGAGGTGCGGGATGTGGACGAGATGCATTGGAGGGCATCTTTAATCACATGGGAAGGGAAATTGGGGTCTCCAGAGAAGGAGGTCATCTGGTGTGTTCTGTGGTGAAACTGATCCTCCTGGGAGCAGATATGGCGGAGGTGGAGGAATTGGGAATATAGGATGGCATTTTTGCAGGAGGTAGGGTGGTAAGAGGTGTAATCCAGTTAGCTGTGGGAGTCGGTGGGTTTGTAAAAAATGTCAGTGCCAAGTCGGTCGGCACCTGAATTGAGGACATTGACAATTTTTAAAGCCAATGACACAGTCCAATGATTTGGGGGTATAAGACTGGGAAAAGTGAACAGTTCAGAGGAGAACTACCAAGCCCAGCATGTAAACAGACTGCATGAAAATAGTTCTCTTCAAGGTACCTTTTTGATCAATAACCTGTAACACAGAAATTCCAAAGAAGAAGAAAAGAAGACACAGGAAGATCCAAATGGAATCCCAAAAGCTGCCTAGTTTTGAGATAGTTATAAATCATACAAACCAAGTTATCATCCAACAGGTTTAATCAGAAGCACTAGCTTTAGAAGCGCTGCTCCTTCATCAGGAGGCACAACCACATGCTGAAGGAGCACCGCTCCGAAAACTAGTGCTTCCAAATAAACCTATTGGACTATAACTTGGTGTTGTGTGATTTTTAACTTTATACACCCCAGTCCAACACTGGCATCTCCCAGTCATGGTTTTTAGATAAGAAGTGTGGTTTTGTTAATCTTAATTGGGAGTTTTATTGGATAGTATTATAGAAGGGAAGATAAAAGGCAGGTTAGAGGAAGAAATTGTAAATAGTGGTTAGTTAATTATTCTCTGTTATACTTTAAGACAATTTTTAATTGTTAACAATTGTTAGTTTTTACTTGAAATAGTTGTTGGTCACTTAGATTTCTACAGATTACTGCATAGGATAAATCTTTTCTGTGTTGTTGGTTTTAAATTAAGCAGGAGGGTTTACCCAGTGTCATAACAATATATAAAAGCTTACCTCATATATAGGTGGAGCGCACACTGAGCAGGAGTGGACACGGGACTGCTGGGTAAGTGAGGCTTTATATTCGTGTGGTTGCGTTATCTGAAACACTACTCGGGTAGTGTCTCCCACCCATCCTCCTCCTCTAAACAAAAGAAAAGTTCTGTGTGCTGGATTGGCAAGGTGACAAGATTCTTTATTTTTTGTTTAGTTTTTCAGTAGCCTCATTGGGAACTTAGAATAGTGGGATTGGAGGTTAGGGCAATTGAATGTTCCTCCTGCAGAATGTGGGAGGTAAGGGTCACCACTAGTGTCCCTGCTGACTGCATCTGTGGATAGTGCATCCAACTCCAGCTCTTTGAAAACTGCGTTATGGAACTGGAGCTGGAGCTGGATGAACTTTGGATCATTCAGAAGGCGGAGGGGTTATTGAAAGGAGTTATAAGGAGGTAATCACTCCTCAGGTGCAAGAAGAAGATAAATGGGTTACCGTTATGGGAAGGAAGGGGAACTGAAAGGCAGTGCAGGGATCCCCTGTGGGTATTCCCCTCAACAACAAGTATACTGTTTTGGGTACTGTTGGGGAGGGGTACTTACCAGGGGTAATCATTGGGGCATAGGTATCTGGCACAGAGTCTGTCCCTATTGCTCAGAATGGAAGGAGGAAGAGGAGTAGAGCATTAATCACTGGGGACTCCATAGTTAGGGGACAGATAAGAGGTTCTGGAGGAATGAGAGAGACTCACAGTTGGTGTGTTGCCTCCCAGGGTTCATGATGCCTCTGATCATGTTTTTGGGATCCTTGAGGAGGCAGAGTAGCCCCGTGTCACTGTCCACATAGGCACCAATGACATAGGAGTCTATTTCAATGCCAGAAGCATCCAGAATAAGATGGGTGAACTTGCAGAATCAGTTTGGATTTCGATGTTGTGGCCATTTCAGAGACATGGGTAGAGCAGGGACAGGAATGGTTGTTGCAAGTTCCAAGATTTAGATATTTTAGTAAGAACAGGGAAAATGGTAAAAGAAGGGGCGGTGTGGCATTGTTAGTTATGGTTGCTGAAAGGATGTTTGAGGACTCATCTAGTATGGGTTGAGATTAGAAATAGGAAAGGAGAGGTTACCCTGTTGGGAGTTTTCTCCAGGCCTCCGAATAGTTCCAGAGATAGGATCCTTGATAGGAGTGAGAATAACAGGGTAGTTGTTATGGGGGATCTTTAACTTTCCAAATATTGACTGGGAATACTATAATTCAAGTTTTTTAGATGGGTTTTGTCCAATGTGTGCAGGAGGGTTTCCTGACACAGTATGTAGACGGGATAACAAAAGGCGAGGCCACATTGGATTTGGTACTGGGGTAATGAACCCAGCCAGGTATTAGATTTGGAAATAGATGAGCACTTTGGTGATAGTGACCACAATTTGGTTACACTTACTTTAGCGATGGAAAGGGATAGGTATACACCATAGAGCAAGAGTTATCACTGGGGGAAAGGCAATTACAATGTGATTAGGCAGGTTTTAGGATGCATATGGTAAGGAAGGAAACTGCAGGGGATGGGCACAATTGAAATGTGGAGTTTATTCAAGGACCAGTTACTGCAGGTGCTTGATAAGTATGTACCTGTCAGGCAAGGAGGAAGCAGTCGAGCAAAGGAGCTGTTGTTTACTAAGAAAGTTGAATCTCTTGTCAAGAGGAAGAAGGAGGCTTATGTTAGGATGAGATGTGATGGCTCAGTTAGGGCGCTTGAGAGTTACAAGTTAGCCAGGAAAGACCTAAAGAGAGAGCTAAGATGAGCCAGGAGGCGACATGAGAAGTCATTAGTGGATAGGATCAAAGAAAACTCTAAAGCTTTCTGTAGGGATAAAAGGAATAAAAGAATTACTAGAGTAAAATTAGGACCAATCAAGGATAGTAGTGGGAAGTTATGTATGGAGTTAGAAATAGGGGAAGCGCTAAATGAATACTTTTCATTATAGTCACATGGGAAGACGACAATGAGGTCAAGGAGAATACTGAGATGCAGGTATTAGACTAGATGGGATTGTGGTTCACAAGGAAGAGGCATTAGCAATTCTGGAAAGTGTAAAAATAGGCAAGTCCCCTGGGCAGGATCGGATTTATCCTAGGATTCTCTGGGAAGGCAGGGAGGAGATTGCTGAGCCTTTGGCATTGTCTACAGGAATAGTGCCAGAAGACTGCAGGATAGCAAATGGTGTCCCCTTGTTCAAAAAGGGGAGTAGAGACAGCCCTGGAAATTATAACTTTGAGCCTTATTTCAGTTGTAGGCAAAGTGTTGGAAAAGGTTATAAGAGAATCATCTTGATAGGAATACATTGATTAAGGATAGTTAACGTGGTTTTATGAAGAGTAGATCGTGCCTCACAAATCTTACTGAGTTCTTTGAGAAGGTGACCAAATAGGTGGATGAGGGTAAAGCCATTGATGTGGTATATATGGATTTCAGTAAAATGTTTGATAAGGTTCCACACAGTAGCCTATAGCACAAAATACAGAGACATAAGATTGAGGGTGATTTAGTGGTTTGGATCAGAAATTGGCTAGCTGAAAGAAGAAAGAGGGTGGTAGTTGATGGAAAATATTCATCCTGGAGTTCAGTTCCTTGTGGTGAACCTCAAGGATCTGTTTTGGGTCCACTATTATTTGTCATTTTTTTAAAAAATGACCTGGATGAGGGTATAGAAGGATGGGTTAGTAAATTTGCAGATAACACTAAGGTCAGTAGAGTTGTGGATGGTGATGAAGGATGTTGTAGATTACAGAGGAACAAAGATAAGCTGCAGAGCTGGGCTGAGAGATGGCAAATGGAGTTTAATGTGGAAATGTGTGAGGTTATTCACTTTGGAAGGAGTAACAGGAATGCAAAGTACCTGGCTAATGGTAAGATTCTTGGCAGTGTAGATGAGCAGAGAGATCTCGGTGTCCATGTACACAGATCCTAGAAAGTTGCCACCCAGGTTGATAGAGTTGTTAAGAAGGCATATGGTGTGTTAGCTGTTGTTGGTAGAGGGATTGAGTTTCAGAAACATGAGATCATGCTGCAGCTGTATGTGACACTGGTAAGGCCACACTTGGAGTATTGCATTATAGGAAAGATTGGAAGCTTTGGAAAGGATGCAGAGGAGATTTACTGGGACGTTGCCTGGTATGGAGGGAGGGTCTTAAGAGGAAAGGTTGAGGGATTTGAGGCTGGTTTTATTTGAGAGAAGGTTGAGAGGTGACTTAATTGAGACATTTAAGATAATCAGAGGGTTAGATCGGGTGGACAATGAGAGCTTTTTTCCTTGGATGGCAATGGCTAGCACGAGGGGCCATAGCTTTAAATTGAGGAGTGATACATATAGGACTGATGTCAGAGGTAGTTTCTATACTCAGAGTAGTAGGGGCATGGAATGCACTGCCTGCAAAGTAGTAGACTTGCCAACTTTAAGGGCATTTAAATGGTCATTGGATAGACATATGGACCAGAATGGTCGGTTAGATGGGCTTCAGATTGGTTTCGCAGGTCGGTGCAACATCGAGGGTGGAAGGGCCTGTACTGCGCTGTAATGTTCTATGTTCTTGGAGAAATTAGGTTGGGAAAGCACACGCATAATGGACTGAAAAGCCTGTTCTGGTGCGTACTATTCTATATTTTATGTTCTAAACCATTCCCATGCATAAGTGGCTCAAGAACAAAACAGCGTAAGTTTAAAATATTTTGCAAAATAAGCAGTTGTGATGTGAGAAGAAACGTTCTCACACAGATAATAGTTCAGCTCTGGAAAGCCCTGCCTGGATCTATTGCAGAGACAGGTTCGAATGAGGTATTCTGATCAGTATTAGATGATTATTTAAGTACAAAGAATACATGGAGTTATGAGGAAGAAGTTGGAGATTAGTACTAAAGTCAGGATGCTCATTTGGACAGACAGAGCAAGCATGAAGGGCTGAATGGCCTTCTACTGTGGCATAACAATTCTATGATTCTATGTCATCTTCAAACCTTTTGCAAACAATTTTCTTCCAAAATTGTCCTTTATAGTGTAAATTCTGTAAGGCACACAGCAGGAGGGACCTCACACAGAGTGAACAATCAATGGAGAATTGCAGGCAGCAAGCCCAGTATTATTTTCTGTGTGTTGACGCCAAGTGAGGTTCTGATGGTGGCATGGGTACTTCAGAGTACTTAGCCTCACATCTTAAATACTAAGTAAATTGGGACTGGTTTTCAAAGTCAGCATTCACTGGACCAGCTGTGATAACACTGTTATTGAACTACCTAGCTAGTGATGTCAGCATGAGGCCTAACCATTTTCATGATCAGGCCTCATTCCAATAATATCAGTGTGATGCCAGTGTTGACAGGCAGCTTACCAATGAGTGGTCCTCTGTGATTGGGGCTGTGCCATTTGTCTGCCACTAATCCCACATTCCAATATGAAATGGGGATAAAACTTATCTGTATGAACAACGATGATGTTTAATTCTAAGTTGAAGTTCGGTGGAAAGCTTTTTCCTGGGATGAGACAACACCTTCAGGCGGAGCAAGGGAGTGAAATGAAAAGCAAGAATTAGTGGAAAGAAAGTACTTCCAGGTGCTTATGTGGTCGAAACAGATGTTACATTAAAGTCTTGATGCACTTAAGTCAAACTCTTCTTGAAACTATAAAATGCAAATGTGGATTTTCTTGCAGTGCAGAATGTTATTTATGCATTGTTGGTAGAATTAGCCTACTCTGCACTACTTATTCATTATATCCTAAGGCTAGTGTTTAACATCACCAAAGATATGCAGTTTCCTCTACTATTCTAAGCAGCATCCCTGCAATCACTAAATATGTCAAACCACTGCAATTTATATGATCACGATATAAAACATGCATTTGATTTTCACAGTTGAAACAGCCTGCCAAAGTCAATCTCTACAATCACTTTTGACCTGGACAGGTGGATTTCTTAAGTTCTTGCAACAGTGTTGTCAAACAAAGGAGTAGGTATTCAGCTTGATATCATTCATCAATTCTTTCTTGAAGTCAGTTCTACCAGGCTTATAAACTGGGCATTATGTCAAAGAACAAAACAGCACAGAAAGAGGCCCTTTGGCTCTCCAAGCCTACAACACATTTTGCTCCTCCATACTAAAACTGTCTTAACCTACAGGTTTCGTATCCCTCTATTCCCTTCCTATTCACTTATTCATTCAGGTGCTTCTTGAATGCTGCTATTGGTGGCTGCTTCCACCATCTCCTCTGGTAACGAGGTCCAGGTACTCACCCCCCTTTGGTGTGAAAAACTTGTCTCACACATCTCCTATAATCTTCCCCCCACACCTTGAACCTGTGTCCTCTAGCATTGACCCCACCACACTGGGAAAAAGCCTCATATTTTCCACTCTGTCCATGCCATTCACAACCTTATAAACTTCTATCAGGTCACCCCTCAACCTCCTGCATTCCTCTATATGCATTTACAAACAAATGGAATTACTAACCAGGCAGCATCAGAAGGTGTAGGGGTTGACGTTTCAGGTGTCCTGAAGAAGGTTTACACCCGAAATGTCGACTCCTACACCACCTGATGCTGCCTGGCTTGCTGTGTTCTTCCAGCCTCTTGCCTGTCTATTTTGGATTTCAGCATCTGCAGTTTCTTTTTCATCTCTAACCAAGTTTGTTCAATACCTTCTCAGGGAGCAGCTTCCTTATTTCTACCATCCTCTGGATAAAAAGTTTTCTTCAAAACCCCTCTAAACCATTCAGTCCTCACCTTACATTTAAAGGCTCTGATCCTAGATACATCTGCCAAGGGGAAAGGATTCTCACAATATACTCAATCTACGCCTCTCATCATTTTGTATACGTCAATCAGATTTCCCCTCAGCCTCCTCTGCTCCAGGGAGAACAAAGCCAGGCTATCCAGTCTCTCCTCATAACTGAGATTTTCCATCCAGGCAATATCCTGGTGAATCTCCTCCACAACCTCTCTAGCACAATTACATCCTTCCAACAGTATGGCAACCAGAACTGCGCACAGTGATCCATCTTTGGTCTAACCAATGTTTTGTAAAGTTGTATCAAGACTTCCTTGCTCCTATATTCTACACCCTGTCTAATAAAGGCAAGCATTCCTTATGCCTTCTTCACCACTATATTTGACTGTGCTGATACCTTCAGAGCTCTGTGGACTTATTCACCAAGGTCCCTTTGTTCCCTCAAACTCATTGGGGACCTACAATTCATTGTGTATATCCTTTTCCTATTAGATCTCCCAAAATGCATCACCTCACACTTATCAGGTTTAAATTCCATCTGCCATTGTTTTGTCCAATTTTCCAGCTGATCAATATCAGATTGTAGTCTGAGACCATGCTCCTCACTAGCAACATGACCACTAACTTCTACATTCACATCCGAGTTGTTAATGTACATAACAAACAGCAATGGTCCCCCAATACCAATTCCTGTGGTACACAGCTGGTCACAGGCTTTCAGTCACAAAAACAACCCTCCACAATCACTTTTGCCTCCTATTTTGTAAGCCGATTTTAGATCCGGTTTGCCAACTTGCATTGGATTCCACGGGCTCTTACCTTTTAGACCAGCTTCCATGTGGGACTTTGTCAAAGGCCTTAGTGAAATCTATGTAAGTCACATCAACTGCATTACCCTCATCAATACACTTAGCCACTTTTTAAAAACCTCCATTAAATTAGTCGGACAGGATCACCCTCCAACAAATCCATGCTGACTATTCCTGATCAATCCCTGCCTTTCCAAGTGTTGATTAATCCTGTCCCTCAGAATTCTCTCCAGTGATTTCCCTACCAACGACTTCAGACTAACTGGTCTTACTTCTTGAAGTAAGGAACCCTATAAGCTATCTTACAATCATCTGGTGGCTAAAGTATTAAATAATCACTGCCAGGGCCCCATCAATCTCCTCCCTTGCCTCAGACAGCAGGCTGGGATACATTTCATCAGGCTCTGGGGATTTATGCACCTTTATACATTCCAAACCATGTAATACCTTCTCCCCCTTATTAATCTTAACATACTCTAGACTCTCACCAGCTGAAATCACCAACTACGTCTTTCTCCATTGCAGATATACACATTATCTCTTTGGTCTCTAAGATGCCCACTCTTTCCCTGGCAATCCTCGTGCACTTGGTTTACTTGTAAAATACCTTGGGATTTCCCTTAATCATATCTGCCAAAGAAATTTTATGAACTCTCTTTGCCCTTCTTTTTAAGCACCCTGTACACCCTCTATACTCCTGAAGGGTCTCCCCTGTTCTTAATGATCTGTACCTAAGAGATGCTTCCTTTCTTTTCTTTAACAAACTCTCAATATCCCTTGATATCCAGGATTATCTGGACTTGCTGTCCTTGCCCTTCACTCTTAAAGGACTACACTGGCCCTGAAGTATAACTATACTGCTTTAAAATGTATTCCACTTTCCAAATATAGACTTACTGCAAGTAGCTGCTCCCAGTCTATGTTTGCCAGATCCAGTTACAAAAAAAGAAAAAGGAGGCCTTTATGTAAGATTTAGGAGACTGAAAGCAGACAGTCTGTGAAGAATGCAAAGATAGCAGGAAAGAACTCCATCAAAGAATTAGGAGGACTAAATGGGGCTATGAAATATCTTTCACAAATATCATTAAGAAAATCCCAAGGCATTTTATACATATATAAGGAGCAAGAAAGAAGCTAGAGTTACAGAGTCATAGAGATGTACAACATGGAAATAGACCTTTCAGTTCAATCTGTCCATGCCGACCAGATATTCCAACCCAATCTAGTTCCACCTGCCAGCACCCAGCCCATATTCCTCCAAACCCTTCCTATTCATATACCCATCCAAATGCCACTTAAATGTTGCAATTGTACCAGCCTCCACCACTTCCTCTGGCAGCTCATTCCATACACGTACCACTCTCTGTGTGAAAAAGTTGCCCCTTAGGTCTCTTTTATATCTTTCCCCTCCCACCCTAAACCTATGCCCTCTAGTTCTGGACTCCCCCACCCCAGGGAAAAGACTTTGTCTATTTATCCTATCCATGCCCCTCATGATTTTGTAAACCTCTATAAGGTCACCCCATAACCTCCGACGATCCAGGGAAAACAGCCCCAGCCTGTTCAACCTCTCCCTGTCGCTTAAATCTTCCAACCATGGCAACATCCTTGTAAATCTTTTCTGAACCCTTTCAAGTTCATAACATCTTTCCGATAGGAAGGAGACCAGAGAAAGGGGTAGGTCAGCTGAGAGGAGGAAATTTGTAAATTAAACCAAAGGACAATTACATAGTGGATGGTGAATCTCGGGAGGGGTATATTGATATTCTAGGGCATGTCAATATAGAAAAGGATAACTTGTCAGGTGTTTTGAAAAGCATTAAGGTAGACAAGTTGCCAGGTTCTAATGGGATCCAAATCTAACAGGTTCTGAGGAATGGTCACTGGATCGAAACATTAACGTTGATTTCTCTCCACTGATGCTGCCAGACCTATTGAACTTCTCCAACAATTTCTGTTTTTGGTTCTGATGGGATCTATCCCAGAATGCTGAGGGAAGGAGGTGAGGAAATCGTTGGGGCCTTGTACAAAATCTTTGTATCCTCTTTGGTCACAGGAGAGGTCCCAGAGAACTAGAGAATAGCCAGTGTTGATCTTTTGTTTAAGAAGGGCAATAGAGATGATCTAGGAAATTACGACTGGTGATCCTGATATGAGTGGGACAGAAATTACTTGAGAAGATTCTTACGGATAGGATTAACTCACATTTGGAAAAAATATGGACTTATTAGCAAAAGCCAGGGTGAATTTTTGTGGAGAAAGTTGTGTCTCACCAATTTGATTGAGATTTTTGATGAATTGAAACATGACTGATGAGGGCAGGGAGATTGATATTGTCTATATGGACTTTATCCAGGCCTTGGACAAGGTGCCCCGTGGCAGACTGATAGAAAAGATAAGTTACATGGAAACCACAAATGCAAGTGCTGCATTTGGAAGAGCTAATGCAAGAAAGAAGTATACAGTAAATGGCAGAACCCTTAGTAGCATCATCATATCGAAGAATCTAGGCTTACAGGTCCACAGTTCCCTGAAAATGGCAACACAAGTGAATAAGTTGGTCAAGGAGGTATATGGCACGCTTGCCTTCATCAATCCAAGGCATAGAGTATAATAATTGGCAAGTAATGTTGCAACGGTATAGAAATTTAGTTAGGCCACATTTAGAATATTGCATCCAGTTCTGGTCACCAGAAGAAAGTGGAGGCTTTGGAGAGGATAAGAAATGGTTTACCAGGATGCAGTTTAGACAACTTCTGCATGATCCTTATCCCTTTCCATAATGACTTTGAAACCTAGTGTTATGGTTACTATCCCCAGAATGTTTACCCACTGACACTTCAACCACTTGATCGACTTCATTCATTAGGATTAGGTTTAGCGCTGTCCCATCTCAACTACATACTGGCACCAAAAATCTCTCCTGGTGCACTTTAAAAGCTCCATTCCATCTAATCTTTTCTCAGTCAGGCAATCCCAGATCATGTTAGCAATTACTGTTAATCTGTTTTCCTTTTTGTCCCTAATTTTCTCCTTTCAACATTTCCTTTCTAAAGGCTGTGACTCATGCTGGAGCCTTCAAGGGGCAGCAGCCTTTAAAACTACTTCCAACTTAACATTTCTCAGTTCATAAGCATTTCAACTGTTGTAGGGATAGTAGGGGGAAGAGGGGACAGTGGTCTCATTGAAGAGTTTGATCCCATCCTCAACTGACGTAGTCAGATATTGGCTCAATGGTTTAACCGAAATGTCACAACGTATCACCTTGAAATGGGTCGAGCTTCGGGCTCATTTGCCTGTCATATGGATCATGCAACACAAAGCAGTTCTTTTGTTCTCTCACGTTTAATTCATTACATTTGTTTGGAAATCATTGAAAGATTTAATGGAATCAAGTTTGGTCAGGCTACACCAGGTTCTTTCAGCATGCGAACTGCTGACAGGCTGGCATCTATTCAGATTAGAAACAATGTTATATCAGCCCAGAGGTGAGCTAACTTAACTGGTCCAATTCAGACCCTATTATTCATGGTTTGGCATTGATACAACTTACATAAAAGGATTAGCTTTATCAAATAGGCATTCAGGGAAAGGGCAGAATCAAGCAAAGAATAAAATCCACCAATTTTCAGAGTGCTGACACAGTCTTTGATTCAGAATTGGAATAAAAATATTGTCACCAGATTTTTGCCAGGAATGGCAGAACTGTCCTATGACTAGAGATTGGACAAATTGGTAAAAACAATGACTGCAGATGCTGAAAACCAAATACTGGATTAGAGGTGCTGGAAGAGCACAGAAGTTCAGGCAGCATCCAACGAGCAGTGAAATCAACGTTTCGGGCAAAAGCCCTTCATCATTGGACAAATTGGGCCTGGCTTCTCTAGAATTTTGAGGAAAGAAATGTGTTTTCACTGAAACTGTCAAAATACTTAAAGGCTGGACATGGTAGTTGTAGGTAAGATGATTTCCCTATTTTGGGAGTGTCAAAGCACTGGGAATGATTTCAACATAAAGAGGGTGCTACATAGATTAGAGATGTAGAGAATTTTTTTATTCAGAGGACATTTCACCTTTGGAATTCACTACCATGGCGGGCTGTACAGGATGTTCTACAGCATATTCAGTGTAGAAATTGATAGACTTCTGACTACCAGTGGCGTGCAGGGTCATAGGAATAGGATGAGCAAAAGGCATTGAAGTGTTTGACCAGCTATTGCATTGTATGGTTGGGCAGCGTCAACAGGCTGAATGACCAACTTTTGTTTCTATGTTCCTATGTTCAACAAGGTACTACAAGGACAAACCACAAACTGGCAATTCATTATGTACACCCTGAAACAATGGATAAAAATCTTGGCATTATATTAGAATGTTAAATCTACTGTCCAGGCGCTTTGACTTAATATCCTGTGTATAGTAAGCACTTTGTTATACTTAGCTGGTGATAATTCATGTCATTTTTCTGCCTTATCAGATAAAATTTATCCCTAAAATATATGCCAACCAGTGAACAAAGGATGGCAGAAACTTGGGAAGGGTTAAAATGCAGTAATAAATCATTAGAATGCATAGTTGTTTCCTCCACGTAAGCAGATCATATAATCACCACCTGCAAATAGGTTTTCTGTTGCAGTTCCATCTGATACCCAATATAATCCACCCAGCTCAACACTAGTTGGTGGGTGGGGAGCTCAGGATTGAACAATGTTCACAATGTTTTTGTATAGATTATTACAATTTGGAACCAATTTCTCTGAAAAATCCCATAAATGGTAAAATTTAAATATCCCAACAGTGGTTTATAAGCAACTGTAGAATCTAATTAGTTTTAGGTGTTTAAAAATCTGGATTAAGGTCAGTACAATAGGTTCGAATTTGAAAGAACCCGTAGTAACTATTCTGGAATATACAGCAGAACAGAAACAGAAAATAAGTACAACAAAGTAGGACAGTGACTGAATTCTACATTTGGGAACATGACTGCTGTAATTCCTTTTTAAAAACTGTTACTTTTCAAACTAGAAGACTTCAGCAGACACTGACAGAAGTCAGTTTCAAATAAAATGCGAAATGAATAGGTATCTTCAATGCACAAGAGTGAGAACATTGAATCCTTCTTAAATAACTACTACTATAAAGCAGCCATAGTCCCAGTCTCTCATTAGGAAGAAATGACTGACTGTGTCTTAACCTGAGAGTTACCATGTCTCAGAGATTGAGAGGGACGGACCGTCACAGTAATCTTAGCTAGCATAGGAATTGAACCTGCACTGTTGGCATCATTCTGTATCATAAATCAGCTGTCCAGCCAACTGAGCTACCTAGCCCCCACTACAATGCACGTGCATTTAGAGAAAAGATTGTTACCCTTGAAGTAACTTTTAAAAATGGTTCAGCAAAATACCAGTATATCAAAAGGCCAGTCATATTTGGGTGGCACAGTGGCTCAGTGGTTAGCACTGCTGCCTCACAGCGCCAGGGACCCAGGTTTGATACTGGCCTCGGGTGACTCTGCGTGGTGTTTGCACATTCTCCCTGGATTTCCTCCAGGTGCTCCAGTTTCCTCCCACAGTCCAAATGCATGCATGTTAGATGGATTGGCCATCCTATAATGTCCAGGGATGTGTGTGTTAGCCATGGGAAATGCAGGGTTACAAAGACTGGGTGGGATGCTCTTTGATGGGTCAGTGTGGACTTGCTGGGCCAAGTGGCCTGCTTCCACACTCTAGGCATTTTAAGATTCAACCCGAAATGTTAAGCTTTCTTCACCTTTAACCACAGATGCTTCCTGGCCTACCGAGTGTTTAACCATTTTTCAGTATGTGTTTTTGGTATCCAGCATCTGCAATTTTTCAATAGAAATGTCAAACAACCATTTTGCTCATTGAAGCTAATTATGTACTTCCTATTTTTACAGACTCTGCAGATTTCCCTGTAATCCATTCAATTTAGAGTCGGAATCATCTTGAAGCTTTTCTCTGCACATAGTCCCCAATGAAATACCCATTTTTTTTGCCCAGAATTGAACACAATATTCTAAATGAGGTCTGATTCACCATTGTAAAGTCTGAGTGTAACACTTATAAAATTGTAATTCACTGTGTTAGCAATAAATCTCAGCATTTTACTTGCTGAATAAAAACAACTTTCAGAAATGGTGATAATTCAGCACACTTATACAACTATCAAGAAATGAAATATGTTTGTCCTGTTTTATAGAACTAATGAGCATCATACACCTCCTAATTGTCTCATATGATTCAATAGATTCCGCACAATGTTTACAAAGCAAACACAATTCCCTGTATGTTTGCTAATGTGGTGTCTTTGCAAAATGTAAAGCTTGCTTACATTTCTGAGCTATTCTCAGCAATAGACAAATTTACAATGATTTAATCAAGATAGACTAGAAAGTCATTTTGGCTGGTACAAAGTGGACCATCTGTTATACAGTTCCATTAAAATCAACAAAATATTAACCCTCCATCCCTTGCAAAAAATTCAACCTTTCATCTTGTTTGTGTTAACTCATTTCCAACATATTGCTGAAGTCTGGCCAACTGAATGCAAAATCATTGCATTCTTCAGTTAAGTTATTTTGACCACAGCTTAATATGGTATTTATCTGGAGGGGAATATACACACTTTAACAAATAAACTGAAGTGCTCTGTGCACAAACATCAGTGCCATCATTTTTGAAGAAATGCAAGCTACCTAACTGGTGCTTCCACAAAGTAAACTGGAGACAGATGTTGGGATGCCTTTGTCAAACTGCAGTGTGATAGTTGTTAATGTCAATGTTAATGCATATGGGTTTTATCCGCTGTAAATGGAATAGTCAGGAAGAAGTTCGAACTCAGCAAATTTTGTGATTTTCAACCTTCAAGTTTTATATATTCCATGGATTAAATCCACACTCTAATGGGCACAATATTGCTGCCACAGCAAAACGATTACTCCAAATCATGCCCTTTTCTAGATGAACCTTTGGCTGCACAAGGCATAAAGGTTCTATATTCAATCCTGGTGCTATTTGGAGTTATTTGATCTAGGATATCAATGTTAGGGAGTATGTTATGATCTCAATGTCCCCAGGCGAAGGAGAGGTAAGAGATGCATCTAATCAATCTCCAGTGATCCATGCTGGAAAAATGTGTCTGAGTGGCAGATGAGGACATAAAACAGACTTAGCTATAATACTTCTTATCATCAAATAGCTCATCAGCACTCTTCGTACAGGTTCACACATGGTGGTGAATGATCACTCACATACAATGTCAGTGGATTGTCTTTGCTCATGGAACCACGCCCCAGAATTAGGTAGGGCCTTTAAGTAAGAAAGAGAAAATGAGACAGTAGAAGAAGATAAAAGGAAAGTGATCTGAGCAGTGAACTTAAATATGAATACCTGACATGCATCCTTATAATCCTGAAATATTCCTATTTTCACCCTGGAAATAACTGATAAATAAAAATAAATGGGTTAATGTAAGAACAATGCATGGAGGTATGTTGTGCAATTGCCTAAAACATTGTGACATGAAATTTGTCAATCAAGCTTTTTACTCAAAACTGCATGAAGAAGTTACAGGAGTTTGGTTATTTCATTTTCCATAAAACACCAACAGACCATAAAAGCATACTTCAAACTAGGGCAGTACAAAGGCCTTATAAAAACACAAACCAGATGTTCTCATTTATTTTTCTTTTAAAAGTTCTTTTCTTTCTTAAATCACTCATGGCTGTCTTTCCAATCTCATATTATACATTAACACTTGCAAATACCAAGACCATGAAATTCCATGGGTTTTTTTTCCAATTTCCTGCATAAATTAGGCAGGAGGCTAGGGAAAAGTCCAGAGAATATTCAGGCAGGTTTTCTTGAGAGTGTTTGAGGCAGGCTTTGGATATTAGCTGAGGCACTGTGACATCCTTAGTATGTCAGCTCCAGTTGGGAGGACAAGTGTGAAAGCTTTATCTTCAGAATTCCTTTTTATGAAAAAGCATTGTTACATTTGTATACTTAATACTGTGGCACAAAACCCTTCTGTTGTAAATACAGTGGACAGTATGAAGGTAGGAAGGAAAATAATTGGTGAAAGATGAAAGATGTCAAGTTCCTCAGAAATAACATGCCTAATTCTATTTTGCTCTGCCCTTATCTATAATTTATTCATAGACACAATGGAAATGTGGTATTGCTATCATTTGATTTCAGCTCTGGCATTTTAATGACTACGTTAACTTTAAATTTTGTAAAATTATTCACAAAGCTAGCAATATAATAACCAGAGGACAGCGGTACTTGCAAAAGTTTGTGACTCTCAACCAAAGTAAAACAGACCTTTTTAGTTTCAGGTGGTTATACCACACAAGGAATAGCAGATTCTGATCAGAATGAGGAATATGAAAAATATTGACAGCATTCAATGCAAGGGTGCTAATGGATTCTAGTAAGAATGTGAAGTTGACATTGTAAATTAATATAATTAACTTTGGAGTGAAAACTTATTCTTGTTTATAAGTTGTACAAATGAATTAAGTACTATTTGCAAGTTCTTTGGGATAACTATAAAATATCCACAAGGTGGATATAACTGTACACTAGATTAGCAGCTTGTTCTTTCATCTCTGACTGACTGATTTAAGTGTATTCTTTGTCAAATTTAATTTTTTATTACCGTAATGAGCTTAGAAAATCCACAATCCTAAAGAAAATGGTCCATATTGCAGAAATGACCACAATTCTCCATAATTGGCAAACTACTTCAGATGATCCACAAGAATGTCCAAAGGTACAAAGTTAACCAGTGTCACAGAGTAAGTACCATTTGGATTTGGATTTTCTTTTACAAAAGTCTCTTGAGCTAAAGATATAACTGATTTATTTCTTAATGTCTCTGTGCTTTAGATTGTTAGACTTAAGTCAGTGGTGGTGCAGTCATTTTGAATGAGAAGCTAAAGGGTCCAAACTGCACTCCAGAATGTGAGCACCGAGAAAATGCTGCACTAGCAGAGCTTCTTTCTTTGGGAGAGACAAACTGAGGCACCATCTTTGACCGTTCTGTATCACCTGTCCTTTGTGAAGAAATTTGAAAGGAAAAAATCTTTGACCGCAAGTCTGCAAGGAAGCGGTCAACGTGTAATGTCCTTGAGATCCTGCGGGGGAAAAAAAGAGTGTGGACCCTGTCAGGGATGTTCCCTGAACAGACTGACAAAGTCATTTGGCAGAATGCCTCATCACCAGAACAAAGTTAAAAATCACACAACACCAGGTTATAGTCCAACAGGTTTAATTGGAAGCATGCTAGCTTTCGGAGCGCCGCTCCTTCATCAGGTGGTTGTGAAGGACATAATTGTAAGGCACAGAGCTCTGTCTATGCCATGATGCTTAGATTGATTCTAATCTAAAAAGTGAGATAGCATCCGAGGAGCAGTAAAATCAATGAATCAGGCAAAAGTCCTTCATCAGGAATAAAGGCAGAGAGCCTGAAGCGTGGAGAGATAAGCTAGAGGAGGGTGCAGGTGGGGAGAAAGTAGCATAGAGTACAATAGATAAGTGGGGGAGGGGATGAAGGTGATAGGTCGGGGGCGGGGGGAGGGTGGAGTGGATAGGTGGAAAAGAAGATAGGCAGGTAGGACAAGTCATGGAGACAGTGCTGAGCTGGAAGTTTGGAACGAGGGTGAGGTGGGGGAAGGGGAAATGAGGAAACTGTTGAAGTCCACATTGATGCTCTGGGGTTGAAGTGTTCCGAGGTGGAAGATGAGGCGTTCTTCCTCTAGGCGTCTGGTGGTGAGGGAGCGGCGGTGAAGGAGGCCAAGGACCTCTATGTCCTCGGAAGAGTGGGAGGGGGAGTTGAAATGTTGGGCCACAGGGCGGTGTGGGCCACAGGGCGGTGTGGTGTCCCGCAGATGTTCCTTAAAGTGCTCTGCTAGGAGGCGTCCAGTCTCCCCAATGTAGAGAAGACTTCATCGGGAGCAACGGATACAATAAATGATATTAGTGGATGTGCAGTTAAAATTTTGATGGATGTGGAAGGCTCACTTAGGGCCTTGGATGGAGGTGAGGGAGGAGATTTGGGCGCAGGTTTTGCAGTTCCTGCACTGGCAGGGGAAGATGCCAGGATGGGAGGGTGAGTTGTAGGGGGGTGTGACCTGACCAGGTAGTCACAGAAGGAACGGTCTTTGCGGAAGGCGGAAAGGAGTGTGGAGGGAAATATATCCTTGGTGGTGGGGTCTTTTTGGAGGTGGCGGAAATGTTGGCGGATGATTCGGTTTATGCGAAGGTTGGTAGGGTGGAAGGTGAGCACCAGGAGCGTTCTGTCCTTGTTACGGTTGGAGGAGTGGGGTCTGAGGGCAGAGGTGCAGGATGTGGATGAGATGCGTTGGAGGGCATCTTTAACCACGTGGGAAGGGAAATTGCGGTCTCTAAAGAAGGAGGCCATCTGGTGTGTTCTGTGATGGAACTGGTCCTCCTGGGAGCAGATACGACGGAGGCGGAGGAATTGGGAATACGGGATGGCATTTTTGCAAGAGGTGGGGTGGGAAGATGTGTAATCCAGGTAGCTGTGGGAGTCGGTGGGTTTGTAAAAAATGTCAGTGTTAAGTTGGTCATCATTAATAGAGATGGAGAGGTCCAGGAAGGGGAGGGAGGTGTCAGAGATGGTCCAGGTAAATTTAAGGTCAGGGTGGAATGTAACTCTGTAACTCTGCAAAGTACAATGTAACTCTGTAAGTACAAATTCACCCCACAAATGTATATGTATATGTGTGCATGTGGGTCTTTGTGTCTGTGTGTGTGTGTGTGTCTGTCTGTCTGGGTTGGGGGGGGGTTGTGAGTGTGAGAGAGCGTATATATGTGTGTATGTGAGTGTAGAGTGTTTTAAGTCTGTGAGGGGGTGCATGTGTGAGAGTGGGAGTGTGTGTGTGTCTGGGGTGGGGGATTGTGAGTGTCTGTGAGAGAGAGTGTATATGTGTGTGCGTGAGTGTAGAGTGGTCTAAGTCTGTGAGAGGATGCATGTGTGAGTGTGGGACTGTGTGTGTGAGTGTCTGTGTATATGTTGTGTACGTGTGTGTATAGGAGTGTGTGTGTGTATAGGAGTGTGTGTGTGTGTTGTAGGATGGTGTGTGTGTATAGTGCAATGGTGGTCACCTGTAATGTGACATGAACCCAAGGTCCCGGTTGAGGCCCTCCCTATGATTATGGAACTTAGCTATCAGCCTCTGCTTGGCCACTTTTCGCTGCTGCCTGTCCCAAAGTTCGCCTTGGAGGATGGTCCCCCGAAGGTCCAAGGTCGAGTGTCCTGGACCACTGAAGTGTTCCCCAACTGGGAGGGAACCCTCCTGTCTGTTGATTGTTGTGCGGTGCCCATTCATCCGTTGTCGTAGCCTTTGCTCGGTTTCCCCAATGTACCACGCCTCAGGGCATCCTTGCCTGCAACATATAAGAAAGACAACATTGGCTGAGTCACATGAGTATCTGCCACGTACATGGTGGGAAGTGTCCCCATCAGAACAAGACATCGCTTGACTGGTGGTAAGAAGGGCACGAACTGTGAGAAATTTCACATATGCGCAAACTCTCTGTGCCTGTGCATGCTGCCCTCGAAGCAGCTGTAGGGGGATAGAGACTATCACACATCTCCTACTGGAATGTGCCTTTACAAAGGAATTCTCAAAAAAGATGCAGTGGTTTTTGTCAAGGTACATCCCAAGCATTTCCATCACGCAGGACCCTGTACTTTACGGTCTGTTCCCCGGCGCACACACCAAGTCAAACATCAAGTGCACATTGAAGAATATCAACTTGGTGGAATATACTCCTTGGTCGGCCTTGGACTTGTTGGTCTTCCAGAGCAAGGACTCAACCTCAGTCAAGTGTTGCAGACTGGCACATTCCAAGGTGCAGGATAATGTGCTGAAGGATACACTAAGGCTTGGGGCAGCTGCCGCCAAGACACAGTGAGAAAAGACCACCATCTAAGGTCTTTCTGCCGAAGGTAAATGGGGCTCTGCTCAATTATCAGACAAGATTAGAGTGGTGCTCGAAAAGCACAACAGGTCAGGCTGCATCTGAGGAGCAGGAAAATTGAAGTTTTGGGCAAAAGCCCTTCATCAGGAATGAGGCAGAGAGCCTCCGGGGTGGATAGTGGGAGGGAGAGTTGAAATGTTTGGCCACAGGGCAGTGGAGTTGATTGGTGCGGGTGACCCAGAGATGTTCCCTAAAGCGCTCTGTGAGGAGGCGTCCAGTCTCCCCAATGTAAAGGAGACCGCATCGGGAGCAACGAATACAATAAATGGCATTGGTGGATGTGCAGGTGAAACTTTGATCAATGTGGAAGGCTCCTTTGGGGCCTTGGATGGAAGTGAGGGAGGCGGTGTGGGCGCAGGTTTTGCAATTCCTGCAGTGGCAGGGGAAGGTGCCAAGATGGGAGGGTGGGTTGTTGGGGGGTGTGGACCTGACCAGGTAGTCATGGAGGGAGCGGTGTTGGCAGAAAGTGGAAAGGGTTGGGGAGGGAGATATATTCATTGTGGTGTGGTCCGTTTGGAGGTGGCGCAAGTGTTGGCAGATGATGCGGTTTATGCGGAGGTTAGTAGGGTGGAAGGTGAGGATCGGGCCGTTATGTCCTTGTTGCGGTTGGAGGGGTGGGGTTTGAGGCCAGAGGCGTGGGATGTGGATGAGATGCGTTGGAGGGTATCTTCAACCACGTGGGAAGGGAAATTTCGGTCTTTAAAGAAGGAGGGCATCAGGTGTGTTCTGTGGTGGAACTGGTCCTCCTAGGAGCAGATGTAGCGGAGGTGTTGGAATTGGGAACACGGGATAGCATTTTTGTAGGAGATAGGGTGGGATGAGGTGTAATCCAGGTAGCTGTGGGAGTTGGTGGATTTGTACAAAGTGTCAATGTTAAGTCGGTCGTTATTGATGAAGATGGAGAGGTCCAGGAAGGGGAGGGAGGTGTTAGAGATGGTCCAGGTGAATTTAAGGTTGGGGTGGAATGTGTTGGTGAAGTTGGTGAACTCCGCAACCTCCTCATGGGAGCACAAGGTAGCACCAATGCAGTTATCAATGTGGCGGAAGAAGAGGCAGGAGTGGTGACTGTTTAACTACGGAAGATAATAGACAATAGACCATAGACAATAGGTGCAGGAGTGGGCCATTCTGCCCTTCGAGCCTGCACCACCATTCAATATGATCACGGCTTATCATCCTTAATCAGTATCTTGTTCCTGCCTTATCTCCATAACCTTTGATTTCACTATCCTTGAGAGCTCTATCCAACTCTTTCTTAAATTAATCCAGAGACTGGGCCTCCACTGCCCTCTGGGGCAGAGCATTCCACACAGCCACCACTCTCTGGGTGAAGAAGTTTCTCCTCATCTCTGTCCTAAATGGTCTACCCCGTATTTTTAAGCTGTGTTCTCTGGTTCAGATGGACTGTTCTACGTAGCCAACAAAGGGACAGGCATTGCTGGGGCTCATGAGGATGCCCATGGCTACTCTTTTCATCTGGAGGAAGTGGGAGGATTTGAAGGAGAAATTGTTAAGGGTGAGGACCAGTTCAACCAAACGAATAAGAGTGTCATTGGAAGGGTACTGGTGGGGACATTGGGAGAGGAAGAAATGGAGGGCTTGGAGGCCCTGGTCTTGGCGGATGGAGGTGTAGAGGGTGTCCATGGTGAAGATGAAGCTGGGGAAATGGAGGTCTTGGAAGAGATGGAGGGCGTGGGTGGTGTCTCGAACATATATGGGGAGTTCCTGGACTAGGGGGGATAGGACAGTAGGTAAAAACAATGACTGCTGATCCTCTTGCAAGGATGCTTGCCTTGAAGAAGTTTTCCTCCTCTCTCTACAGGAATCTCAGGGAGTCTCTCTCCCACTGCAACTCCCAGGCTATGCTACTTTCTCCCCACCCCCACCCTCCTCTAGCTTATCTCTCCACCCTTCAGGCTCTCTGCCTTTATTCCTGATGAAGGGCTTTTGCCCGAAACATCAATTTTATTGCTCCTCGGATGCTGCCTGAACTGCTGTGCTCTTCCAGCACCACTAATCCAGGGATAGGACAGTATCCAGGTAGGTGGAGATGAGTTCGGTGGAACACGAGCAGGCTAAGACAATGGGTCGGCCGGGGTAGTCAGGCTTGTGGAACTTGGGAAGGAGGTAGAATCGGGTGGTGCAGGGTTCCTGGACTATGAGTTTGGAAGTTGTGGGTGAGAGATCTCCTGAGGTGATGAGGTTGTGTATGGTCTGGGTGATGATGGCTTGGTGATGGGGGGGGTAGGGTCATGGTCAAGGGGGCAGTAGGAGGGGGTGTCTTCCAGTTGGCGCCTGGCTTCAGCGGTGTAGAAATCAGTGAGCTACCACTGCACCCGCTTTATCCGTTGGTTTGATGGTGAGGTTAGGATTGGAGCAGAGGGAGTGGAGGGCTGCATGTTGTGAAGGTGAGAGGTTGGAGTGTGGGAGGGGGTAGACAGGTTGAGGCTGTTAACATCCCGGCAGAAGTTGGAAATGAAGTGATCGAGGGCGGGTAATAGGCCTGCATGGGGTGTCCAGGTGGATGGAGTATGTTGGAGGTGGGTGAAGGGATCCTCGGAAGGTGGGCGGGAGTCCTGATTGAAAAAGTAAGCTTGGAGGCGGAGGTAGCGGAAGAAGTGTCGACATCACGATGTGTATTAAATTCACTGATGCGTGGACAGAGCAGGATGAAGGTGAGGTCTTTGCTGAAGATTGATCATTCGTCCTCAGTGAGGGGGAGGTCTGTGGGGATGGTGAAAACTCAGCAAAGCTGGGGGCTAGGACCTGGTGTAGGTGTGGAACTGGGAGTGGTGGTGGAGTCATAAGCAGGAGTGATGTTCCCGTCAGGGTTCTAGGGGCAGGGATGGTGACAGTGGGATCCGTGGGGGGGTGTTGGCAGCATGCAGGTGAGTGGCGTTGTTGGGGGCAGAAGTGGGGACGAACACGGCAGTTGGGGGGGGGGGGAGGGGGTGTGTGGAAGTGGTGGTGAACACGGCAATGGGGGGGGGGTGCAGAACTGGAGATTGGATGCGTTCTCGCAGAGCACTTTAGGGAGCATCTCCGGGACACCTGCACCAATCAACCCCACCACCCCGTGGCCGAACATTTCAACTCCCCCTCCCACTCTGCCATGGACATGCAAGTCCTGGGCCTCCTCCATCGCTACTCCCTTACCACCTGACTCCTGGAGGAAGAATGCCTCATCTTCCGCCTCAGAACACTTCAACCCCAGGACATCAATGTGGACTTCACCAGATTCCTCATTTCCCCTCCTCCCACGTTACCCCAGTTCCAACCTGCCAGTTTAGCACCATCCTCATGACCTGTCCTACCTGCCAATCTTCCTTCCCACCTATCCACTCAACCTTCCTCTCCGACCTATCACCTTCATCCCACCTCCATCCACCTATTGTACTCTTGGTTACCTTCTCCTCAGTCCCACCCCCCCTCCCATTTATCTATTCAACCCGGAGGCTCTCTGCCTCATTCCTGATGAAGAGCTTTTGCTCAAAACATTGATTTTCCTGCTCCTTGGATGCTGCCTGACCTACTGTGCTTTTCCAGCACCACTCTAATCTAAACGCTGATCTCCAGCATCTGCAGTCCTCACCTTTGCTCAATTATCAGGCACCCCAATGTGTCAAATGCATGTAAATATAGTCTTGTACAAATAAGAGATGCCTTTGGTTTGTTAGTCAAACTCCACTTTGTTTGCTTCTTCATCTGCGACTGTGCAGAACCAAATCACCTTAGTGACTTTGTATGTAAATAAATAATAAAATAAATAAAATTATTTAATGAATGAAGTATATTTTTGAAAAACAAAGAAGACTAAGGCACTATCTTCCCTCTCAATCTTCCCTCTCAAATATTACTATCATCATTCACAATGGAGTATTTATTCTTTCATTTCCCAGCTGCTTTCAGATCTGAAGAAGGGTCATGGACTCAAACTATTAACTCTGTTTCTTTCTCCACAGATGCTGCCAGATCTGCTGAGTTTCTCTAACACTTTCTGTTTTTGTTTCAAACTAAATGGCTGCTATTTTACCTCTGTTAGAAAAGTGATTGTACTTAAGGTGTTTCATCACCTGCAAGGTATTTTGGGATGGACTGAGGCAAGATGCAATACGAACAGAAGTTCGTTCTTTCCATATCTGATCTTTAAATACTGACAACTGACAACAAAATAGAATAGCTGTTCCCTTTAGTGTAATCAATATTACTGATTTTTTCAGCAAGCAAATCGATTAATAAGAGATGGAAGCTAGATATGTACAGCGGTTTGTAGTTTATTAAACCCTGGATTAGCGTTATTTATCCTGTACAGACATTTTATTTGAGAAAGATAAATGTGCCCCAAAAATCCAAGGGTGATGCACAGCAACGTGTATACTGAAATGCTTCTGCTTGTGATCTTCTATGTTAGCCAGGCAAAAGAACGTAGAGTCAGTGGGTATCTCCTGCTCGACATCGTAATAGTATGCTTGGACATCAGAGAACATCTAGAGGCCACCATTTAAATCAGGGCAGCAAGACAGGTGGAGATTGTTGGCTGGAGAGTAGCGGAGTCCATCCTAATACAATAAGAAACTGCCTTTTCTAAGAAACTATTCAAAATTATTTCCCAAAGTAAAGGCTCCGTTTTTATGGTATAGTCCAAGATTCTGGCAAACACCATCATGAAGCTGCCCTGCTTGGTCATGAACATTCAATCAGAAGTCAGCGAAGTTGAAGATAGCTCCATGATTCCACAACAGGAACCTGGAAATCCTCAACGTGGTGGTGCAGAGCATGGATGTCCCCTTCATGGAGGACTAGTGGAGGAGGGACCAGACCTTGTTCGCCTGGTCCAAAGTCACCACCTGTGGTCAGTGCAGTCTCCACACTCAGAAGATGTACACCCCCCTTGACTGAGGGCAGGTGGCTAGTAAAGCAAGCTTCCTTTGTAGTTTGCTAATTGGCAAAGCAAGGTAAGGCATGGAAGGTGCAAGCATGCATGTTAGTGTGATGTGAATAATGCTAAAAGGGCAAGTGAGCAGCCTGACATGCAGCCTGGTCTAATCCGTGAGTCAGGTGCCTGTCTGTGCAGTAAGGTGCCCCTACAGCAGCCTGTCAAAGATAGTTGCTAATGTGCCCTCCAATACAGGTCTGTGCTTCCTAAGCATCCTACAACAAGGCTGGAGAAGTAGACAAGGCATGCATCTATGGATCATGCCCTGAGATGCTGCTTTGTACTGAGTAACATGAAGACTCTGCACAAAGCTGCCAGTTACTTGCATGTAGGGAAATAAATTCAATATCTATCACAACAGAAAAAGAACCAGGGTAACTAATAGGGCTAAAAGCTGACAAGTAATAGCATCATCGAGATGTACAGTACGGAAACAGACCCTTCAGTCAAACTTGTCCACGCCAACTAATATCCTAACCTAATCTAGTCTCATTTCTATCTAAACCCTTTCTATTCTTATAGAATCCAGATGCCTTTTAAATGCTGCAATTGCCTCCATCATGTCCTCTGCCAGCTCATTCCATACACACTCCACCCTCTGTTAGAAAATGTTGTCCCTTATGTTCCTTTTAAATGTTTCCCCTCTAACCCTCAACTTATGCCCTCTAGTTCTGGATTCCCCACCCCAGGAAAAAGACTTTGTCTATTTACCCTATCCATGCCCCTCATGATTTTATAACCCTGTATAAGGTCATCCCTCAGCCTCCAACACTCTAGGGAAAACAGCCCCAGCCTATTCAGCTCTTCCTATAGCTCAAAACCTCCAAACCTGGCAACCACTGTACTTGATGAGATATAACATGGGGTATTAAAAGGTAGTAACTATAAAGATAGTGAATGCATTGGTTGTGATCTTCGAGGAATTCTTGCATTTTGGAAAAGTCCCAGTGAATTGAAAAATTGCCATTGTAACACACTTATTCAAAAAGGGAGAGACAAAAACATGTAAATATAGATCAGTTAGCTTAACATCTGTTTTTGGGAAAATGTTAGTATCTAATATAAAGGATTTATGATCAGAACGTTTAGAAATGTACAATGTAACCAGAGTCAGCATGCCTTTATGAAGGAGAAATCATGCCTGATAAATTTATTACAATACTCTGAAGAGGTAACATGCAGCATAGATAAAGGAAAATCAGTATGTGTAATGTATTTGGATTTTTAGAAGGTATTTAGTGAAGTACTATATGTTATTCTCCTTGCATGGATAGAGGATTGATTAACGAAATCAGAGAGTTGGGATAAGTGGGGGAATTCAGGATAGCAACTTGGAACTTGTGGTGAGCCACAGAGACAGTGCACTGGCCACAATTATTTACAATACATACAGGGCAAGTGATGAGGATGACGTAACGGTATATAGAATGATATAGAATACAGAGTGATATAGATTGGTTAATGGAGTGGGCAAAAATCAGCAGATGGAATATAATGTTGAAAATTGTGTGGTTATGCAATTTGACAGGAAGAATAGAGGAGCTGGCTTCAATTTAAATGGAGAAAATTATCTTAGAAACCTGGAGAACAGAAAGGTTGTGGAGTCTCAGCGTATGAAGCACAGAAAAGCTGGCATACAAGTTCAGCAGGTAATATGGAAGGCAAAAGGAATGTTGACCTTTATTTCAAAGGGAATGGAGTATAAAAACAGGGAAGTTTTGCCATAATTATATAAGACACTAATCTGAACACACCTAGAAAACTGTGAACAATCTTGTTTTGCTTAATTAAGGAAAGGTATTGGAGGATATTTAGATAAAGTTCACTAGATTGATCCTGGACCTGCAGGGATTTTCTCATGAGGAGAAGTTGGATAGGTTGGATGTGTAATCATTAGCGTTTAGAGGAATGAAAGGTGATTCAAAAAGAAATTTCCAGCAGTGGGTGCTTGGAACTTACTGCTAGAGATGTTGGTAAAGATGGGAACCATTACAATAGTTAAGTAGCCTAACTTGTGATGTTATAAAATATAAGGCTATGGATCAAGTGTTGGGAGATGAGATTAAAATAAATAGGTGGTTGATGACTGGTGTAGACTCAATGGGCTGACAGGCCTCTTTCAGTGCTGTAAGACTCGATGACCTTATTGAAACATGGAAGATGCTTGAGGCTTGACAGAAGAGATGTGGAGATGTTGTTTCCCCTCATGCCCTCCTTTTCAAGAGGGCATAGTTTCAGAATAAAGGGTCACCCAGCAAGGAGATGAGGAGAATTTTTTTCTGAGAAGATGGTGAATCTCACTGGGCTAGTGCTCTGTAAATCAACCCCTGCTATTCCTACAGTCATTACAAAAATCCCTAATTTCCCTGTGGAATAGATGTAGGCTGACAGACAACACAGATCAGGTTTCTGTACATAACATGAACCACTATTTATGACAAATGCATGGATTCTCGCCACAGATAAACGGTGATGAACTGCAGACATATACCTCTTCTGATTAAAACTCTGTGCTCTCTGCCCCGACAAATACAAAAAAAAATTGGTTTTATGGTTGGAGGGAGAAAGGCAACTGAGAAGCAGTTCAATGGCCCCACTGCACATGGTTCTCTGAGATTAGTCTTTTGCTTCCTTGGATTTTTAAAATTCTTTACTCTCTTTTGTCCATGTTCTTTTCATTTCTTTGCAAGAGACACACAGTGTTTGGTAGAATAACAGCAAATCCTCTCACTTACTAATTAAAGACCACAGCTTCCTGTAACTGGCTGTCTTCAGGCTTTAGATATTTTACTGAACAGACATCGTTACACCTCCATGGAATTCAGACCATGCTATTCCTGAAGTCATTACAAAAGTAAAAGATTTTTAAAAAGTTATACAGAATACCTCAATATATTTATCTTTTAGACGGTCAACTGAGCACACAGACCAAGTTTCTGTACTTAATACGAATTCCACAAATAGATGGATTCTAACTGTAGATAAACAATAATGACCCAACATGTAACTCCACTAGTTAAAACTCTAACCCTTTTATAAAGTTTCTCTATGTGCACTAATGCAGACAAACACAAACAAAAACACAGGGGAGCTATGAGTGGAAGGAAAAATTGGAAATTCTGTTCAATCATCTCTGCAACCAGGGTTCACTGAGATGATACGTCTTGCTTGTTAGAATGCTGCTCCTTAATCTGCCTGCTCTGGGTACTGTCACTCGCTTGTAAGGACAGAGGGTAGCTGGTTGACATTGATAAGGACCAAGACTTATTCATTAAGAACCATACTTTACAGCAGTTAAGGAGGGAAAAATAATTTGGATTTCTTAGAGTTTGAGGTGTTCCTTTACCCTGGAGAAAAGGGACAACTTTATCCTTTTCAAAGATCCAATGGATTCTCTTTCAAATATATATACACCCTTGGCTCCAGCTCATCAGTAACTAAACTTCCTCCACTGCTTGAACAAATAGCTGTGTAAACAGCACTTCCAATGAGTTGGGGGTAACGCGCTTTTAAAACATACAGCATCAATAGTCCATCAGCTTTACAAGTAGTTCCTTTTCCAGTTTAGACTGCAATCAAAAAAACATCAAATTGAAAAGTCTTTACAATATACCAGCTGGCCCTTACAACACTCTGAAGGCCTCAGTCAGTTTTGTTCACACCCACAAGCTGTTCAGTTACCCAGAAGCCACAGACCTATTATCAGAATTATGGCCTTTGTCATCCACAATTGGTTATGATTCCACAAATTAAATAGTAGCCTGTTGTCAGCCAAATTTCATATTGTAGACAGGACATGCTGGAAGGATGTACAATGAGCCTCCCTCACTGCTCAAACAAAGCAACAGTCTAAACACAATTTACAATAAGGTTCAGTGACTTGCTTTTTAAAAACAATGTTATTTTTCCTTCCACAATCTTTGATTTGTAAACAGTGCTTTTCTTATGTTAATCAAAATTACAGAAAGATTAAAAGATGCCTTCATTGGTCAGTACCTGGAGCATAGGAGTTGGAATTTTACATTGTGGCTGTAATGTACATTGGTTAGTTCACCTTTAGAATATGATATTCAATTCTGGTCTCACTGTTATAGGAAGAATGTTGTGAAACTTGTAAGAGTATAGAAAAGATTTACAAGGATGTTGCCAGGGTTGGAGGATTTGTGCTATAGGGAGAGGTTGAATAGGCTGGGGCTATTTTACCTGGAGGGTCATAGGCTGAGGGTTTATAAAACCATGAGAAGCATGGATAGGGTGAATATACAAGGTCTTTTTCCCAGTGTATAGAGGGCATAGGTTTAAGGTGAGAGGGGACAAATTTAAAAGGGACCTAAGGGGCAACTTTTTCACGAAGCAGATGGTGCATGAATGGAATGAGCTGCCAGAGGAAATGGTGGAGGCTGGTACAATTATCACATTTTGAAAAGTATTTGAATGAGTATGTAATTAGGAAGACTTGAGACACATATAGGCCAAATGCTGGCAAATGGGACTAGATTGATTTAGGATATCTGGTTGGCATGGACGAGTTGAACTGAAGGGTCTGTTTCCATGCTGTATAGCTATGTGACGGTAAAGGCCACATTGAGTCATACAATCTGTGGAATTCCTTACTGCTCGGGGCTATAAAGTCTGCGTGGCTAAGTATATTCAAGCCTGAGAATTGATCAATGAGGGAAGCATGGGTTATAGGAAAAAGCCAGAAAATGGAGTTGAGGCTTATTGGATTTGCCATGATCTCATTGAATGGTACAATAAACTTGATGGACCAAATGACCTACTTTTGCTCCTACATCTGATGATCTTATGGTTTTTAGACAATGTCAAAGTTATTTTGTTCCTATTAGAAAGGAAGAAAAAGACCATTATGTGGACAATACTTGGAATTTTCAATATGGTAATATTATAGATGTATAAGAATAGAAACATAATGATTTAGATTGAAAACTAAAATGATTATTTAAAAACAAAAATGGAATAGTGTTGTAGTATAGATATTTCATCTTTGAATAAAGGAAAACACAATTTTGCTTTGCCTTGTACAGGTGTCCATCACATATTTTAGGGGTTATAACGTGCTTTCCTTTAAATTGTGGTAATGTATGAAAAACAATTATTCAGGACTTTTCTTGTTTAAACAGGAGTATACACACCAGCATATAAAGCTTGATTTCTCAATGGGTCTTGTATTGAATTTCAGTGTTGCTGAGCATTAACCACACTGTCTGATTAATTCATACAAAAGTATTCATTTTCAAACAGAACCTCAAAAGCTAACAGAATATCTATTGTATTAATATACTGTTGAGTGCAAGTCTGTGAAGGTGAGATTAGCAGATTCCACGTCTTGTTTTTTTTTTGTTTGCTGATGATAGTTGACATGAATCAAACTATAGAATTCATCAGGCTAGATTATTTTCCTTTGCAATTACTAAAAGAATCTAAGTCTCAAAACATGGTTTTTTGGCAATATGGATGCTGGTTTAGGTGGAAATAGCATCCACACCATTTCCTGTATTTACTCTGTCAATGAAGGTGATACCTCGGGCATTACATCTGTGTACCAGAAGTGTGCAACATAGACAGATTGTGGCATCAATTGGCATTTAAGCTGATTTTATGGTCACCCTGTCATTTTTGACTTTGCTACTCTAAAGATGGCCTCTCTTGTGCAGTCAGCAGCTCAAGAGAACAGCAATCAGGACTCTCTTAAATTGATCTATCATTCAAAGAGCAGATTTGTTGTTTTTGTATTGCCAAGCTTATAGAAGCACAAAGTATTTGGCGGAATTCTGTAAAGTTAGCAAATTTAGCAGGGAGTATTGCTTGGCCTTTACAAAGTATTCAAAAAAGCAAAATACTGTAGACACTGATAATCTGAAAAAAAAACAACAAAATGGAGAAACTCAGTAGGTCTGATATAATTTGTGGAGAGAAAAATTGAGTAAATGTTTGGAGTATGATATGTCTTCTTTTTTGAACTGAAAGGGTTGGAGTATGGTGCTTTTTTCTACTTTTGACTGAGGCAGAGGAGGGACAAGGGAACATATGGGTAGCAAGTTTTGATCTGTAGCTCAGGTTGAGGTTCTGGATGCAAGTTTGCTCTCTGGGCTGGAAGGTTAATTTTCAAATGTTTCATCAGCAAAACACTGGGGTTATGACTCGCTTTCTATTTATGTGTTTAGGTTTGCTTGGATTGGTGATATCATTTTCTGTGGTGTCATTTCCTGTATTGGTGATGTCATTTCATGGTCTTTTTCTCAGAGGGTGATAGATGAGGTTCAAATCGATGTGTTTATTGATAGAGTTCCGGTTAGAATGCCATGCTTCTAGGAATTCCCATGTATATCTCTGTTTGGCTTGTCCTAGGATGGTGTCCAAGTGGTGTCCTTCCTCATCTGTATGTAATGATACTAGTGATAGCGGGTCATATCTTTTTGTGGCTAATCGATGATCATGTATCCTAGTGGCTTTTTTCTTCTTATTTGCCCAATGTAGTGTTTGTTACAACTCTTTCAAGGTATTTTGTAAATAATATTAGTTTTGTTTGTTATCTGTATAGGGTCTTTCAAGTTCATTAGCAGCTGTTTTAGTGCGTTGGTATGTTTGTGAGCTACCATAATGCCAAGAGGTCTGAGTAGTCTGGCAGTCATTTCTGAGATGTTTATGAGGTAGGGGAGAGTGGCTAAGGTTTCTGGGGGTGTTTGGTCTGCCAGTTTGGTTTTATTGCTGAGAAATCAGGAGACTGTGTTCATTGGGTATCTTCTTAAATATGCTTTATAGATGGTTTTCCTCTGCTCTTCATAGTTCTTCTGTGCTGGACTGTGTGGTGGCTCTTTGAAATAAGTTTCTAATGCAGCTTGCCTCAGAAGCCTTATTGAATTCATTGAGGATGTGACAAAACACGTTGAGGAGGTTAGAGCAGTGGATGTGGTTTACATGGATTATAGCAAGCCATTTGATAAGGTTCCGATGCTAAGCTCAATCCGAAAGTAAGGAGGCATAGGATACAGAGAAATCTGGCCATCTGGATACAGAACTGGCTGGCCCATAAAAGACAGATTGGTGATAGTATTCAGATTGGAGCTCAGTGACATATGGTGTTCCACAGGGATCTGTTCTGGTACCTCTGCTCTTTGTGAGTTTTATGAATGACTTGAATGAGGAAGTGGAAGGGTGAGTTAGTAACTTTGCCAATGACATGAAGTTTGGTGGAGTTGTGGATAGTGTGGAGGGCTGTTGTAGGTTGCAATGGAACATTGACAGGATGCAGAATGGGGTTGAGAAGTGACAGATGGAGTTCAATTTGGAGAAGAGTGAAGTCATTCACTTTGGAAAATTGAATTTGAATCAGAATGCAAGGTTAAAGGCAGAATTCTTGGCAGTGTAGAGGAACAGTTGGATCTTGGGGTCCATGCCCATTGATTCCTCAAAGTTGCCACCCAGGTTGACAGGATTGTTAAAAAGGCAAATGGTGTATTGGCTTTCATTAGCAGGGAGATTGAGTTTAAGGGCCACGAGGTTATGCTGCAGCTCTATAGAGCCCTTGTTCGACCACACTTGGAATATTATGTTCAGTTCTGGTTGCCTCTCTTTAGGAAGGATGGTGGAAGCTTTAGAGAGGATACAGAGGAGATTTACTGGGATTTTGCCTGGAGTGGAGGGCATGTCATCTGAAGAAGTGTTGAGGGAGCTAGGGCTTTTCTCATTGGAACAAAGAAGGATGAGAGTTGACTTGATAGAAATGTCCAAGACGTTGAGAGGCATAGATAGAGTGATGATTTGGAGATGCCGGTGTTGGACTGATATGTACAAAGTTAGATTGAGTGGATAGCCAGAGATTTTTTCCCATGGCAGAAATGTCTATCATGATGGGGCATAATTTCAAGGTGATTGGAGGAAGGTTTAGGGGAAATGTCAGAGGTAGGATCTTTAGAAGAGTAGTGGGTGCATGGAATGCACTGCTGGCAGTCGTAGTAGAGTCGGATACATTAAGGACATTTAAGTGACTCTTGAATAGACACGTGGGAGATAGTACAATGAAGGCATGTAGTTTAGTCTGACCTTAGAGTAGGAAAAAGGTCGGCACAGTATCGAGGGCTGAAGGACCTGTACTTTGCTGGACTGTTCTATGTTCTATATACTTTCACTTGCTGTACTGCTATCCCATGCTAGATTCTTTCACTCTCTCTGTGAAACATAGAATTACATTATTTGCTCTGTTGAAATGCCTCACTGCATATCAGATACCAGAAATGAACCCAACTATTGATGTATGCTCTCTATCCTACTGATTTATTATACTATCTGTTGTGTTCAGTATATCATCACACAGAACAGAAACCATAGGGTTTTCTACATTCTCTCCCAGAATGCACAATAATTGAACAAAACACAAGCTTGAAAGGGTAAAAATGTCATGTAATAGGCATTATTCAGAACCAATTAAACAATTCAAAATATAAGTTAATGAGAACCCAGATTTAAAATAGCTTACAATTCTTAGCTTAAATGCAACATATCTCCCATAAATATTTCATGAAACATTGGTGTGTAAAAATATAGGACAGCAATAGCAAAACCCTCTTTGATGTATGCTTAGATGAGGTTACTGTGAATCCGTTGGAAAATAGCTATCGAAGATATAAATATTAACTGATATTGCTTTTTACTGAAATAAATAGTTTGCATTTCTATGGAGTGACTGCAAACTCTTGACATATAGGAGATTTGTAGTTCACATTCACTGTAAATTAATGCAGTGTTCTTATTATCTGGTAGCAGGGCTGTGATTAATAGCCCAATTCTACAAGTAGTGTCATCAAACAGAAGCAAAGAACAGGGGAACTGCCAGCTCAGCCATCAAGTAAAAATCATGCATCAGATTTTAGTGGAGAATTATAGGTCATTGAAATGTCATAAAAAAGGAAATAAATATTTTGCAGATGCAAATGTGTTAGATTTTTGATTTGACTGCATTTTTGTTGAAAATTATGTTTCTAAATAAGGTTTCTTCTGTTTTGTTTTCATCCTTCACTGGCAAAGGTACTTTCCTTAGTGATCCAATACATGTAGCCCTAAAGAGGACAATTGTCACCCCAATGCCATGTTTCAATATTTCATTGAGACATAACTGTCTGTACTTTTTACCATTAAATCCTTTAGCCTACCACTTGATTTTTTTTTGTAAACATCTTAATCAATAGAAAGATACAGTAGTGAATACTTGATACTTGAATATAAAGGAATGCTAAGACTCAGACAAAGGAATATCATGTTGAGTGACTGATTTTGCAATAATAAAAACATTTGAATGAGAGACTTGTGGGATTTGTAATTATTTGAATCCAGAGATTAAGTTACCACCTTGTAATTGCAGTGTAGAATTTGTGACATATTTTAGACATAGTATATATTTAACGCCAACATGATGACACATAAAATTTTATGTTTTTGGTTTGTTTTTATGCTGAAATCACAGACAGCAACAGTTAAGTACATTCAATTATTGAGTTGCAATACTGTTCATACAAGGTGATTAAAACTTATTTTGCATGTTATTAGAATTTAATCAAAACCTATGACATTCTGTGGGTATGCTCATAAACCCATTCTCAACAATTAAATTAAGTGAAATGCCAAAGACAGGTATATGGGCCAAAGGCAGGCATAAAGAAGGATTCTGATTAATCAGAGGTGGAAGGATGGGGAAAAATTGTGGCTGCAAGAGCTGTTCCATTTTTTTGAGGTATTTTCAGTGTTGGAGCTGATTTCCTTGAATTCTAGCAGTAATTACTGATTTATAAGCTGTTGCATTGTGAAAACAAAATCAAAACAGCATTCTTAAAAAAAAGAAGACAGACAAAGGGCAGTGACCTAAGAGGCAAGTTTTTTCACACAGAGGGTGGTGCGCGTATGGAATAAGCTGCCAGAGAAGTGGAGGATGCTGGTATAATTACAACATTTAAAAGGCATCTGGATGGGTGTATGAATAGGAAGGGTTAAGAGAGATATGAGCCAAATGCTGGCAAATGGGACAAGATTTATTCAGGATATCTGGCCAGCATAGATGAGTTGGATTGAAGGGTCTGTTTCTGTGCTATATTTCTGTCTGGCTCTAAATGGAGTTAGGCCACAGATCAGCCATGATCCCATTGATTAGCAGAACAGGCTCAAGAGACTGAATGGTCTATTTCTGTTCCGAGAATATGCCAAATGAAAATAAGGGTCAAAATGAGTTAGTGAAACAAACGAATTTTGCACTACCCATTCACATCAATTCAGTGTTCCAACACAAGTAATAAAACCATTAAAATGGAAACAAAACACTCAGGTCAATTTCCAGATGAATAGTTAGAAAGAAAGTGAAGATATGCTAAACGTGTACAGAAATTTGTTCGGTACCGCTTGAAGTAGTATGTACAGTTCTGATCCTGAAATTATAAAAAGGAACAAAGTGCAAGGAAGGTTGTTACCAAGTCTGAGCATTTAGCATCATCAAGAAAGATAAGAAATTTGTTAAGGAGCAAACTTCTTCAACTCAGTAATCAGTAAGAATACAGAATCTACAACAGCAAGTAGTTATGTTCTTTACCTCAATCTTTCCCTGTTTTAGTAAGTAATCAAATCAATTAAAACAGCATCACTATTAGCAAAGCAATTAAAAATTATAATACAGCTGGAATTTGGTTGAGAAATATTATGTTAAAAATTGGCTAAGTATCAAATTCAGTGAGTTTCCTGGAGGGTTTCTCACTGTGAGCTCACACAGTTCTCTCTTGCTCAACTCATTATGTATTCATCATGTCACTTTGGCACCACGTTCACACTGCCTTGTGTCCATGAGCAACAGAAAGACTGGATACTGTCAGGATTGCTGCTGCCAGCTCCAAATTTAAAGCCAAGGCGCACGAGGTCATTTTGCTCCCTGCCACAAATAGCGTTTCACAGCATATAGAGTTATAGAGATGTACAGCACGGAAACAGACCTTTTGGTCCAATTCATCCATGCCATCCAGATGTCTTAACCTAACCTGATCCCATTTGCCAGCACTTTACTCTTATCCCTCTAAACCCTTCCTATTCATATACCCTTCCAGATGCCTTTGAAATACTGCAATTGTACTAGCTGCCATCAATTCCTCTGGCAGCTTATTCTAAACACGCACCACCCTCTCTCTGAAAAAGTTGCCCCTTAGGTCCCTTTTGCATCTTTTCCCCTCTCACCCAAAACCTATGCTCTCTAGTTCTGGACTCCACCTCAGGGAAAAAAATAACCTTGTCTGTTTATCCTATCCATGCCCCTCATGACTTTATGAACCTCCATAAGGTCACCCCTCAGCCACCAATGCTCCAGGGAAAACAGCCCCAGCTTATTCAGCCTCTCCATATAACTCAAATCCTCCAACCCTGGCAACATCCTTGTAAATCCTTTCTGAACCCTTTTAAGTTGCAAAATGTCCTTCCGATTATTGTAAGAGTGAAATTAAAAAGAACAGCTTCTGACAGTACATAGGTGGCATGGGTAATTCTTTATTGGAAATGGAATCTCACATTCATAAATGTGTTTTGACTTTATATTATCACATGTCTGATTAGCTGTCATTCTAATCACAACTGCAAGAATGAAACTGCTTATGCGACCCACACTTGGCATCATAGCAAATTCAATCCCTTTCTGGGAAAGAGTGCTACTCTTTCACGAACACACACTCAATTTAGCATAATCTCTTGCCATTATTCATTGTCAGAACATCACATGCTGGAAAGCCTTAAAAGACATAGAAATATTCACTTTTATTGAATGTCAGAGAAAATAAAGAAAAGGCAAAGAAAAACAAACTGCATTTGTTTCTGGGAAGAATAGGGACTGCTTGCCTTTTGAGCAGCAACGTATTTACAGTTAATGAATGATTACTTCACCTAACTCATGTCTACTGGAATTGGGTGCCAATTAAGACCAGTATGGCTTGTTATGCCTACCACTGTACTGCTCTGTCATGTTGAAGGTGGTGTTCCTCCTACATTTTGCTCTTCAAAAGACTGCTCTCCAACTTCTTTAACATCCAGCACATCCCCTTTGCCTACACCAGCTGTGCAGAAGTAAGTGACACATGAGCGGCACAGTGGCTCGGTGCTTAGCACTGCTGCCTCACAGCATCAGGGTCCCAGGTTCGATTCCAGCCTCGGCTGACTGTCTGTCTGTGTAATGTTTGCACATTCTCCCTGAGTGTGCGTGGGTTTCCTCCGGGTACTCCGGTTTGCGCCCACAGTCCAAAGATGTGCAGGTCAGGTGAATTGGCCATGGTAACTTGCCCATAGTGTTAGGGGCATTAGTCAGAGGCAAATGGGTCTGGGTGGGTTACTCTTCAGAGGGTCAGTTTGGGCTGAAGGGCCTGTTTCCACACTGTAGGGAATTTAATCTAATCTAATCGCATCAGAACTACAAGACCCTCCAAAGCCAACCTGATTTTCAAGAGGCCTATCATTTGCTTCATGATAACTCTGATGGAAAAATAAGCAATACCATATCTACATTCAACCTCAGGAGGATAGCTGTTTCATCAATTGTAGACGTATAGGCAGCATGGCAGCCTTTAGGGTACCTGGCGCACATGTCTATAATGTGGGACTGATGACCATGGTTTGTACCTTGATGGAATGGACATCTTTTCTGTTAATGAAGTCAGTCATATTATGGAATGTGTGCAGTCTTCCACACCATCCGCCTTGGGAAGCCACTAATTCTGGGTAATCCAAGACGGAGGACGGGAAAAATATTGTGGCTCTAGGACCGGTGCTCCTTTTTTGAGGTATTATAGTTGTTGAAGATGATTTCCTTGAATTCCAGGAGCAGCAATTACTGTTTTATAAGATCTTGTGTTGCTTTGGAACTTTGGGGAATAAAGGATATGAAAGTTCAGGGAGAGTTTCTATGTTATTGATGATTATGTGTGCAGGAAGTGCCTTTGGTTGTGATTCCTATCAGATCACATGGATTGGTTGGAGTGACAGTTAAAGACAATAAAGGAATTTACAAGAGCTAAGGGGTGTGATGGATGGCAGTTATATGAAGGGAGAAAAGCCGCAGGTAGAGTCAGATAGATGGGTTAATTCCAGGAAAGGTTTGAGGGGTAAGCAGATAGTGCAAGAGTCTTCTGTGGCTATCCCCATTTCAAACAAGTATGGTGTTTTGCAAAATATAGGGGGTGATGGATTCTCAGGAGACTGTAGCATGAACAGCCAAGTTTCCGGTATCGAGACGAGCTCTAATGAAATAAGGGATACGTTGGGTTCCAAGCAATCAATTGTGATCGGGCACTCTCTAGTCAAGGGCACAGAGAGACATTTCTGCAGCTAGCTGTGAAAAATCAGAATTGCATGTTGCCTTCCTGTGTCAGAATCAAGGATGTCTCAGTGACTGTGCAAAATGTTCTCAAAGGGGAGAGGGACCAGGGGAGGTCATTGCACACTTTGGAACCAACTGCATAGGAAAGGAAAAGGATGAGATTCTGAAATGAGTGTAAACAAAATTATGCAGGAATTTAAAAAGGAAGTTCTTAAGGATAGTAATATCTGCATTACTCCAGGTGCTACAAGCTAGTGAGGGTAGTAATTGGAGGATAGAGCAGACAAACGTATGACTGAGGAGCTGGTGCAGAGGAGAAGGGTTCACAGATTTGCATCATGCAACCTGTACAAGAAGGACATATTGTACCTGAATTGGAAGGGGCCTAATATATTGACACAGAGATTTGCTAGAGCTGCTCAGGAGGATTTAAACTAGTAAGTTTGGGGGGTGGGATCCAGGGAAGTAGTGAGGAAGGAGATCAATCTGAGATTGGTACAGTGGGAAAAGGAGCAAGTCAAACAGTCAGGGTGGGCAAGAACAAAGCAGAGAACACGGTAGGACTGGATAAATTAAACTGCATTTACTTCAATGCAAGAGGCCTAACAGGGAGGGAGATGAACTTAGGGCATGGTGAGGAACATGGGACTGGGATATCATAGGAAATACAGAAACATGGCTCAAGGATGGACAGGAGAGGCACTTAATGTTCCAGGATAGAAGGACAGAAAGGAAGGCAAGAGAGGAGAGGGAGTGGCATTTTTGATAAGGGATAGCATTACTGCTGTATTTAGGGACGATATTCCTGGGAATACATACAGGGAAGTTATTTGGGTGGAACTGAGAAATAAGAAAGGGATGATCACCTTATCAGGATTGTACTATAGACCCCCTAATTGTCAGAGGGAAATTGAGAAACAAATTTGTAAGGAGCTATCTGTAAGAATAATAGGGTGGTTATGGTAGGGGATTTTAACTTTCCAAACATAGACTGGGACTGCCATAGTGATAAGGGTTAGATGGAGAGGAATTTGTTAAATGTATACAAGAAAATTTTCTGATTCAGTGTGTGGATGTACCTACTAGAGAAGGTGCAAAACTTGACCTACTCTTGGGAAGTAAGGCAGAGCAGGTGACTGAGGTGTCAGTGGGGGAGCACTTTTGGGCCAGCGACCATAATTATATTATTTTTAAAATAGTGATGGACAATGATAGACCAGATCTAAAAGTTGAAGTTCTAAATTGGAGGAAGGCTAATTTTGATGGTATTAGGCAAGAACTTTCAAAATCTGATTAGGGGCAGATGTTCACAGGTAAATGGACAGCTAGAAATTGGGAAGCCTTCAACATGAAATAATGAGATTCCAGAGACGGTATATTGCTATTAGAGTTAAAGGAACGGCTGGTAGGTGTATGGAATGTTGGATGATGAGAGAAATTGATGGTTTGGTTAAGAAGAAGAAGGAAGCATATGTCAGATATAGACAGGACAGATCGAGTGAATTTTTAGAAGAGTATAAAGGCAGTAGGAGTATACTTCAGAGGGAAATCAGGAGGGCAAAACGGGGACATGAGATAGCTTTGGCAAATAGGGATAAGGAGAATCCAGAGTGATTTTATAAATACATTAAGGTCAAAAGGGTAACTAGGGAGAGAATAGGGCCTATCAAAGATCAGCAAGGCATCTTATTTGTCGAGCCACAAGAGATGGGAGAGGTACTAACCGAGTATTTTGCGTTAGTGCTTACTGTGAACAAGGACATGGAAGATATCTAATGTAGGGAAATAGATGGTGACATCTTGAAAAATTTTCATACTACAGAGAAGGAGGTGCTGGATGTCTTGAAAGGTATAAGAGTGGATAAATCCCCAGGACCTGGTCAGGTGTACCCTAGACCTCTGTGGGAAGCTAGGGAAGTGATTACTGGGCCCTGTGCCAAGATATTTGCATCATCGATAGTCACAGGTGAGGTGCCTGCAGACTGGAGGCTGACTAATGTGATACCACTATTTAAGAAAGATGGTAAGGAAAAGCCAGGGAATTATAGACTGGTGGGCTTGACATCAGTGGTGGGAAAGTTGTTAATGGGCATCCTGAAGTCAGAATTTACATGAATTCGGAAGGGCAAGGACTGATTAGGGCTAATCGACATGGCTTTGTTCATGGGAAATCATCTCTCACAAACTTGATTGAGTTTTTTGAAGCAGTAACAATGAAGATTGATGAGGGCAGAGTGGTAGACACTATCTATATAGATTTCAGTAAGGTGCTCGACAAGGTTCTCAGCAGACTGGTTAGCAAGGTTAAATCTCATGGAATACAGGGAGAACTAGCCATTTGGATGCAGAACTGGCTCAAAGCTGGAAGACAGTGGGTCATGGTGGAGGGTTGCTCTTTAGACTGGAGGCCTGTGACCAGTAGAGTGCCACAAGGATCCGTGATTTTCATCATTTATATAAATGATTTGGATGTGAGCTTAAGAGTTAGTGTTAGTAAGTTTGCAGATGAAACCAAAAATGGAGGGGCAGTGGACAGCAAATATTACCTCAGAATACAACAGGATCTTGATCAGATGGGTCAATGTGCTAAGGAGTGGTAGATGGATTTGAATTTAGATCAATGCAAGGTGCTGCATTTTGGGAAAGCAAATCAGGGCAGGACTTATACATTTAATAATAACGTCTTGGAGACTGTTGCTAAACAAAGAGACCTTGGAGTACAGATTCATAGTTCCTGGAGAGTAGAGTCACAGGTAAATAGAATCGTGAAGAAGGCATTTAGTATGCTTTCCTTTATTGGCCAGAGAATTGAGTATAAGAGTTGGGAGGGTCATGTTCTGGCTGTATGAGACTTTGGTTCGGCCACTTTTGGAATATTGTATGCAATTCTGGTCTTCCTATCAGAAGCATGTTGTGAAACTCGAAAGCTTTCAGAAACGATTTGCAAGGGTATTGTCAGGGTTGGAGCATGTGAGCTACAGGGAGAGGATGAATAGGCTGGGGTTGCTTTCCCTGGGCCACTGGAGGCTGAGGGGTGACCTTAAAGAGGTTTATAAAATCGTGAGGAGCATGGATAGGATAAATAGACAAGGTCTTTTTCCTGGGGTGAGGGAGTCCAGAATTAGAGGGCATAGGCTTGGGTTGAAAGTGGAAAAGATATAAAAGGGACCTAAGGGGCAACTTTTTCACAGAGAGGGTAGTGTGTGTATGGAATAAGCTGCCAGAGGAAGTGGCGGAGGCTGGTCGAATTACAACAATTAAAAGGCTCCTGGATGGGTATATGAATAGGAAGGGTTCAGAGGGATAATGGGCCAAGTGCTGGCAAATAGGACTAGATTAGGTTAGGATATCTGGTCGGCATGGATGCGTTGAACCAAAGGGTCTGTTTCTGTGTTGTACATCTCTGTGACTCTACATTGGCAAAGCCTACTTCCTCAGCTGCAGCACTGACATTAACATGCATATCAGAACATATGGTAAACGTTAATGGTTCAATGTGAAAGCTACACGTTATGAGTAGATTATGAGTTCTTGGATTGGCCGCTTGAGCTGTGGCCCACAACCAACACTTGTAATGACTTTTGTTTTGGAGATAACTACAATCAATTTGTAATGCCTAATGATATCATTATAGCAATTATGTATCATAATGATATCATGACCTTCCTTCGCACAGTAAACCATGTTCTCCAATTCGCTAACATTCCCCTATGCTGGGATGTTGAGTTTTCCCCCCCTCCCTTCACTGCTGTTGCAGCATTTCAACAGGCTGCTTCCTACTCCCAGAACTGTGTTTCCCAACTTCGCTAATAGCCCTGATAGTTCCTTGACTTTCAGTGGTCGGACAACTAGAACTGACTGCAGCCTCCCTTCCTAACTGACTTGGAAAATAATCTCAACTGATGGACTGTCCAGATCCCTGACTCATCTTTGTACAGCTCCCTAACTGATCTACTGCTCATCCCAGACTAGTAGCACTGGACCTGCAGGACTGACTGCGGCTCTTCCCTGGACGGTAATGATACTGGCCCATGACCATGACTGACCCAAGTGGCTAAAGGACAGTTTCCATGGACTGAGAGTAAACACTGCCCTTGACTGAATATCCTACTCATGGGCTTCACTATTCCAAAACCACATGTTAAATAACCAATTAAACCACTGACATGATTCATTTGCCTCACTGACTGCTTGTCAGGCAGAAGCAATTTGGACCATGTTAACAGGTAAATAACTCAAGTAATCTGTTCGCTAGACTTTGAGACATGGTAAAAACAATGACTGCAGATGCTGAAAATCAAATACTGGATTAGTGGTGCTGGAAGAGCACAGCAGTTCAGGCAGTATCCAACGAGCAGCGAAATCAACGTTTCGGGAAGGGCTTTTGCCCGAAACGTTGATTTCGCTGCTCGTTGGATGCTGCCTGAACTGCTGTGCTCTTCCAGCACCACTAATCCAGTATTTGAGACATGGTTATTTAGTTGAAGTGCAGTCAGAATATTTGCCTGATAAACTGATGGCATATTCTGTCGATGTGATATCGGTATAACACTGTACTTTGCAGTAACAGGTTCAACTTCTTGACTGATTGCTGACAAGCTGTCTGATCTTCTGTCTGTGCTAGACAGCAGGGCAAGGCAGAAGTTTTGTGAGCTTGTAAGTTCTGAATCAGGTGTCAAAGGGTAAAACAGCAAGGCAGAGAAGCCATAAGGTAGAAAGTGTGTGAATGCTGAGGATCAAAGAAGCTTTTATAGATCCCTGCTCTGCTGAGTTAGATTGATGCCTGTACCTGTGCATCAAGTGGACTGGCAGTAGCATTTCAGTGAGCATTGTCTTTACTCTCCAAAGTAATACTGAAATGGATAACTGTATTTTATTTGAGTGAGAGATGTGCAATGCTGAAGAGTTGCGGCTGGTGTATGTCTGCTGCCTACCTCTGTCAACAGGGAGTGGAGTGTAAGTGGTCACTAGCCATGGTACATCTCCTGAGCTGTTCAGCACTGTTGGCCAACCTGGAGCCTCCAGCTACTCTCTCTAACATTCATGTCAGGAATTGTCATCATCTACTTTCTTTCTCTTGTGTGGGAGAATGGAAGACTGCTTATAAATGAGGTAGGAATAGGTAATGAGATGTTAATGCATTCACAGACGCTGTTCACTAGCAAGATTCTAATCTCACCATTCAAACTTTGCTGCAAAAATCAGACTTCTGTTTCTCAATGCATGAATCTAATTTTCCAATTTTGTCTTATTTTCCCAACTGTTTCCCAGTATAAAATCTGTCAACAACGACTGACGGTGAGGGCACAGCATAATTGAGACAGTGTAGCAAAAATCATTGCAGTCAACTTTGTAGTGTTACAGTCACAAATTAGATCCCTAACATCATTCAGCATAGAATCCAGATTATGTAAACCTGAGACTTTATAACAGTGTAAATAGTTGGCATAGATGATAACATTCAAAACATCTATCTCAATAAGAACAATCTTCATGGTATATATTACATGGTCTAACATCTTGGGATGTCAGTAGGGTTTGATCCACCCAAAAACGCAAAATTATATATAGGCTGAGAGATAAAGCAATATAACAAATGCTGTGATGCAGAGGTAAAATAGCTGGAATGATAGATGACTCATCTGAAGGAAAAGCATCAATATAAACTAATTAGGCCATATGCCCTGTTTGTGCCCTATACTAGAGTAATTTTATGAAGGTTGCACTTAACAATTACCTGAAGGAACAGTGCTCTGAAAGCTAGTGTCTCCAAATAAACCTATTGGACAATAACGTAGTGTTATGTGATTTTTAACTTGGTCCACCCGAGTCCAACACCAGCTCCTCCAAATCATGACATTCCAGTTACTCAGGGTAGCCTAATTGGTGGCCAGCAAGCTTGGGATGGAGGCCAGCTTATCCTATAATATTGACAAGAACAGGCAGCCAAGCCTGGCAGATGGCAGGTGGCCAAATAAAATTGGCAGTGGGCCTTCTATGCTGCTGAGCCAATGAAGAAGCAGCAGCTTTGCAGCCCCGCCAGAGAGATGGAACAACTGCATAAGCCCAAGGCAAAATCAGTAAGACTTGCAAATAAATAAACTGGTCTGACTTAGAAACAAAGTACTGGAGAACCTTGCAGCTTTGGCAACACCCATGGAGACAGAAGTGGAGTTAAATGTTTCATGATTCATCTTCAGAACTCAGTTATTTCCTGGAGATAAGCGGACAGCCACTGTAACTGAAAGAGAATCTCCAGTAACAGCATCAAAGCATATTGGCAGCCTTTACCATTACCATAACCTCCTTGTGCCATGACACCTCTTTATCCAATGGCCTATTCTACCATCAAGGAGCTGCAGTTAGCCTCTCCATGAGTTGATGGCTACTCTGCCCCTGTCAAAATGCTGGCAATCTTTAAAAATGTTCCTTAGTTGGATTTTTAATGATTGATATTGAATACACACCTCTAGCTGGTGGACAGCTATGGCACTGCCACTCCTGAAACTGTAAAGTGTGCCTGATGACATGACTCTGTCAAGGAACTGTCCGGAAACAGTTTCCCACCCCATCCCCCCAAAATCCTCCCAGAATCAGAAAAATCCCAAATGTATATCTCTACACACAATTCCACAGTTTGGTCAAACCAAGCTTCTATAAGTTTAACAATACATCACTGCTTTTCAATTCGATGCCAATCAAAATTATATGCAGCGCTTGTTTACCTGTATCGTTACTTTCAATAGTGTGTGTATGTGTTTTTCTAAATCAGCTTACTTTGCTAACGCATTGAGATGCTTATTTTCCAAAAGGAGTATGTGGTCTCCTTCTTCCTACTTTCAATATGTTTATCCCTCACACTTCACTAGATTGTGGTTGACAAAAGCAAACTGCCAGTTGATGTAATTTGTTGTAGTATTCCTTGGGATTAATTATAGATGCTACATGGTCACATAACCGAAAGCAATGTGATATAATTCCCAGTTAATTCAAAATTAGAAAGCAGAAACTAGTAAAAACTTTTGCAATTATAAACAAAATTTTTACATGTATATTTAGCAAAAACTGCAAGTCTACAATGATAAAAGCGTTCATTGTCTGAGAAATTCTGTGATCAAAATAAAAGGAATGGCACAGATTTGAAGCAAAGCCAATGCTTTAGGAGTTCAGACAGATTCAGGATTTAATGGATTTGGGAAAAGTCTGACTGTATGGAACATCTGAACAAATAAAACAGCTGATTCTAAACCAAGTCCGGTTCATTTTCCACACTGCAAATAACTTCTTATCCTGTCTTATCCATTAAGTCCAAAATTCACTTTGAAAATTATTTTGAACAGCAGTCCCATTTTTTAGTCCATCGCATTTGCTCAATTTTTAAAAATGCTTCAGCTAATCTCTCTTTAAAAGGCAATCCCCATTGCACATCCTGGAGGGATTTACCCATAGATTTACATTCTTCTAATGCAACTGGCAGAAATATTAGCTAAGAAATAATGGGTGCAAAATGAAGATCCATTGTGTTACTGGAACCAGTGTTCTGAAAGGCAGAAGCCCTCCAAGTGCAGTATACTATGCCTTCCCTCATCTCTCCTGCCACATGATAGACAAGGGAACTCACGAAGGTGGCCATTACATGCAGCATGAGCCTCTGAATTAATGCAGTCCTATTTATAGACTTTGGCCATAAGAGTCCTTATCACTCTCCAAGAGACATGTTCAGTTGCAAGAGAGAACTAACATTAGTAATATTAAAATTATCATGCACACAACCTGGAGGAAATGTAGAATAACTTCTGCCCTCTCAAAGACAACAGAATTAATCTGGAGTGCCTTTGAAGGTCTCCTGGTGAGATGTAGAATTTAGCAGAAGAACACTGATATACCTGGATCAGGATGGCAGATGATTTCATGACCTGCCCAATAAGGGACTGCAGCAGTTATGAAGCTAGCAGTTGCAATGCTTACTGGCCAGCAGAATGACAGGGAGATGAAGCAAAGGTTGCAGAGAGGGAATGCTCTGCATGATATTTCAACGAGGTCAGAGCCAGGCTCCTCCATGCTTCTTACCAGTGAAAGGAAGCTGTCTGGCAGGCTTACCAATGCACTTAATGTGGATATCATTGGCTTGAATAACATTTGTTGCCCATCCACTACTGCCCTGAGGGAGGCATTGATGAACTGCTTTCTTGAACTGCTGCATTTCATAATGGAAAGGTGCACCCATGATGCTGTGAGGAAGAGGATTCCAAAAACCTCAGGTAGAAATTGCAGATTTGGAAGGTGCTGTCAAAGAGCCTTGGTGAATTGTTGCAGTCAACTTTATGGCTTGTACACTGTGCTGCAATTGTGCATTGGTAGTAGAGGGTTAAAGTATTGAAGACGGTAGATTGGCTATCAATCAAGTAAGCTGCCTCCCTGTTTGGTGTTGTTAAGCTTATTTTATGTTACTGGAGCTGACCTCATCCAAGCAAATGGACAGTCTCTATTCCATCACATTCCTAACTTCTGTCTTGCAGCAGGCTTTGCAATATTGGGAGAGGACGTACTTAGCTTGGACTACCTGGCATCCAACCTGCTCTATTATCCACACCATTTATATAGCAGATTCAATCCAGTTTCTTATCAATGTTAAAAATCACACAATACCAGGTTATAGTCCAACAGGTTTAATTGGAAGCACTAGCTTTCGGAGCGTCGCTCCTTCATTAGGTGGTTGGTGAAAACCACCTGATGAAGGAGCGGCGCTCCAAAAGCTAGTGCTTCCAATTAAACCTGTTGGACTATAACCTGGTGTTGTGTGATTTTTTAACTTTGTACACTCCAGTCCAACACCAGCATCTCCAAATCATAACTAATTATCAATGTTGGTCAGGTGTTAACAGTTGAGATTCAACAATTGTAATACATCAAATATCAATTAGATATGGTTAGATCCTCTCTTGTTGGAGGTGGTCATTATTTGTGTTGAAGTTTTTCTGGTCTTGGGAGATATGAACATGTGCTGCTTACAGTATATGAGGAGCCATGAAGGTACTGAACATAGCACAATCATCAGTGAACATCAGACTTTAGAATGGGAGGTCTTTGCCTAAGCAGCTGTATTGGTTGGACCTAAGATAATATCCTGAAGAACTCCTGCAATAATGTCCCAGGGCTGAGATGAATGTCCCCCTACAACTACAACTATCTTCCTTTGTACAAGGAACGAGTCCAACTTGTGAAGAATTCTCTCACTAACTCCCAGGATGGCTATCATGGATCTTTGACATTATACTTGTTCAAATACTGCCTTGATGTGAAGGACAGGAGTTCTGCCAGCTGCTGTGCTGAGACTTGAATCCACGTCCCTAGTACATTAGTGGATTATTAGTATGGAGATGTCACCATCTCCCACACCTTGGTTTTCCATCTTTGGGAACTGAAATTAATTGAAACTAAAGTTAGATTTAAATGACAGTTGAAAATTCAATATTAATGAATTAGTCTAAATTGTTGCTAATCGTGAAATTGAACTGCAAATATAATTATATTAATGTATCAGTGATAACTGGTTTTCTGCTTCTCAAATGCTGTCCCTGAACTAGGATTCTTAATATTTGCAATTAGTTGAATTGTTTCCTCCAATTTGTCCCCATTACGCATAAGGTTCAGTTAACCAAAATGTACTGCGATATAAAAGCTGGTTGTGCACAGACGCACAGTCTTCACATCTACACTTTGCAATCATTTCCACACATCTTTCCTGCAAGAAGAAAAACAGGCACCTCATATTTTGGAGCTATTTTTAATCAGGGGAGTGCAATTACATAATTGATATTTGAAGTGAAAAATTGCAAGAATTACACATTTTTTTGGATATGAATGGATGCAATATTACTTTAGATCACACAGAGCCTGGTTTTTAACATCCACCATGCCAGGAAATACGGGTCATGCATGAATCTACATTCTTGTAGTACCTGGATCCTTATAGGCATTAACTTTAGGTTTGCCAGGATGGTCTTCAGTGCAGGCAAACCAGGGTCTCATTCCAATTTACGCCTGGGCTTGAAAAGTCAGGCTGCAATAATATTTTGGCTCTGAACAATCCCATTTGGAACCCAGCGTCAGAGCAACATGATCACATGGTCTGAAGAAGCAACAGCCTAAGAAATAGGATAAATTGATTTGAATACTAATAAGCAAAATATTGCAGATGCCAGACAACTAAAATAGAAACAGAAATGTTGGAAATGTTCTATTGAACAGATCAATGACAGCTCTGACAAATGTGACTGACTTGAGGTATTAACCCTGTTTTTCTCTCTGCAGACTTGCTGAGTTTTATCAGCATTTAATTTTGCTTTCTATTCACACTGAAGGGATTAGGGAAGCTCTTCAGGCAGCATAAGGCAACCAATGGCCTCAAAATTCTTTCCACTGACCATGATTGGCATAAAAAGGATTGGAGTATGAGAGGAGGGAAGTCTGACTGCAACTATCCAAGGAGCTGATGACACCAGTATCTGGAGTACTGTGAATAGTTTTAATCCCATTATTTAAGAAAAGATATCATTTCACTGAAGGCAATTTAGAGAAAATCCAGTTGGATGATCCCTGCTGTAAAGGGCTTGTCTTATGCAGCAAAGATTTAGCAGTTTGTGACTCTACTCATTTAGTGTTTAGAAGAATGAAAGGTGATTGCATTAGAACAAATTGGATTCTTAATGGGTTTAACAGGGTAAATGTTTTCCCCACACAGGACAGTCTCGGATCAAAGAGCATTGACTCAGAATAAAGGGGCACCAATTTAATTCTTTAATGAGGAGGAATTTCTTCCCACAGACAGTGAGTGTCTTTGGAAATCTTTGCCCCAGAAGCTGAGATAGATAGATTCTTGATCAGTAGGGGAATTATGGGTAATGGGGAAAAGGGCAGGAAAATGGATATGAGGAATGTGAGATTAACCATGATCCGAGTGAATAGTGGAGAAGACTTAAGGGGCCAAATGGCCTACTCCTGTTCCTACTTTTTATGGTCTTCTGATCCTTAAATAGGATGACCTTTGTTTACCCATTATTCAACTGAAGAAAAGGTTCTGGTTACTACTTGATTCTTGATAGTTTAAAAAATGCCCTGTTTGTCACCTCTTGGTGGGCAGATGGTATGTCAGCTGGCAGCCATTAAATGAAGCTGGAAGTTAAAATATCCCGTGTCTCATGATTTCTTTTTGAAAATTGGGTGTTTTCCAACTCAATTAAACCCACATACCACAGTTATTTAGGAGAAGTTAACATGGAACCCCATGCCAAAGAATTTCCTCAGGTTATGGAAACAAATTTTCAGACTGAAGAGTTGAAACCCAGATCTGTCACTTGCAACCCTAAAATAGTCCATAATGCCATACATAAATATTTATTGCCAAAATAACACATTTCTAAGAACTATCCAGTTTTGGATAGTTTTGAAGCAAATCTCCTGAATAATTTTAACTCATTGTTATTCTATAGCTTTATCAAATATTTGGGACAACATGGAACATTTCACAAACAAAAAGTTACATTTTGAATTGTCATTTAGACAATGCACACCTCAAGGTCACAGTTTTGTAATGAATGACTTCTTCATCTATTTTTGGTGATGTCAGTTGAGGAAAGAATGTCAGTCAGGATACCAGGACAATTCCAAATTTGTCTTTAAATAGCATCATAGGATCTTGCATATCCATCTGTACAGACAGGGACAAACAATTCAAGCCCACCTCCTGCACATTATGTCAGTCGAGGTCTTGTGCTCAAGCCTTGATATAGGAGCTGAACCTTTTCTAATGTGGTCCCTGAAGAGTGAGGCCTAAAGTGGAAACATCACTTTGAAAAAGAATGTCCTATCCCCAAAGTACTGCACTTCAAGTCATAACCATGCTTAGCCACTTGCTGAAGTAATTGGCTGTCTGATAGACAAAATTGTTGTGAGAAAGGGTTACCTGACCCGAAACATTAACTCTGATTTCTCTCCACAGATGCTGCCAGATTGCTGAGCTTTTCCAACAACTTCTGTTTTTGTTTTTGAAAAGAAGGAGGAGGGGAGGGTGAGGTCAGTGAGGGGTTGGGGGTAGATGGAGCTGATACAGTAAGCCCCAGTGTGAAACCCCTTTGGAGTTGGGTTTTACTGAGCTTTGTCACTGGCTTTAGATCCAAACACAATGGATAGATGTACCTGGGGCGGCACGGTGGTTCAGTGGTTAGCACTGCTACCTCACAGCATCAGGGACCCAGGTTTGATTCCTGCCTCAGGCAACTGTCTGTGTGGAGTTTACACATTGTCCCCGTGTCTGGGTGCTCTGGTTTCTTCCCACAATCCAAAGATATACAGATTAGGGTGAATTGGCTAAATTGTCCATAGTGTTCACGGATGTGTAGGTTAGGTGCATTAGTCAGGGGGAAATATAGGGGTAGAGGAATGGGTCTGGGTGGGTTACTTTTCAGAGGGTCGGTAGGGACTTGTTGGGCCGAAGGGCATGTTTCCATACTGTAGGGAATCTATGAAAATTCACCCAAATTAGAGCAAAGCAAACCCAAGATTCTGGGAAGATTATATCAAAATAAAATATACATCACTTAATTATATTCTGGTTTGAGTTTGAATGCACTTTTAAAGTACTGACAGAAAAGTTAAGTGACATTTGCACTATTTGGTCTCAGAAACCACATCTATTACATGTCATAAACTGATTTATGTCACTCATGTATGGACTGTATTTATGAAAGGACAACATTATGACGAGTGATTCTTCACTGAAGTTGCTACAAACTCAAGAACTCATTCAATATTCAAACAGTGTGCTTAATATTCTGACAACCCATGGGAGTGCAGATATTGGAAGAGAGCTGCATACTTCTGTTAAGATCTTTTATCATACAGATATGAAACTAAAAATACATCTGCAGTACTTAAAGCTTTGAAACAAAATACAAAGACTCTCATGCTTAATATTTAATGATGTGTGGCTACAATTGTAAAGAAATCATGAACCAAAATTTGTGAACCTCTGAAAATGGGTGAAGGAATCACAATGTGTGATTCACCAATCCTTGTTCCTTCTGATGCAAGGAGAAAACGAATTGCATTCACTATCATGGGAGAGGTGCCTTTTTGCTTCAGTGGGTGTTGGTCATGTCTGGGGAAGAGTTTCTAACCCTCACAAACAGAGTGAATAGGCAGAAGGTGTGTTCCAAGATTCTCTCATGCAACACAGAGGGCATTAAAGGAGGAGATGGACAGCAGGGGATGCTGTTTACCCAATGTGGGCCAGGCGTCATTGGGACAAACATTGTGAATAAAATCGAAACAGATCACCATAGCTGTTAATGCAAGCAATATTGTCCCAAGAGGCTGGATCCAATTCTGACAGAAGTACAATGATCTCACTTAAGTGGTCTTGGTCACAGAGTTTAACTTCTAATTTCATATTCTTACAACTGACATCTGTCCTTACAGCCTCGCACTGTATTCCATTCACAATACTACTTCACTCATTTACGTACGTCGACCGTGACTCATTCCTTACATTCCCATCTTCACATCACGCTCACAAAAATACCTTGTGCCCACATCTCAGCTTGCAAACATTGCTAGCTACTCAATTATGACAACCACACCAGCCAAACACCACCATGTTCATTGATGCATTTTCCTTTTCTTGCAGGTACACAACTGAAGCCAAGGTGGGCTAACCAGCTGTGAAGAGACACAGTTGCAGATTCTCATCTCAGTGGCGCAGACTTTGCTGGTTAATATTGGAGCAGTTATGACTGAGACAACAGCAAATTGCAGGACTGAAACCATTGAAGATGATGGTTCATTAATGTTTAAATCTTTTCTTCTGTCCCAAAATCGCCTCACCCATGATCTCTTCTGATTTTGTTAAAAATCACACAGGTTATAGTCCAACAGGTTTAGTTGGGAGTACTAGCTTTCAGAGTACTGCTCCTTCATCAGTTAACTAGTGGGACAGGATCATAAAATAGGGAATTTATGGCACATGATCATAGTGTCACGTGACTGATGTGTTATATTGAACACATCTAGATTGTTGTTAAGTCCTCCATCTTTTAGAATGGGTTGCAGGTTTCAGCTCATTAATATGTAAATCCCAGAACATATTTTAAGTTACATTCTCGAGATAACATAAGGTTTTATTTTTTAAAAAATGACATCTCAGCTCAGACAATGCATTAAAGGTTTGATGTTAGAGTCTGTCTGTATCCCAAACCTGAGTCAGATTGGTTTTATTTCCAATGTAGGAATTTATAAAATGTTATTTGGATTGACTGCCTGCATTGACTCCCTGCAGGTTTTTGTGCTGATTGAGCAAAAATAGAATGTATCTGTAAATACAATTCTGCAAACGCAAATTCACCCCAGAGACTTGTGTGCACATGTGAGGGAGGGAGATGCAGAGGGAGACAAAGAGAGAAAGGTGCATGCGAGTATGTGCATGCGTGAGAGTATGCTGGAGAGTGTGTGTGTTTGCATGCATGCATGAGTATGATGGAGTTTAAGCCTGTGAGAGGGTGTGTCTGCGTGTATATAATGTAGTGGGGTCACCTGCAGTGTGACATGGACCCCAGGTCCCAGTTGAGGCCATCCTCATGGGTACTTCATGGGTACTTGAATGACACTGTGATCTTTTGCTATAAATGCTGTGTCATATGATACTGTCCCACCAGTTACCTGATGGAGGAGAATGCTCTGAAATCTATTACTTCCAAATAAACCTGTTGGAATGTAACCTGATGTTGTGTGATTTAACTTTATCCACCCCACTCTAACACCGACACCTCAACAGCATTTCTCACTTAGCCAATGAGAATGGCTGAAAAATCTAACTCTTGCTTTCTGTTCCTTCCATCACTGGAACCTTTCTCTTGTGCCTTTCCTTTTATGGGTACTCAAGAATACAACAGAGGCCAGGCACTAGGGCCAAAGCAATAAATGCAAAAAAAACTTAGATACTGACGCTGTACATACTTTAGAGGGTAACAGATTGGAGGGAATTGGATGTGGTGAGATATTGGACAGGACGGATCTGCCAATGTAGGGAGAAAGAATGGCCCAAGACATCGGTGGTGGGCAAGTTGTTGGAGGGAATCCTGGGGACAGGATATACATGTATTTGGAAAGGCAAGGACTGATTAGGGATAGTCAACATGGCTTTGTGCGTGGCAAATTACGTCTCACGAAATTGATTGAATTTTTGAAGAAGTAACAAAGAGAATTGATGAGGGCAGAGTGGTGGACAAGGTCTATATGGACTTCAGTAAGGCATTCGACAAGGTTCCTCATGGTAGATTGTTTAGCAAGATTAGATCTCATGGAATACAGGGAGAACTAGTCATTTGGATACAGAACTGGCTCAAAGGTGGTTGTGGAGGGTTGGTTATCAGAATGGAAGCTTGTGACCAGTGGTGTGCCACAAGGATCGGTGCTGGGTCCACTACTTTTCATCATTTATATAAATGATTTGGATGTGAGCATAAGAGGAGTAGTTAGTAAGTTTGTAGATGACACCAAAATTGGAGATGTAGTGGACAGCGAAGAAGGATACCTCACATTACAACAGAGTCTTGATCAGATGGGCCAATGGGCTAAGGACTGGCAGGTGGAGTTTAATTCATCATGAATACGAGGTGCTGCATTTCGGAAAAGCAAATTAGAGCAGGACTTATACCCTTAATGGTAAGCTTCTGGGGAGTGTTGCGGAACAAAGAGACCCTGGAGTGCAAGTTCATAGTTCCTTGAAAGTGGAGTCTTATGTAGATAGGATAGTGAAGAAGGCATTTAGTATGCTTTCCTTTATTGGACAGAGGATTGAGTACAGAAGTTGGGAGGACATGTTGTAGCTGTACAGAAAATTGGTTAGGCCACTGTGTGCAATTCTGGTCTCATTATTGGAAGGATATTGTGAAACTTGAAAGGGTTCAGAAAAGATTTACAAGAATGTTGCCAGGGTTGGAGGCTGAGGGATGACAGAGGTTTATAAAATCATGAGAGGCATGGATAGGGTAAATAAACAAGGTATTTTCCCTGGGCTGGGGGAGTCCAGAACTAGAGGGCATAAATTAAGGGTGAGAGGGGAAAGACAAAATGGAACTAAGAGGCAACTTTTTCACACAAAGGGTGGTACGTGTATGGAATGAGCTGCCAGAGGAAGTGGTGGAAGCCGGTCCAATTACAGCATTTAAAAGGCATCTGGATGGGTGTATGAATAGGAAGGGTTTAGAGGGATATGGACCAAGTGCTGGCAAATGGGACTAGATTAAGTTAAAAATCACACAACACCAGGTTATAGTCCAACAGGTTTAATTGGAAGCACACTAGCTTTCAGAGCATCGCTCTGTCATCAGGTGATAGTGGAGGGCTCAATCCTAACACACAGAATTTAGAGCAAAAATTTACAGTGTGATGTAACTGAAATTATACACTGAAAAATCGATTGTCTGTTAAGCCTTTCATCTTTTAGAATACCATGACAGTTTCACTTCTTTCATGTGTAAATCACAAAACCTTTTTTTTAAAAGTTGCATTCTCAGGTTAGCTGTTAACAATGGTGATAGCTAAACAATATGTTGAAGATGTTAGCCCCCTGTGTTCTCTGTCTATGCCATGATGTTCAGATTGATTCTAATCTAAAAAGTGAGATAACGGAGTTTTACATGAATTCATGAAGTTTTTGAGCAAAGTACAATGTAACCCTGCAAGTACAAACTCACTCCACAAAATATATGTGTGTATGTGGGTCTTTGTCTGTCTCTGTGTGTATGTGTGTGTCTGTCTGGGTTGGGGGTTGTGAGTGTGAGAAAAGTGTATATGTGTATGTGTGTGTGTGTGTCGAGTGCAGAGTGTCTTAAGTCTGTGAGGCAGTGCATGTGTGAGTGTGGGAGTGTGTGTCTGTAAGGGTGTGTGTGGGTGTCTGTGTGCACGTCTGTGTATATGTGTGTCCGTGTGTATGTGTTTATAAGAGTGCCTGTGTGTGTCTGTGAGAGTGTGTGTGTGTAGGAGTATCTGTGTGTGTGTATAGTGCAGGGGTGGTCACCTGTAATGTGACATGAACCCAAGGTCCCGGTTGAGGCCCTCCCTATGGGTACCAATCTTAGCTATCAGCCTCTGCTTGGCCACTTTTCGCTGCTGCCTATCCCGAAGTCCACCTTGGAGGATGGTCACCCGAAGGTCCGAGGTCAAATGTCCTGGACCACTAAATTGTTCCCCAACTGGGAGGGAACATTCCTGTCTGTTGATTGTTGTGCGGTGCCCATTCATCCGTTGTCGTAGCCTTTACTCGGTTTCCCCAATGTACCATACCTCCGGGCATCCTTGCTTGCAATGTATAAGGTAGACAACGTTGGCTGAGTCACATGAGTACCTGCCATGTACAAGGTGGGAGGTGTCCCCACGCGTAATGGTGGTATCTATGTCCACACTCTGACACGTCTTGCAGCGCCTACTGTGACAGGGTTGTAAGGAGTTGTCCTGAGAGCTGGGCAGCTTGTTACAAACAATGATCTGTTTGAGGTTTGACGGTTGTTTAAAGGCAAGTAGTGGAGGTGTGGGGAAGGTCTTGGTGCTCATTCTCATTGATAATGTGTTGCAGGTCACGAAGAACATGGCGTAGTTTATCAGCTCCTGGGAAATACTGAACAACCAAGGGTACCCTGTCAGTTGCAGCACGTGCCTGTCTCCTGAGGAGGTCATTATGATTCCTTGCTGTGGCAAGTCCGAACTGGCGGTCGATGAGTTGGGCATCGTACCCCATTCTTGTGAGGGCATCCCTGAGTGCTTCCAGGTGTCTGTCACGTTCCTCCTCATCTGAGCAGATCCGGTGTACGCGTAGGGCTTGTCCATCGGGGATGGCCGTTTTAATATGTTTTGGGTGGAAGCTGGAGAAGTGTAGCATTGTAAGGTTGTCTGTGGGTTTGCGGTAGAGTGTGGTGCTGAGGTGTCCATTCTTGATGGAGATGCATGTGTCCAAGAATGAGACAGATAGTCTAGAGTAGTCCATGGTGAGTTTGATGGAGGGATGAAACTTGTTGATGTCACTGTGTAGTTTTATCAGTGACTCCTCGCCATAGGTCCAGAGGAAGAAAATGTCGTCAATGTATAATATTGATTGGAGATCCTGCATAGAGAAGAAGTCTTGTTTGAACCTGTGCATAAAAATGTTGGCATATTGGGGTGCAAATTTGGTCCCCATAGCTGTTCCGTGTGTCTGGATGAAGAACTGGTTGTCAAAGGTGAAGACATTATGATCGAGGATAAAGCGGATGAGTTGTAGGATGGTGTTTGGAGATTGGCAGTTGTTGGTGTTGATTACTGAGGCTGTTGCCGCGATGCCATCATTGTGGGGGATTTTGGTATAGAGTGCGGAAATGTCCATTGTTACGAGGAATGTTCCCGGTTTGACTGGTCCGTGGGTGCTGAGTTTCTGTAAGAAATCTGTAGTGTTGCAACAGAAGCTGGGGATCCCCTGTACAATAGGTTTCAAGATGCCTTCCACATAGCCGGAGAGATTCTCACATAGGGTCTCATTGCTCGACACAATGGGACGTCCTGGTGTGTTGGCTTTGTGTACCTTTGGAAGGCAGTAGAAGTCACCTACACGAGAAGTACGTGGGATGAGGGCGCGTAGGAAACTCTTAAGGACTGGATTCAAAGTTCTGATCAGTGTGTTTAATTCACGGGTGTGTTCTTTGGTCGGGTCAGCTGGTAGTTGCCTGTAGTGTTCCTGGTTCAGTTGTCGGTACACTTCTTCGCAGTAATATGTTCTATTCTGAATGACAATGGCTCCTCCTTTATCTGCTGGTTTGATGACAATGTTGTGATTGGTTTTGAGAGCCTGGATGGGTGAACGGGTGATGTTTTGCACTACCTTGTGGGCACGGCTGATGAATCTGGCATTTATATATTTCCTGACGGTTGGAGCATACATATCAAGCCCAGGGCAGCGGCCCTCCGGTGGGGTCCAAGTTGACACCTTCTTTGGTCACTC